>NC_092127.1:148503166-149144059 GCF_043159975.1 Macaca nemestrina | reverse complement strand
ATCAATACCTTAAGGAACTTTTATTTTTCTAACCAATTCTTTACTATATAAATGTTTTTGGTTTTTTTTACATCAAACCCAGTCTCTGGAAAGACCATTATAATTTCCCTTCAACTACAGACAACTTGATCATACAAAAGTTTTTGGATTTTTTAAATAAATTCTTTCATTGTGACTTACCCAGACCATTCATGACATGTTGGACTTTCCGGTTTGTCCTGAATATCCCTCTTTCTTAAACAATCAGTCATTTTATTCTAGGTCTAAATTTACCATGTAATATTCTTTCTCATATAAAATTATTTTTCTTTAAGCTTTCTTACCAAAATATACCTCTTCATTTTTATAAGTTTCTTTACATCTCTCTTATTTCCTGGTTCCTTCTACCTTATTTTATACATAACCTTGAAGCTTTGAATTAGAAAAAAATTGTCCACCTTTTTTAAAAGGACACTTTTTTTTATAAAGAATGTTTTCCTACAATATATTTTTATTGGAAAATACCTAAATAATGGAATAGTTTAGTATAACTTTAGATTCTAAATTATGACAAGTTTGTCTACAAGTGTTTATCCCATTACATCTATTTTATTTTATTCATTTACCTACATTATTTATGAAAACTGTGATAGTCATCATTTAAAGTCATGAAACTCACCTTTGCAAAATTCTGAGACAGTGAAAAAGACATGACCTAACTGACTCCATCTTGCTTCTAACCTCCAAACTGTCCTCGTTCATTCCCGAACTTTAGAAGGAATTTAATTTATAGTTTAACTTTGAAACAAAGACAGTAATAGTCCTTTCCCCCAAACAAATTTCCTTGCTGCCTGTGGATTAGACTGCCTAATGCCACAATATTAGAAGTTATGGTAATTTTACTAAATAATTCAAGATATGGCTATTTTCATTAAACCAATAGCAATGTCTTATGTATTAATGGTTATCAAAGCAATCTTGGGCTGGGTTTATAGGTTTGTAACCCCTATGCCAAATTTTGACACCTTATAGTATTTGGCAGGGATAAGTATGAAATTGCTTGATTAATAAATGCAAACAAAAATGTATGCTGGCAATTCTTAAGACATTTCTAATATTACTTTATCAATAATTTTAAAGCTAGCTTATTTATTAAAGATTTTACAGCTGGGTGTGGTGGCTCATGCCTGTAATCACAGCACTTTGGGAGGCCTAGGTGGGCAGATCATGAGGTTAGGAGATCAAGAACAGCTTAGCTAACATGGTGAAACCCCGTCTCTATTAAAACTATGAAAAATTAACTGGGTGTGGTGGTGTGCACGTGTAATCCCAGCTACTCAGAAGCTGAGGCAGGTGAATCACTTGAACCCGGGAAGCAGAGGTTGCAGTGAGCTGGTATCATGCCACTGCACTCCAGCCTGGGTGACAGAGCCAGACTCTGTCTCAAAAAATAAAAGATTTTACTTAAGTCATGTAAACTTGAAAAAGGGTGGTCTTGAACCCCTGACCAACATGACAAAACCCAATCTCTACTAAAATACAAAAATTAGCCAGGTGTGGTGGTGTATGCCTGTAATGTCAGCTACATGGGGGGCTGAGGCAGGAGAATTGCTTGAACCCAAGAGACAGAGGTTGCATTGAGCCAAGATCATGCCATTGCACTCTAGCCTGGGTGACAGGAGCGAAACTCCATCTCAAAAAAAAAAAAAAAAAGAAAAAGAAAAAGCATTCTACTAGTCTTTCCTTTTTTTGATAAAGTAATTGATTTAAGTGCTTCTGTTTTTCTTTAAGCCAATTAATTAGAGCTCTTTTATATATTTTCAGTAGTGAAACATTGTGTACTCAACACATAAATACATAGACATAGTAGGCATGCCAATAGAAGTACATCTTATAGATTCATAAAGACCTTTCTTTTTCTATCTTAGACTTTCAGATTTTTGATAACCTGTTTCACAACACTAGGCAGTTGTCAGCTGAATAGCCATAAATTTCAATATTAAATGAAACAATGCAGGTGAAAATCAAATAGCAAAATTTACATCCTAAGGTATAGAGAGAAAAAGTCTGGTGGTGCTTGTTAGGCAGGGATCTAGACCCAACATGGCGGTGCCACCCAGCATAGCAGGCCCTTTGTTCGAGACTTCCCTTCCTCTTTGAATAAACCTGCAGACTTGCATACGTCAGAGGTTCCGGCTGGGCAACCACACTTCCCCATGACCTGCAACTCACCTGCATTCCAGAAGTTGATAAACAGCAGTTTCGGTTAACAGTTTCCAAAGACCCCTTCCTCATGACCCTTACTTGACTCCTGCCCTAGTAGTTTCAAGACCCCCAGGCCCTGTTTGTACAACCAGCTTCCCTACCTCTCAGGCTATAAAAAGCCCCTACCCTCCTCCCTCAGCGCAACTTCCTCGGCCCACACCTTTGGACCGAGGAACCTCACCCGCGAGTCCTAATAAAGGCTATTCTCACTGCCATTTGCCTTGTGTCTTCATTCCCGGTTCGGCTCCAGCCTCAGTTTACCTTTACAATGCTACAGGGAGATTGACAATGCATGCCAAATCAAACATAAAATTACAGAAATCTATCATAGGATTGTATAAAGAGGCCTATTTTATTTAAATAGGGATTATTTATTGTTTAACTGGATCTCTAAGCTCTGGGCAGAGCCCGCACTGAATCCTGGGTCTCCAACAAGATAATTATTTTGAGGTTAGACCACATGATGCTTTTACAGTGCACTTTAAAAACAAAGGCATTTCTAAGTGTCTAAACTACACTCTTACTTAGAAACCCCAGAGTAGCCTTGGTTGCAATAGCTATTAATGAAAAAAACAGAATTCAGTCAACTAAGAAGAAAAAAAAAAAAGTTTACAAAAAAAAAAAAAAAAAAAAAAGACAAGGTCCTGGGACAGGAAAGAAAAAACAAACAAAACATGAAGGCCTTTTAAATACAAACATGCACACATGCACACACATACACACACACACATCTTGGATGTTAGCTTTTTGATTAAGCTGACTTTTAACCATTGAGTTCCTTTTTTAAAAAAAATCTTTTTAAATCTCATTACTATTGTCAGTGAAAAGAGTTGAACTCTAAAATATTTGAAGAGATTTATTCTGAGCCAAATATGAGTGATTATGGCCCATGACACAGCCCACAGGAGGTCCTGAGAACATGTGCCCAAGGTGGTCAGGGCGTGGCTTGGTTTTACACATTTTAGAGAAGCATGAGACAGCAATTAAATACATTTAAGAAATACATTGGTTTGGTCCAGAAAGGTGGGACAACTCAAAACTAGGTGGGTGTGGGGGGGCTTCCAGGCTGTAGGCCAATTTAAACATTTTCTGGTTGATAATTGGTTGAGTTTGCCTAAAGACATGGGATTCATAGAAAGGGAATGTTTGGATTAAGATAAAGATTGCGGAGACCAAAGTTCTTTTGAAGTCTTAATAGTGGCGGCCTTTAGAGACAATAGATGAGAAATGTTTCCTATTCAGATCTTAGTTAATCGCTTTAGGATCGGGAGGATCTGGAAGAAAAAGATCTAGCTATGTTAACAGAGATTCTTTAAAGATGCAAATTCTCCCCTACAAAGAACCGCTTTGCAGGGCCATTTCAAGATACGGCAAAGAAATGTGTTTTAGGGTAAAATAATTTTGCTTTTCTTCCTTGTCTCAAAATGTTATGTCAGAGTCAGGTTGGAAAATAAATCACGATATATAGGCTTAAATAAAACCCTTATGATGAGAATTTATGATTTGTAGGACATGACTCCGCAGACACTTTAAACAGGAATTTGGGCAAGATAAAAAAATCAGTTTAGTCCTCACTATATTTCAGCTAGGACAAATTGCTGCTATTTCAGAAGTACCAAGTATCAAACCAGAACGGGCTTGATTTAGGAACCAAACCCAGGGCTGTTTTGGTAGGAAACAAAGAAAAAAGGCACAACCTTAGCTATCAGGTGGGACCTTAGCAGTGTGGGAGGACAGCCATTGCTTTCAGTTTGGCCTGGCTAACAAAAAGGTGGCTTTATGTAAATAAAGTCCCTTTAGTAGTCAAAATCAAAAATCTTTCCTCTTTTTTTTTCCTTTTTCCTCCCCTCCACACCACCTTTTTTTTTTTTTTTTTTTTTTTAGAATTCAGCCACTTCTCAGGGCTTCTTCCCCACAATTTGGAACTAGAGTTGATCAAACCCAATGGGAAAAAGACCAAAACAACAATAAAAAACAGAAACAAACAACAACAAAAAAAAACAATTAAGCAAAACAAACAATGGCACAATTTATATGATCACTGAGTGCTCTAATGGTAACGAGAAATTAAGACCAGTTGGTTGTTAATCTTAACTTTAACCAAGACAAACCCCAATTCAGTTACTTACCTAGGGACAAGTCTCAGGCTATAGACTGCTCTCTACCATTCAAGAAGCAGGAAAACAACAACAACAACAAAAAATGAAAAATAAAATACAAAAAAAAAAAAAAACCCGACTCCTCTTCCCTGTTGGAGGTGAGCCAAACTCCATAAAGGAGTCACCTGCCTTCCAACGTCATAGAAACAGGAAATGTGTCTTTCTTGATGGAAGCAAGTAAAACCCCAAAAAAGAGGAGTTGTACAGCAAAATAAAATTTAGATCTTGACCAAATTCGGGGAAATCAGGGATTCTCTGGAGGGGATGCTCTCAGACTTCAGCAAATTGTCCTATTGGTTTGAGTCATAAAATTAGCTCATGCTGGTACCAAGCACTGATAGGAGATTTGTCAAAGGTCAGGGACATCTCCACTCAGAATCCCTCTGTGGTTACCAAAATTTGAACCCCAAAAATTCGAGACAGGTCTCAGTTAATTTACAGTTTATTTTGCCAACGTTGAGGATGCAACCCCATGACACAGCCTCAGGAGGTCCTGACGACATGTGCCCAAGGTGATCAGAGCACAGTTGGGTTTTATACATTCTAGGGACATACGAGACATCAATCAACACATGCAAGATGAACATTGGTTCTGTCTGGAAAGGCAGGACAACTCAAAGCAAAGGCAGGAATACTGGAACCAGGGATGGGGCTTTCCAGGTCATAAGTAGATAAGAGACAAATGGTTGCATTTTTTTGAGTTTCTGACTAAGGCTAGTTGAGTTGCCTCCTTTAGGAGGCAACATAAATGCAATCAGATATGCATTTATGTCAGTGAGCAGAGGTGTGAGTTTGAACAGAATGGGAGGCAGGTTGGCCCTAAGCCGTTCCAAGCTTCACTTTTCCCTTTAGCTTAGTGATTTGGGGGCTCTAAGATTTATTTTCCTTTCACAGCCCAATAACCCAGCAATAATTAAGGGAAAGGCAAGATGGAGGATGAATTAGCTCAGCTTACTGTTAAAATTTTCTCAGTGATACAATTTTTGCAAAGGTGGTTTCTACTCCCCAGCTACCACCCCTCTTGCCTAGTCATCTTATTCTTAGCCACAGAAACCACAGACCTCCCAACAATGTAGCAACTCAGGAGTTAACCTTGACACAGCAGGAACCCTCCCCGACCTCCCCAAGCTCGAAAGACCTGTGGCCTTGTCCCTTGAGGCCCTAAGGCTCTACTGATCATTATTTATTTTGACCATCACCCCCGGGTCTAAGTGTCCTAGCACAAAGACCAATAAAACAGAAGTTGGCATTTTAGAGGGTCTCATTTATTATCGCATTCTAATTTTTGAGTCAGAAGAGGAATTTTCCTAGAATCAAAGAATAGGTTAGTTGGAGATTTTTCTAATGTTCTTCTTTTAGTTAAACAAACAACATGCTTTTGGGAGGGAATAAATATCCTCCAAATTTATGTCATTAAAGACAGTGTGTGGTACTATAACGGTAATCTCCAAAGTCATCTAGAAATTGTCAATGAAGGAAAATACACATTTTAAATTTCTGCTAGGCAACATTTAAACTGGAAAAACAGTGGTCTTAAATAAGTTTAAATATTTTTTTCTGAATGTTTTTCTCTTTATTTTCATAATTGAAAAGCAAGAACTACAACAAAATACCTCTTACCTAAAATAGACCTTAATATGCAACTGGAATTAAATAAAGATACATTTTTTAAAGTCTGTTTTAGTTTTATTTTTTAATGTCCAATTACCAAATGGGTTAAGAGCACATACTTGAAGCCCAACTTTCTTGGTTAGCATCTCAGTTCCACACTTACTGGCTATGTGTGCATAGGCCAGTTACTTAATCTTTGTGTGGCTCCATTTCCTCAGCTGTAAAGTGGGGGTAACAGTATCGACCTTACAGGATTTTCATGAAGATTTACAAAGTAAATATTTACAAAGAGTTTAGAATAGTGCTTGCCACATAGTAAATGCTATCCAAGTGTTTGTTAAATAAAAAATAAGCACCTTAGATCACGTTTACCATCATTACCAATCTTTGATAAAGACAAAGTTTTAAGTTGGAAATCCAAAGAAAACGTTTAAATAGAAGTCTAAGTTTTAAGGCTTGTTATGGAAAATTGGCATAAATCTCCCTCGCTTTCAACTTTCACCTATTCCACTCTCCATGGTGTTCCTTCTCTGCAAAGTCATCCACATGTATTATAAAAGTGGATGCCTTGGATTGGTATGTTGACTAATTTGTTCTTAGCTCTTCTCTCATCAGCCTAAGAACAAGAAAAACAAGATTGAGGCCTCTGCTATGAAACTCTTAGGTAATAAAATTAATAGCACTGTTCATGCCTACCTAGAACAAAGGCTACCTGAGTACATGAGAATATTTTCCTCGGTGTTAAAATGCCAGAGCACAAAGGCACCCCAGTTCTCCCTGGTGAAGGTTTGAGCCCGAATTGTTCACCGCCACCCCACCCCCCGCCTTTTTTTTGTTGAGACAGGGTCTCTGTTGCCCAGACTGGAGTGCAGTGGTTCGATCATGTCTCACTGCAGCCTCCACCTCCTGGGCTCAAGCCATCCGTCCTCCCACCTCAGCCTCCTGAGTAGCTGGTACTACAGAAGTACACCACCACACCTGGCTAATTTTTGTAGAAACAAGGTTTCACCATGATGCCCAGGTTAGTCTCGAACTTCTGGACTCAAGAGAGCCACTCGCCTCGGCCTCCCAAAGTGCTGTGTTTACAGGCGTGAGCTACCCCGCAGCCCTGCTCACTCTTTGTTGCATAAATACCTGCTGTCAAGTCTTCCAACCTTGATTTGGTTACTTAACCTCACTCTTTGCCTCTAATCCCTCATCTGTAAACTGAGCGTTAATAGATTGCTGTGAGATTTAATACATAATGTGCCTACATATGTATGGTATAACAAAGATATCATAAACATTAGTTATTAATAATTTGTGGGAATAGGTCTTTCCAGTTTGGGCATTGCTTTTCCCTTAAAGGTTTCTTTCAAATATCTCTATGACCCAGAAAATGGGGCAGGGTAGCGGGAGTTGCCTGCTGGAGACGGAATGGGGAGTGGATGGATATAGCGGGCATGGACGGACAGCGACAGAAGCTGATAACAGCACAGAAGGGCAAAGTCTGCTCTACAGCCCCCAAAATAAACTTGAGCCTGGCAATCCGCGCAGAACCCCAGAGGTCAGCAGCTTCGGTGCAAAGCAACTAACATCTGAAGGCTTCCAAAAGCAGCAGGGCTCTGTCTAGCCGGGGAGACTTTTCGACCAGAGAGGAGCCAGAAGGGGGCCTCAGCGTAGCCTTCACTCCACTCAATTCCCGGAGTTACCTTGGCGGGCTCCACGCTCCGAGAGACGCCGTTGCTCTAAGAGGCGTGTCTGTGTTTCTCTAGTTCGTGGCTCCAGCAGCCGCGCCAAGGGGAAGCTGCTACTCCTGCCAGATACACTAGTTATCACGGGCCGCCCCCAGGCCTGTAGGGCCCCTGAGAATTCGCAGCAAGCCCCAGGCCCCGGGGCGCGGCTGGCGCTGAGGCCCCGCCTGGCCATGCCCATTGGCGGAGGCTGCTCTGGGGGCGGGGCCAGGGCGCCCCATTCCTAGACGCCGCAGCCCGGTCCGCCGCGGGTGCGTGTGGAGGAGAGGCCCAGGTGAGGAGCCAGCGCCCGCGTTCCGGAAGCCCCCTCCCGGGGCCATGGGGGCACAGGTGAGGCTGCCGCCTGGAGAGCCCTGCCAAGAAGGTTTGTGTCTGCCCTGGGCCGAGGGACCTAGCAGCTGGGTGGCCAAGAGACCGGGTGGGTGGTCCCCGGATACTTGCGGAGACTGGAAAGGGGGGATGTACCGACTCTGAACGTAGTCGTTCACTCATTCATTCATTCGGTCAGTCGGCCGTCCAGCCAGGCGTTCAACACTTACTTAGGGGTGCCTAGGCGATTCGGGCTGTGCTGGAGAACCTGAGTGGAATAAGGCAGATGAGATTCCCACTCGATTCGCGAGGCCGACCCGTGTAAATTACCGCGTGCTGCGTGTGGAACTGGGAAACTCAGGATGCTATGGGAAGAATCCCGAGTCCCTCTGAGAAGGACGTTTCCTCTGACTCAGGCTGGCTTCCAAAGTCTGGGGCCGACGTCACCCGGTGGGCAGAGGGCGTGTCTGCCTGGGGGGCCCGTGGGAGTTCTGCGCTGCGCCCTCCTCTGACTCCCGGGGATCTAGCACCGCGAGAGGAGAGCCTGGGGCCGCGGGGGTGGGCGCTGGGCAAGTCTGGGCCGTCCACATCTCTCCTCTTCCTTGGAGATGAAAAGGTCTCCAAACCCACGAGCCTGTCTGACTCGCTGTGCAGTCACTCTTTGGCTGCTTAAGGCGAGAGCCGTACTGGAGAGGAAACCGGGAACCGGGAGCACTCGTTTGCAGGCTCGTCCCACTGCTTCCCGCCTGAGCCCTGTGAAATCTCTGGCCGAGGCTCCTTGCCCTTCGCCAGGTGTTCGAAACACTGGTGGGCTTTCTGCAGTCTCCATACCGAAGGCCCGGATAAAAGTAAGGAAGGGAGTAGGGGGAGCGACTGGAAGGATGTAGATACATTGAAATGATGGTTTTCACCGTACCCAGGGGAAAGCAGCTTTTTAATTTACCTGGTAATGCAGTAAAGGGGAAGGGAGGCAGTGAAAGGCATGGTAAGAACTATATATATACACACACATATCTATAGTTCCCTTACATATATATGTATGTATGTATATACATATACACCTGTGCAAAGGTGCTTGCATCTTCCCTGGTTTCCTCTCCTCTTGACTTTCCAGCTTATTCCTTTTTAACAAGTGAGCTCGTCAAAACCATGCCAGCAAGGAAGAGAAGAGACATCAAAAAAAGAGAAAAATGCCTGAACGATTCACAAACTATTAAAAAAAAAAAAAACTAAAATTTTAAGGCCGCTGGATCTAGAATTATCTTCTAGTCTTTTTTCTCAAAAAGAGCAAAAACGCCTGAACAACTCACAAACTATTAAAAAACAAAAATTTAAAGGCAGCTGGATCTAGAATTATTCCCTAGTCCCATTTTTTCTCAGAAAGAGAAAAAATGTGTGAACAATTCACAAACTATTTAAAAAACAAAATTTTAAGGCAGCTGAATCTAGAATTATTTCCTAGACAGTCAGGTTGTGTGCCCTGAATTTTTAGAAATAATTTAGAAAATAATTTCAAAAATAATTTAGAAAATTATTTTCTAAATAATTTCTAACCCAGCAAATCCGACGGTTACTAACACACCCACCCTTGTTTACCCAAGGATCTGTAAGTAAGGAGGGTATATGAATTACACCCACTAAAGTGTTTGAGCTTCCGGATATTTTTCCTGCTTTGCTTGTTCATTGAGTTCCAACAAGAAACATTTAAGCTCCAGGCTTAATACCTGTGATTAACCATAGTAATTAATTGTGTGGAAAGCTGGTGAGAAAGACTTAGAAATCTGAATGCACGTTATTAGTAGTGGGAAGAGATTAGGCTTTGGCATCAGACAGTCTGAGCTGTAACTTAGCTTCCTTGAGCCTTTTGCCTGTCTATAAATTGTCTATAAATTGGGGATCATCCCTCCAGTTTACAGTTCTGAAGAGTAGGTACAGGTGGGATTACATATGAACTATACCACTCAGAGCTTGACATGGAGTAAACAAAGACTCAAAATTTCACTTGTTCGTTCAAATAACAAGAGTCCCATGTGCCAAGCAGTGGCATAGGTGCTAGAATAAAGGAGTCTGCAAGTCTGGTCCTAGACTCTAGGACTAGGTTCCTGCTCTCAGGCACCTTACTGTCCAGATGGCAGCTACTATGCAAGAAACAAAGTAATTTAAAAGATCATTATAATAGCAGTAATGTATCAAGAGTGTTGGGATGTTTAGATTGGGTATTCAATGAAAGCCCCTTAAGAAAGTGATATTCAAGCTGAGACCCAAATGACAAGGTGTCAGTCATGAGATCTGAAGATAGAGCATTCCAGTTGAACTTCCATGAAGAAAAAGTTAATTTCATACTTTGGTTTTGACTTTTTTTGTTTTTTGTTTTTTGGGTTTTTTTTTTTGTTTGTTTGTTTTTGTTTTTGTTTTGTTTTTTTGAGGAGGAGTCCCACTGTGTCGCCCAGGATGGAATGCAGTGGTGCAATTTCGGCTCACTGCAACCTCCGCCTTCTGAGTTCAAGCAATTCTCCTGCCTCAGCCTCTCAGGTAGCTGGGGCTACAGGCACATGTCACCACACCCAGCTAATTTTTGTATTTTTAATAAGGGTTTCACTGTATTGACCAGGCTGGTCTTGAACTCCTAACTTCAAGTGATCCTCCCACCTTGGCATCCCAAAGTGCTGGGTTTACAGGTGTGAGCCACCCCTCACCCCACATTGGTTTTGACTTTTAAAGCTACAGATGCTTCAAAAGAGTCTCTAATCCAAAATTATCTTTAAAAGAAACAAATTCAAACATGTAAGAAGGTTGTTATAAAACTATAATTAAGCTGTATGAGGAAGTCTATTTGATTGGGAACATATGATGGAAAGTGAGAGGTTTCTTTAGATTGGGAAGGCAGGGAAGGCCTCTCTGAGTTGCTTAGTCCTCTCACTTAGAAGAAGCTAGCTATGCCAGCCAGCACTCCGTAACAGGCTCAGGAACGGCTGCTTTTTAAAAAGTTTAAGTTGAGAAGGAACTTATTCTATGAAAGGAACAGAAGAAAAGGCAATAGTGGGGAATGAGATTAGACAGCTGGAGACAGGATTCCACGGGGCCTTATAGACTATAGTGGGAATTTGGGATTTTTTTCTGAATGAGAAGGGAAGCCCTTGTGGAGTTTTGGAAGGAGGAATGACAGGATCAGACCTACTTTGTCTAAAGGTTCATTTCACCTGATCCTTCTCCCACCTACTCTTTAGCCACATCTCATACCATCTCCCTTTCTGTCACCCCAGGTAACCTGGCTGACTGCAGTTTCTTCAACCCCTCAGGGTTTCTGCTTTTAGACTTAGCAGAGAGGCTCTTTTGTTTAATCCTGTTTTAAAAAAATATATTCCTTGATGCTGCTTTTACTACTTGCCATGGCACTCTTAACATACATATAGTTATTTGTTTGTTAATCTTATCTCCTCCTACTGGAATATAAGAGAGAGGGAACACTGTTGTATTCATTTTTGTGTCTCCAGATTCTAGAAAATGCCCAACAGGTAGTACACCATACATATTTGTTGAATGAAGGAAAAGAAGATTAGTGTTTCAGAGAGGGGTGAGAGGGAGAGTAATGCAATATGATGTCAGAGATGAGGCAGTTTCAGAGCATGAGAAGCTTTAAAGTTCAAAGTTAGTGAGGAGTTAAGATTTTGTTAAGATGAAAAACCATGACAGGGGACAGGGAGGATTAAGCCAGGGAGTGATATAACCTACTTCCCACTGATTAGTGTTTGGAGAATAAATTGTACCAGACATAAAGAGATTTCATTCAGTCATTCCTATGCTAATATGAATAGGCAGGTATATCACATATTCTTGCTTAGGTTTCTAGGTCAACTGAAGGTTGACTGACCTAGATGGGGCTCACCTATGTGTCTCTGCTTCAGGCTACACGTCCACCTGGGTTTGGCTCCTTCATGTGGGATGAGCTCAGATCTGCTCCATGTGTCTTCATTTGAGTGCTGAGGCTGAATGTAGAGCAACTCCTCAGGGAATTACAGAGATGCAAATGAGTAAACCCAACCACATAAGCATTTTTGAAATCTAGCTTCATATCACTTCTGCTGACATCCCATTGGCCACCAAATCACTTTCAGCCCAACATCAAGTGAAGCACCTTTGCCCACATTGGGAAGGGTAAGGGGCGGAATATTGAATGAATAATAATCCAAACTATCACAGTAGAATAGATGGTGAGACCCCCAACAGGAAATATCTTGCAGTGATTAAAAAGGTAGTTTTATACAATCATTGACTTTCTTAAAACCAGATTTCTATTCCGTGTAATAAACTGGACCATTTAAATTATTATTTATATTATTATTCTCTATAGGCAAATATTTGACAAATTATTTAAAGCATTTCATCCTCATATAAATGAATAATAAATTTCAACTGGCTTTTTCTTGTACTTTATGTTTTTATTTTTCTGAAATAGAATGCTGGATGGGATTTGGGTTACTTGGCCCTGGTTTTAGCAGTTACATAACTTTGGCCAGTGTCACTTAATATATTGGCATCAGTTTCTTTAAACTATCTCCCGTCTGTCAGTGTCTATGAGTTTAGAACTGGTCCATCAGCAACATTTATGAGGCACCAGTATGTAAGTAATTCTGAGAACAAACATAGATTATGATCAAACTTTAGAATCACTGAGTCAAAGTCCCTCATTTTACAGATGGGGAAACTGAAACCAAGAGCCATTACTCAACTTGCCCATGATTATAGATGGTAGATCTTCATTTTTAAATGTTAAAGTTGTGTGTATGTAAACTATTACACCTGTACGTAGAAGATAAATATTAGGTTGATCTATATGAAACTACTTGTCATAGGGTTCAAATTTTTCAGTTATCAATTTCATATAGTTTAACATAATAGAAGAACATTAGGAGTACTGTTTGTAGGATCTGTAAATTACTTATCAACCAACTATAAAATAGAAAAATTGTGTGATATACAGTGGAATTCTCTAGAACAGTGGGGGAAAAACAAATCCTACAGCCACATGCATCATGTCTTGATGAATCTCGAAAACAAGTCACCGAAGAACAATGTCTTTATCATTACATTTTCTTAGGTGCAAAAAGAGGCAAAAACATTTTCAAGATATATGGAGAAAATCTTTTTTATAAGCAAAAGAATGTTAAAGAGAAAATCAGGATAGTTATGAACTCTGAGGGGTGATGCTTTATTTCTTAAATTAGCTGTTTGATACATTGGTGTATATATATATATTTATAACATATATTTCCTAAATATTCATTACTCTCTATTTAGAAAAATAACATCAAAGAAGAAATACATGTTCTTGGCTAGCAAGAGTATACCTTGGTATAGTCACTTTAGAGGACTATTGATGGTGTCTATTAAAAACGAAAAATAATGAATGTAGTAGATGTTCTCTTTCTGTGGAATAAAGTCTACATTAAACTCCCTGGAAAATTACTGTGCTTACTTGAATCTTGATAAGCCAATTGTGACTTGAGATGTCTTTGATTCCTTTAAAACACTCCAAATTCCCTGCCCACACAACTTCCATTACCCATCTCTCCCCTTCTCCCGTAGGCCACTCCACATCCACTAACCCATCCTTTCTTTCCTCTTTCAGTCATATCTGCCATAGGCTCTCTCCCTAACATGTTCCCAAAGCATAAAACAATTTAAGTCCTAAGGTCAGTAACCAGACAAGATTTTTATTATTTTTCCTGCCATAAAACTTGGAGCATTCATGCCTGCCAGTTACAATGAGAACTTGCAAAATGCAACAGTGATCATTTGATCTTCCTTATGACCCTCTGCTCCCACACCCCCTACAATGTCAGAAACATTTTGCTATGTCAACAACTTAGAAGGAATATTGTTTCACTGGAATGAGATCCACCCACACTGATTTCAGAGACAAAGTTTTAGAATGGTTATGTTAACTGCATAGTAAATGACATGAATGCAGTCATGGAATTCACTGGTAAGTCAGGTCCGATATTTTCTCAGGAATGAGTGTAATCAAAATTCTTACAAAAATATACTTAATCACTTTCCCTTCTTGGGGCTTAAATGAGATAAACGTGGTGTGGAACAAGATTGCTAAGGGCTAACTTGCTTGAAAATTTGCAGCATCAGCCTGACCAATGTAGTGAGACCCCATCTCTACAAAAAAAATTTAAAAATTAGCTGGGCATGGTGGTGCATGCCTGTGGTTCCAGCTACTTGGGAGGCTAAGGTGGGAGGATCATTTAAACCCAGGAGGTCAAGGTTGCCATGAGCCGTGATGGCACCACTGCACTACAGCCTGGGTGACAGAGTGAGACCTTGTCTCAGAAAAAAAAGAAATGAAAATTTGCAGCAGTTAGAATATTTAGTTTTGACTTTGAGTTTATTCTGGATTTCTGTTTCTTTGTTTCGTTTTTTTGTTTGTTTGTTTTTGTGGAGATCTCGCTATATTGCCCAGGCTGGTCTTGAACTCTGGTGTTCAAGGAAACCTCTAGCCTCTGCCTCCCTAAGTGCTAGGATTACAAGGGTGGGACACCATGTCCAACTATTCTGGATTTCTGAAGCAAAGTTGGGTCATTTTCAAATTACAGAAATAAATTAAATAATAGTCATGAAAACCTTGAATTCCATTATTTTATTATTTTCCAGACCTGAACTTCATGGGTGTTTCTTAACTTTGCATGTGGTAAAATTCAGGTGGCTTCATGAAGCTTTGCCAGAGGTATATAGGTCCACTTATGGAAGTCTTGTTGCTAAGACATCATTTGATCAAACAGCCTTTTGTTGCTTATATGCCTTAAGATTTTTGAAATGTAAAACTTTTCTAAAAATTGAATTACAAAATTGTATCTGATTAATTTTCCTTTACCCTCTTTTGTTTAGGGTAATTCATAATGGGAGAATTTGCCATTTTTAAAGGAAAAAAGATCGGAAGACAGAACATCTTGTCACAATGTCACCTTGTTGGTGTCTTTTCGAGTGGAGAACAGATTACAAAAATTTCTTACATAGTGTAAAACTTCATTTCATTTTGTTTTCATTTTGTGTTTTAGTGTTTAGCCTCAAAATTCCAAGACATCTATAATAGTGGACTTGGTTCAGGGGATTTACATACTTCTTTGAATCTCATTTTTTAAAAAACCTAATGATACTTAATTCATTTTTTATTAGATTCTATTTTCTTTAGGAGACAGTGTATTAATAGACCTGAAAAATCAGTGAAAGTGGTACAGAAAACTAAACTCACTTTTAAAACGTTTTCTGAAATATATAATTCTTCATGCCCATCAAATGACTCACACCCCACCAAAATAGTTAGACAGATTTCTTCTTCCTCCTCCTCCTCCTCCTCCTCCTCCTCCTCCTCCTCCTCCTCCTCCTCCTCCTCCTCCTCTTCTTCTTCTTCTTCTTCTTCTTCTTCTTCTTCTTCTTCTTCTTCTTCTTCTTCTTCTTCTTCTTCTTCTTCTTCTTCTTCTTCTTCTTCTTCCTCTTCTTCTTCTTCTTCCTCTTCTTCTTCTTCTTCCTCTTCCTCTTCTTCTTCTTCTTTCTTCTTTCTTCTTCTTCCTCCTTCTTCCCTCCTCCTCCTCCTCCTTCTTCTTCTTTCTTCTTCTTCTTTTTTTGGAGATAATCTCGTTCTGTCACCCAGGCTGGAGTGCAGTGGCACGATCTCAGCTCACTGCAACCGCCTCCCAGGTTCAAGTGATTCTCCTGCCTCCACCTCCAGAGTAGTTGGGACTACAGGCACGCACCACCATGCCCATGCCCCTCTAATTTTTGTATTTTTAGTAGAGATGAGGTTTCACCATGTTGGCCAGGCTGGTCTCGAACTCCTGATCTCAAGTGATCCACCCACCTTGGCCTCCCAAAGTGCTGGGATTACAGCCATAATGCCCAGCCAATTTCTTTTTTCTTTTTTTCTTTTTTGAGACAGGGTCTTGCTCTGTTACCTAGGCTGGAGTGCAGTGGTGTGATCGCAGCTTACTGCAGCCTCATCCTCCTGGGCTCAAGCAATCCTCCCACCTCAGCCTCCCGAGTAGCTAGGACCACAGACATGCACCACCATGCCTGGTTAATTTTTCAATTTTTTTTATGTAGATGGAATTTCACTATGTTGCCCAGGCTGGTCTCAAACTCCTGGGATCAAGCAATCATCCTACCTTGGCCTCCCAAAATGCTGGTATTACAGGTGTGAGCTACCACACCTAGCGAATAGATTTCTTGCAATGTGATTTCTAGACTGAGGGTGCTATGCTTCCTCCCTACATTCAGGCCCCACAAGCCCTGCTTTCCAGTAGCCAGGCTGATAATGCAGAGTGAAGGGGATGTGACAGGCTGTGTTGAACTGTTGAGCACAAGCCAGGTCTGAACAGCTATTCACTGCTCCAATCAAGTTGCTGATTCGCCAGAACAAAGACACAAGTGTTGCCAGATCGAATTTATAGGGGGAATCCAGGCTTCCATGTGAAATTGCTCATTTTTAAGTGATGACAGCTAAACACTTTAAAATCATTTTTAAAAATCTGTGCAAGCCAATTTGACAATGTCTGTAGGCCTGTGGGCCACCTGTTAAGGACTTCCCTGCATGTAGTAAAATGTTTCAGTACCATCCACTCAAGGCTCTGTTTCCTGCAGAAAGCCAGTAAGCCTTAATACCTCTCCCTTTCATTCCTGACATTCTCTTCTTTCCTTTTTTCCAGGATATGTGCTGTCTCTGGTCTGTCCAAACTCCTTCCAGGCTTGGTGTGAGATCACAAATGTGTCACAGCTGCTGGCTTCTCCTGTGCTCTACACGGACCTGAATTCCAGCATAAACAACTTGAGCATTTCAGCAAATGTAGAAAACAAATACAGTCTTTATGTGGGCTTGGTACTGGCAGTAAGTTCAAGTATTTTTATTGGCTCCAGCTTCATCCTGAAAAAGAAGGGCCTCTTGCAACTGGCCAGCAAGGGTGTTACTAGAGCTGGTAAGAAACACATGCAACCAATGAATTTAAGTTTCTAACTGCAGAAATGATCCTGTTATAAGGCCACATCTCAACACTACTCTTATAAACTTGCTTGTGTAATTTATAGTTATTGATTTTTTCCATATGGATGTTAGAAAAATACTTAGGTCTTTGATTAAAATGAATAGAAAACTCATGATTAATGAAGGGATAGTCTGGCAGACCTACTCAGCATCTTAAGTGTCACTATAAACAGCAGCCTAATTCTATTGTTATCCATTTATTGATTTAATAAATATCTATTAGGGGCCAAACACTGCTAGGGAAGGTTCCTGTTCTTGAGAATCTACTATCAAGGCAAGTAAACCTATCAGCAATAAAAAAGAATACACGTACAACTAAAAATTATCCTAGGCTACAGTAATAATAACTCACTGGCTTGGTTTATCTTAGTCTCTATCTTCTTGATGGAGTCAGCTGTGTCTCCCAGTGTCTGATCTCTGCCACCTCTCCAACTTCTGCTTTTCTCCCCATCACCTACTTTTCTCTTGTTCCTGGAATAGGTCTGGTTCTGTCCCACCCGCAGGTCTTTTCCCATTGCCTGGAACTCTTCTCCCTGCCCTTCATTCAGCTGACTCATTCTTCAGACTTCAGTGTGAGTAGCATCACCTCATAAAGGCCTTCCTTGACCATTCTCTAACAGCAGGTCTCCCCACCCCACCCCCATTATTCTCTGTCATTGCACTAATAGTTTCCCTCACTGTACCTAGGATAATTTTTAGTTGTACATGTATTCTTTATTGTTGTTGATAGGTTTACTTGCTTATTGATAGTAGATTCTCAAGAACAGGAACCTTCCCTAGCAGTGTTTGGCACCTAATAGATATTTATTAAATCAATAAATGGACAACAATAGAATTAGGCTGCTATTTATAGTGACATTTAAGATGCTGAGTAGGTCTGCCTGAATATTCCTTCATTAACAATGAGTTTTCTATTCATTTTCATCAAGTATACTTTAAGATCTAAGCATTTTTCTAACATCCATATGGAAAAAAACTAAAGACTATAAATTACACAAGCAAGCTTATAAAAGTACTATTGAGATGAGATTTGTACTATCAGAAAACATATGCTATATTAAAACAATTTGATACTGGCATTAAAGCAGACAAAATCATAAAATAATTTAAAACTTATAAGCAGACCCAAGTATATATAACAATTGAATTTGTTATTTTAAAAAGTGGCATTTCAAAACTGTGGAGAAAGGACAAATCATTCCAAGTATTGAGACAATTGGGAAAAATTAGAGGAGAAAAACATGAAAGTTCTACTTCACACCATTCAGCAAAATACATTCCAGATAGGTTAGAATTTAATATAAAAATAATTTTTTTTTTTTTTTTTTGAGACAGAGGTTTGCTCTGTCGGCCAGTTTGGAGTGCAATGGCATGATCTCTGGCTTGCTGCAACCTCCACCTCCCAGGTTCAAGTGATTTTCCTGCCTCAGCTTCCCAAGTAGCCGGGATTACAGGCATGCGCCACCACGCCCAGCTAATTTTGTATTTTTAGTAGAGACAGGGTTTCACCATGTTGGCCAGGCTGGTCTCGAACTCCTGACAGATGATCTATCCGCCTCGGCTTCCCAAAGTGCTGGGATTGCAGGCATGAGCCACTGCGCCTGGCCAAAAAAATGAAATAATCGGAAAAAAAAAAAACCTTTTCTAAGCATAAAGATAAAGAATTCATTTTATATAAAGGAAGAGATTATCTAGATTGAGAAAAAAATCCTATATGGAAAAAATTTAAAAACTGAAACCAAAAAGTAAATGATGTATTGGGGAAAATATGATGAAATATGTGACAAAGTATAGTTTCATAATATATAAAAAGTAACTGCAGTCAATAAGTAAAAAGGTTAGTACCCTAACAGAAAATAGACATAGCATATAAACAAGAAACAAACAAAATAAGAAATGCAAATGACCAATAAGCGTATGTAAATAAATATTGTTTCACTAGTACCCAAAGAGATACCAACTAGACAATAGGTTCAGTGTGGTAACATAATTCCAACTTAGTTATTTGCAAATGTAATGATCAATAAACATACATAAATAAATATTGTTTCGCTAGTACCCAAAGAGATACCAACTAGACAATAGTCAGGTCCAGGGTTGTAATATGATTCCAAGTTAGTTATTTGCCAATTTCTTAAGGAGAAAGTCCTAAATAAGCACAGTTAACTACTTTGCAAAATAGTCTTCATAGCATATATATCCTGTTTAATTATAACAAAATCAATTAGGTCAAATGCAGAGGGCTAAGTATATTAAAATTCATAAGAAAATTCCATTTTCTATAGTAAATATAATGACATAAAGTTATAGATTAGAGTAGTAGGAAGATAACCCTTTGAATACCTTAAAAGCATTTTGTCCTTTTCAGTAGATGAAACAGAAACTTGATTTCAGTATGACAAGGTAGAAAATAAGCAGAGTGCATCTACCTGATGCTTGTTATTCTCTCATTGACTAATCCAAACTCTCAAAAGCTCTTATGTCAACCATCTTCTTCCCTTTACAGTCCTCATTAGTACCAATGTAATTTACTATTTATGTTTTCTGTTTTTAATTTTAACCATAGCTGAAATGAAGTATTTGTGTACACACATCTGACTGACGTAAATACGGTGAACCTGATGATTAAATAAAATTTCTTACAAATTAAGAAAAACTTATCATTTGTGGAAAAGCAAAGGTGACACGGAAGCATAATACAGAAAGTTTTAAGCAATCATAAGCAAAAAGAACAAAGCTGGAGGTATCACAGTACCTTCAAATTATACTGTAAGGCTATCATAACCAAAACAGCATGGTACTGGTATAAAAATACACACATAGATCAGTGGAACAGAATAGAGAACCCAGAAATAAAGCCACATACCTACAACCAACTGATCTTTGACAAAGTTGAAAATAATATATGCTAGGGAAAGGCTGCCCTAGTCAATAAATGGTGCAAGAAAAATTGTAGAACCATATAGAAGAACAAAACTGGACCTTATATCTGACCATATACAAAAATCTACTCAAGATGGATTAAAAACTTAAATGTAAAACCTGAAACTATAAAAGCCCTAGAAGAAAACCTAGGAAAAACTTTTCTGGACATTGGCCTAGGCAAAGAATTTGTGACTAAGTCCTCAAAAGGAAATGCAACAAAAACAAAAATAGACAAATGTGACTTAAAGTAAAAAGCTTCTACAGAGCAAGAAAAATAATCAACGGGGTAAAAAGCCTGCAGAATAGGAGAAAATACTTGCAAACTAAGCATCTGACAAAGGTCTAATACCCAGAATCTACAAGGAACTCAGTCAACTCAACAAGAAAAAAACAAACCCATAGAAAAGTGGGTAAAGGATATGAACATACGTTTTTCAAAAGACATGCAAGCGACCAACAAATATATGAAAAAATGTTCAGTGTCACTAATCACCAGAGAAAGGAAAATTAAAACCTAATGAGATACCATCTTATACCAGTCAGAATGGCTATTATTAATAAGTCAAAAAACAACAGATGTTGGTAAGAATGCAGAGAAAAGGGAATGCTTATACTCTGTTGGTGGGGATGTAAATTAGTACAACCACTGTGGAAAACAATATGGCGATCTCTCAGAGAACTAAAAATAGAACTGCCCTTCAATCCAGCAGTCCCGCTACTTGAGGAAAAGAAATCATTTTATCAAAAGACACTTGCACTCAAATGTTTATCACACCGCTATTCACAACAGCAAAGTCATGAAATCAACCTAAGTGCCCATCAACAGAGGACTGGATAAAGAAAATGTGGTTTATTTATATACAGACACCATAGAATACTACTTAGCTGTTAGAGAAATGAAACCATATCTTTTGCAGCAACATGGACAGAACTGGAGGCCATTATCCTAAGTGCAGTGACTCAGAAACAGAAAATCAAAAGCTGCGTGTTCTCACTTGTAAGTGGGAGTTAAACCGTGGGTACACATGCACATTTAAAGTGGAATAATGGACATTAGAGATTCCAAAAGGTGGGAGGGTAAAAGGGTAGAAGCAGGTGAGGGATGAAATACTACCTATTGGGTTCAATGTTCACTATTCAGGTAATAGATACACTAAAGGCCAGACTTTACAATAGATTGATGTAACACAACTACACTTGTACCCCGAATCTCTTTTAAAAATCAGGAAAAATAAAACAAAAATGAACTCCTGATTCCTAAAAGAATAAAATGGGTGGCAAACAGAAAAATGCAGATTGAAATGACATACCATTTTAAGACTATCAAATTTGCAAAGTTTTTTTAAAAATTGACATAACTTTTCTGGCGGGCAATTTTTTTAAAAAATCCATTTCCTCCTACTCAACAATTACACTTCTAGGAATTTATCCTGGAGAAATAATCATTCCAGTGTTACAAAGATGTATGTGTAGGGAGGTTCATGAGAGCATTATAAGAGAAACGTGGAAAAAAATCTAAATGCAATTAATCCATTAGGGGACTTGTTAAATCATTGTAAATTGGGGGGAAAAAGCTTTAAAAGAGCTTTGGAAATGACCAAGTAAATAAGCTAAGAGACTTTAGTTTACTGACTTAACTTTTCTAACCATAATCCAGTATGCTTCCTAGAAGTCAATTCTTCAAACCTTCCTCCAGTGTAGAACCCATTTTTTGTTAATTTTTATTTTTTGTATTTTAGGACAAGGTGGACATTCTTACCTGAAGGAATGGCTCTGGTGGGTAGGATTGCTGTCAAGTAAGTTTTTAATACTGAGAATACTGTTTATTTGTAAGACAGTAAATAGATTATATGAAATTTTTCAAAATTGGTTAAACTTCCTGTCAAGAATGGAACAAGGATGGAATTTAAGCCTAAAAATTTTTGTGTTGGTATAATATATTGTCCTATATATACTATTATATATGAATAAATTAATTTTTACTCTTATTTCCCACCACCTGTGCCCTCAGTACTGTCTTGGAATGCAAGGGAAAAAGTTGACCTTTCAAATATTGTATTTCAACCACAGACTTCTGCTATTTTCTTCACCATAACAATAGAGAAAAGTACTTTTCTTTCATGTTTTCCCACCTCCTAATTTGAACCTGTGACTATATATACTACATATTTTCTCAAGAATGAGTACAGTTTCCTTGCCAGGACAACAACATGGATAAGTGAAAGGCTTCTGTGGCTGCTTGGTACTGAACAAATGGAGAAGAAATGAGGGGTGTCAGCACTCTCCTTCCTCCCAGACCTGCTGTGAGGATTAAACGAGACTTTGTAGGATCTGAAAGCACTTTCTAAATGCTAATGTGATATCCAAATAGAAGGCAGTGTTCATCTCCCTCAGCCACTTTTGCTGACTTCAGTCTCCCCACTAAGTGAAATTTCTTAAATCCCAAAACGGAAGCTCCCCTCAAAAAGGGCATCATAAATTCCCTCTGTAGCCAGGAGTCTTAAAGCTTCCCTGAATTTCCCCAAACCAAGCAACACATTTCAGTATTTGTAAGATCCTGTTATGGGAAGGAACTGGGTACCTTTTCTTTAATAAATGGTGGAGTCTAAAAGTGTGATTAATGAAAATAATTTAAATATGTATAGCCCCTTTAGTGTTTGTTTATTATAGTTTTTTGTTGTTGTTGTTGTTGTTGTTTTGAGGTGGAGTCTTGCTCTGTGGCCCAGGCTGGAGTGCAATGGCACGATCTTGGCTCATTGCAGCCTCCACCTCCCAGGTTCAAGCGATTCTCCTGCCTCAGCTTCCCGACTACCTAGGATTACAGGTGCACATCACCACACCCAGCTAATTTTTGTATTTTTAGTAGAGACAAGGTATCACCATGTTAGCCAGGCTGGTCTTGGAACTTCTGATCTCAGGACACCCACCTCGGCCTTCCAAAGCGCTGTGATTACAGGCGTGAGCCACCGTGCCCGGCCACCCCCTTCAGTTTTTAGGGTGCTTTTACATCCACTTTATCTATTTGAATAAAAATTGACCAGGGCTGTCTGGGAAGATTCCAGATAGATATTTGGATCATTCTCTTTTTCTCTTTTACTTGCATCTCCCCACCCTCTACCCATACTTTATAATGAAATGATAAGGAGAATATTATGCGACTACATTTGCAATTTTGCTTTCACCATGTAAAAATGTTTATGTCAGTATTGAAGAGAGAAAAGCACACCTTAGAGATTAAGTAAGTGACATACATACAGTACTTTAATCATGAAGTCAATGTTTTCCTGGAAAGCTATTTATAAAGATAAAATATAAATAATATAAAATATCCAAGGAAACCTTAATATTCCAAGAAAACTGCCACGGTTCTTTTTTTTTTTTCTTTTTATTTGTTTAGTTTTTTATTTTTTGAGACAGAGTCTCGCTCTTGTTGTCCAGGCTGGAGTGCAGTGGCTCACTGCAACCTCCACCTCCCAGATTCAAGTGATTCTCCTGCCTCAGCCTCTAGAGTAGCTGGGATTAAAGGCGCTTGCCACCACAGCTGGCTAATTTTTGTATTTTTAGTAGAGATGGGGTTTTACCATGTTGGCCAGGCTGATTTCGAACTCCTGACCTCAAGTGATCTGCTCCCGTCTAGCTCCCAAAGTGCTAGGATTACAGGTATGAGTCACTGGCCTCGCTGTGGTTCCTTCGATGAGAGCAATGTCTTAATTATTCTGTTCTGTAAGTTTAGATTTGTTTAATGATGTTTTCCTAATGGTGAGTACTCCTATAGATTTGGGGGGATGTAGCATAGCAGCCAGACAAATGGAAAAAGAAAAAAATTATGCTAGTGTTCCTTTCTCTCTCTACAATAAGCATTTGCTTGGTATAGTTGCCAGCATGAAATACTACATTCTGTGGGCAAGTTTCCAGCTGTGTTCTGTGAGAATAACTTGGCCCCAGTACAAGAGCCCAGCTCTTGAAGGGATTTCTCTCACTCTAGAAGTTATTTATAGCACACTATATCATGCAAGTCTAGAGTTCCTCGGATAAGAAAAAGATTACATTCAGGAGCATATCATGACTTTTAAACAGCTCCCTGGATCTTGTTAAGCTACTGAGATACTGTTACTTGCTTGTAGATCACTTACAATAGAGGCATATCTAACTTCATGGGACTGTGGCAGGTATTGCTGGCTATTCCCTACCTACACACCAGGTTTAACCATTCTAATTTTCCAAACTGGTTTTGATGGTTGTGGGTAACCTATAAAACTATAGGTATTCTTGAGCAAGTGAAAGAATTATCTGCTTACTACAAAGCTACCTCTACTAGAGTTGATCAGAGTCACCAAATGTGTCTTCAGTAGCTAAAAATTTCTATTGAAAGCCATTTAAAATGGGTACTCATCTGTCACCATTTTTTGCATCTTTTGAGTTTGTATCACCTGGTATTACAGTTTGTATGCATCTCTTAATATTAATTATCTCCTACCCGCTATAAAACACGTTACATCATTCTTTTTAGCTACATCTTCCCATGTCTTTGGGTTAAAAGTCCACTGCTTTGCATGACTCGTTTGTTTTTCTCTTCTGACAAGCAAGCCCATTTTTTATGTCAATATCTCTGCTTGCTTTCTAGTGGGAGCAGGAGAAGCTGCAAATTTTGCTGCTTATGCTTTTGCACCTGCCACCTTGGTCACCCCTCTGGGTGCTCTGAGTGTTCTTATAAGGTATGTGAGCAACAAGGAACTTGGCTTCTGTAGGTATTTTAAGACCAAGATAAACTTAAACCATAAGAAACATACGGCTATGGATATCTAAAAGCAAACACACAAATCTAGACCAACCTGGGCTCTAAAAGTCTAGATGAACCCAAATTATTTCTGAGACTCCTGGGAAGCTTTGGACAAGTCACTCAGCCTCAGTTTACTCATTCATAAAGTGAGAATAATACTTTTTCTTGCCTGAAATCACAAAAATAACTTGAGAAGACAATAACCGTAGAAATAGGAAATAGACTGTCACATTATTATTTTAAAAACCTAAGACACAGTGAGTTTGATTTCCTACTAACATAAATGTGTTTTACATTTGTAACAATGCAATGAAGCATAGAAGATTTTTTAAATCTCTCATCAGAACAAATTGCCAGAGTCCTGTCAATTCTTTTTCTCATCATAGTGGTTAATGACTGTAGTTATCAGAGGACTTTTAAAAGCATGGTGTTTTGGTTAAATTTTAACTCTCACTAAAATTCTTGCATTGTTTGCTGGATACTTCTGTTTGGAGACCCGGTATCTTTAGTACTGGAAACAGGAATAATTTTCCTATTTCATGGAATGTGGATCTAATTTTTCTGAGTTTATTATGATCTCAAATGAATGTGTTTAATAAGCATATACATGTTTATCTGTTCTTGTCTTTTTCTTTTCTATTCGTTATCAACCTCTAGTAGAAAACTTATGATTGAGCCTACTAAATTCTTTTTAGCTTCTTTATAGGATTGTTGTGAGAATTAAGTGAGTTAATACACATAAAGCACTTCGAACACTTGTCTATGCAATGAATAGCTAGTTGTAGTAACAGTAGTCTTCACTAAGGCTGCAGTCCTACAAGTGGCCACATGAGGGCAACTTTAGGAAAGTACCTGGTAATGAATTGATCATAATCTTGAGGACAGATGGGCACTTAATTGCCTTCATGGGGATACAGGGCATTAGAGGAAGAAGGCTGGTTTGCAGAAACCACAGCAACTGAAATATTAGGAGTACCGGATAGGTCTAAGTATCAGAGCAGTAGCAGGTGGTAAAGTATTTTGATATTTTGAAAATCTGCGTCAAGCTTCTCTAACCCATGGCCCATGGGCTGCATGTGGCCCAGGACAGCTTTGAACGCGGCCCAACATAAATTTGTAAACTGTCTTAAAACATTATGAGTTTTTTTGTGATTTTTTTTCTTTTGCTCATTAGCTATCATTACTGTTAGTATGTATTATGTGTTGTCCAAGACAATTCTTCCAGTGTGGCCTAGGGAAGCCAAAAGATTGAATACCCCTGGTCCGTTTGGTTGTAGTGGTATGAACTAGCTGATTATTAGCCCTGAGCAGAGTAATTTTTCTTTAGGAATGTATCTTTCTTTGAAACATCCATGGGCATACATATTCTAAATGTATCATGCCAGTAAGAAATAAAAGATTTTCTATTTTGCTTGGCTTTACAGGAAAAGATGGGTAAATTGAAAATGACTTGAGTAGAACCTCTTGTAAGATCACTGGAAGATTATAAGATATAGAATATTATAGCTTTTTAGATATAAAAACAATGAAGCATATTTGCCCATCAGTTCTGAGTTTCAAACCAATCTCGGGTTTTCAGTGTCATATAGCGTATTCCAGTCAGCTCATTGGGATATATGGTGGCATGTACCACAGTGTGACTTCTGAGCTGCCATGGGATCCAAAGGTAATTGAACTATAGTGATTTTTTATTTTTTCTCTCCCAACAGTGCAATATTATCTTCCTACTTTTTAAACGAACACTTGAACATTCATGGGAAAATAGGCTGCATATTAAGTATATTGGGGTCAACTGTGATGGTTATCCATGCCCCACAAGAAGAGGAAGTCACATCTTTGCATGAAATGGAAATGAAATTGAGAGACCCAGGTCTGTGATTCACCCTAAAGAACCACTCAAATTCTGCTCCACTTTCTCTCCTCACGAAATAGTATCTGTAATAATATTGTAATAAACTTTCTACATTGTGGGCTGCATTGTGGGTTGTGTGACACAGTGAGGTTTGATTATTATTTCTCCTGAAAAGATGGCAGAACTTATTTTTGTGTTCATGCTTCCCGTCTTACACAATGAAAGGGAGAGATGGCGATGGTAGAGGCAAGAGACATATTCAAAATCAATTCTTTGCCACTTTCTTCCTCTGAAATAAAAAATTACTCTGATAATATTTGCCCTAGCTCATAGTGGTATTGGTGACATTTAAATGATACGTTTGTGAAAATTCTTCGTAAAATATTGAGAGCTATGCAATATAATGTTGTTTTTAATTTGATCTCACTTCTATTTCTAAAATACCTATGCTCTTAAACTCATGACTAACAAGATTTCAGAAAGGTATAATCCTGTGAGCATTTTCTAACGTCAAATTCTTTTCTCCTCCTAACAGGGTTTATTTCTTTTGCTGTGATCATAACTGTGATCTCCTTGGTGCTGATTTTGATTGTGGCTCCAAAGAAAGGACAGACCAATATATTGGTTTATATTTCAATCTGTTCCTTGATTGGAGCGTTTTCAGTTTCTTCTGTCAAAGGCCTGGGAATTGCCATTAAGGAGCTGATAGAATGGAAGCCAGTTTACAAACATCCTCTGGTCTTTGTTTTGCTGGCTGTACTTGTGCTTTCAGTAACTACACAGATTAACTATCTCAACAAGGCACTGGACACCTTTAATACCTCTCTTGTGACACCCATTTATTATGTATTCTTCACATCCATGGTAGTCACTTGCTCTGCCGTCTTATTCCAAGAGTGGTATGGCATGACAGCTGGAGACATCATTGGGACCCTGAGTGGATTCTTCACTATTATCATTGGCATCTTCCTTCTACATGCTTTTAAAAATACTGACATTACTTGGAGTGAGCTTACATCCACTGCTAAGAAAGAAGCCATCTCTCTGAATGTCAATGAAAACAATTATGTTTTACTAGAGAACTTGGAGTGTTCAGCCCCGGGATACAATGATGACGTTACCTTGTTTAGTAGAACTGATGACTGAAGTCTCTAGAAACACTGAGTTTTAACCAATATGAGACACACGAAGAGGAAAATGAATGCTTGCTTCCTGGAAGAAATGCTAGGAAAGTTAGCATTTTTACAGTTCTAACTAATTTAGATGTGAGGCCACGTAAAAATGCCATTTTTTTGGCAGTCGAATTTGAAAATCAAATTGATTATCCTCCAGAAGACTTCTGCTGCTTTTCATTTCTACAAACTTTGAAATACTCTCTAAGGATCAAAGAAGCCAAAGTGCTATGTGTGTCTCAGAATAATCTCCTTCTTCTGGTCACAATATCTTTGTCTCTGCCAGGTGGCTCTTCATTTCTTTGGTGGCTATTTTTAGACTCACAGTCATTCACCAATATAAAGTTAGCAGTGTTCTGACAGACACAGTATCAGTCATATTCTCCGTTGAGTCATAATTTCAAATTATTAAAACTGAGAAGAGAGGCCAGGTATGGTGGTTCACACCTGTAATCCTAGCACTTTGGGAGGCCAAAGCGGGCAGATCACTTGAGCTCAGGAGTTTGAGACCACCCTGGGCCACAAGGGGAGACCCTGTCTCTACAAAAAATACAAAAATTAGTCAGGCATGGTGGCACATGCCTATAGTCCCAACCACTTGAGGCTGAAGTGGGAGGATCGCTTGAGTCTGCAAGGTTGGGGCTGCCACGAGCCCAGGTTGCACTACTGCGCTCCAGCCTGGGTGACAAAGTAAGACCCTGTCTCAAAAAAGAAGAAAAAGGGCAAGGGGCTTTTGCTTTAAAAAACTTTTTTTTTAATTGAGAAGTGAGATCACAGGTGCTTTGTTCTTCCTTCTGCACCTTCCTTCTTAAACTAGATAATTAGTTATTTTAAGAAAAAAGAAATTAAAAAAAATAGCCTGCTTTATTTGTTAGTGGGCTAGAATACACAAGACACAGCCACCCATAAAGAGTTTATGAATTGTGACTCACCGACATACCATAGGAATTTACTACCAGTTAAAGAGGGAGAACGTAGGAAAAGTACTTCACATAAAGGAAAACGTTTTCTTCTCACAAAAACACAGACGCGTGATTGTTTTCACAGGTTCCATTAAGTAACTCAGGTCTGGAAGACATAGGACAAAATGGAGTTTCTGAAGAAGTCCGGGTGAATTCAGCTTTGGAGTCACTTATGTTCATTTTTTTTTTCCTTTCTGTTAGTATTATCCTAAAGGTTATTTTTCTTGTTGATATAGAGATTTTTGTAAAAGATCGCTACATTATTCAGGATTGTATCCTACACTTCAATTGCTCTCAAATGTTTTAACCCTAAAGAGTGGGTTTTCCACAGACTGGAAGCAACTAGAAAAATCTTTGTGAAAAATCTGAACAAAGTATCACAAGGGCTCTCTTGAAATTTTGCACTTTCACCCTTATTAAGGAAATTATAATTAGTTACTAACCTTTAAAAATAGGTATATTCTAATAGGATAGAAAGTTAACTTCCTGGCAAACAAAATACTAAGATCTCAGGGGCTACTGCAGGAAAATACCTTTTTTGCACATTAAAACATTTATAAAATTTTCCTCTCTCATTTCAAATGCATGGCAGGAATAACATTTTTGGTGGTCTTTAATGTAATGGACAGATTTTCTGTCACATTGATTTTATGGAAAATAAATTGGCTATCTTATTTTTATACTAATCTTATTTTTCTCAAAACAAAAATCCTAACCAAAAAGTTGTCATAAAAAAAAAAAAAAAAAAAAGCAGGTTGACTGAATGTTTTTCTGCTCTAACCTTAAATGTTATTAGGTTTGGTTTTTGTTTCTAAGCTAGTTCAAGACTACCCAAGGTAATAATGGTAAACTTTATTATTCGGAATTCAATTAAACTGACTTCGGCATTTCCGCAGTTCTGTTAAACAATGACTGATGTTCACAATGACAACCTACCTGAGATGGCTGCAAGGCCCTAATGTTCCATTATCCATTATAGTCTTTTCAGCATAGTTTAGTGTTGAGTGCAATTCTAATGCATTCTACGTTTTTGAAAATCAATAATCATGGAAGGTCCATGGGTTGATACCTCAGGTCATATACGTGTTTACTCTGTTGATTGCTGTTTCACTTTACTTGTATATCAGATATATAAGCTATGAACACAAGTTTGTAGGAAAAGTATCTTTTGGCTAGGCAGTGGCTCACACCTGTAATTCCAACACTGTGCGGGGCTCAGGTGGGAGGATTTCTAATCGCCAGGAGTTTGAGACCAGTCTGGGCAACAAAGCTAGACCCCAGCTCTCTAAAAAATGTAAAAAATATCAGGAGGCTGAATCAGGAGGATCATTTGAGCTTAGGAGTTCAAGGCTGCAGTAAGTTATGATTGCACCGCTGCATTCCAGCCTAGGTGACAGAGTGAGACCCTGCCCCAGAATAGTATCTTCTGATAAAGTGGTATTTGAAAATTGCAGAAATTTTAATATTCTTTTAATATTAAGAATGTTATTGATCTCTCTAGGACACCTTCTTGGTGAGGAAATAAATGGCATTTTTCTTGACATCCAACCTGGGACTCTGCTGATTCTCTGTTCTGGTGAATTTAAGTTTCAGACATTTCTTTGTGTCACCTTTTACAAACTGTTTGCCCTTGGTACGTTATGAGCAGGTCAAAGGTTCCCAAACACAAGGTTCATTGTGTACCCTGGACAGGAAATTGAACTGGTGTTGACATGTATGCATGCCCAGGAGGAAGACTGTGAAATATTTAATGAGTTGAAGTATGCTGAGAAACAATGAAATATTTGAAAACTGTCTACATAAAAGTTACTGATGCATTTTAAAAAATGCATTTAAAAAAACCAAACTATTATTGCAAATCTAACACTAAAAAATTTTTGGCTGGGTGCAGTGGCTCACACCTGTAATCCCAGCACTTTGCGAGGCTGAGGCAGGTAGATCATCAGGTCAGGAGTTCAAGACCAGCCTGGCCAACATGGTGAAACCCTGTTTCTACCAAAAATACAAAAATCAGCCAGGCATGGTGCCAGGTGCCTATAATCCCAGCTACTCTGGAGGCTGAGACAGAGAATTGCTTGAACCCAGGAGGGGCAGGTTGCAGTGAGCCAATATTTCACCACCGCACTCCAGCCTGGGTGACAGCAAGACTCCATCTCAAAAAAAAAAAGAAATCCCAAATGGGAAGATACTGTCTAAGGAAGAATAAAATGCTGGATCCCTATGTTCAGACTATTAGTCTTAACTGATAGTTTATGTATATATTTTAATACTTTGTCATCATGTACATATCTTAAAATTTCTTATGCGAATATCTGCATGTGTGTCGTTAAGGATTACAAAGTTGTGCTCACACAGGACAAATGGAAAGATTTTCCTACTTCTGTAAAGATAAGTTTCATTATACTTTTGTTTTACAATTTTATTCTTAGGTCAATGGTTATTTATTATAAGTTCAGATTCCACAATTTTCATAAGACCCTTTAGATTTAGCACATGAAATTAACACATATTTTAAAGTATTAAATATATGGAAAGGATCTGGCATTATGCTTGATAATAGGCACTTAGTAAAATTTACTTTTCTTTGAATCAGCATTTGAATTCTTACAGTCTTGTCACTAGAGACTTAAGGACCATTGAGTGCCGATTTTTATACATTCATCATTTCTCAATTTGTCACATTATCTCATTTTAAATAATGCGAGTGAAAGTGAATTCATCGTACTATCTCAACGCCAATACAAAAGTATTCCAACAAAAATATTTTTCTTAATAAAACCAGAAAAACTGAACTAAATGCTATTTTCCCCTGCCAACAAAGCTTTGCAGAAAAACATATGAATATATGAAATATTCTCAAATATTTTGAATACACTGTTCATGAAGTCTTATATTTTGCAAGTGTTTATACTGTTCATTTTAGAAAGTTTATAAATCTTAAATGTTTGTATATTTTTCATTTGCAATAAAATGTGATTTAATTATGCTTCTGAGTTCAGTTTTTAGTTTATAAATGTTAAGCATATATAATGGCAAAAGTATTGCCATTTTGTTTTGAGATTAAAAGGAAAGTTTCAGGCTGGGCCCGTGGCTCATGCCTGTAATCCCAGCACTTTGGGAGGCCGAGGGCAGATCACTTGAGGTCAGGAGTTCGAGACCAGCCTGGCCAACATGGTGAAACCCTGTCTCTACTAAAAATATAAAAAACTAACCAGGTATGGTGGCACGCGCCTGTAATCCCAGCTACTTGGGATGCTGAGGCAGGATAATTGCTTGAACCTGGGAGGCAGAGGTTGCAGTGAGCTGAGATTGTGCCACTGCACTCCAGCCTGAGCAACACAGCAAGACTCTGACTCATTTCAAAAAATAAAAAACGTTTCAGGGTTTCAAAAAACAAACAAACAAAACTGCACTGATGTTAATGTTGCTATTTCACTTCCCTTGAAATTGAAATTTGTTTTTAAAAGCCTCTCTGCAAGACCATCTCCCATGTAACAGCTTAAACAAAAGCACCTTAAAAGAAACTCTAATCCTTCAAATTGAACAAAAGCTCAAAGCTGTTAATAATAACATCTCCCCTCAGAACAATAACTAGTATAAATGTATTTAGCACCATGCTTTATAAACCCTCAGTGAGTTTTCTTCTAGCTCTGTGGAACTACAGCTTTGCTTAAATTATCTAGGGGCTGGGTCCAGTGGCTCAAGCCTATAATCCCAGCACTGGGAGGCCAAGGTGGGAGGATTGCTAGAGGCCAGGAGTTTGAGACCAGCCTGGGCCATAAAACTAGACCCTGTCTCTACAAAAATTTTTAAAAACATTAGCCAAGTGTGGTGGCATGTTCCTGTAGCTCCAACTACTTAAGAGACAGAAGTAAGAGATTCCCTTGAGGCCAGGAATTGTAGGCTACAGTGAGCTATAATCATGCCACTGCACTCCAGCCTGGATGACAGGGCAAAACCCTGTCTAAAGACCCCAAAAGAGGCTGGGTCCAGTGGCTCACACCTGTAATCCCAGCACTTTGGGAGGATGAGGCTGGCAGATCACCTGAGATCAGGAGCTCAGGTGAGTTTCATCCAGCCTGGAGGTTTCATCATGGCCAACATGACAAAACCTCATCTCTACTAAAAATACAAAAATTAGCCAGGCTTGGTGGCATGTGCCTGTAATTCCTCGAGATGCTGAGGAAGGAGAATTGCTTGAACCTGGGAGTGGAGGTTGCGGTGAGCCGAAATCATGCCATTGTACTCCAGCCTGGGCAACAAGAGTGAAGCTCCATTCTCCAAAAAACAACAACAACAACAACAAAAAGAAAATCTCTACATTACCTCTAGAATGGATCCTGGGTAATGACATATGGCTCCTCCCTGAGTTATTTGTGCCTCGCAAACATCCAAAAAATAAACTCAAACATGTCCCATAGCTCAAGGCCAATAACACAGATTGTTTCAGGACTGGGCAAAATACCTTTGTAACTGCCCAGTGGTTTCAACCTTGCCCCACTGACTAGACAGAGCCAATTTATCAAGACAGGGAAATTGCAATGGAGAAAGTTATTCAAGCAGAACTGGCTAGTGCAGAGACAGGAGTTTTTTTTATTACTCAAATCAGTCTCCCCGAGTATTTGGGGATCAGAGTTTTTAAGGAAAATTTGGTGGGTGGGAGGCCAGTGAGTCAGGAGTGTTGGTTGGCTGGGTTGGGGATGAAATCATAGGGAGTAGAAGCTGTCTCGTGGTGAGTCATTTCCTGGGTTGGGGCCACAAGACCCAATGAGCCAGTGTATCCATCTGGGTGGTGCCAGCTGATCCACCAGGTGCAGGGTCTACAAAATCTCTCAAGCACTGATCTTAGGTTTTACAGTAGTGATGTTAGCCCCAGGAGCAATTTGGGGAGGGTCAGAATTTTGTAGCATCCAGCTGCATGACTCGTAAACCATAATTTAAAATTTTGTGGTGAATTCTTTAGTCCTACAAAGGCAGTCTATTCCACAGGCAAGAAAGGGTTTGTTTTGGGAAAGGGCTGTTAGCATTTTTGTTTCAAAGTTAAAATGTAAACTAAGTTCCTCCCAAAGTTAGTTCGGCCTATGCCCAGGAATGAACAAGGACAGCTTGGAGGTTGGAAGCAAGATGGAGTCAGTTAGGTCAGACATCTTTCACCGCAACAATCCTCTTAGTTATATTCTGCAAAGGCGGTTTCAGCCCTTCAGCTCAAAAGGCCTCTTTGTCGCTCAATTCACTTTTGCCTTTGTGTTCACTGCTAATGTTTCACTGTATTAACAAGAGTTTTCAATAAAAATGTATTTCAATAAAAGAAATCTCTCCTCTCCTTAACCCGTGGAACTGTAAAGCTGGGTTAGAATGGGCAAGACTTGGAAGAAAAAGAAAGCAAATTCTCACGGGAAGAATGAAATGAGGCTTTGTTTACCATTGTTAGCTTGCTCGAACTTAATTCCTTCTGAGTAGTCTTGCATGCACATTTTTAAAAGGCAAGGCTTTCTATCAGTTTTGAGTCTCTGCTTTCAGGATCTCAGGGCATGAATTTAAATAATGGTGATTTGGTCTTTTCAGCCAATACTGAAACAGACTGTATCAAGTTTACCTGGGCAAAAAGGACCAGCATCAGTGCCATGTTGATTTCTCACTGTAAGAACCAAACTGGTTTAGAATCAGACAGACCTAAGGAATTCAATGCAATTCAGGTTACACAAAACAGTTCCACTTCTTACAGGGAGACCTGCTGATTGAAGATTAACCTGCAGCAAAAAGGAAAAGTAAAAAGCGTGGAGGAACTGGTCAAACTAGATAAAGTGTTACACTCTTTGTTTCGCTGTTCAGTGTGGGATAGCAGGGGCTGGAGAAAGGAAATACCTGCAATGTAAATACATGATCTACTTTCACAATATCTGAACAATTCACAGTCCAACCGAGTGAAGAGTAAACACTGCCATCAAATACATGTATGTGTCTGATGTCTCTAAAAGGTGACTTCACCATCATGAATGAGAACATAAAGGGTGAGATGCAAAATACATAGCTAAGCAGAAACATGCTCAATTTCATTAACAAATAGACCAGATAACACTGACTTTAGTCAGAAATATACTCACCTGATTGTCATTTCTCGAATCAACCAGCAGACTCCACAAAACAAAAAATCTCCTTTTAAAATACTTGAATCTCTGGCTCTTTGCTAAGGTTTCATGGAATTCTGCATATAGCACAGCCTCCTGATGAGATACATGGTATAGAATTCCACCAGTTTCTCAGCACCTCTAGTATTTTGTTCCAGAGTCCTGATACTATTGAAATCAAGTGAGGAGAAGCCACAAACTCCCTGATAGGGTTTCTGGCTCTCTGTTACATAGCGTTGTATTCCCTCTGCTCTACTGTTTTGATTCGTAGCTATTCTGGTGGCTGACACAACTGCTTTTAACCCTTGTCCATCAGTGAACTAGCAGGGAAACTAGATAAAACATGCGAAGTTAACCAGGGATAGCCTATTGAAAAGCTGTTAGTCATCAGCATTGAGGGGATATCCTTCTCCCTTTTTAAAAAACCTCACAATAAGTGGATATCCTGATCCACTTTTTAAAAAACCTCACAAGAAGCCTCAACCCAGAATAAACATTTGTTTATAAAGTATTTAATCTAATGTTTTTGGCTCTGGCTATACATTTACCTTCACCTGCGAGGGTTTTAAAATCTACTTTAAAATTACCTATTCCTGTTGGGGCGGTGGCTCATGCCTATAATCCCAGCACTTTGGGAGGCCTACACAGGAAGATGACCTGAGGTCAGGAGTTCGAGACCAGCCTGGCCAACATGGCAAAACCCCATCTCTACTAAAAATACAAAAACTAGCTGGGCATAGTGGCAGGTGCCCTTAATCCCAGCTACTCAGGGGGCTGAGGCAGGAGAATCACTTGAACCTGGGAGGAGAGGTTGCAGTGAGCCAAGATTGCACCACTGCACTCCAACCTGGGTGACAGAGTAAGACTCTGTCTCAAACAAGCAAACAAACAAATTAATTAATTAATTAATTTAATTACCTGTTCCTTAGGTCTGTCTGATTCACGCCTGGGCCCCACCTCAGACCAATTAAATAGAACATCTGAGGGTGGATAGGATCAAGATAACAATATTTGCTAAAATCTCGCCAGGTGATTTGAATATGCAACTAGGGTTGAAAACCACAGATCTAATCCAAGACCTTGCCTATTAGAAGTCACATCCCAATTTCAGAGTTGCTTTTAGAAAAGTGCTGAAATAATGATATACACATTCTGTGGTTGTGGTTGTTCTCAGTTTCTTAGATTTTAACCATCTTTGAAATAAGGTACATAATCTGCTCCCACCCTCCCCTAACAATGAGAGTTATACTTTCTTGAAAAACATAAGGAATTCAACAATGCTATTAATAACATATCTAAGGTATTTACACGAAAATTGACATAGAATATCTTTGCATTAGTCAGCTTGAGCTGCCATTAACACAATACCATAAACTAGGTAGCTTAAACAACAGAAATTTCCCACAACACTGGAGGCTGGAAGTCCAAGATTAGGCACCAGCAAGGTTCCATTCTGGTGCGGCTCTCTTCCTGGCTTGCAGATAGCCTCCTTATTGCTGTGCATCCAGCTGGGAGGGAGAGCTGGGAAGGAGACTAGAGCAAGCTCTCTGGCACCTTCTTTTTTTTTTTTTTTTTGAGACAGAGTCTCACTCTGTCGCCATGCCAGAGTGCAACAGCATGATCTCTGCTCACTGCAACCTCCGCCTCCTGGGTTCAAGCAATTATCGTGCCTCAGCCTCCTGAGTAGCTGGAACTACAGGCATGTGCCACCACACCCAGCTAATTTTTGTATATTTAGTAGAGATGGGGTTTCACCATGTTGGCAAGGTTGGTCTCAATCTCTTGACCTCTTGATCCACCCTCCTCAGCCTCCCAAAGTACTGGGGTTACAGGTATTAGACACCACACCCGGCCTCTGACATCTCTTCTTATCAGGGCACTAATCCCATCATGAAGGTTTTACCCTCAGAACCTCATCTGAGCCTAATCACCTCCCAAAGACCCCATCTTAAATACCATTGCATTAGGGCTTAGGATCTCAACATAATGAATTTGGTTGGGTGAGACAGGGGACATATTCAGTCCATAACATTTTCACTACAAGCAATTCAACTAATTCAAATAAATAAGTACATATTAGCTAAGACTTAACAAGTATTGAGACTGTTCTAAGTATTTCATGCACAATCTTATTTAATTCTAACAACTCTGTGAAATATGGGTTATCATGCCCATTTTACAGAAGAGGAGGCACAAGTTGGTGAAGAACTTAGGAAGCTAGGAAGTAGCAAAGCTGCATTTGAATGCTGGCCGTCCTTGGCATCCACAATAGCCATTCCTATTAGAGTCATCAATATAATTAAGGGCTTGATAAAGATTTCTAAGTGGATAGCCCACCAGCTGCCATCAGAAGAGTCAAAAGAAATGTAACACTTAGGAATAAGACTTAAGTCTTGTTTCTTAAGACTTAAATAAAGCACTCTGATTTCTGGGGTGCTTGGTTTTAAAACCACCAATGCCTTGTCTCATATAACAAGTCTGGAAGTGGGCAACTCAGAATCAGTGCAACATCTCAAGAACACTAGGAGGGACCAGGTTTCTTTTATTTTTCTACTTCATAGGTGGAGCTGCCAGATTTAGCAAATAAAAACACAGGTCAGGACATCCAGTTTATCCTGAATTTCAGATAAAAAATGAAAAAAAATTAGTATAAGCATGTCCCATAAAATATTTGTAACATAGTTATGGCAATAAAGAGTCTGACTTTGTTTTCCATATTTGCTGACAACTTGCAAGCCCCGACATGCCCCTGCCCCTTCTGCCCTACACCTGGTCAAGATGATAAGAAAGTCAAAGCATTCCCTTCTTCCGTGACAACTGGAAGTTCAAACCACACTGACCTCAGCCCTTTCATAAAACCGCAAGGCAGCCTGCCCTCCCCACTCGCTCAACCTATTTTCAGACCTGCTTTGGAGCCTGCCCTGTGCTCCTTAGAAAGCCCCATTATTTGAGTCATAAACCTTTTCATATCCTCTTGGGGTATGGCATCAATAATCCCAATCTTTGAACCAAATTTGGGGTAAGAGGTTCATCCATTTCTGGGGTTGACGACAATATGGAGGGTGACCACAACTCTTACACTAAAAAATGATTCATGTTTTATCTGAAATTCGTATTTACCAGTTGTCTCATATTTTATTTGGCAATCCTGTCTCCAGGGCTTCATCTTCATGCCTGTTTCCTCAGAGTCACAGATGGGTGCTCTACTTCCAGGTCCCAAAGCCATATTCCAAGCAGGAAGACACAAACATTGTTTTCCTTCTATTAAGATATGGGCTTTGTATTTGGGAAAGGAAGCCCTACCCAGGCACTTCTGGCTATATCTCACTACACAGAACTTTCTCATATGGTATGCTTGCTATGAGAGGGTCCAAAAAATTGAGTATTTTAGCCTTCCAAAACACGAAGAATAAAGAGTTGTGGGTGACTTTTGGAATATAAACCCAGCGTCCACTGGGAAGCTGTCTGTTGCCATATATTATGAGTATAATCCTTTTAGAAGACTTCTATTTACCCACAAGCTAGTTTTCCTCTTCCTGAAATCCTGTCAGTTAAGGGAGTTGGGGACAAATGCTGCCCTGGGAGGAATGATATGGTCCAAGGACCAGCACCTGTGTCATTACCCGAAAGCTTGTTAGAAATTCAAAATCTGAAACTCCACCACAGATCTCCTGAATCAGAATCTATGTTTTAACCAGGTCCCCAGGTGACTGCATGTATTAATGCATTAAAGTTTGAGAAGAACTGGCTTAGAAGAACCCTAGTTTTCACATTTGCCATTGGAATAGCCCAGGGAGTCTTTAAAAATACCAATGACTTCCCTAGATATTTTGATTTAATTGGCCTGGGGTGCAGCCTGGGCATCAGGATTTTTTTAAGCTCCCAGAAGATTTTAATAAGCAGGGATGTTTAAGAACAACTGCCCCAGAACGGCGACGCTCAACCCTGGCTGCCCATTGGAATCACTTAGGGTGCTTGGTTTTAAAACTACCAATGCCTGGGTCCCCATAAGAGCATTTAAATCAGAACTGGGGGGATGGAGGGGGATGAGAAGGTGAGACATGGGCAATGGTGTTTTTGAAAAGCTTTCAGATCATTCTAGTGTGTGAAAACCGCACCAGGAAGAGGAAGTGAAACACCCACATTCTCCAGCCCAGTGGTTTGCGGGCAGAACAGGGAGAGTGGTGTTAGAGGGATTAAAGATACTGCAGGGGCAGGAGGGCCAGGTAGAGGGTACTGGCAAGGGCAGGGAGGCTTGCATTCTGCCTCATATTCGGATTCCTGGAGGGAATTGCCCCACAAACTGTCTGGAAAGCAGCCATGGATAAACTCTGCAGCACAGCCTGATTCAGCAGGGGAGTGAGGGTAGAGACAGGAGTGCAAAATTGTCAAGTTTTAGCTTTTTGAGCTATTCTCAGTCCCTGTGTGGTATGGACAGGACCCAGAAGTTCCCACATGTGCTCAAGATGGGCCTCTGGAAGCAGCTGAGTTGAGTCATTTCCCAGAGAAATGACATGGCACTCACCCTTCAAGAGCAAGGTGACCTGCAGCCCAGGCTGAGGGGCCAATGAAGGCTGTGGCAGAGACTAAACTTACACCATAAGCCTGCCGTGCCCGCAAGAGCTGGGGTGAGGTTAAGTCAGCCAGGGAGAACTTCTGTGCCCTGGCCAAGTCAGGAAAGACCAGTCCACACCAGTCACCAACTCCACCTACGAAGGCTAGCAGGGTAAGCAGCAACTAGGATGATAAGAAACTTTGAGGAGACCAGTGGTGCCAAGGGACACAGCTCCAACACAAACAGCCCTTCCACTTCACTTCACCACTCTGAGGTCACCTTGCCAGGGCTGAGAGTCACAGTCTGCATTGGAAGGGCTGCTAATTGCTAGCTGTTAGAATCCACTCCAATGGATTGTGTCAAATCAGTTAATTATGTTGAATGTCACTCGTAGATAAAGCTACCCCTTTCCCTACCCTACCCAGATGCTATGTTGGGCAGAAACAGAAAAGGAAAAGCAAGACCTGAGAGCCTACCCATTTTACTGAATGAGAATATTTTCATTATTGCACTGAGCTAAAGCTGTAGGGTTAAGCTCAATCAAGTTTCCCCAGCCCTACCCAGCCAGTAGGGACACATGAGGAAATCTACAGAAGTTACAGGCAAAATAAAAGAGCTACAGCTCTATCTAACAGTAGTGTGAGGAAATTTCCATTCCTGCTGTAGACATAAGAATAATCAGCTTCTTCTATGAAGTATTATTATTATTATTCTTAGCGATGGAGTTTCGCTTTTTTGCCCAGGCTGGAGTGAAGTGGCACGATCTCAGTTCACTGCAGCCCCTGCCCCCAGGTTCAAGTGATTCTTCTGCCTCAGCCTCTCAAGTAGCTGGGGTTACAGGTGCCTGCCACCACGCCCAACTAATTTTTGTATTTTTAGTAGAGATGGCATTTTGCCATGTTGACCAGGCTGGTCTCAAACTCCTAACCTCAGGTGATCCACCCGCCTTGGCCTCCCAAAGTGCTAGGATTACAGGTGTGAGCCACTGCGCCCGGCCCAAAGTATTTATCTGTTTATAAAATATGGATTTGTATTTCTCCATAGATGTATTCAGGTGTCTTTTTTTTTCTATTAATCTGATGTTAGTCCCTAACATAGTGTATTTTTCTTTGTCTATTTAAACAGAGAAAGGGAGATACAGAAAGTTGTGTGTAAACCCAAATTGTTCTGGAAAAAGTAAGATCTATACCAAAAAGAAGAAGGGCCAATGACCACCTGAGGTTGTCACGTGGAACCAGATGAAAAAACAGCCCATTGCTCTACAGAAATGCAATGGATTGGCCCAGAATCCTGAAAGGAGGCTACCAACCAGATTGGATCTCACATCTCCGGGAAATGAAGCTTCTGGGTGATCCCGCTACTTTTATTTCACTGGGTCATGCCGTGAATACTCACTTAGCTCAGCTCTATGCCAGGCCCTGTTCTAGGACCTAGAGATGCCACAGTGAATGCAACAGACAAAAATACCTGCCCTCACAAATGTTACAGTTGAAAGAGGGTAGGGATAAAAGACAGACAGTAGACCAAAGAAATAGGTTTTAAAAATGTATGTGATTTGTGATATAATGTTAAGAGCTATAGAGAAAAATGATATAGAGAAGGGAGACAGGGAATGTCCAGGTGGGGTTGCGATTTTAATCAGAGGTGGTCAAAGAAAGCTTCAAGGAGAGGACGACAGTTGAGCAACGACCTGGAGGAGATGGGGAAGCGAGCCATGTAGAGATCCAGAAACATTGCCAGCGCAGGGAACAGTAGCAGGTGCAAAGGCCCTGAGATGAGAAGGGCCTGGCATGGGCAGCGGGCAGCAGGGAGGCCAGGGGCCGCACCGGTGAATGGGAGAGTAGCAGGAGGTGAGCTCAGTGAGGTTGTAGGTCCAGGTACAGAAAGGAAGCCGAGCACATTACTCCAATCCAAGCAGATTCTTCAACTGCATCTTCAGCTTTCCCAGACAGCTCCATGCAGTGGAAGCCGCCAAATCCACCACTACTTGCACTCAAGGAAGGTACCTGCACAGGATTGTCAGCTTTTTCTTAACATCTTCTTATATTGTTAAGGCTGTCTAATTGTGAGAAAATTTGCCCCCAGATCACTTCAAAATGTGAAAGTACTAGAGAAAACTGAACCTGGCCAACCGGCACTAAATATTGACAACATTCTCCCAACTTACTCATCATGTTTGAGCTAATTTCCATTAGAAAAACAAAGGTCATAACCGAAGCCTTCCAATTTGTTACTAGAGAAGATGGTGGGGGCAGGTGCAGTGGCTCACACCTGCAATTCCCACACATTGGGAGGCCAAAGCAGGCAGATCACTTGAGGCCAGGAGTTTGAGACCAGCCTGGCCAACACAGTGAAACCCCCATCTCTACCAAAAAACACAAAAGTTAGCTGGATGTGCTGGTGCACGCCTGTAATCCCAGCTACTCTGGAGGCTGAGGCAGGAGAATCACTTGAACCCAGGAGGCAGAGGTTGCCAAGATCACACCACTGCAGTGTAGCCTGGGCAACAGAGTGAGACCTTGTCAGAAAGAAAGAAAGAAAGAAAGAAAGAAAGAAAGAAAGAAAGAAAGAAAGAAAGAAAGAAAGAAAGAAAGAAAGAAAGAAAGAAAGAAAGAAAGAAAGAAAGAAAGAAAGAAAGAAAGAAAGAAAGAAAGAGAGAAAGAGAGAAAGAGAGAAAGAGAGAGAGAGAGAGAGAGAGAGAGAAAGAGAGAAAGAGAGAAAGAAAGAAAGAAAGAAAGAAAGAAAGAAAGAAAGAAAGAAAGAAAGAAAGAAAGAAAGAAAGAAAGAGAGAGGAAGGAAGGAAGGAAGGAAGGAGAAAAGAAAGAAGGAAGAAAAGAAAGGAAAAAAGAAAAGAAAGGAAAAAAAGAAAAGAAAAGAAAAAGAAAAAAGAAAAGATGCTGGACTACATGCAAAATGGCCAGAAAGCAAGAGGGGAATTGGGAAAAGACGAGCATTTGGTATTTGTTGATTATCATTCCAGCATTTATCACTCCCCTTTCCAGACCCTCTGAATGGCTCTCATTTTCTATTTTCAAGGTAAATGGATTTCAGCCCTGGCTCTTGCGGAAACATGTGCCCAAGTCCAAACCTGTCAAAGCATTCCATGTCCCTAGCTACAGAGATTTGTTCCTGGAGGGCGTGTGGATCTGATCCAGTCAGAGAGAACCTCAGGACTCTGGTGGAAATGCTGGGACAGAGATGTTCTCTCCCTCTGGATGGTATAGTATGTCAAGGTAAGGTATGTGACCACAACATCCACTTTTGATCTGGGAGGGGTGGAAGTGGAGGCAGTCTGAGACATGAGAAATGGAGCTGGAAGGATGATAACAGGGTGAGTGTCTGCATCCCTGGACTTCACAGTCACGGGGTCTAATGATACCCCTTTTAACCTTAGCACTGTTAACATTTTGAGCTGGATAATTATTTGTTGTGGGGGGGTGTGGTCTTTGTAGAATGTTTAGCAACATCACTGGTCTCTACTCACTAGATTCCAGTAGCACATCCTGCCTGGTGGTAACAACCAAACATGCCAGTTCAAATTGGATTTTGTTTTGTTTTGTTTTGAAAGTGGCATGGAGCCACCCCGCCTCCAGAGAGTTATGATTCACCCACTTTATTTCCCTTCAACTAGCTGGGTGTGGCTCCAGAGGAAAAGAGAGGCTCAAGTGCTCATCTGAAGATGAACCCAAGGCCAATTGGAGGGGGTGGTTGGAGCCAGCTTCTCTCTCTCTGCTGCCAAACATGGGGGCAGTTGAGGCTCTTCACTCATCACATCTTGGATCCCACCATAGAGGGTTCAAGGCCAGGAGAAAAGGGGACATGCAAACCAGAACCAAGGACCAGTCACAACAATATCTGGGGTGAAAAAGGCTTCGCTGGATACGCACATCAGGGAAACAGCTTGCAGGACTGGCCAAAATTAAATCTTCATGGGCCTGCTTTGTAGTCAACAGTAAGTGGCTGATTGGCTGTGTGTGGCCCAACCTCCCTCCAGATTCAGAAATCGTATTGGATACAGAAGGGTTTTGAACATTTTTTATGCTACAGACCTCTTTAGAAGTCTGGAGAAGCCTTCATACTCCTTCTTGGAATAATTTTTGTGTTTTTTCTTTCCTTTTTTTGAGACAGGTTTTTGCTCTGTTGCCCCAGCTGGAGTGCTATGGCACAAACAGTTCACTGCAGCCGTGACCTCCTGGGCTTAAGTGATCCTCCTATCTCAGCCTCCTGAATAGCTGGGACTACAGAAGTGTACCACTATGCCTAACTGGAATAATGTTTTTAAACACATAAAATAGAAGTACATAGAACTAAAAAGGAAATCAATTATATTGACATGAAGTTATCAAAATATTTATAAAACAAATGTGTGCTTTCATAATATGTCTTTTTATGTGTTAAATGACAAGATCTAGTGACAGTTCTAAAAACTATCACAACTTTGAAGTAGTGATGAATGTAAATTGAGAAAGTTGAAACAACTCCCACATGATATGAAAATAATAGTTTTTCATATTTTGACAAAGTCCCAGAAACTTCACATAGAAAGTACTGGAGTTTTGTTTTATCCCATAATTCTAAATGTGAATTCACATTTAGAAATGCTAAAGCTTAGAGATTGATAAAAATAAAGATGTAGTTTTTTCTCTATCCAAGTCCATGAACCTCCTTAAACCTAGGTCAAGATCCTTTGGTAATGAAATCAGTGGTTCTCACCCCCCAGGAGACATTTGGCAATGTTCTAGGGACATTTTTGGTTGTTTCTCCTGGGGGAAGGGTATTGGCATCTAGTGGGTAAAGGCAAAACATGCTGCTAAATATCCTCCAATACACAGCACATCCTCCCACAACAAAGAATTATCCAGCCCAAAATGTGAACTGTGCTGAGGTCCAAGAACCCTTGGATCTGGAGAAACTAGAGTCTGAACGAAGAAGATTCTCCAAAGAGAGTTGAGAAACTGCCCCTTGCACAAACCACACACCTTGTCCTTTGGAAGCCTGAAAAGCATATTGCTCCTACTTGCACCCTCAGTGCTGCTAGTGTCTAGAAGATGTTCCCATGGTAACACAATTCAGGGAAGACACAGGAAAGAGCACAAGTACAATGTGGGTAAAGGAACTGCATATGTTTTTAAGAGAAAAGCAACTCACTGATAAAAAGACATTTTGTTTGGTTTTGAAAGTTTGGAAGAAGTAATAAAGCATCTCCTTCCCCGCTCTCATCCCAGGAGAAAAGGGCAGGATTGTGATTCACAAGGTTTGTGCTTCTTACAACACCTAAGTTTCCCAGAATGAAAATAGTGTTTCAGATTTAGATCCAGTGAAGACAATCTGGATATCATTTTGTGACATCCAGAGTGGGTTGAGGGTGGTGCTTAAAGATGAAACAGAAATGTGCTGATCTGGAGGTGAGAGGCTGGCTTTCCTGAGACTGGCAGTTAATATGAGGGGTGGTAAGAGATTCCCTTCTTGATCAAATTTTAATTAACGTTTCTACAAGCCCTCTTCTTATCTAGGCCTTATCTTAGGTCCATCCTTGGCCTGGCTTTAGCAAGAATCCTGCTAATTCAGTTGAGCCAGAAGTCCCCAACCCTTGATATCTGATCAAATTCCTCATCCTTGATATCTTAATATCTTAGTCCTTGACCTGCCTTTAGTTAGAATCTTGTTAAGCCAGTTTAGCAAAAATCCCCTACTGACCCCAGCTGTCTTTGCTATAGTCAGAGCTGAGTTCAGTGTGTCTCTACTATTTGAAATATTCTCAAATAAAGTCTCCCATATCATTTTAACAAATGTCAAAATAATTTTGTTTTAAGGGTCAAGGCCCAAGCTCTACAGCACTGAGAATGGCGAAGTGGTCCCAGAATGTGTGAGAGGCTGAGCACTAAGGGATATGGCTTTCTAGAGAGCAGTGGCTAGGCCCGGGGGACTGAGCCCATAATCAGCAGGGAGGACTTCTGTGAGGGGGATCTCTATGCCCGACAGAAGCAGAGGACTAGGGGCAGCTCATCCTGAAAGGGAAAAAACAATAGAACTCACAGGGCACTATGAAGAAACTGCATCAACTAATGGGCAAAACAGCCAGCTAGCATCATAACAGGATCAAATTCACACAAAGCAATATTAACCTTAAATGTAAACAAGCTAAATGCCGCAACTAAAAGACACAGAGTGGCAAACTGGATAAAGAGTCAAGACTCATGGTGTGCTGTATTCAGGAGACACACCTCATGTGCAAAGACACACATAGGCTTAAAATAAAGGGATGGAGGAAGATTTACCAAGCAAACAGAAAGCAAAAAAAGCAGGAGTTGCAATCCTAGTCTCTGAAAAAACAGACTTTAAACCAACAAAGATCAAAAAAGACAAAGAAGGGCATTACATAATAGTAAAGGGATCAATGCAATAAGAAGAGCTAACTATCCTAAATATATATGCACCCAATACAGGAGCACCCAGATTCATAAAGCAAGTTCTTAGAGACCTACAAAGAGACCTAGACTCCCACACAGTAATAGTAGGAAAATTTAACACCCCACTGCCAATATTAGACATATCAATGAGACAGAAAATTAACAAGGATATCCAGGACTTGAACTCAGCTCTGGACCAAGCGAACCTAATAGACATCTACAGAACTCTCCACCCCAAATCAACAGAGTACACATTCTTCTCAGCACCACATCACACCTATTCCAAAATTCACTACATAATTGGAAGTAAAACACTCCTCAGCAAATGCAAAAGAACAGAAACACAACAAACTATCTCTCAGATCACAGTGCAACCAAATTATAACTCAGGATTAAGAAACTCACTCGAAACCAGACAACTACATGGAAACTGAACAACCTGCTCCTGAAAGACTACTGGGTAAACAGCAAAATTAAGGCAGAAATAAATAAGTCCTTTGAAACCAATGAGAACAAAGACACAATGTACCAGAATCTCCAGGACACAGCTAAAGCAGTGTTTAGAGGGAAATTTATACAACTAAATGCCCACAGGAGAAAGTGGGAAAGTTCTAAAATTGACACCCTAACATCATAATTTAAAAAACTAGAGAAGCAACAGCAAACAAATTCAAAAGATAGCAGAAAACAAGAAATAACTAAGATCAGAGCAGAACTGAAGGAGATAGAGACACGAAAAACCCTTCAAAAAATCAATGAATCCAGGAGCTGGTTTTTTGAAAAGATTAACAAAATAGATGGACCACTACTAAAGAAGAAAAGAGAGAAGAATCAAACAGACACAATAAAAAATGATAAGGCGGATATCACCACTAATCCCACAGAAATACAAACTACCATCAGAGAATAAATACTATAAACACCTCTACGCAAATAAACTAGAAAATCTAGAAGAAATGGATAAATTCCTGGACACATACACGCTCCCAAGACTAAACCAGGAAGAAGTTGAATCCCTGAATAGACCAATAACAAGTTCTGAAATTGAGGCAGTAATTAATAGCCTACCATCCAAAAAAAAAAGCCCAGGACCAGACAGATTCACAGCCGAATTCTACCACAGGTACAAAGAGGAGCTGGTACCATTCCTTCCAAAACCATTCCAAAAAATAAAAAAAGAGGGACTCCCCACTAACTCATTTTATGAGGCCAGCATCATCCTGATACCAAAACCTGGCAGAGACACAACAAAAAAAGAAAATTTCAGGCCAATATGCCTGATGACCATCCATGCGGAAATCCTCAAAAAATACTGGCAAACTGAATCCAGCAGCGCATTAAAAAGCTTATCCACCATGACCAAGTCAGCTTCATCCCTGGGATGCAAGACTGGTTTAACACACACAAACCAATAAACTTAATCCATCATATAAACAGAACCAATGACGAAAACCACATGATTATCTCAATAGATGCAGAAAAGGCCTTCAATAAAATTCAACACCCTTCATGATAAAAACACTCAATAAACTAGGTATTGATGGAACATATCTCAAAATATTAAGAGCTATTTATGACAAACCCACAGCCAGTATAACTGAATGGGTAAAAGCTGGAAGCATTCCCTTTGAAAACTGGCACAAGACAAGGATGCCCTCTCTCACCACTCCTATTCAATACAGTATTGGAAGTTCTGGCCAGGGCAATCAGGAAAGAGAAAGAGAGGGCATGCCCAAGATGGCCGAATAGGAACAGCTCCAACCTCCAGCTCCCAGCGTGAGTGACACAGAAGACAGGTGATTTCTGCATTTTCAACTGAGGTACCAGATTCATCTCACTGGGGAGTGCCAGACAATTGGTGCTGGTCAGCTGGTGCAGCCTGACCAGCGAGAGCTGAAGCAGGGCGAGGCATTGCCTCACTTGGGAAGCGCAAGGGGGAAGCGAATCCCTTTTCCTAGCCAAGGGAAACTGAGAAAGAAATAAAGGTATTTGAACAGGAAGAGAGGAAGTCAAATTATCTCTGTTTGCAGATGACATGATTGTATATTTAGAAAACCCCATCATCCCAGCCCAAAAACTCCTTAAGCTGATAAGCAACTTTAGCAAAGTCTCAAAATACAAAATCAACGTGGAAAAATCACAAGCATTCCTACACAACAATAATAGAGAGTCAAATCATGAGTGAACGCCCATTCACAATTACTACAAACAGAACAAAATACCTAGGAATACAACTTACAAGGGAAACAACAGATGCTGGAAAGGATGTGGAGAAATAGAAATGCTTTTACATAGTTGTGGGAGTGTAAATTAGTTCAACCATTGTGGAAGACAGTGTGGCAATTCCTCAAAGATCTAGCATCAGAAATACCATTTGACCCAGCAATCCCATTACTGGGTATATACCCAAAGGATTATAAATTATTTTACTATAAAGATACATGCATATGTATGTTTATTGAACTTAATGTATAATTTTTTTAAAAAGTTAAAAATTGGAAATAACTCAAATATTCATTGAAATTAGAATAGATAAATATGTAAAATAATTGTACAATTCAAGACAATGCAAAAATGAGAATAAATGAAGTACAACTACATACAACAAAGATGGATGAAACAAACATATTATTGAGTGCAAGAAGCTAGGTACAAGAGAGTACATACCATAAAATTCCATTTATAGAACATTTTAAAATAGCCCATACAAATCCAAGGTGCTGGAACTCAGGCTATTAATTACTCTTGGGTTAGTGACAAATAGGGAAACAGAATGGCTTCCGAAATTCTAGAATGTTTTCTTTCTTTTCTTTTTTCTTTTTTTTTTCTTTTTCTTTTCTTTTTTCTTTTTTTTTTTTCTTTTTCTTTTCTTTTCTTTTTTTTTTTTTTTTTTTTTTTTTTGACAGAGTTTCACTCTGTTGCCCAAGCTGGAGTACAGTGGCACCATCTTGGCTCACTGCAACCTCTGCCCTCCAGGCTCAAGCGATTCTTGCTTGTGCGCCTCAGCCTCCCAAGTAGCTGGGATTACACACATGTACCACTGCACCTGGCTAATTTGTGGGTGTGTATGTGTGTCTAGTAGAGGTGGGATTTTCACCATGTTGGCCACGCTGGTCTCGAACTCCTGGCCTCAAGTAATCCGCCCACCTTGGCCTGCCAAAGTGCTGGGATTACAGGTGTGAGCCACCACACCTGGCCAGAATGCATCATTTCTTGATCTGAGCCTGATTACAGAGATGTATTCACTTTGCCAATATGAATATACTCACGATTTGTGTACTTTTCTTTATGTATGTGTGAGCAAAGAGTTAATAGCGGGTCTGTACCATTTTTCTCCCAGAACTAAGCCTGCCTGGGAAATTGTAGGTTTGTCTTCTCCCAGCACAAGTTTCTTGTAAATGACCCAAATTAAGACAAATTTGGAATGTTGGGTGCCAGGGACAGAAACTTTGTGCACTGTGAAACCTACAATCTATGGGACAGTACATGGGGCTGGGAGACCTGTGAATCGTAGCCCTGTATGACTGGTGGGAAACTCAAGTAGAAGTTTCTTTGCATCAAGATGAACCCCACATACCACAACCTCATCCCCAGCAATCATGCATGCTCTTTAGGCAGGTGAGGAGGGACCCAGGCATCATGCATGCTTAATTTCCTGTCCTGTATCCTACTACTACAAAGTTAAGCAAATTTAGTGCCAGGCTAAATGCTGTTGGATCTCATCAGTTTGCTTGCCAGTTCAACCATGTTACCAATATCATGGTGGTACCATGTGTTGTACTTCAATAAAAAGTTTACTAAATACCTTTATCTATTCTTGCCAAAAGGTTATTTTCACTGATTGTATATTCTTCTTGGCCTCCAAATTAATTCCATTTTTCTGAGCCTCCTCTCTGTCTGTTGACCTCCTAAACCTCCTATTCAATTATTATGCAGAGCTGTTTAAATATTGCACTATCTTCACCTCAAATGACCCAGAGAATCCTCATATCAGTAACTAATATTAAGATTGGTTGCAAAACATAGTTCCCTTCCAGGAGAAGTTGTATCTTTTCTTTTTTTTTTTTTTTTTTTTTGACAGAGTCTCACTCTGTCGCCCAGCATACAGGGCAGTAGCACAGTCTCCGCTCACTGCAACCTCCACCTCCTGGGTTCAAGCAATTCTGCCTCAGCCTCCCAAGTAGCTGGGATTACAGGCACACGCCACCACGCCTGGCTAACTTTTCGTATTTTTAGTAGAGACAGGGTTTCACCATGTTGGCCAGGCTGATCTCTAACTCCTGACCTCAGATGATCCACCTGCATTGGCCTCCCAAAGTGCTGAATTACAGGCGTGAGCCATTGTGCCTGGCTGACAACCTCTTAAAGAAACTTTTTTGTTTAGTTAAACAAAGAATGGTAAATCTTTTTTCATGCACATTCAAAATTCACAAATTATCTGGACTCTTAGTTACCTAAGACATACCCCCAGTTATTCTTGTTCCTAATTTAGTATCTCAAATTTTCCTGAGGTGTTAAAACAAAAGGAATAGAGCTTGCCCAGTACCTTAGAAGTGCTGCACCCTCTTAGAAGTGCCAGGCGCTGTCATAGTTGTTGCCCTCTTAGAATGATTTACTTCTGGGTGTCACTCTTTGCTCTGTACCTGGTACATCTATAGTGATGGCAGATGCTCCATACTCAGTCCTGGCTTTTCAGAGTTTGGCTTTGCTGGGTTTTTTCTTTCTTTCTTTCTTTTTGAGAGAAATTGGCACTTCCAAGCTGAGTAAAACATGGAAAGGGCAACTTACTGCATCCATATATTGATGCTACATTATTTCCTATGTCATAACATTAACCTCCCTTCTGTCCACTTTTGCTGTTTCGTAGTCTCATGTCTTCTTGAGCTAGACTATCTTATATAAATTTACATATTATGTGAATTGAGATCTCAGTAATAGGAGCCTTCTATCTCTCTTCATCATAACAGGAGTCATAGGAAAGGGGGTGTGATAATCTCAGAAACAGACTAGCATCTCATACAAACTTGTTTCTGTTTTTGAGACAGGGTCTCGCTCTATCACCCAGGCTGGAGTGCACTGGCACAATCATGGCTCACTGCACCCTGGACCTCCTGGGCTTCTGTCTCAGCCTCTCAAGTAGCTGGGACTACATCACTACACCTAGTTTTTGTTTTGTTTTGTTTGGTAGAGACGGGATCTCACTTTGTTGCCCAGGCTGGTCTCAAACTGGACTCAAGCTATCTTCCCACCTCAGCCTCCCAAGGTGCTGGGATTATAAGCATGAGCCACCACATTCAGCCAAAACATTTCTGAGACCACCACTTGAACTATCAAGTATCTTCTTGTACCTGATTCTCATTAGAAATAATACACATTTATTGAGTGTCATTGATATATAAAGATACCATTCTTTGAGTAGGGAAATATAATTTAAAAGTCACAACTACTGACAATCAACAATTTAAACACTAATGAGAATAATAAAGCTTGTTCCCAGAGAACCATGATACAGGGTGGGAAAGTACACAAATAATGGGCTCCTGTTGTTAAACTTCATGGTAATTACACTTGTGCGTTCTCCAGTATCTTTCTTCCTATTGTACTCCTGAAGCACTCAGAATGATAAAGATAAATTTCTGATCATTCCTACAAAGAGTGCAGGCAAAGTTAAGATTTAACTGTGATTGCTGGTTGTTTCATCTTGAATTCAAAATCCTGAATTTCCGAAACAATGGAGCTTGATGTCCCATTTGGCTATCTTACTTTTGTCTCCTCTTCTAGAAAGAACAAGTCATCTTCCTGAAAATTACAGGAGACACTTACTATGACAAAATAAGGCCTCTGAAACTGTCTAATCTCACATGTAAAAAGTGTAAAATCACAGAACTAAAATCAGGTTCTGGATTTTCCTGGAAATAGGATGTCACCAGGGTCTGTTCAAAGGTGAGCTTTGGCTACATCTTATAACAGTGTTTAAAACTCAAATGCAAAAAAACTGCTTTCAATATAATCAGATATGTGGAAAAACAATTTGTTAAATAACATAGGAAGATCATATTAACAAAAGACATTTCCAGAACACTAGCATTCATGCGGTTTATAAAGGTGCATTTAGTATAAAGATCTACACAGCCCCAAAACATGAAATTATTCAAGGGAGGCCCTCTATCCCATGAATTGGCAGAATTCATGTTCATCTTCTATGCATGGATCACCGAAGTGATGAATGTCACTCCTCTTCAAGAAGGAAACACTTTCAGCCTTGTGAAGGGTCAGGTTTTCATGTAACCTCAGGGTTCCTGGGGCTATGATCATGAAGAGCAGCCACTATGAAGACTGCTGAGAAGCCTTTTTCACTTCTTCACATTCGGGATGTGAAATATTTTACAGAAAAATAAGAGTGTGCAAGTCCCTCTCACACATAGCAAAACGATTGTCTGCATACTCTTAAATTTTTAAAAGTTTTAAAAACTGTGATCTTTGCACTGTTTACAAGAGTCAGCAACCATGAAGAAAGATATTCACCGTAAGTGACCCCATATGGTGAAGATGTTCACAATAGGTGACAGTTTTGCAAGATGACTCTTTGAGTTGGCGTTCTGTTTCGGGTTACCAGGTTTCCGCAATCTCTGTGAGAGCCCGCAGCAGCTCTGCAAACGTAGGGCGGCCTTTGGGTTTCTGGAAAAGGGAAGTGGGGGTGGTTAGCTTAGCTTAACCCACTTATGCCAAGTGTTTCATTTTTGGAACGCTAAGCATGTGGGAGTTATTTATATCCCACTGCTCAAGATCATTGCCAAGGTCTGATTTTTCACTCATGCAAAAATTCAAAAAATTGCCACCTGTGGCATAAATGGGCTAAGGATCACTCAGAGACCAGCTCTGGAACTTGCTGGCAGAGACCTGAATCTAGGCTGGCTCGCCACAAAAAGGAAGAGAAAGGTATCTCCACCGACATACCACAGCGTGATTGGCAGTTGAGCGAGGCGTGAGTATGAAAATGTTAGAGAATGCTGCAAAAATAAAATGGCTAGACCTGCAAACACTGGCCACATGTGGCTATTTAAATTTAAATTCCTTAAGATGACATAAATGTTTAAATTCAGTTATTCAGTCATGCTGGCCACTTTTCAAGTACCCAATAGCCAGAAGCGGCTGCTATATTGGGCAGCACAGATACAGAACGTTTTCAGCATCTCAGAAAGTACTCTAGGACACCACCACCCTAGAGACATATTTGGATGACTTGACATGTGTGAGGTCAAGAAAGGGCTGGCAGAAGGGGCATCTAGAGTACCAGGCTCCCAAGCTCAGTTCAGGGTATCTATGACACCTGAGCCATTATAGAAAGGAGGATTTCAGTCAGAAAGCCAAAGGCATGTTTTCATGAGGGACTTTGAAGATCCTGGGGTATAGGCTGTGCTTTCAGTCGCAGTCAACAGAAAAATAAGAGTGTGGAAGTTCCTCTCACTCATAGCAAAATGATTGCTGAATATTCTTGCATTTTAAAAAGTTTTAAAAGCCTGTGATCTTTGCACAGTTTTCAAGAGTCAGCAACTCTAAAGGAAGATATTCACCATAAGTGACCCCATATCCCTGGTCATGGAGCCAAGGATTGGAGCATTTTTTCCTACTTCATTTAAGGGTGTGGTTTTCCTACTTCATTTAAGGGATGGCACTGTCAGCATCTTTGAAAACTGTGGGAAACAGAGCTACTCATAGTAGCCACATTCTCACAGGTGTCACCAACAGCAGGGTCAGCGGAAAGATACCCCTCTTCATGGCTTATAAACAGAGAGCCTCAATAAAATAAACAGAGTAGAAGACAGCACAAGTGCAAGTGAGGGTCCTCATTGAGACTCTGGGAATAAATTGTGGAGCTCTCTGAGGAACCTGCTTCTGTGCATGAATCCTGAAATTTGTCTCTCAAATATAACATAATCACTTTTGACTCTAATGCCCTAAGCACATGGGGTAAAGTTGTAGGCAAAATCAACTTTCGCACCTGACACAATGGCTCACATCTGTAATCCCAGCACCTTGGGAGGCCAAGACAGGAGGACTGCTTGAGGCTGGGGCAACAAAGTGAGACCCCATCTCTAGAAAAAATTTTTAAAAATTAGCTGGTCATGGTGGCACATCACTGTAGTCCCAGCTATTCAGGAGGCTGAGCTCGGCGGATTGCTTAAGCCCAGGAGGTCAAGGCTGCAGTGAGCTGTAATTATGCCACTGCACTCCAGTCTGTGCAATAGAGCAAGACTCTGTCTCAAAAATGAATCAACTTTTTCTTTTCTTTTTTTTTTTTTTTTTTTTTTTTTTTTTTTTGAGACAGTCTCGCCCTGTCTCCCAGGCTGGAGTGCAATGGCGTGATTTTGGCTCACTGCAACCTCTGTCTCCCAGGTTCAAACAATTCTCCTGCCCCAGCCTCCCAAGTGGCTGGGATTACAGGTGCCTGCCACCACGCCCAGCTAATTTTTTCGTATTTTTAGTAGATACGGAGTTTCACCATGTTAGCTAGGCTGGTCTTGAACTCCTGATCTCATGATTTTCCTACCTCGGCCTCCCAAAGTGCTGGGATTACAGGCGTGAGCCACCACACCTGGTCAAATCAACTTTTTCAAACAAATAAATCAACATAACTACACCATTGTATTAATCAATGTTCTGACTGCAATTTGAGACTAATGTTGTTTACATGGTCCTTCTGACAGCATCCTACTGATCACTTCCCTTCCTCCTTCTCTGTCTCAGATCCACTTATATATAACATCTCAATAAGTATTATATTACACACACACGTACATGAGTATTATTTCATACACAAGGTATACTTCTGAGCTACTTACATTATTATTGCAAAGATGCTCCTAAAATAGTTGTTTGTTACTACTTACTGAACATTTTTCTGAACATTTTCTTTATAGCTTACTGAATATTTTTCTATGTCTTTCAAGATTCCTTGTAAAGTAATTAATATATGTAAAATATTTTCATACATTGGGGCTTTCTATAAATGTAATGCTTCTTGGAATATGAACAACCACATCACTCTGAAAATACTCAATATTCTAGTGTTTGTGGTTATAAATTGATAATCAAGTGCTTTATTTTTTCAGCCAGGAGGAAACTTCTCATCAAGCTGTAATTTTCTAGGCTGAAACTGTCAGCTGGAGAGAGAGTAAAGCTCTCAAAATCACGGGGAAGTTCACTGAGAAGGGCAGGGGTGTGTTGAGTCAGTGTCCAGAGGTGGAACAGAAGCCCCTCTGGCTTTACTTCTAAGCTTGGCATTTCAACAAATAGAAAAACTAAGTTCTGGAGAGATTTCTTCCTGAATGGAAGTTCCTGACACACTTTCTGCCTCCATTCCCAGTCTAGTTTAATCTCTAGCAGGAGTCCTGAGTGTCAGAAGACAGATGAAACCCATTACTATTAGCGTTAGAAAAGCAAGACAAAGGAAAGTTGAGTGAAGTAAATGGAAACACCATCTTTCTTTTTCAACGTGGAAGTTTAACAAACCTCGTTCTACCCTTAGTTTCCACCATTAATTCTTTCATTTATTCTTTTATTTGTTTGTTTGTTTGTTTGTTTGTTTTGAGACAGAGTCTTGTTCTGTTGCCCAGGCTGGAGTACAGTGGTGCAATCTCAGCTCACTGTAGCCTCTGCCTCCCAGATTCAAGCAATTCTCCTATCTCAGCCTCCCAAGTAGCTGGAATTACAGGCGTGCACTACCAGGCCTGGCTAATGTTTTTAGTTTTAGTAGAGACAGGGTTTCACCATGTTGGCCAGGCTGGTCTCAAACTCCTGACCTCAAGTGATCTGCACACCTTGGCCTCCCAAAGTGCTGGGATTACAGGCGTGAGCCACCACACACAGCCTCCATCATTTAATTCTTTTTTTTTTTTTTTTTTGAGACAGAGTCTCTCTCTGTCGCCCAGGCTGGAGTGCAGTGGCACGATCTCGGCTCACTGCAACCTCTGCCTCCCAGGTTCAAGATTCTTCTCCTGCTTCAGCAGCCCCAGTAGCTGGGATTACAGGCATGCACCACCATGCCTGGCTAATTTTTGTATTTTTAGTAGAGACGGGGTTTTACCATGTTGGCTGGGCTGGTCTCAAACTCCCGACCTCAGGTAATCCACCTGCCTCGGCCTCCCAAAGTGCTGGGATTACAGGCATGAGCCACTGCACCCGGCCCATTAATTCTTAAAGCTAATAAAACACCTAATCACTGAGGCTTGAGTAACACCAAGAGTTTCTGCAAGAACCAATCTCAAACAGATAAGACTCAGAAAATGCACTGAATTCCTCAGATAAAAGGCCATTGTTCAAAACAAAATGGATTCATGACTTTGTAGTGAGTTTGAGATAGAAATAGTACTTCAGACTCTCAGGATCATGACCAAGACACAGATGCCTTTTCCTGCCATGACAGAGTTCTGAAGTCATGTTTGTGATAATCAAATCTGCTCTCAGATGCTGGGACTGCCAACCTTCGTAGGAAAGTAACGTATACTTACTTACCTCATGCCAGCAGCTGTACATAACTTCATATATGGACATTGGTGCTAGGTGAGGGCGATATAACCTGAAGCCTTCAGAAATAGCTTCCACAACTTGCAAATTTGACTTATTTTCAAAAGGCATTTTTCCTTCTGTAAAAACTTCCCACATTAAAACTCCTGCAAACAAAAATGCATGAAAACAAGGGGTTAGAGAGAAATGATTGCTTGGGAACTGAAAGAATAATTTCAAACTACAAGGCATTATTTTTGTGCTCCAGGCTTTGGGTTATAACCATCCTGAATAACAGCGGTTCTATCAAGGAAGCAAATCATATGTACCTCAGGTTTCAAAGAGACCTGTAACCTGAAAATAATCTAAGTGAAAACAATGCCTTTCCTTTTCCATGAGTTTTGATTGCTTTCTCTATCAGGAGAAAATGCCGGTAGCATTTCCTTTTTTTTTTTTTTTTTTTTTTTTTTTTTTGAGACAGGGTCTCACTCTGTCGCCCAGGCTGGAGTGTAGTGGCATGATCTCAGCTCACCACAACCTCTGTCTCCCAGGTTCAAGCAATTCTTCTGCCTCAGCCTCCTGAGTAGCTAGGATTATAGGTGCCCACCACCATGCCCAGCTTATTTTTGTATTTTTAGTAGCGGCAGGGTTTCACCATGTTAGCCAGGCTAGTCTCGAACTCCTGACCTCAGGTGATCTGACCACCTCAGCCTCTCAAAGTGCTGGGATTACAAGCGTGAGCCACCACGCCTGGACTAGCATTTTCATTTCTAAGTAGCAGTCATGTCCCTGCACTCTGAAATCAATGAACCTTTCTGTCATTCCATAGAAACTGACAAGATTATGTGAGCCTCTGCTGCCTACTTAGCCAAGAGTTTCAGCCAGTAAATGGCATGTGTCCCCTTCTTTCTGCTAAAAGATTAGACTGATGGGCAGAGCCCCAGAGTATCTAGCCGGGTCCAGTAATCATTGATTGATTGGTTAGTGAAACTCCTGCAAGAACTCCCAATTTGAGTTCATTCAATTATTCACTTATTCTACAAATATTTGCTAGACATTGATGAGAGGCCAGGCATCTCCCGGGGCCTGGAGATTTTATACGTTTGAGATCAACCCATGTGCCTAAGGAGCTCACTGTTCAGTGAGGGAGATAAGTACGTAAAATTCAGGGAGTTCTAACTGTTCTGCAACCTTCGATGAGGTCCCTATATTGCTCTTCATTGGTGTCTAAGATGTGGTCTCACAACCTAACTGCTCTTCAGTAGAGCTTCAAATGTCACCTGCTGAGACTATCATATGTCCATGGAAAGCTGATGAGATTAATGACACAAGCTTAACCTTATTGTATTTTTTTAAATTTATGTTTTAATTATTTTTTAGGCAGGTTCTTGCTCTGTCACCCAGGCTGGAGTACAGTGACACGATCCTGGCTCACTATAACCTCAAACTCCTGGGCTTAAGCAATCCTCTTGCCTCAGCCTCCCAAGGAACTGGGACTACAGGTACATGCCACCACACCTGGCTATTTTTTTTTTTTTTTTTTTGTAAAGACAGAGTCTTGCTAGGTTGCCCAGGCTAGTCTTGAACTCCTGGTCTCAAGCAATCCTCCCACCTCAGCCTCCCAAAGTGCTGGTATTGTAGGCCTGAGCCACTGTGCCCAGTTTTAACCTTATTGTAGACAATAAAACTGACACCCTTCTGAGGACCCGGAACCCACAAGCCTCCAGCAGTTCTGGGTGAAAGAGGATAGATAGATTTTTGCATATTACCATTTCTTGAAAATCAACCTCGAAACTTCACTGGACGTGGGTCTATGGTGTCTCTTTTTCAATGAAGAACATTATCCAATATGAATATCAATTCACAGATCTCAAGGAAGCCTATGTCTAAATTCCACAAACTTTAAAGTTAAGGAAGTAAATGAGATGCCACCATTTTTTAAACTCAGGTTTTAAGTTCAGGTTAACAACTAAACAATTGGAAAATAGTCAAGCTGCTTCATAGTTTAGACAATGAAGTTTACTAATTACACTCTAAACTCAACAGTGTCATAAGATCATTTTTCCTTCAAGCGTCTGCAGAGTGGAAAACTTGTCTGAGTTTTTTTCTAGATCAGTAGACTCTTTGTTACAGTTTTACAGTGAGTGCCCATGGAGGAAGGAAAAGATCCAAAAGTCAGACTTATGTAAGAAGGTATGTGACACTAGTTGCCAAAGACAATCGGGATGTGGTTAGAACACACAGAAGGAAGAACAATTACAAGAAGACTTTTTAAAAAATTCTACATCAATTAGGAAATCAAAGTTAAAAATAACATATTGCCCATTTTATTAAATCAAGATCTAGCAAACATCAGATGCACTCACCAAATGACCAGACATCAGATTTACTGCTGTACTTATTGAAAAGAAAAACTTCAGGAGGGGACCACTTGATTGGGAACTTGGCTCCAAAAGAACTGACATACTCATCATCCAAAACATACCTACAGTTATCAGATTCAAAGCATATTGTGTTAATTACTTCCAAGCTCTATTTACTTCAAATCCCTTTAGTTAACTCTAAGTTGTTAAAAGACAAAGTATTTTACCCTAGAAAGCTTGTGGACACCTTCTTGTTAGTAGAGTGTGAAAGTGCCCTTGATAATGTTTCCTCCCCAAATCATGTTTCAGTTGTGTTTATGTGGATCTCTGAAAATCAGAATGCTGCTTCAGTTCAAAACATGGCTCACTGTTTATGTTAATTATGGTAAATTCTTGACTCTACAAAGAAGCATGCTAACAACCAAGATTATAAAAAGGAAATAAAAGACCACTCTTCCCAGGGGTGGGGAAAACAAAAACCACTCTCCTTGAAATGGAAATGAATGATTCAAAGTTGGATGTCGAATTTCCTTCCATGTTTATGTTTTTTTGTGAGGCATAGAGAAGGAGAGAAAGTAAAAGTATATGAACATAATGCTTCTGATGTGACAAATCTCTAATGCATTAGAATGGCCCTATATGGAAAGAAATCAAGAATAACTACCATCTCCTTAAAATAATAATAAGTTGAACCCTCTCTCTTTTTTGAGAGTTGTATGCAGGGATGTCCAAATGTGAGAAATTGGGGAGAAGAGACAAAAATTAACTTGTGCTTGTTGCCCCTTAAATATACAATATAGTGTTTTCACAGCATTTATTAATGCTGCCTCTACACTCCCACTTTTCTTTTTAATATACACTACCTCCCTCCACCAGTCAGCGCTTTATTGAGTCAGCGGTCATTCTACTTAGGTAAAGAATCAGTAACAGAAAACAAAGAGAGAAAAGCCATTGTCTATAGATTTCGAATTTTTCAAGTCTAGGCTCTTCAGAGAAGAAATATTGAGTTATTAACAAAATATCTTGGAAAATGGGCCATGAACAGGAGTGAGATCTCACTACCACCGTCCCTATTACCACCACTATCTAGAAAAAGATCTCTTGAGCTAGAGGAATGGGGGAAATAGAAGGGAAAGAAAAGGGGAGTACTAGACATTAGTAGGTCAGTGGGTTAGGATCCTTTATCTTGTACCCTATAAGGGCTGCCCAAGTCACACAGCAGAGAAAGAAGCTCCTAGTCCCACATTAGGTTGGTGGGATTTAAAAGTGAAACAGAACCTGTGCTCTTTTCCCCAGGTAGAGCCCTTGGAAAGGCAGAAAGATGCCAATGAACAAATGGCTGTGAATGTGCCTAGGTAAATGAGATCCGAGATCCCACCATGGAGTTTTGTAATCATAAAGAATGCTGACCAGGTGAGACTGCTCACGCCTGTAATCCCAGCACTTTGGGAGGCCGAGGTGGGTGGATATTTGAGGTCAGGAGTTCAAGACCAGCCTGGCCAACATGGTGAAACCCTGTCTCTACCAAAAATTTAAAGGCGTGGTGGCATGTGCCTGTAGTACCAGCTACTTGGAGGGCTAAGGCAGAAGGATAGCTTGAGTCTGGGAAGTCAAGGCTGCAGTGAGCCAAGGGAGCACCACTGCACTCCAGCCTGGGCAACAGAGCAAGACTCTGTCGGAAAAAAAAAAAATGCCAGTTCTGAAGGAATCTTGCAGAAAAAAATCAGTATGGGTTAGCAGTTACCTGTTTGAGTAGCCAGCCAAAGACAAGACTGGAGGATGGTGGCCGCAAGGATGCCATGCACACGGATAACAAAAGGACCAGTAAGCCACCTTCCTACCAGTACGATAGCCCCACGAGACCAAGAACTTTGACTTTGAAGCTTAGGGAAGCCAGAGAAAAACCCCAAATTCCCTGGAATTATATCTCTAGCACCATCCCAAAAAAGGATGCTCAAAATTTAAACTATATTGAGTTGTAGAAAAATATGGCTAAATTTTTCACACTCTTGAATTGTAGACTTAGAGTCAACTACTATACTTAATAATAGAAATGTTTGGTGAGGACATAGAAAAATCAGAGCTGAGAAAACAAATTTATTTATTTTTCTCCCAAAAACATATGTATATCAGAAATGCTTTTTTCTTCACCTTTCTCAGTGGACCGAGAAATTCCTTTTTTAATTTAAAAATATACCATAGTTTTCTTAAAAGATGCGAATAGTCCACAGTAAACATTTACCTCACAGCTAAAATTGTACATGTCCTAAAATTCAAAGTGGGTCAGTAGGCCATACAACCAGGCCTACAACCTAGGAAGATAAAAACACAGTCTGCAGCATCTTCAGTTTATCAGTAAACAAATGTAAGATTCCCTCTTATGAGTAAACAAACAAAATACATATATATACATAGCACGTACCTTGTCATTCCAAAGTCAGAAATTTTTACTGTGCATGTTGAACTGACCAAACAATTCCTTGCCGCCTATGGAAAGAAGAATCCAAGTTTGAATACAAGTTTTTATTTCAAGAGTTTTTCCTCTCCTCTTCCTTAGGTTATTTGGACCCCACGCTACCTGTCTGTGTGGACAGCCAAGTCATTTTTATGGTGATATCCATCAATGGTATAGATTCAATAGTTTGCCTTCGTATTTTTTTTGAGACAAGATCTGGCTCTGTCGCCCAGGCTGGAGTATAATGGCACCATGTTGGTTTACTGCAACCTTCCCCTCCTGGGGTCAAACCATCCTCCCACCTTAGCCTCTTAAGTAGCTGGTACTACAGGCACACACAACCACGCCCAGTTAATTTTTATATTTTTGGTAGAGATGGGGTTTCACTATGTTGCCCACACTGGTCTTGAACTCCTGGGCTCAAATGATCCACCCACCTTGGCTTCCCAAAGTGCTGGGATTACAGGAGTGAGCCACCAGGCCCAGCCTGCCCTCAATTCAATCTGAAAGATGATACAACTATAAATCTTGGCATAAAAATAGTGTATATTTGTTAACATCTTTATAGGAAAGCCCAAAATACATAACAGATAAGGCATATTGATTTTATATCTTTGGGATCTCTAATACATAATAAAAATTAAGAAAAGATAATTCAACACTGATTTCACTCAAGATAATTATTTACAGTGATAATTTCATGTTTCTTAAAATTATCACAATGAACTGAATATATGCTATGTAGAAACAATGTATTTGAGGCCAAAGCAATTCATTCTCAGCAACTTAATCAAGAAAATCATTGATTTGATTATTTAGCCTCATGTAGGTAAACTAGATAAAATATTTGATAGAATTTTCCTCTTTTCAGCTAATTTGTGGTTCAATTAGTTAAGCAACAAAAGCAAGAAACTTGAAATAATAAATCACAAGGAACCAGTTTAGAAGATGCCAGCAAGTCCTAGCAATGACCAAACCACAAGAAAAGTTCTTGACGGGGAAAAGACTCATTGTTCACTGACATATTTTAAGTAGCATATAGGGAGATAAAATAGAACACAAAAGAAAATGAGCAAATAAGGGAAAAAACAGGAACAGGAGGGCCTGTCAGAATCCACTTGGAGCAAATAAAATGACCAGAACTGTCACCCAATTGTTATCCGCAAAGACAAACCTGCACAGACTAGGAAAGTGAGCCAGTTGGAGTTGATACCGTATTCACCCATTCAAAAATTTGCTCATTTCTCCTAGGTGCTGGATACCGGGAAATGTGCCTTTAGGAAATTTTTTTTAATGATCTATCTCTGTAATAGCAATAGTTAACATTGCTGAGCTCCTCTACATGCTAGACACTGTTTATTAATTCATGTAATTCTCCCAACAAACCCATACGAGGAAGGTGCTATAATTAATACCACTTCACTGGTTAACTAGCTTGCCCAAGCTCTCACAGCTAGTAAAAAACAATATTTCAACCCAGCTAGCCTGGCTCTAGAGTAGTCGTTCTCAACCTCAACTTCACATGGGGCTCATCAGGGGAATTTTCAAAAAACATTGATGCCTGGGTTTCAGTCACAGAGATTCTGATTTAGTTGGTCTGGGGTATGGCCTGGCTATTGCAATTTTTCTAAAAGCTTCCAAGTAATTGTAATGCATACCAAAGTTTGAAGTTTGAGAATGACTGTTTGAAACCTATGTTCTCAATCACTGCATGGTATCTCAGACATCTAGGCCTTGATCTCAAAGACTCTAAGTCTCATAAGATAGACTCTAGTATTTGTGTAAACGATGTAAATAATTAACTATTGGGTGACGCAGTAAATAGCAAATGCCCTGAGTGTTCCAAGCCACGGGTAGGATAAGCATACTTCCCAAGGTGTGCTGAGGCCAATGTAACTATGCCCCCTTTTTCTCCCCAAAATACTCCAGCCTGTACAGTGAGTAATATGATCACTTTGATCATGTGTGATGGAAGCACAGAATTACTTCCAAGGGGCAATATCAGGGATTTCTCATAGACTTCTCCAATTCTCATTTGAGTTAATTTTTAGATTTCAAAATCAGACATGGAAGGACATAAGGACATCAAGGGAATAGTGTGAATATCATGAATAAATGTGGAATGGACAGAAAGTGTTACTCAAGGGGAGGTAGCAATGCAGGGAAGCAGTGCTGTTAGCATATGGTTTGGGTAAGACAATCATTTATTTAAATAGGAATGTTCTGAGCATTACAGAAAAAAATAATGTAGCATTCCTAGTCTCTTCAATAATGCCAGCAGTGCTCTTGCAATCCTGTTAGGGTCAAACTACCTCCACGTCAGGAGCCGTTATGCCCCTAGGTGACATTCTTTAGATAAAGTTGGAGACTAAAACTGGAAATTGTTCTTCACTGTTGTATCTCCAGTGCTTAGCAGAATGCTTGGCATATACTAGGCACTCGATACATGTTTGATTATGGCTTGAAAGGGAAAAAGGTGGAAGGAAAGAAAGAAGAAGGAAGAGAAGGAAGAAGGGAGAGTGGAAAGGAAAGGAAATCAGTTTTAGTCACATGATAAGTTAGGTGGTTAATTAGTTCAAGGCATAGAGTAAAGCCTTACTTGACTATGAAATCACCTTTGCAAAATTATGACTGAGAACCTAACTGACTCCATCTTGCTTTTAACCTCCAAACTGTCCTTGTTCATTCCTGGGCATAGGCTAAACTAACTTTGGGTGGAATTTATAGTTTATAGTTTAAAATGAAGATGATAACAGCCCTTTCCCAAACAAACCTCCCTCTTGCCTGGGGACTAGACTTCCTTTGTAGGACTAACAAATTAGCCACAAGATTAGAAATTATGGTCTAGGAGTCAGACAGCTGGAGGCTACAAGATTCTGACTCTCCTTAAACTGCTCCTAAGATCAGTGCTTGAGCTATTTTGCAGGCCCTGCACTTGATGGATCAGCTAGCACCACCCAGATCGATTAACTGGCTCACCTGATCTTCTGGCCCCCACCCAGGAACTGACTCAGCATGAGGACAGCTTCAACTTCCAATGGTTTCATCTCCTACCTAACCAATCAGCTCTCCTGGCTCACTGGCTTCCCCCCACCCACCAAATTGTCCTTAAAAACTCTGATCCCCATATGCTCGGGGAGACTGATTTGAGTAATAATAAAACTCCAGTCTCCTGCACAGTCAGTTCTATGTGAATTACTCTTTCTCTATTGCAGTTCCCCTGTCCTGATAAATGGGCTCTGTCTAGGCAGCAGGCAAGGTGAACCCATTGGGTCTTTACAGCAACAGCATCAATGCGCAATTAAAAACAAAGTTACATTTTACAACAAATCGCATGAATAGGTAAATGTTTAAAAATTAAATCAAGGATACATTATTCAAAGTATTGAAAGTAATTGTCACATCCTTCTGAATATTGGTACGATACATTTTAAAAAGTAAATTTGCACCATACTTACCAAATCCCTATGAATATAGCCATTCCTCTCCAGATATTCCATTCCTTCACATATATCCTGGCATACACTCAGTAGCATTTCCTTTCTAAGCTTTCCTTTATTCTCCCTGAGATAGTTAAGCAGGCAGCCATTTTCCATGAACTCTGTCACAATGTAAAGGGGCTTCCACTGTGTACAGACCCCATAAAGTTGCACTAGCTTTGAATGAGATAATTTCCTGGTGAAGAAAAACATACACCAGTGAGCAGAATTGTGTTTGCATTTTAAAATGTTTGAACACAACCAGTAATATTTACCATCTATTTATCACTCTCATTATCAAGATAAGATGAAAATCCACCCAAACACAGAGAAAGTAATGCAGCTTCCTTGCCACTTAATGCACTGAGAATGTGGGGTCAAGAGTTTAAGTGGTAATGCCAAACGCAGTGTGGAAACAGAATATTACATGCACCACATTCTACGTGTCAGCATTTTATTTTTCTCTTCTTCATTTTATAATCCTTTTGTTTCTAAACACTGTTTATCCGTTGAGCAGATTTCCTTTCCTGTTCCTTGAATTCCAGCTTTCCTACCTGCAGCTGTCCAGATGAAAAATTTTGGACAGACAAGAGGGAGGAAAGAGTGACTAAAAAAAGAAAACAAAAATTAAATTCTAAAGCATGAAGTTCTTTAAAAGGAAATTTTTAGATAAAGTTGGAAACTAAAAAACATTTACCAACATGAAAACTTGCAGTGCACACACACACACACACACACGCGCGCCTTGAATGTTGCCTATTAAAATATACCCAGAACTTTTTAGTTATCTAGACTTCAAAAGTTTACTGGTTTTGTGCACGTGTGTGTGGAATATTATATTCAATCTCTAAAAGCCTTTTATACCAACTAGTCATCATGGAAAATAATATTCAAATTAACACTTATAATTTTAGAAGACGTACCTTGTGTCAAATGTGCCTTGAAAATTTATTGCTTCTTTTCATTCTTTTCATTCATAAATGTAAAATAAAATCAGTGACTTGGGAAGACTGTGTACCTTAACACAATGTATATGAATGATTTTTGACTCATTATCATAAAATTAGCTTATGAAAACACTCCAGTTAATGTGGAAGAGAGGCATTCAGAGAACTTAACATTATCTTAATTTGGAGATATATGTATATGTATTATATTTTGTCTGATTTACTTTTTGAATTCATAAAGTGTACTTTCAGTTAAGGGATGCAGTTTACATGTGTATAGCGTAAGTGCAGAAAAGCAAGTCTTGAGATGAAATATTAATTTGCCACAGGAAATCCACCAAGTTGATACCCACATGGAAGCATCTGAGAATTGAAACATTACTGCATTTCCTTATCAAGATCACTGGTAAAAATGTAACAGAAATAAGGCAAACCTTTATCAGAAATCAGGCAAAGACAAACTCTCATATGATTCAGTCTAACAAATATGACAAATATTTCTCACAAGCACAGAAAGATGCAAATGGAAAACCTACATTCTTGTATGTTATAACTCTAGGACTTCTTAATACACATTATTTCTCAGTTTAGAGAAGTATGTGGGATTCATCATAGGCCAAACACATTTAAATTCATTTAAATTTGTTATTTAAATATTTTCAGACCCTTTACAGGCTTCTCCAGTTCTCCTTTTCTAATTATTCTCTTTCCCTAAGTAATTGCATTAAGTTTCAGGGTTTTAAATATCATCTCTGGTGACCACTCTCAAGTTAATACCCTCCACTCTGACCTTTTTTCTGAACTCCAGACTCATATATTTACCTCACTACTTGATCACACCTAATAAATAACAGTCTTCTTAAATCCAACATGTCCAAAGCAGAATTCTTAATTTTTTCCCCTAAACCTGTTTGGTCTTCCCCCATCTTTGTAAATGGTGCCACTCTTTGCCTAATATAATAATGTACACCAAAACCTTAGCATCATCTTTGTTCCTCTGGTTTCTTCCGACTACCTACCACATTCAATTTATCAGCAAGTCTTGATGACTTTATCTCAAAAATGTATCCTGAAACAATTCTCCTCTTTCTGTCTTTTGCCCTCTAACATATATTAGTTTTCCAGGAGTGTGTTGATAATTATGTTCATTAAGGTCACGTTTTTTGTGCCCAGACAGTTCACAGTTTTGATTTCAATTAGAAGCTCTAATGATGTTTTGTTGTGGGACTGCAGGCAAATTACATAATGTAAACCAAAAATAAAATTCTAAGCCCCTAACCATCTCAATGGACTCCTCCTCTTAGCCAAGGGCATTCCAAAGTTAACCTGCAAAACTAGTTCAGGCCACGATGGGAAGAGGGAGTTGGACATGCCTCATAACCATTAACATCAACACAGACATTGAGACTGATAGAACAGACTCTTCAAGTCTAATAAGAAACATTTACCTTCTATTTTCCCTGAAACCTTCTACCTGGAAGTTTCATCTGCATAATAAACACAGACCATCTGTGCTGGTCTCCACAATTCTTTATAGTAACCCAGACATTCCTTTCCGTTGATTTCAGTTCTTTGGATAATAACTCAACCAACTGTCAATCAGAAAAACTTTGAATCTGCCTATGACTTGGAAGCCCCGACTGATATGGACAGGAGACAGGGAAATATTGGGTAGAAGAAGGCAGTTTCCCCAGGAGAGTCCTCACCCTCAAGCCTAGATACCCATGGCCATAAATGAGAACAGCCATTCCTGTTTTTGTGCCCCAAAAGTTGCTTTTTGACCCAAAACGTCCCCATCCTGTACCCATATAAATCGCAAACTCCAGGTCCAGAAACAGATGAGGAGACGAATAGACAAACAGCAGAATGGTAGAGCAGAGGAGGGGAGAAGAGAAGAAACATCAGGAGGAGTTTGGCTGGACCAGTTAGAGAATTGGCTGTTGGATGGCCAAACTCCAGGGGAAGATCATCTTCCCAACCCATCCCCTGTCCAGCTTCCCATCCATCCTGCTGAGAGCCACCTCCAACACTCAATACAACCCCACATTCATCCTTCAAGTTTGTGTGTGACCCAATCTTCCAGAACACTGGACAAGAGCTTGAGATACACAAAGCTGTCACACTGGCCCCCTGCCCTTGCAAAAAGGCAGAGGGTCCACTGAGTTGGTTAACCCTTAAGCCATCTGTGGATCACAAGGCTAAAAGAGCACACTGTAACACGGGCCGACTTGGGCTTTGGGTGTTGCAGACACCCAACCCTAGATGCTGCTGTTGGGTTAGAGACCAAAAGCACTCACCCTGATTCCTGCACCTGCCCATCTGCATGCTCCCTATCCTGTAAAAGGTTTGAGATCATGGTGGCTGAACAGAGAGCCACACCTCTGTTGCATGTCCTGCAAGTGGGGGCCAGAAAACTCTCCTGTTTCACCACTCCCTGTTGTCCTGCCTTTCCCAACCAAACCAATGTACATCTTACATGGATGGATTGATGTCTTATGTCTTCCTAAAATGTGTAAAGCCATTTTTACATTTTTGCAGGCCAATCACCTTGGGCACATATCATCAGGACCTCCTGAGGCTGTCATGGGCATGTCCTTAACCTTGGCCAAGTAAACTCTTAAATTAATTGAGCCTTGTCTCAGATACATTTTGGTTGGTAATAAGCCTTCTAAATTTTCTCTTTCTTATCTATAAAACTGGGATCTTAATAGAAGCTATCTCTTGGAATTGTGGTGAGGATTCATTAACTCATTCAATAATCCATAAATGTCTTTTAAGCACCAACTACATGCTAGTCATCCTTTTAACACTCACCAGGTTAAACAGGACAAATAAATAAAAGATTCTATTATTAGAGAGTTTGCAAGCTAGTGGGGGAGAAATAAAACTACACAGGAAGCTTCAGAATATGACAAGGACTTTGATGGAACTAACACAAGGCGATACAACAGAAAGCATTTGGCAGTGGGTATGCCAGCTTAAACAGAGTAGTCAGAGGAGACCTCCTGAAAGAGGTGGTATTTAAACCACACACGGAAAGAAGCTAATATGTGCAAAGCTGTGTGTCCTTGGTAGATAGTATGTCAGTGCACGTCAACTATTTTAAAGATAAATATATTTGCAATAGGATGTTAGAATGGAAGATTTTTTGCCTCACTTTTTAGAAATCAGGGATGTGTGTGTGTGTGTGTGTGTGTGTGTGTGTGTGTGTGTATGACAGGGTCTCACTCTGTCACTCAGGCTGGAGTGCAGTGGTGCCATCATCATGGCTCACTCTAGCCTCAACTTGTTGAGTTCAATTGATCCTCCCACCTCAGCCTCCTGAGTAGCTGGGACTATAGGTGCTCACTACCATGCCTGGCTAGTTTTTTTGTTTTTTTGTAGAGACGGGGTTTCACCACGTTACCTAGGTTGGTTTCAAACTCCTAGGCTCAAGTGATCCTCCCACATTGGCCTCCCAAAATGAATCAGGGGAAATATTGTCCTCAAAGATCCTGACCTCTAATGCCCAATGAGGCTTGTACCTTTCAAGAATTCTCTCATTCGGACATTAAACATCTTCAATTCTTTCTTGTTTGATAGAGATTCAAATATGGTTTTAACTCCCCCTGAATCACTTGTCTCCCATTCATTCTTTTTTTATTATGCCTATTTAATCCAACGCAGGAATACAATTTTTGTCCTTTAGGTGTAGAAAAACCATGGTAAGATGTAGACAGCTACAGGAAGCAAAGGCCAGCTAGAGATAGGTGCCTGAGGCACCTAGGGACACAAAAACATCATTGGGAAGCTGGTGTCACTGCAAAATTGTGTTTGTAACAACTTCTCTTGGAATTCATTCTATTGTAAGTGAATGGAAAGGATATTTTGATAGGACCCCCAGGGTATGGGTTGAGAGCCCCAAGGGATACACTTACTTTGCCTTTGAAAGAGAATAGGTTCAGTTAATCTCCTCTGATTGTTGTTTGCTTATTTGTTTGTTTGTTTGTTTGTTTTTCTAGTTGGAGTCTACAAGTGTGGGTCAGAACTAAACTTCTCTGGGAAACAGAGCAGAATCTAAATACTGCCATCTGGAGTTTTTCTTCTTCACAGCATTGTTGTTCCTCTAAATAAACATTGAACAAATATTTAAAGAATGTTAACTTAAACTATGGTCAAATTATTGGCCTGTCCTGGTCCAGCTCAGGTTGTTACAGTTATGAGCCACAGAAATGGGTTCAACTGAGTCAAAATGCTGTCCTGGGAAATCACAGAAGAGTTGTGTCCAATGGTCTACAAAGAGCCACTTCTTTTAAAGCTCTGGACAGTTATATCCTCTGAAAGCAAATACTGTTTTATCCTTAAAAAAAAACATTAACTCTTTTTGGCCACTGGAGGATGCCCTTTCAAAAGATGAGTAGTATATCACTACTAAGACATAACCATCATTTTTGCTTCTGGGAAAAGGAGAAAAAAAACAGTACTTGTAAAGTACCTATTCTTGAGCTGAAAAGAACACGCTTGTCACTGATACCGACAGGAGGCAGGGAAATACTAGGTAGAAGAGGGCAGTTCCCCAGAAAAATCCCCACCTTCAAGCCTGGAAACCTGTAGCCCTAAATGGGAACAGGCATTTTTATTTTTGTGCCCAGATGTTGCCCTTTCCAAGACTGTTCTAGCCTGCCACACCCCTGTCCTGTGCCCATATAAACCCCAAGCTCCATTGGCAGGTGACAGAGCAGTGCAGCACAGAAGAAGAGAAGAGGAGGAGTGTCTGAACATTGAGGAGTTCTGCTGGGGGCGGTTAGAGATTGGCTGCAGAACAGTCGAACTCCCAGGGAAGATCATCTTCCCACTCCATCCCCTTTCCAGTTCCCCATCCATCCCGCTGAGAGCCACCTCAATAAAATCTCTGCATTCACCATCCTTCAAGTCCGTGTGACCTGATTCTTCCTGGATGCCATACAAGGACCCAGGTATCGAGAGGGCAGGATGCAAAAGGCTGTCACCCTGACTTTCCACTGAAGTGGTTAACACTTAGCCATCTGCAGATGGAAAAGTTAAAAGAGCAATGTAACACCTCCAGACACTATCGTGGGGCTGGAGCCCAAAAGCGCTCACTCTGGCTCACCTGCATGCTCTCCATCCCGTAAAGGGTTTGAGCACACAGTAGCTGAGTAAATGAGCCACCCCCTTCACAAGGAGTTCTGCAAAGGTGTCAAGGGAGTTCTCCTGTCTCATCACTTACATAAATTCTCTTATTTAATTCACACATTGATCCAGTGAGGTAGGTACTCTCATCCCATTTTATACATGAGGACATTGAGGTTTGGAAATATGAAATAATTCACCCAGGTCACACAGAGATCAAATAAGGTACCTGGGTTACACAACGAGCTTGAGCAAAGTTGTGACACAAATCCAGGTGTGGCTGCCTCCAAAGCTCATGTTGTTTCCATGACACCAGGGCATGATATTTATCAGTGTGTCGTTTATACGTACATCATCACTTTGGCCTCTTCAATGAAATCCTCTTCAGACATGGAGCCTTCATTGATGGCCTTGATAGCTACCTGGATATGTGACCGCCATTCACCTAAATGGACCACTCCAAATTGACCACTTCCAATCTCCTTTATAAAAGCCAACTCAGATGGATCTATCTCCCACTTTTCTGAAAAAGTAAAACATCCATGTTACAAGTAGAAAGAAAGAATGCTAAAATATTAGGGCTGGGAAAAGTTTAGGAATTATCTATTATTTGACAGAGAGGTTAAAAAATGTATAAAGTGGAGAGGATCTGAAGCCATTTTAATACTCTATGACTTAAATGTAATTCAAGAACTCAAGTTTCAAAACACAAACTTTATTTATTTGGTGATGTTTGTATAACAAATTAAGGATAGCAAAACGCACTCTCTGCTCCCAAAGAGAACAGTGAACACACTTCTGTGCCTCTCTAAACTAAACCTACCAAAACTAGACCTGGGACCCAAAATATTTATGTTCCCAGTCCGGTTTTTTTTTCCTGGTGAGTAAACTTGTAAGGTAAATAAAACTGTGATTTCAGTTCCTCCTGTTGTTCTTCTCACTCCATCCCTAAAGGGCTTTTCTCCCTTCGTATCTTTTCTTCTTAGGGAAAAGTCCAATGAAATCATTTAATAAATTCAGTGTTAGAAATCTAACCCACATATATCTAAGAGTATATCTGAAGTGAAATTTTTACTGTATATTTCTCATTTTATAGAAGCAAATTGGGAAAAAATAAACTGTTTTTAAAATAACCTTCTTGAAAACTGTGCCAAACTTAATGGTTTAGGGTCTCCTTTTTATACAGCAATACCACCATCTGCTGGAACTTTCGAATAATGCATTTAAAAGAATTAAAGAATTGTAAAATCTGATAGTCCCTTCTACCAGCTGTGCAAAGTATTCCCCCTCCCTATAGAAGGTATGTTTTATTTTATTATTATTATTATTATTATTATTAATTTTTTTTTGGAGACAGTCTCACTCTGTCACCCAGGCTGGAGTGCAGTGGCGCAATCTCAGCTCACTGCAAGCTCCACCTCTTAGGTTCAAGTGATTCTCCTGCCTCAGCCTCCCAAGTAGTTGGGATTACAGGCATGCCACCACGCCTTGCTAATTTTTTATATTTTTGGTAGAGATAAGGTCTCACCACGTTGCCTAGGCTGGTCTCAAACTCCTGAGCCCACCTCAGTCTCCCAAACTGCTAGGATTATAGGCATGAGCCCCACACCAGGCCTCATAGGTATGTTTTAAAAGTAACATGGGAGGATATATTCATGGCCTTCGAATTGGCATGCATTTATTCAACAGAATATAACCACAAAGAAAAATATTGATAAATTATACTTCATAAAACTTCCGTTCATCAAAAATACCCTCATTAAGAAAGTAAAAAGTTAAGCCACAGAAGATATTTCTAAAATATACAACCAACATAGAATTCTTATTCTGAATATAAATAAATCAACTAGAGGAGACATATACCCTAACTTTTTTAAGGGTAAAAAATTTGAATGGAGTATTCTCTCATGAAGAGAATATCCAAATGGCCACTAAGCCAAATTGATCAAAATAATTAGTCATCAGGGAAATGTAAATTTAGACCATAATGATATACTACTACACACCAGATTGGCTAACATGTTAAAAAAAAAAAAAAAAAAAACCTAGAATAAAATATTGGCAAGGGCAAAGGTATGGAGCCACTAGAACTTATATATAGTTGATAGGAGTGTAATTTGGTGTAAGCTCTTTAGAAAACTGACTGTATCTACTAAATCTAAACATATGCATAGCCTATGACCCAGCAGGTCTACACTTAGGCACATATCCAACATATACTGGAATGTAAATGTGCACTTAACTTCATCAAAACACACACAGAAATGTTCTTAACAATATTATTTGTAAGAGCCAAAAATTGGTAACAACCCGAATGGCCATCTACAAGAAGCACAGCTAAATAAGCTGTGGTATGTCATGCAGTATAGCACAGCACCACAGTGAAAATAAACCAGCCCTACCCAGAACCATGGATGAAATTCACAGATGTAATGAGGTGAGGAGGAAATCAGACACAAAAAAATGCAGTGTCCAATTCTGTTTATATAACGTAATCAAACCAGACAAAACAAATCGAGCTATAGACTTATGACTTATGAGTTGTACACTATTCTGTTTGTTTTTAAATTTTTTAAGTTTATTTTTAAGAAATAAAAAAGAACCATGTTTAACTTAAGTAAATTGTTAATAGTAGAACTTTGAATTATATATACTATCTGTGGGCCAGAGGACTAATACAGGCAACAATAATAGCCAGAAATCCTGCTTCCATCCCACTTAACTTAATGAGATCCTGAGTCCCAGTTACTTGTTTCCCAATATAATTGTGTTATTAATTTTTTTTCAGGATATTCTGAATCCCACTACTGAGAGAAGTTTAAAGGAATAAAATGTCACCAAATTAGAAAATAGGATTCCCTGGCACTTACTTATTCTCACAGATTTACAAATACCACATTTGCTAGAAAGTGGTTCAAATTGAACTTTGTGCACGTTCTGTTAGAAAAAAAGAAAAAGATGAAGAAGATACTTTGAGCAGCTCTTTTTAGTAGCTTCTCTTGGAGAGGAATCATTTCCCAGGCACCCTTGTAACCAAAGAACAACAACCCAAATATCCAAATGAAAAGAATTGTAATTTATCAAAAGGGTGAAGATTAAGGCTCCTGGTAATGTGACAGTAAAATCTGAAGTAAAACTGAAGCATTTCTCCCCAAACTTTAAATTGTCCTTATGAGATGTACGTATTTAAACGGTCTCAGAAGGGTGATGTAAACTTTGAGAAGAAATGTTTCTAGATAGACATTTCAGAAGTGCTGATAGTTCAAAGAATCAATAGGGAACTTAGAGTAGATTCTTTTTTCTCTCTCTCTCTCTTTTTTGAGACAGAGTCTCACTCTACTGTCCAGGCTGGAGTGCAGTGGCATGATCCTGGTGTAACCTCTGCAGTGTAACCTCTGCCTCCTGGGTTCAAGCGATTCTCCTGCCTCAGCCTCCCAAGTAGCTGGGATTACAGGCACCAAACCCAGCTAATTTTTTGTATTTTTAGTAGAGGCAGGGTATCACCATTTTGGCCAGGGTTGTCTTGAACCCCTGACCTAAGGTGATCCACCCACCTTGGCCTCCCAAAGTGCTAGGATTACAGGTGTGAGCCACCGCACCCAGTCGGAATAGATTCTTTACTACTGGATTTGCTATTTTACTTCAGCATGTGTGCACACTTTACCGTAGCTAAACCCAGCTGTGGCTGGTAAACAACTGCCCATCAGCCCAACTGGATATCGGAGACGGGTCATGAGACCTAAGGAGAAAGAGAAATCAATATTTCAAGCCTAGTTGCTAATACAGAAGAAAGAATGAAATATACTAGAAGATAGTATCATTCTTTAAATAATTAAATAACTGGTACAAAATTCATTGTACCAGTTAGTCCATTTGCTTATTTTCCCATTTGAAAAACATTTTCCAAAAAAAAAAAAAAAATGCTTATTGTATACAATTTAAAGAATCTAAGAAAGTATAAAGACGACCCCAAAAGATCCCTCACAAAATCTTAGTATCCACAGATAGATTGTTATCATCTCGGTGAACATTTTTGCAAAAATCTCTATGTGCATAATTGAAAACATGAACACATCCAATATATTTTACAGAAGTATAAATATTTTGTTAAAAACTTTTTGCACTATGCACGTAATTGATATATGTCATTGACTATAAACAGAGCTTAAATTTATTTCCAAGATTTCACTATTATAAAATATGCCATATGTCCTTGAACATACATTTGTCTGTACTTCTCAAATTATCACCTTATAAAATGTGATTTCCAGGTCAAAGAGTGCCCAGAAAGGCTATACTAATTTGTTCAACCACCAACGGTGTTGAAGTGTGCCCATTTTCTATACTCTTTTTTTTTTTTTTTTAATGCATGGTAGAGTAAATGAGACTTCATTTGGTTCAGTAAACACATAGAATTCTATACATTAAATGTCTCTTTTTTTCCTTTCAGTGACCCACTTAGGCATATACCTTACATTTCAACTTAGTTTAATAATCATTTATTATTTATTTATTCAACTAATATTTGTTAAAAGCCTGGTTTGTACTTTTAATAAAAGCTTTTAATAAAACACTATCTAGATGTTGGGAGACAGTAGAGAACAAGGCTGATGATTCCTGCTCTCATGAAGATTACATTCTAGTGAGAGGAAGAGAAAATAACAAGTGCACGCACACACAAGAAAAAGTAGATGATGATGATTCAGTGCAAGGCAGACCAGATAACATACAGTTACGTTAGAGTGGGTGCTCAGGAAAGGCCTTTCTGACAAGATGACAGGTCTGCCCACGTTGACTGACGAAGAGCCTTCCAGGCAGATGGAACAACATGTGCAAATGCTGGAAGACAGAAATGAGCTTGACCAGTGTAACAACAAAAAGAAGCATATATTAAGTGCCTATTGTGTGCAAGGCGCTCTTCTAGGTAGATTCCCAAAGATCACAGCAGATTCCAAGATTAGTAAAATGAGGACTCTGCCCACAGGGAGCTCTATCTCAGTGCAGGAAGACATGCAAAGAGAGGCCATTCTAATGTGAAAGGAATAAGTATTGTGCTGGAGATGCATATAGGGTGCCTTGGGACGTAGAGAAAGAGCACTTAACACATTGTTGGACTCAAAGAAGTCTTCGGAGGAAATGACTGAGATGAAACTAAAACATGGAGTTAACCCATGTGGAGAAACTAGGAAGGACCCTACTTTCTAAGTAGAGGTAACAGCATGAGATGAAACTTAGAAATGTGAAGCATGATGGTGGGCACTTGAGGTAGTAGAGCCAGATAAATTACACTGGAGAGGTAAGCAGTATTCTGGGTATGATGGGCCTCATAAGCCATACTAGGGAGCATTACATTTTCCTGCAGGTGAGAGGAAGCTATTGAAAAGTCCCAAGTTAGGAGGGCACAGTCAGATTTACATTTCTTTTTCTTTTCTTCTACTTTTTTTTTTTCAGATGAAGTTTCACTCTTGTTGCCCAGGCTGGAGTGCAATGGTGTGATCTCGGCTCACTGCAAACTCTGCCTCCCAGGTTCAAGCGATTCTCCTGCTTCAGCCTCTCAAGTAGGTGGGATTACAGGCATGCGCCACCATGACTGGCTAATTTTGTAGTTTTAGTAGAGATAGGGTTTCACCATGTTGGCAAGGCTGGTCTCAAATTCCTGACCTCAGGGGATCCACCTGCCTTGGCCTCCCACAGTGCTGGGATTACAGGCATGAGCCACTGTGCCCAGATTTACATTTCTGTTAGATCACTCTGGTACTAGCAGAATGGATTAAGGGGAAATCAACACTGGAGGCAATGAGACCAGTTAAGAGGCTACTGCAGTTGTCCAAGTGAGCAATGATTAGGGTGGTACTAGAAGGTAGGGAGAGGCAGGGATCTATAGGAGACACATTTAGGATATGAAATCAATTGCATTTGATAATTAATCAGAAGTGAGGTATTAAGAAGTATCTATTTAATTCCTATGCTTCCAACCCTTACAAGGGGCTGGATGATGCTGGTATTACCTGAGAGAGACAAAAGAAAGAGGACATTTGGAGGGAGAGTAATGGTGTAAGATGAAGCATCTATTTCATAAGTGAAGTTCAGGGCCTGCAGGATTGCAAGTTCCTTTGTCTACAAGAGAGAAGATTATGCAAAAGGAGATGCCTAAGGTGAGAAGACAAGTGATCAGGGATGGATTCTGTAGGAAAACCACTATTTAAGGGAAGAGTAGAAGTAGGGCACGTTGGGAAGACCCACTAGGAACTTCTCAGTTAGAGAAGGCCAAAAAGGGGTGGTGTCAAACATCGAAGGAGCAACAAGTGACACTGCCAAATGTAGCAGAGAGGACCTGAACACATGAGAACTAGAAAGCACCACTGTACTGTCAAAATATGGGCCACTGGTCAAATAGGGAGTGCTGAAAGCAGAAGACAGATCGTAGATGTTTAAAAAGTAAATGGAAAGTGAGAGAGTGGAGACAGTGGATGTGGACACATTTTTCCAAAAGTGCAACTTACAAGAGCAATGTGTAAAGGGAGAAAGAATTAGGGCAGCAGGAGGAGAGTTGTTTTTGTTTTTAGGATAAGAAAGTCTTAAGCATGTTTATAGGATTAAGAGCTAAAGGGAGAAAGTCAAAACAGAAGAGATACAGGAGAGAAAGGAACAGTGGATTGGCAGGTAAGGGCAAGAGCACAGGCATGCCCTCATTACTACTGGAGGGAATGAGGATGACAGGGCATGGGGACAGAAGAAGAGACGGAGGTTGCTCATGCCTGGTGACTTCATTTTTCCTAGTGAAGTAGACAGATGGGAGATTTGCTAATAGGGCAGTGGTTAATTTTGGTAAAGGAGTCTTGAGAATGGTAAAAGTTTGAACAGGGAACAGGAATGCATACTTACCAGTGACTCTAAGACCTAGTTGAGGTTAAAGCCCTCATCTAACCTCATTTAACTTTTTCACCATAACCACTCTTTCTTAAGTTTTTTCTTTGGAGGAAGGAAAAAGAGGAATGTAAAGGAGAAAACTCAGAACTGACATCTTGACTCTATCTCTAGCTACAACTATGACCTTTATGGCCCCACCTAGATATTTTACCCTCACTCCTTAACCAAAATTCCAGTGACTGCCTGGAATATCCGTGTGAATGCATCCCACAAGTGGATAAAAATGTCCTTTGATATATTCCTGATACTTAGAACCAGTGTAATGGAAAAGTGAGCTCTTTCCAAAAGGAATATTCACTTTTCATGAGAGAAATCTAAAAAAGAAATGCATGACAAGAAGTCAAAGTAATATGAAATGCTACAGTGGATTCTGAATTCTGCAATGCTGAGGTAAGAAGATTCCCCATGGGCTCAGAGTGGTTCAGCACAGTCTGGGCAAGGGCTGAAGGCCAGAGAGGTGATTGTAATTGAGCTGGAGCTTTCTGGGATCCTATATCTGTCCACAGATGATAGGTTTGCACGAATAGCAATTATTGCAAACAATGGCTGGGGAGATGGGTTAAATATGTTTCTGGTATAGTTACGCTAAATTGTAACTGTGAAAGGCTATATTCTCTGTGACTTTTTATATTCTCCAAACAAGAAAGAACAGAGAATGAGAGATATAAGGGTAATTGTCTATTGCAATTGTCTAAAGTAGAGAGCAGATTTATTGGGGCAAAGGGAAAGAAGCATCATTATTTAGGGTATTTGAAATCTTATTACATTTAGTCCTATGTAAATTTCCAGAACAAATGCATAATGATTGATGACTATTTGCTTCTCTGTCATCTATCATTTTCCTAACCTGGTAGAAATATAAGAAATTGACCTACCTCTTACCCCCAATTAACTAGAAAAATGAAGAGGCATCAATAAGAAATAATTGTTCAAAAGATAGGTTGTACTTCAAGCGCTTAAACTATTCCTACAGGGAGGTTTGCTCCTGTTGAGTGCCTGATACCAAAGATGCATTGCCCATCAAGGGCCTGGCTCCCTGACTCACCCAGTTTGAAGTTCCCCACTTACCGGCCGCATTGTGCTGGTGATACCAGATTAACTCGGGGATTGATTGAAAGACGTGTCTTTCAGTCACATACCACTGTCCTGAGTCATTCTTTTTTATCTGATAATGTTTTATGGCAGCCTCTGTACTTCTACAATCAAGAAAATGTGAATTACTAGAAGAGTGAAAGATCACTTTGGATCTAAGCCAACTCATTAAACAATAGAACTCCAGTTCTAAAACTCATCCTAGCAACACTACACTGAGAAGTGGATTGACTAAATTCAACAAGTGCCTCCCCATGCCAAGAAAATTCCTCAACTAAATTATTGGGGCCTTAGATTCAAACATAACTTCAGCCAAAGTTGTCTGAGTGACAAGACCAGTGTTCAAAAAAGTAGATCTCACAATGAATACATATAAGTACATACTGAATATCAAGTATTGGTTAAATGAATGAACACAAGCACTGTAAGCAATTGGAGATGTGAGACAAGAAGGGAGGAAAAACCAATGCCAGGTGCATTAGTTAGCAGGTTACTGCTATGGTTAATTGGGGCTCAATACTTGTAGGAACCTAGGAGATACTGGGGAACACACTTCACAGTTGTCCCACTGAAGTGCAAAGAAGCTGAGATATTTATTCACCAACTCCCATTCTCTTTAATGTAGGGTTGCTCCTGGGATGTTACCTCTCAGGCACTTTCAGCCTAGCCGTAAGTCCCACAAGTTCCCACAGCCAGAGAACATCCTCAGGCAGACAGACACAGGAAGCTTTCTGAGTACAAGAGACCTTTCTGCAAGTGAATCCCAGAACAGATCAAGGGATATGAGGAAAGTGCCCAACAGTGTCTACTACAACTTTACTTGATGGTTGAGAAAAGGAAGACAGGAGAGGTTAAGAAATGTACCCAGTGTCACATAGAGCATGCTAGGGATATATCACAGACTGGCTGGTTTTTCTAACTTCCAGGCCAACAATTTTTTCCCTAAGCTAAGCTCTCACTAACATTCTCTATTTGATAGAGACTGTCCCAGGGATTATTTCTATAGTAACCAAAATCGCAAGTGCTTACCTTCTAGCTCCTATAAATACGGAAATTGTGTAGGATCCTAAATGTCTTGAATCTCTGACAATAAATGCACCTTCTTTAGACTGCAAAAAAAATCATTTATTGAATAAGTCTATTCCTTCTTAGAAAGACAAACCTACAACTCAGGGATGAAAATCAAAGCTATATTAACCTACCATAAATAAGCGACCTACTATATTCTCAATATAAAGAATTAGATTGTCTTTACAAGTACACAAAATCTTATCTCCCTTATAGATTTAGAAGTCACACCTGTAAAATAAAATGTAATTGGGACATGCATTTATAATGTATTTTAGGATATTGTTACTGATTTTTCTAAGAAAAATTCTCTATTTGACAACCTTGTACCCTATTATTTATTTTTGTTATATTGATCAGGATAATAGATTAAAAATCACTGTAGAATAGGAAGAACACTGGGACAGACTGACCGGATTGTACTTTGCACTTTGGAAGAAGAGCAACAGGGTGGCAGGGAGGAACACAGCTGGGGCAGCAGGGAGTGGGGAAGGACACCAGAGTTCATGGGAAGGAGAGAGAAAGAACAGATTTGGGGGAGTCTGAAAAGAAAAGCAAAAGGAACCATATTAGTTGTAATAGGGGTATGGGAGAGATGAAAATAAATGGTAAAGGGGAGAACATGATCATAAACCTGAAGTTATATTATAAATTAGATTCCTATTAACACTTTTTGGGAGATGCCAATAAAGCTGTAAATTGCTTTCAAAGAATCTTGAATGTTGGATTGTTTTGATTCATTTGTTTGATATTGTAAAATGATTTAGCTTTACTGAGTGTGCTTATGCTTATGAATAGGGAAAATACATCTCAGAATCTTGTCAAACCCATAGAAGCTTACACTTATAAAGTGCTGGTGTTATTTACTTTGTGCTTGAGAATTGCAGAACTCAAATAGCATGGTCTGACCCTCAAGGTAAATGTATTACCTTAAGTAGAATCTTCTCCTTCTCATTCCAGAAATTCACCAATTAAAACATTTTGACCAAGCCTTATTCCCTGGCCAAAATGCTTTAACCAAAGAATCTCTTGCAGCCATTCGAAATAATAAAATCTAGCTTTTACTATATTCCTATGGTGTACAAGGGTTCTGTTACATACCACAGAGGACACAATGTAAAAGACAAAGATGAAAAAGTAAAGTTGAATGTATTGTGTATATGTATATAATACACACAAACAAGTATATATAATATGTATATAAAGTTGCATATGTAGTGATTGCTTCATAGAAACAAAGTAGAAAGGGTACAAGCAAGATTTCCTGACTACAAAGGAATAAAACCAGAAATTAATAACAAACTCAAAAGTAAAAAAGCTCCTATCACCTGTAGATTTTTAAATTTTCTTCCTTCCTTTCCTTCTTTTCCTTCTCTCTTTCTCTCTTTCTTTCTTTCTTTCTTTTTGAGATGGAGTCTCACTTCATCACCCAGGTTAGAGTGCAATGGCATGATCTCGGCTCACTGCAACCTCCGCCTCCCAGGTTCAAGCCATTCTCCTCTTCTCCTGCCTCAGCCTCCCCAGTAGCTGGAATTACAGGCACATGCCACCACGCCTGGCTAATTTTTGTATTTTTAGTAGAGACGACGTTTCACCGTGTTGGCCAAGCTGGTCTCGAAATCCTGACCTCAAGTGATCCACCCGCCTCAGCCTCCCAAAATGCTGGGATTACAGGCGTGAGCCACCATGCCTGTGCTTTTAAATTCTCTTTCACATAGCTCAAGGAAATTCAAATAAAAGTAAAAAATATCTAGAAAGTAATAAGGAAACATCACATATTAGAACCTCTGCTATGCAGTTCAAGCAGTACTCAGAAAAATAAATTTATAGTCTTATTACTTATATCAATAAACAATAGCAATAAAAATAAGCGTATTCAACTCAAGAAATTAGGATTAAAAACTATAAAATAAGCCCAAGTCAAGTAGAAGAAATAAATTAATAAAGACAAAATAGAAAATAATAAATTATTAAAGTAAGAATATAATATGACTAGTAAATTCAAAATCTGATTGCTTAGGAAAAAATAATAGACAAACTGCTAATTAACCTAATCACTAAATAATGGTGAAAACCCACCAAAAATAATAAGTCACAAGGAGAAAATTATCAAGAATCCAGTAAAAATTAAGGAATTTACTTGATTCTATACAATAAATTTGGAAACTCGAATGAAATGGATAATAAACTAGCAAGACATAAAATTTATCAAAATTGAATGCAGAAGAGTTAGGAATCTTTTTTATCTTTTTTTTTTTTTTTTTTGAGACGGAGTCTGGCTCTGTCGCCCAGGCTGGAGTGCAGTGGCCGGATCTCAGCTCACTGCAAGCTCCGCCTCCCGGGTTTACGCCATTCTCCTGCCTCAGCCTCCCAAGTAGCTGGGACTACAGGCGCCCGCCACCACGCCCAGGTAGTTTTTTGTATTTTTTAGTAGAGACGGGGTTTCACCGTGTTAGCCAGGATGGTCTCGATCTCCTGACCTCGTGATTCGCCCGTCTCGGCCTCCCAAAGTGCTGGGATTACAGGCTTGAGCCACCGCGCCCGGCCTAGGAATCTTAATGGACCTGTTGAGTAGAAAAATTGATAGGGTTTTTAAAAAGCTATCACTTTTTTTTTTTTTTTTTTTTTTTTTTTTTGAGACAGAGTCTCACTCTGTCACCAGGCTGGAGTGCAGTAGCATATCTCGGCTCACTGCAACCTCTGCCTCCCCGGTTCAAGCGATTCTCTTGCCTCAGCCTCCAAAGTGCTGGGATTATAAGCGTGAGCCACTGAGCCCAACCAAAAGCTACCACATTTAAGCAGTACTATAGTCACACATTACAATGTACCGAACCTTAAACAAAAAAAAAAAATGGTATAGAAATGAAACTATGCCAGAGCACATGACATGAAAAGAAGAAAAACTTTTCCGTTTGTATGTATAAAATGAGCTTAATATCAATAATCAACAGCACAGCCAGAACTGTGCACAAAAGAGAAAACTACTGACCAGTCTTATCAATGTAAAACTTCTAAATAAAATGTTAAGAAACAAATCCAGTGGCACAAAAGAATGATATACCATGACCAAGAAGAATTGCATGACGAGTGTAAGAATAATTCAATATTTGGGATTTTATTAATATAATTTATCATATTATTAGGTTTGTGCAAAAGTAATTGTGGTTTTTTTCCATTAAAAGTAACTAAAAGTAATGGCAAAAACCGCAGTTGCTTTTGAACCAACCTATACAGCAGACCTAAGGAGAAAAACCACATGAACATCCCTAGAGATGTTGAAGAGCCGTTTGACAAATTTCAACTTCTAGTATCAATTTTTAAAAATCCTCAATAAAATAGGAATGTGTGTGTACTTCCTTAACACAATAGCACTTAGTCTCAAATCCAGCCTTGTGCTATACGTGGAAATCATTCCAAATAAAATCTCAAAAAGGGCTGGGCGCAGTGGCTCATGCCTGTAATCCCAGCACTTTGGGAGACTGAGGCAGGCAGATCACTTGAGGCCAGGAGTTCAAGACCAACCTGGCCAACACAGCAAAACCCCGCCTCTACTGAAAGTACAAAATGGTGCCACATGACCATAATCCCAGCTTCTTGGGTGACTGAGGCACGAGAATTGCTTGAACCCGGGAGGCAGAGGCTGCAGTGAGCCGAGATTGTGCCACTGCCTTCCAGTTTGGGCAACAGAGCAAGATGGTCAAAAAACAAACAAACAAAAAAAGAAAAATGGGAAAAAAGAAATAATGCCCACTACTATCATCACTGGCATTTCATACTGTTCTGGTGACACTAGTCAATTCAACTAAGTGAGAGGCAAACATTAAAAGTACTATATTAAAATTATAAAAGAGGAGTTGAAATCATCACTGTTGGCTGCTGATTGTATACTGAAAACCCAAGAGAATCAAGTGAAAACCTACTACATAAAACATGAGAATTTACCAAAATTATCAGTTACAAAATTAATTCACAGAAATAAAAAGCTTCATAAGTAAAAACAAGATATACTCATTTATGACACCAACACAAAAGATGAAATTCTTTAAGATAAACTTAAAAATAAATATACAAAAGTGGGATGAAGAAAACTCTAAAATGCTCCTGAAGAATACAAAAATGTTTACTTTTCTCTTTAGGTGTTTAATATACCTATGGTTATTTTTCCAAGAGGTATGAATCTAATTTTAATTTTTTTCTATATGAATATCAATATATGGCTTCTAGAACAAAAGGGTCCCCAAACCTCATTGATTTGTAATGCCTGAAAATTTTTTCCCAATTTAATCTGTACATTTAATGCAACCACAAGGTGATTCTGAAGTTTATATGGACACAAATATATATTAATATATCCAGAATATTTCTGAAAAAGAATAATGAGGGAGGCTAGCCACACTAGAGACAGCCTCAGTACTTAAAACAGTGTAGTAGTCCTCTGTGAGGACTGATCAATAAAACCAAGTAGAAAGCCCAGATATAGTCCGAAATAGGGATTTTGTTTATGATGACAGTGGCATCTCAAATCAGTGCACAAAGGTGGATGTTTGGTAACCATCCAGAAGAAAATAAAGTCGGATCCATATCTTACTCCTTACATCAGGAAAAATTACAAATGGATCAAAGATACAAATGCATAAAATAAAACCACTAAAGCGATCAAGAAACATGAGAATATTTTTTAACAACCTGGGGATGGGAAAGGCAATACATATAAAATTCAAATACTCTTCAGGCCAAAAGACCGTAAGACAATAGAAAAACTGCAGGAAATAACGCCACATGTCACAAAGGGCTAATTTCCTTAATATAGCTACATAGGTCCTACAAATTCTGAGAAAAACGTCAAAAACCCAATAGAAAACAATGCAAAGGATATGAACAAAGAGTTCACAGAAAAGGAAATACAGACATATAAAATGTAGCATATAAAAATGCTTAGCATTCCCGGAATATGAGAAATGCAAATTAAATCCACACTGAGATCAGGTGTCAGAGAGCAAAGATCCAGATGTTTTCTACAAAAGTGCCGGCTGAAAAGGCTGTGGGAAAACAGACTCGCTGTTTTCTGGTAGACATATAAATTGATACAAATCCTACTGAGGACATTTCAATACCTGTTAAAATTAGAAATGTGTATTTCATTTGACCCAGAATTTGCACCTTTGAGGGTTTATCCTACAAACCCATATAAATGGAAAAAGATATGTGTATAGGTTATGGATGGTAGCATTGTTTCAACAGCAAAAGGATGTATACTATTTAATTTTCATACTGAAGAATTGGTTTTAAAAATTGTGATACACTCAAACTAAGGAATACTATGCAGGTATAAAATGAAGGAGGACACGTTTTGTGTACTGATGTGGAAAGATTCTAAATATATATCCTTATGTGAAAAAATAATATATATGTAAATGTATATAGTATGCTATCATTTGTGTAAAAGTAGCAACACAAGAAAATATATTTGAACTTCCTTGTGTATGTGTTAAATATCTTGGAAAGGACACAAAATAAACTAATAGTAGTTTTTCTGTGGGGAGGGAAATTGGTGGCTTGCAGACAAGATGGAAGAAAACTTTCCAAAATCTTTCGATTTTGAACCACGTGAACATACTGACTATTGAAATATGAAATAAATAAAAATTATAGGATATTGCCATGAATTGTTTGTGCAGTAAATTTGAAAATAAATTTAAAATAGGCAATTCTCTAGGTAAATATGTTATCAAACATTTCAAAAAGAAAAGGAAATTCAATCAGTAATCACGTATCTACCTGCTTTTAAAAGCAGCATATCTGGACTATGTTACAGGACAGTTATAGTAGCTAACCAACCAATATAAACTATTCCCGAGATAGGAAAGACAGCCAAAGCCCCACTCCTTAACTCATTTTATGATGTTAATGTAACCTTTATACTAAAATCAAAGAGAACAGAAAATTATAAGCCAGGCTCCCTTTTGAACATAACAGGATAAATGCTGAATAGAATATAAGGAAACCCAAACCAGAATATGTATTTTAAATGCCTTGTGACAAGTAGGAGGGCCAGATGTATTTTTAAAATAAAAATTAGAAGACCGGATGTAGTGGCTCACGCTTGTAATCCCAGCACTTTGGGAGGCCGAGGCGGGAGGATCATGAGGTCAAGAGATGAAGACCATCCTGGTTAACACAGTGAAACCCCGTCTGTATAAATATACAAAAAATTAGCCAGGCGTGGTGGTGGGGGCCTGCGGTCCCAGCTACTCGGGAGGCTGAGGCGGGAGAATGGCGTGAACCCGGGAGGCGGAGCTTGCAGTGAGCCGAGATCGCGCCACTGCACTCCAGCCTGGGCAACGAGTGAGACTCCCTCTCAAAAATAAATAAATAAATAAATAAATAAATAAATAAATAAATAAATAAATAAGAAAATACATAAATTAGAAAAACATTTTTGAGATAGAAAAAAATATGTATACTTTAAATATCCCATGCTTTATAGACACATACACACTCATTTCTGAGAAAGACCCAGATGTGGAAAGCAAATCCTTAATACATTTAAAAGAGGATAGAAATCCATTAATTACTTCAAGAGGAAGAAAAGTTTCTTATACTAAGAAGAAAAGAAGCATAGATAATAAAGGAAAATTTGAGAAATGTGACCACATTAACCTTTTTAAATTCTATGCAAGAAAACAGCATAAAGTTTTCCTAAAAGCCAGAAACCAGAAGAATATATTTACAACAAATAGCTGACAAAAAAGATTGGTATTCAAAATATTATTTATTTATTTATTTATTTATTTATTTATTTTTTATTTTTATTTTTTTTTTTTTGAGATGGAGTCTCACTCTGTCACCCAGGCTGGAGTGCAGTGGCGTGATCTTGGCTCACTGCAATCTCCACCTCCCAGGTTCAAGCGATTCTCCTGCCTCAGCCTTCTGAGTAGCTGGGATTAGAGGTGCCCACCACCATGCCTGGCTAATTTTTGTATTTTCAGTAGAAATGGGGTTTCGGCATGTTGGCCAGGCTGGTCTCGAACTCCTGACCTCAAATGATCCACCTGCCGTGGCCTCCTAAAGTGCTGGGATTACAGGCTTTAGCCATCGCCCCCGGCTGTATTTTTTAAATATAGACTTACAAGTTCAAAAGGCAAGCACTATAGAAAAGTGGACAAAAAATGTTGACAGGCATGTCACAGAAGAGTAAGCTCAACTGGCCTACAGACACTTCAAAAGTAACTCAATTGCACTGGTAATCAAGAAAATGAAAAGGTATACAATTTTTCACCCAATGAATTGAAAAAAAACTGTGAAACTACTTGCCACCTGCTGGCAAGAATGTTGGGAACCAGTTTATCTCATTCACCACAAAAGCATAAATTAGTATAACCATTTTGAATCATGTTTTGAAAATATCTAATAATGTTAAATCTGCACATACCCTGTGACCACATAATTCCATCTCGCCCTGTGTACAAAATGACATTTATAAGAAAATTCATTGCAGCACTGTTTGTAACAGTAACAAATCAAAAACATTTTGAATGTTTATCCACATTGAATACAATTTTATATAGTCATATCATGAAATACGCTAATATACAGTTAAAGGAATGTATTTGATCTATAGTATACATACCCATATCGATAAACTTTGAAAACATAATGTTTAACTAAAAAATCCACATACATATGATCTCCTTTCTATCAAATGGTAGAATACATAAAATAACATTATAGGTTGTTTATGTGCATGCATATATGACCAAAATTTAAACACATGGAGAAAACAGGAACATACCCTTCTACTGTGATTGCCTCTAAGGAATGAGAGAGGACCAAGAAGATGAAGGGGGTGGGCTTCAACTGTATCTGTAATGTTTTATTTATTTTTAAAATGTCATGGCCAAATTTTAATATTTGCCATGTCTGGGTTGTGGGCCTGTGCGTATAATTCCCTATTCAAGTCTCTGAAAAGAGATGAGACCCTTGCCTTGTCTGGTTTCTTTTCAGATGCAGAAGCTCTTATACTGAATCTCCACAGCCCAGTGATTTGGGCCATATTACCTGTGACCAGTGTGCTAACTGCAGACCTCCTCTGGGACTTTCCTTCTCTCATTCTGCCCACTTGTCATAACATTTTATTTCTCCATGTTGGACCTATTAATGTCATCTTACAAAAGGCCATTTGCTGTGACCATACCAAGAAGATAGCATATTTTCTGCCACACTCAGTTTCCTCCAAGCAAGCAAGGCCTGTCCAACCTCCATCCGTGGTCACCTGAGATGGGCCTGTGTCCCTCATTCTCTGCCTATAGCCCCTGCTATGAAGTGGGTCTTCATTGTACCCTGAGCCATTACTGGCATTGAGTTTTGAGTTACAGAACTGATTCTTTCTCATTCGCACTTCTAGATTTCCTCAATATCCAACAGCAGAGCAAAATGACACACATACTCTTACCTAGTTTCTAGTTTTGACTCTACTTTTACCCACAGTTAACGTTTACTGACAGTTGGAAATTTAAACTATAGGTAGCTTTGTTTTGGTTTGACCTAAATGAGTAGTTTTGATATGAGTTTGATATTTTGGCTATTCTACTCTTTCCTTTGTTTCCAAAGAACAAAGACACTGCAGCAGCAGGTATTTTTCTTTGTTTGTGTTTTTAATGAGTCTAACCTAAGTTCCTGAGGATCAAGTTTATACTTTACTGCCTTTGATGCAAAGGTTATAATGAGCAACTCAAATACAGGACTCCAGACTGGGCGTGGTGGTTCACACCTGTAATCTCAGCACTTTGGGAGGCCAAGCCAGGCTGATCATTTGAGCTCAGTAGTTCAAGACCAGTTGGGCAGCATGGCAAAACCCCATCTCTATAAAAAATACAAAGAAACTAGCCAGGCATGGTGGCACGCCTGTAGTTCCAGCTACTCGGAAGACTGAGGTGGGAGGACAGCTTGAAGCCCAGGAGGTCAAGACTTCAGTCAGCTGTTACTGAGCCACTACACCTCAACCTGGGTGACACAGTGAGACCATGTCTCAAAATAAATAAATAAATAAATAAATAAATAAATAAATAAATAAATAAAAAGTGTGTGTGTGTGTGTGTGTGTGTGTGTGTGTGTTTAGAGAGAGAGAGAGAGAGAGAGAGAGAGAGAGAGACTCCATTGGCTTGGCAGAATGCACCTTGGAGTGAGTGCAGTAGTCTCCATATGTTAGAGCTGAAATCCTTTCAGGAGAAACATATTTCTGAAATTATAATGAAAGTTGTTGGAAAATATGATCTAATACAAATACATCTGATTTACAGCTTCACATAAAATATACAGTTGGGATATAATGATATTTTAGAACTAGAAAAGACAAGAAATAATATACTTTTTTAGTTGGTTAAAGTCTTTATAAGTACTTCTCAGAAATATTGAAAATGTCCACAAATATATTGAATTACCTCTTGTCTCAACAGACGTTCTGCCTGATTTCTGGTAATGTTTCTATGGTACCACCTGTAAAAGCAATAAAAATGATTTTTAAATTTTATATTCACTTTTTTTAAGAAAAAAACAGGGCTCCATTTCCTTCATTTTTAAGAACTTACTTCAGATCTGATCTTAGAAAGTTGAGTTTTTTTTTTTTTAATTCAGATAAACAATAATATATCATTATGGGTTAATTAAGTTTAATATAATTTTATTTTCAAGCCAATATCTAGTTTATTCTATCATATCTCAATTCAACTTCTAATATATACTTAGTATACATTATGAATGATTTAACTTCTTATAGATTTCCATGAAAGGTATGTGGTAAAGACCTCATCATCTTGAACAAACACAGAGTTTTGGCAAACTAAAAAAATACTCATGTCTGTCTTTCCTCTCAGAAACTTCCTACTTACATGTTTTTATAGGTGCTTTGTTACACCTTCCAAAAATTAAAGCCCATTCTTACTTTTCTGACACTCCTAAGTGCATTACATTATATATAGTCAGTAGTTAGTAGATGTTCTCACTTTTAAGTGGGAGATAACAGGGGGAACACATAGCCATAGAGATGGAAATAATGGACACTGGGGACTCCCAAAGCAGGGAAGATCGAAGCGGGATGAGTTGAAAAATGACTTATTGTATAAAATGTTCACTATTTGGGTGATGAGTACACCAGAAACCCAATACCCACCATTACACAATACACTGTTGTTAGAAAAAAAAAAAAAAAGAAAAAAACTTGCATGTGTACCCCCTAGATCTAAAATAAAATTTTTAAAAAATCAAAAAACAGAATACATGTAACAACCAATACATGAACTTGCCTCTGACACCCTCTCCCGCCCCATCTCTCTCCTGAGGCTCCTGTCACTCACTGAGCTTCAGTCTCATTGGAATTCTTTCCTTCCCCAGATTCACCAACCCCTTTTCTGCCCTCAATCATGCTGTTTTCTCTGCATGAAACATGTCATTAAATGACTTTAGAATATCAGAAGTACACACAGTAAACATAATTAACTAATATGGTAAGCTAAAGATACAGTTTGATATAATACCTAGTCAATAAGCAAATGTTGTACAGGAAGGAGAAAGAAAAAATGGTAGAACAAAAGAGAGAGAAAGGAAAACTGAAAGGCTTTCATTTCAAAACGAGACTTTAAAAAAAATTTAATGCTTCACAAATTTGCATGTCATCCTTGCACAGGGAACATGCTAATCTTCTCTGTATTGTTCCCATTTTTAGTATATGTGCTGCCGAAGCAAGCACTCAAAAATAAGATTTTTAAGAAGATTTTAAACTTAATCTAATATTGCCAGATAGAAGTATGTGACAAATTCAAGATCCTTTAAAATAATTCCGAATTCTATCAGGCAGGAAAGAGACTGAATGAATGGAACTTAGAGGATGCAAGAGCACAGTATTTCAGAATTTCATCTATTTAAATCAGATTATAAAAGTTAGAAGGGGTTTTTAAAACAAAAAAATATATATAAGTAAAACTGTAACTCTTATACCTAGACAACACTGATTACAAGTAAGACCAAATGATGTGCATGAAGGAGTTAGGGACAGGAATCCTATTTACATTTTGTTTTAATCCGGCACGTCCAGCTACGGGTGAGTAGAAACATTCTGTATGTTATGTGAATACCTCTGGTACCATGTCCCAATCTTAGATTTCTGATCAATAAGTAAACAGTATTGTGTTCTTGAATTTTTGATCTAGAAGCCCCATTAGATCTGAGAAGGTGAATCTGCTTCCCTTAGTAAGTGACTTTCTGTGAGAAGATTAAGGATTCCGTGTAGAGATAATGAGATAAATGAAACTCATACTTCTGTAAAGTTCAGGAATAATCAACATGTTTGGTATTTAAAATATCTATTATTTTAAGAGAACCTGGTGTATTAGATTTTTGCCTCTGATTTAAAGGGCATAATTAATTTTAAACTGGTTATTTGAAGTTGAAGATAATTTGACTCGTTTTTAAAACGATATTTACACAGTTAAAGGAACTTGATTTCCCACATTTGTAAGTTTAGTTTATTAGATTTCCAGGATCATTTAAAGACTTGCATAGGGCTTTTTACAATTGTAAATTTGCCCTGTCAGGCATGTGAAGTACTTTGAAAGAAAACTGAATTTATTCAGTTTATTAATGCAAATTAAAAGTTTCCAAAAATTTAATTAACTGAGCTTATAAATCGGACTGATTGTTTAAGGATATCTAGTATGTTGAGTCTGAATTAAGCTGATTGTTCTTACTTTTTTAGATTTATATATAGTATACCAAATTTTATAAGTCAAATTTGAGGACTTTCTGAAAACTAGGTCTTTATGTTGTAATGTTGAAAATTTGGATATTTCATTTAAAGCCAAAGTAGCCATAAATCTTTCTATGCACAAAGGTTCCCCTGAAATATCAGAACTCCACATTGACGCAGCATTCCTTCCACTATACCCACCCTCCCTCAACACACACTACCTGCTACCACCTTTAGACCTCAAGTCACTTCCTCAGACACAACCCAACATCCTCCATCTAAATTACATCCCCTGCCGTGTTTTCTTCCACAGTGCCCAATACTGTTCCTTCAAAACACTACAGTTTTTTTTTTTCAACTTTTATTTTAAGTTCCGGGGTACATGTGCAGGATATTCAGTTTTGTTACATAGGTAAATGTGTGCCATAGTGGTTTGCTGCACAGATCAACTCATCACCTAGGTATTAAGCCCAGCATCCATTACCTATCCTTCCTGATGTTCTCCCTCCCCTTGCCGCCCTCACCCCACCCCCAGCCCCAGGCTCCAGTGTGTCATAACACTACGATTTAAAATTGTATGTTTATGGGCCGGGCACGGTGGCTCACGCCTGTAATCCCAGCACTCTGGGAGGTCGAGGTGGGCGAATCACGAGGTTAGGAGATTGAGACCATCCTGGCTAACACGGTGAAACCCCGTCTCTACTAAAAAAAAAAAAAAAAAAAAAAAAAAAAATTAGCCAGGTGTGATGGCAGGCGCCTGTAGTCCCAGCTACTTAGGAGGCTGAGGCAGGAGAATGGCATGAACCCAGGAGGCGAGCTTGAGTGAGCCAAGATCACACCACTGCACTCCAGCCTGGGTGACAGAGCGAGACTCTGTCTCAAAAATAAATAAATAAATAAAATTGTACATTTATTTGTGGACTTAGGGTTGTTTAATGTCTATTTTTTTCCCAAGAAACTGTAAGTTCCATAACTCTGCATATTTCATGTTGTTATATCTGGTACATCATAAGTATACAATAAATACAGATGGAACAAATAAGGTTTTGAGGACTGAAGTAACAAAGGAGTGTTGAATGCCTGTAAATAATAGGCCAGGTGGACCAAACTCTAAATGTTTTTCCTGTTAGTTTCATAGTTCATGAAATAATAATAATCACTAGAATGTATTGAATATTTATTATGTAATAGATAGAATAGGTATTATTGTCTCTGCTTTTCAGATCATTCAGAGGTTTAGAGACATTAGGTAACTCTGCCCTGAACCAAAGCACTAGTCAATGCCGATGCCAGGATTTGGACCCAGGTTGCTCCCATCTATATACACATGCTCTAGTACTTAAACCTAGGGCAGTAACTTTTGTACAGTCATTAGAACAGTGCTTGGGACATAGTAAGTGATCAATAAATTTCAGCGATCAATAATGATAACGACTTTATCTGCATCTTAATAAAGCTGTTTTTAAAAATGGCAATAAAATGAAAAATTAGTTTTCTCATAATTGGAGTCGTTTTAAAAAGGATGATTTTTTTAAAAAAACTCATATATAAATCAAGGCCCAAGGAAATGAGGTAGCAGTTGTAACCCCAGAGTAGTGTAATTCAGATGCTCCAACATCCACAGTATGAACAGGTTGTTATAGCCAGAGTCTAGGCCTTGTCTAAACAGGGTAATCAATGAGCAAATGAATGAATAACAAAAGGGTGGAAAGTAACATTCCTAGGTAGTGAGTATCCATTCACTAACTACCAGGCACTGTGTTAGCTACCTTCACAAATGTCTCCTTTAATCGCCTGTAAAATCCAAATTATATGAAAAAAGTCTCATTTTTCTAATTTTTCTGAGCAAGAGATTTTCATATATCTGTAAATACACACAAAATCTCCTCTGACCCGGCCTTGCAAGAGGCCTGTTTTTGTTGGTCAGCTTAAGCTCGGGATAGCAGTGAGAACTCATGAGGACACGCTCTTGAGTAGATAGCTGTGGAACTGTTTTTTTTTTTTTCTTTTCTTTTCTCTTCTTCTTCTTTTTTTTTTTTTTTAATAGAGATAGGGTCTCACTATGTTGCCCAGGACAGTCTTGAACTCCTGAGCTCCAGCAATTCTCCCACCTCAGTCTCCCAAAGTGCTAGGGTTACAGGTGTGAGCTACCATGCCTGGCCTCTTTTTTTTCCAATTTTTAAAAATTGCCATGCTAATCTCCTCTGTATCATTCCAGTGTTAGTATATGTTCTGCCGAAGTGAGCACTTTGGAACTGTTTTCTAAGGAAGGTGGGTTCAGTCACCTGAGGACTTTGATTTACTGGAGATTAGAATCTCGGGAAGGGCTAAATGGCTCCAATGGAGCCATGAGGCCCAGTGAAGGTGGGAAAAGAGAGAAGAGACCCTGTGATGGAGCTGAGGAGAGTGACTGGAGAGAGAACAGAAATAGCTACTGGAGAAATCTCATAGAGTAATGTAGATGAGTCATCTGTCCTGAAGTCATCTCCTTTTCTCCTCCAATAAAGTCTACATTATTCACCAAAGCTTTCGAATTCAAATTTGTTTTAGGAGAGATGTACTGAGTTAGGCCTCTAGGTGGGCTTTATTAGTAGCAAGACCAACCAAGAAGTTTCTCTCATTCAATTGTATTTGCTGCCTGGTTCTCAGAGAAGCACTTGTCTTAATGCCTCAATGCATATATTACCTACTGCCACCTGGTGGAAGCATATGCTAATTTTAAGATAAGTGCCCAAACCAGATGGAGGTGGGGGAGATGCTCAAACTGAAAATCTAAATTTATAAAAAACATATGACTAGTCTCAGTTCTACCGCTCTCTACCTGTAATCTATCAATCTTCTCATCTGCAAAATGAGGGGCTAAAAAAGTGATTGCTAAGATTTCCTCCATCTTCCAAATCTGTAATTGTAACAAAAATAGATTTCAGGCGGAACTCTAGTGAACATGCCAAATGGTTCTTCCAAACTACAGCATTAGCCTAGTTCTTATCTTCAGCTATTTCTAAAACACATAAAAACATGAGCCAAAATATAGTCATTTATCTATATGGTTAAGTCCAATTTACCACTCATTGAAAATTTAATGTCATTTTTTAAAGTAAATTTTCCAGTTAAAATATACAGTAAAACAGGTACCAGATGAATGTTTGGTTTCAGACTGTCACTGTTAAAACAGAAAAAGTGGCTATACAAACAGAACAAAAATAAGTTTAAGAAAAAGAAGTTTCTGAATCAACCATGATAAGGATCAAACGTCTCTTTATTATTAATGCTGTCAAATGTGTTACTTTCTTTTCCTTTTACAGACCCAAAACAGTATCTATACTTACAAGCTGCCAAAATGTCCCTGATGTTCATAGGTTAATCATAGGTTATATTTTGGAGAAGACTTACTCATATATTTCTAAATTAGTTATTTTGTTTTCAGTCACATAGTTGCTTGGGATTAAGCCTTCATTCCTACAACAAAAGAAAAAGCAAAAGTCAAAATGCTTGGCATGTTTGTGGCATTATCATGGCAATAATCCTTTAAAAACCTCAAGGATGTAGGGGGAAATCAAATTCATTTTACTGATTAAATTGTTAAAAGGAGAAAAAAAAGTTTTTTAAATTTCGAACTCAACAAAAATCTCTGTACAAGAAATATATTAAGATCCCGACTTGTAACGTGAGTAGTTTAAGAGGTTTTATGACCCCACAATCTTTTCAGAGAGAAAAGGGGGCATTTAAATGATCATCTGATATCATAGTGACTGTGTTAAAAACACAGCGATTACAAAGACATTGGCTTCATTCTTTTCAATTGCTGAGGAGTATTCCATAGTATAGGTATTCTAGTTTAGCCATTTCCCTGGTAGAAGCAATGCTGTAAAGAAATCCTTGAACATGCCTTCTTGTACAGAAGTAAGAATATTTCTCAAAGATAGATAGCAAGGAGGGGAATCGCTAAGTCACGGGATATGTGCATCTTTCAGGATATGCAACAAATTGTCCTCAAAGGAGGATATACCAATTAACACACCTATCAGCATGGTAGAGGCTTCACTTTTCCTATACCTTAACCAACATTTGAAATTACAAAAAGATCTCCAAGACATATTATTGAGAAATAAGAGTAAGCTGCAGAATCATGCATAAAGTATGGTAAGACTTAGGTAATGAATTCTACAAACAATACCATATATTTTGATACGTGTATGTAAGTGCATTGAAAATCATCTGAAAATGGATAACGGTATTTACTTTTGGGGAGACACTTGGGTTTGCAGGTAGTGGCAAAGTACAATTTTGATACTAATATTTGCATATTATATTTTTTAAAAACTCTATTCACTTACTGTGAAATAAAAAATTCAATTTTTAAGTCTGAGGCATGCCAATAGCATACCCGCAGATGTGACTAATTACACAGTCCTGAACCTACTAATGCCTCTTTTTCCACTGAAAAGTCTCCATCACATGTTGAGAACTGTTAAGAGAGCCACATCACTGAGAAAATGTAGTTGGAGAGGTATGTAATTTACATGCTTATAATACTTGGATACTTAAAATATCCAAATCTTGACAAATATCAGAAATCAATGCCAGCCTTCTCTCTCAGGAAGTCCAGATATTCCTCAGAATTCTTCTCAATTCAGGACTCCAGTCAGGCATTAACCATCTGTTGCAACTGACACAATGAAACCTATCTGCATCCCAGGATCTTTTCTCTTTCTAATCTAATTCAGCAGCGACTGCAATGTTTGCTTTCAAAACTTGTCATTGTAGAAACATAAAAGTGAATAAAATACTATTTCTGTTCTTACCTTAGAGCTTAACAGGAAAAAACCGACAAATTCCCAAATGAAAGCACAAATTAGAATAAGAACCTACATTGTCAGAATTACTATTTCCATTGTACAAATAAAGAAACAAAAATTCAGAGAGGGTAAGTGACTTGCCTGGGGACACACAATAGTAAGCGGCAGCATCAGGATGTGAAGCCAGGTGTACCTGATTCTGAGACTCTGCCTGAAAACTGCCTGAAATCACTGTTCTCTCATTCTCTCACATATCTTGGGGGAGAGGGGACAGATTCCATTTCATGCAGAGGAAAGAGTTATAAGCCTGAGTCACTAAATAGTCTTCTTTGTGTTGGAGGAATTGGATACGGACTAAGTCATGTAAGTGTCTTACCCCAAACGGTCTCTTGCCTTCCACCAATGAGGATTATATTTCTCCAGTATCAGGTATTCTTCTGCTCTCCTTAAGGCTAAATTACAGGGTTCTCTGGGCAGAAAATCATAAAGTGCCTTGACTTGGATCTTCTCTTCAGCAACCTCAGAGGGTGGGAGGGGAGGCAGTGGCTTTCGTTTTGACGGCTGCACACAGCCCGTGTTGGACTGTGAAAACCAAGAAATGAGTTGTTTTACAATCATTTTAATAATTTGTACTAAAAAATATAGGGATAAAGCATATTTGCCTTCTGCCTCACTTTTCTTATCTAGCTACACCAAGGCAGAAGCCAGGATGGCATAAATGTAGAAAAGGACTAATCATAAAACTCCTTTTGGATCCAGCAATACCCTCATCATTTTGTACACTTTTGAGATAACAAGCTCTCTTGCCAGCATTTCACTGGACTTTTTAATATCAAAATTCTCAAAAGATGATGTACTCTTCTTCAATAGTTTTACCTTGTTTTAAGGATTTTTTTCTCCTTAAAAGAAGAAAAAAGGCCTTTTTCTTTGTGTGTGGCGGCAGCTCGTGCTTGGGTTTACCATACTTCCTAAGAATGCTGTTTCTCACTGAAGTGAAAATTAATCTCAGCCTCAAAATGACAGGAGCCAGAATATGTTTTTTCCCACTCATTGCCCATTTTCAAGTTCTGCCTGTAAATATAAGTAGCCTATTTTAACTGGTCTTTTCTTTTTCCTTTTACTTTCTTCTAGAACATTCCTTCACAAATTATTGAGCACTTATTTTATGCCAAGCATGATACTAGATTTTGGGTAACAAACAGCACCTCGTGAATGAAGACTCTCAAAAGACAACCTTTTCCATTCCCCTCTTGCCTGTCAAAATGATACTCACTTGCTTCTTATTTGACAATTGACTGAGCCATGGCCTGCGATGCTGGGTGTGTTTTTCTGGAAGCTCTTCATCTGGGCTCAGGCTTATCTGTGTTCTCACTTGTCTGACATTGAAAAGCAATCATGTTACAAATAATTATTTGTACAAAAGGTATCTATACATCCACTAGATTTTCACAGAAATAGTAGAAACATCCAGGTCTGTTTCCAACTCCATTTTCATTTAGAAGACTTCCTAACTCCATCTCCCTGGGCAAATTACTAGTTTTAAGAACTTAAGTTTCCTTATCCAGTAACTAGAGGTGCTAAGAGCATAGAGTTGTTATAAAATAAAATTGAAAAAACATGTCACATTCCCAGTAGAGTCTGGTGCATCTTTGGGGCATAAAATTATAATCATGGTAATAAAAACTTACTCTGTATCTGGCTCAGTGCTTGTCATTTTATATGCATTACCTCTTTTGATGGTGTCTTTTTGTTGTAAATAGACACGGTATAGTGATTAGAACATGAGTTTGAATCCCAGCTCCACCATTTCATAGTGTGGCCTTGGGTAAGCAGTGTAACCTATCTAATCCTCAATTTCCTCATCGGTAAAATGGGAATTGTAAAAAAAAAAAAAAGTAGGTGGTTTTGAGAACTGTATGAATTAATAAACATAAATCTTTTAGCATAGTATCTGATATACAGGACGCTCCTGTTAAATGTTAGCCTTTTTCTGTTAACATGCTAATTGGATTTAAATCTTACAGAGTCATTTACTGCCACTAAAGTATAAGATACACCGATAGTTTTGGGGAGATACATAACTAAGATAGGATTCTTGCCATTAAAGGGAAAAACTACATATTGGAGCACAGACCTATAAACAACATACATGAAATAAAAATTAAGTGGAGAACCATGCCGCACACGGTGGGAACAAAATGGGATGAACAACTAAGTCCGAAGGACCAGGAAAGGATCCCAGATGACCTGACATTTGACCTCGACCTGAATTCAACAGGGAGAAAATGGGAGAAGGTTCCCAGGTAGAGAGAACAGCAGGTGCAAAGAGACATGGTGACTCCATAGGTATTAAAGAAACTGAATTAATTAATTTTCAAGAAATTGCCCCTGGAGTAGACTTACCGCTTCTGCACTGAACAGCAACAGCAGCAACAGAAAACCGACTGGATGGTGTTATCTGAAAAGCAGGTCATTTCTCAGCTGTTAGAAAGCCACGAGTACATGATATTGAGGGAGTCTCTAAGGGATGGGTGATACGAATTACTATAAAGCATATGAAAGTCTCGATCGTGCCTTCCTTCACTAGTGGAAGACAAATAACTGTCACTAAAGCAAAAAATAAGTTTCTGGCACCTTGGCCAGTGTGGTTTCCCTTCTCAGGCTCTTCTCCCCTGGCCTGGTTTTTGCATTTCCTCAGTCTGTGAGTGATAAATGACCAGTGTATTCTCTTTTACCTTTGTCAGGGCTAATGTTCACTAACAAATGTACAAGAGAATAGGATTCCAAAAGTGATGCTTTCCTAGGAAATCTGTTAGCAGAGATTTTGAATTGGGTCTGTCATATATTTTTAAATTAAAATGCTTAACACATAGGCTCTTTTTAAAAATTCCATCAACATTTCAGTGGGATGGTATTTCAGTGGGATGATTCTTTTATTTATTTCTTGCAATTAAAAATTGTTCTAAACCTTAGCAGCATGTTAGAATTATCTGAGGAGCTTTTAAAATATTCTGGTGCACAGGTCATACCCTGCATACCCCACACCAAAAAAAATTAGACTGTCTGGGGATGAATCTATGTATTGGTATTTCTTTTTTTATTATTTTTTATTTTACTTTAAGTTCTGGGATACATGTGCAGAACAAGCAGGTTTGTTACATAGGTATATATGTACCGTGGTGGTTTGCTGCACCTATCAATCCATCATCTAGGTTTTCAGCCCCGCATGCATTAGGTATTTGTCCTGATGCTCTCCCTCCCCTTGCCTCCCACCCCTCAACAGGCCCCAGTGTGTGATGTTCCCCTCCCTGTTGTCCATACGTTCTCATTGTTCAACTCCAACTTATGAGTGAGAACATGCAGTGTTGGGCTTTCTGTTCCTGTGTTAGTTTGCTGAGAATGATGGCTTCCAGCTTCATCCCTGTCCCTGCAAAGGACATGAACTCATTTGTTTTTATGGCTGCATAGTATTCCATAAAACATAGGCTCTTACTCTGGAATAAGTTTAAAGATAAACTGAATATTTGAAGAAAGAACTACCTAATAAGTCTAGGTTATGCCTAGACTTTCGTTGTCAAGCTTCATCATTATTTGATTTAAGTGAGATGATTTTCATTTTTAAAGTCCATAAATAAGCCAAGGGTGGTGGCTCATGCCCCAGCACCTTGGGCGGCTGAAGCAGGCAGATCACTTGAGCCCAAGAAGTTTGAGATCAGCCTGGGCAACATGGTGGAACCCCATGTCTACCCCAAAAAGCTTTTTTAAAAAATTAGCCAGGCATGGTGGTGCATGCCTGTAGTCCCCAGTAGTCAGAAGGCCAAGGTGGGAGGATCCCTTGAGCCTGGAAGACGGAGGCTGCAGTGAGCTGAGATTGCACCACTGCACTCCAGCCCGGGTGACAGAGTGAGACTCTGTCTTAAAATAATAACAATAATAATAAAAAAGACCATAAATAAATTTTGAATTTCAAAAGGATATTTTATTTTCATAGAACCTACATTTCCTCATCAGTTCATACTCATATTGACATCTGAAAATATTCTGGAGGCAGCAGAGTACCTTAGAGGTGAGCATTCACTTTGAGGGGAGACAGACCCAGGGTTTAGCCCTAGTCACCTGGCTGACTACATCTTGGATAAGTCTCTTTACTTATCTAAGTCTTAGTTTTCCTAACTGTAAAACTGAGGTAAATAGTATGTACTCCCTTTGAAAAGTCCTAGAAGGCAGAGATAAATGTCTACCTTTGTGACTTTGAGTAAACTAGTAAATGTTCTGTGTTTCAGTTTCCTCATCTGTAAAACGGGAATAATAGGATGGCTAACATGTAAGCCAATGGTGAGGACTAATTAAATTGATTCATGTAAAACACCTAGACCAATACCAGGTATATGGTAAGAGGGTAATCAAGAAGACAGATTGTAATAGGATCGTGGTGAAGAACCAATTAGATAACATCTTTTAAAGTCCCTGGAACATAAAGGGAAGTATTATCAGTCAGGATCCCAACAAGAATCAGAAGGCACATAAACAGAACCAAAGACAAGAATCACATGATTATCTCAATAGATGCAGAAAAGGCTTTTGACAAAATTCAACAGCCCTTCATGCTAAAAACGCTCAATAAATTCGGTATTGATGGAACATATCTCAAAATAATAAGAGCTATTTATGACAAACCCACAGCCAATATCATACTGAATGGGCAAAAACTGGAAAAATTCCCTTTGAAAACTGGCACAAGACAGGGATGCCCTCTCTCACCACTCCTATTCAACATAGTGTTGGAAGTTCTGGCTAGGGCAATCAGGCAAGAGAAAGAAATCAAGGGTATTCAGTTAGGAAAAGAAGAAGTCAAATTGTCCCTCTTTGCAGATGACATGATTGTATATTTAGAAAACCCCATTGTCTCAGCCCAAAATCTCCTTAAGCTGATAAGCAACTTCAGCAAAGTCTCAGGATACAAAATTAATGTGCAAAAATCACAAGCATTCTTATACACCAGTAACAGACCAACAGAGAGCCAAATCATGAATGAACTTCCATTCACAATTGCTTCAAAGAGAATAAAATACCTAGGATCCAACTTACAAGGGATGTAAAGGACCTCTTCAAGGAGAACTACAAACCACTGCTCAGTGAAATCAAAGAGGACAGAAACAAATGGAAGAACATACCATGCTCATGGATAGGAAGAATCAATATCGTGAAAATGGCCATACTGCCCAAGGTTATTTATAGATTCAATGCCACCCCCATCAAGCTACCAATGACTTTCTTCACAGAATTGGAAAAAACTGCTTTAAAGTTCATATGGAACCAAAAAAGAGCCCGCATCTCCAAGACAATCCTAAGTCAAAAGAACAAAGCTGGAGGCATCATGCTACCTGACTTCAAACTATACTACAAGGCTACAGTAACCAAAACAGCATGGTACTGGTACCAAAACAGAGATATAAACCAATGGAACAGAACGGAGTCCTCAGAAATAATACCACACATCTACAGCCATCTGATCTTTGACAAACCTGAGAAAAACAAGAAATGGGGAAAGGATTCCCTATTTAATAAATGGTGCTGGGAAAATTGGGTAGCCATAAGTAGAAAGCTGAAACTGGATCCTTTCCTTACTCCTTATACGAAAATTAATTCAAGATGGATTAGAGACTTAAATGTTAGACCTAATACCATAAAAACCCTAGAGGAAAACCTAGGTAGTACCATTCAGGACATAGGCATGGGCAAAGACTTCATGTCTAAAACACCAAAAGCAATGGCAACAAAAGCCAAAATTGACAAATGGGATCTCATTAAACTAAAGAGCTTCTGCACAGCAAAAGAAACTACCATCAGAGTGAACAGGCAACCTACAGAATGGAAGAAAATTTTTGCAATCTACTCATCTGACAAAGGGCTAATATCCAGAACCTACAGAGAACTCAAACAAATTTACAAGAAAAAAACAAACAACCCCATCAAAAAGTGGGCAAAGGATATGAGCAGACATTTCTCAAAAGAAGACATTCATACAGCCAACAGACACATGAAAAAATGCTCATCATCACTGGCCATCAGAGAAATGCAAATCAAAACCACAATGAGATACCGTCTCACACCAGTTAGAATGGCAATCATTAAAAAGTCAGGAAACAACAGGAGCTGGAGAGGATGTGGAGAAATAGCAACACTTTTACACTGTTGGTGGGATCGTAAACTTGTTCAACCATTATGGAAAACAGTATGGCGATTCCTCAAGCATCTAGAACTAGATGTACCATATGACCCAGCCATCCCATTACTGGGTATATACCCAAAGGATTATAAATTATGCTGCTATAAAGACACATGCACACGTATGTTTATTGCAGCACTATTCACAATAGCAAAGACTTGGAATCAACCCAAATGTCCATCAGTGACAGATTGGATTAAGAAAATGTGGCACATATACACCATGGAATACTATGCAGCCACAAAAAGGATGAGTTTGTGTCCTTTGTAGGGACATGGATGCAGCTGGAAACCATCATTCTTAGCAAACTATCACAAGAACAGAAAACCAAACACCGCATGTTCTCACTCATAGGTGGGAACTGAACAATGAGATCACTTGGACTCAGGAAGGGGAACATCACACACCGGGGTCTATCATGGGGAGGGGGGAGGGGGGAGGGATTGCATTGGGAGTTATACCTGATGTAAATGACGAGTTGATGGGTGCAGCACACCAACATGGCACAAGTATACATATGTAACAAACCTGCACGTTATGCACATGTACCCTACAACTTAAAGTATAATAATAATAAATAAATTTAAAAAAAAAAAAGAAAATGTGGCACATATACACCATGGAATACTATGCAGTCACAGAAAGGATGAGTTTGTGTCCTTTGTAGGGACATGGATGCAGCTGGAAACCATCATTCTTAGCAAACTATCACAAGAACAGAAAACCAAACACTGCATGTTCTCACTCATAGGTGGGAACTGAACAATGAGATCACTTGAACTCGGGAAGGGGAACATCACACACCGGGGCCTATCATGGGGAGGGGGGAGGGGGGAGGGATTGCATTGGGAGTTATACCTGATATAAATGACGAGTTGATGGGTGCTGACGAGTTGATGGGTGCAGCACACCAACATGGCACAGGTATACATATGTAACAAACCTGCACGTTATGCACATGTACCCTAGAACTTAAACTATAATAATAATAATAAATAAATAAATAAATATAAAAAAAAAAGAAGGCACACAAACTGGGATATGTTGAGAAGGATTTATTTATAAAAGGAAGTATAGAGATGTAGGTAGAGCATAGTAAAACTACAAGGATAGTGCAGGAATCCAGAGCTGAGCCATCACCACACCTAATCAAGTGAGGAGGGAAGGGAAGGTTACCAGAACCTAGAAGGCGAGGGTGTCTGTGGCCCAGGCCACCTGGAAAAGAGCACGTATCATCCATCCAAGGACACAGATGGCCCAAGGAGACTTCATAGCAATAAAATCAGGAGAATTAATATCCTTACTCCACTCTCCTCCCTCCCTCCTTGCTGGGCTCTCCATTGGCCTAACCCAGAAGGAAGCCAGATGGTTGTATGTAAATCACACAGGAGCGAAGAGCAGGCTGGTGAAAGGCAGAGAGTGGACCAGCAGGGAGAGGGGCAGACAAGAAACATCCAGCACAGTACACCCCTCAGCATCCATTTTTTCTTTCCTTCTTTTTTAAACAGAGTCTCACTGTAGGCCAGGCTGGAGTGCAGTGGTGCTATCTTGGCTCACTGCAACCTCCTCTACCTCCCAGGTTCAAGTGATTCTCCTGACTCAGCCTCCCAACTAGCTGGGATTACAGACATGTGCCACCACACGCAGCTAATTTTTTATAGTTTTTGGTAGAGACGAGATTTCACCATGTTGGCCAGACTGGTCTTGGACTCCTGACCTCAAGTGATCTGCCCACCTTGGCCTCCCAAAGTGCTGGGATTACAGGCATGAGTCACTGCACTCGGCCCATCTGAAAGTGGAAATCATATATGCCCTCTTCCATTATCCATTCCATTTCCCCTTTGCCACTGCCAACACCTTGGCTGGAGGAGGTGTCCAAATATTCATTCCTGTAGGATTTGGGTTTTTGTTTAGTCTGGTCTTTGTGGGGTTGCTACAGTTTTCCATTGACCAGGACTATTAAGAACACTAGGAAATGAAGCGAATGCATTCCCTAATTTTTAAACAAAGTTCTCTTTGCCATAATTGTGAAGTACCAACCCAATTTTCCTCTGTTAATCAGGATAATCACCCCAGCTACACTGACCCCCTTCAGGGCCTATAAATTCAGTAGTACAAGGAATCCCATAGCGGCCAGAGGGCAGTTCAATTTTCAATATTCCTTAATAAAAGGATTCTTCTCTTGGCAATGGAATCTCCAAACCTACAAAAACCCAAGTCACAGGGAAAGTAAACAACAATACTCTGGTGGGCTGCTAGATGAAATGGTGAGAGAGGCTGCTCCAATCTCCACCGCTTTGTTTCCAGACTCATGTATCCTGGCTATGGAAAAACAAAAGCATATAATGTATCCTGGCTATGGAAAAGCAAAAGCATATGATGGTTTAAGACATTTATTGCATCCTACAGGACCCTACCTGAACTTTGCAAGATGTTGTCTTCCAGATGTGATAGTAATTGAGCCTTTAAAAGGCCGTTCTTCTGTTCTATCAAGTCAGCTGCTTTGGAGTTATGGGACACATGGTAAGATATTCGGGGGCCATTGAACAAGCACCAGTGAGACTAAGAAAAAGCTAACTCCCTCCACAACATGGGTCATCTTGTCAGTCTCTGGTTATATCTTCCTATTCTGTCCCCGTTTTAAGAAATTCAACCACATTCCTTTCCCCAAGATCTCCTTGTCACCTATCTTCCAATTTTGTTCCTTCCAAGTTCCCATTGGCAGACCGATTTGTTTTTACCATTGCCCGTGAATCAAGGTAGATCAATGTCTCCGACTATCTCTTTTCCTAATGAAGTGAATAAACTTACGTGTTTCCTGAAGTTCTGGGAGGACTTTATTTCAACACTATCTATCAGGCTACCTCTGAATGAGGCTGTAGTACAATGGCTGTTTCCTGTTGGTATACATTTATGACGCAGATCTTCCGGTAAATCAAGCCAGAAATTTTTCTCCCATAAGCTGTTGGAGAACTACCCAAGAGGCCACTGGTGTGAGTTGAAGTAGAAGCAGAAAGAGCAGGTACAATGTGAATAGATGTTGCATGCTTATGAAGCTTTCTTGAAGCTTCTGGATCTACTAGGGCCCATTTTCAGATATGCCACTTCTGTATTAGGATAGAAAACAAGAATGCATGACCAATTTCATAGTCCATTGAATCAGATAACACACAGCTCATGATAAGCAGCTTGAATCACATAAATATTTGATGATCTATGATTAAGCATTTAGTCTTTACCAGTAGCAAGTCAGGAGCTGCTTTTTAGATGGAAAATATTCCTAAGGGTTTGTGCTGCAGTTTTATTGGGGCTTTCCTGAAACGCCATAAAGCCAGCATCTTGCCCTCTCTTTGCCCTTTATCCCAAGCAGTACCAATGACAATTTGATTAATTGATAACTGAGTTATTTCTCCAGCAGAGGGTATCTCTGGACCTCTAAATATATGACCAAATAAATCCCAGACCCAACTCTGAATCTGCTTCCTAGAGCTACTTCTGATACAAGAGAAAACATGACATATTTAGATTAACTTTGAAAGGGTTATTTATAAAGGGACTAATTACAAAGGAGTGAAAACCACAAAAGATATACAGGAACCCAGGTCCAGCAGTAGTGGAACTGTCACCATCCCTAGGTTCAAAAAGACCAGGATGGGGAGAGAGAGTAAAGTAGAGCAGAGATCACTTTGAGGAGGTGAATGATCTGCTGTTTAGGGACAAAACAACCTCACTACAACTTCATTCCAGGGTTCCCAGTAGGTGTAATCCAATTAGAACCAGAGGGTTTAGGAGGACGTTGAACTAACCTTGCAGATTTTTGTTTCTAAGATAGAGTTTAGGATGGAGAGGAATGATTATTAAAAGGTGGGGAACACTGAGCCATTTTGGAGGCTGGCTGCAAAATTCAATTCCTACACATTATCAATACATACTAGTTCCTTTCCTATCAAAGAAGTTGATCTTCCAAACCTACATTCATACATCTGTGACTTACCTTTCTCTGATTTGGACATCACCATTGCTCAGTTGTTGAGCCATTGACACACTGATGGTCTAATGGGAAATCTCTCTTCTCTACCCTGGACATACAGTTCAAGTCCAAGCCCAGGCAAGGACTCACCTTTGCACCCACTGCTGTTTCATTGCTCCCTTCTGATTTCTCTCTTCCTTTTCTTTCATTTCTCTCTTCCTTTTCCTGCACCCAGAAATCACTCATTTTCCATGGTCCACCCAAAGACTTACTTCTGGAGACAAAAATAAAATAAATTACTAATTCCCAAGAATCTGCACTATATCATATTCTTTGGTGTTTGGATTTCAGCTACTTCTGACTGTCCATTTCCATCTGCTGTGTCTGCTGGGATGAGCAAACTGCAAAACATCACTCTTCGAAGAGAGGGTGCGTTAGCACTTAAGGATTTTGGCAGGAATGGGTCTCGTTTACATTCTAACCAATTTATTCCAGTGTTGTTTTAGAGCCCCAAATAGATCTGTATCTATCCAGGCCAGAGGATGCAAAACTAAATGTAGGTTACATAAATGAATGAAGTAGGTCAGAATAGAGTGTAGACTGTGGCAAAATGTTGTGACCAAGCCCACTTGGAGGTATTCAAATTCAAAATTTAAAAATTACTCCCTTCTTCTCCTATATCACCATTTTTTCCCTCTCTACTGGATCATCAGCATACACACACACACACACACACACACACACGCACACGTGCGTAGTTACTTCAGCGATTAAAAACAGAACAAACTTCTCGTGATCTTATTTCCTTCATTGATTTGCTGCCTATTTATTGTAAAATCTAGAAATAAGTCTCTCTCTCTCTTTTTTTTTTTTTTTTTTGGTTGAGACCGACTCTTGCTCTGTCATCCAGACTGGAGTGCAGTGGTGCCATCTTGGCTCACTGCAACCTCTGGATCCCAGGTCCAAGCAATTCTCCTGCCTCAGCCTCCAGAATACCTGGGATTACATGCACCTGCCACCACGCCCGGCTAATTTTTGTATTTTTAGTAGAGATGGGGTTTCACCATATTGGCCAGGCTGGTCTCAAACTCCTGATCTCAAGTGATCTGCCCACCTAGGCCTCCCAAAGTCCTGGGATTACAGGCGTGAGCCAGTCCTCCGGCCCTAGAAATAAGGCTCTTTACTTGCTATCTCCAACTGCTCTCCTTCCATTACAGTCAGGCTGTCATCTCTACCACTTCTAAAAAAAATACTGCTCTTGTTAAGGTCGCCAGTGACCCATGCACCACTAAGTCCAATGGTCAACTCTAAGTCCTCATCTTACTGAACCTCTCTCTTGGCAGCATTGGTACCACATCCCTTGGCTTTGCTCCTTGTCAGTCTCTTTTGCTGCTTTGTTCTCTACCTCCCTGACCTCTTAATAATGCTAGATTTCCTGCAAAGCATTTGATTTCTTCTTTTCTTTGTCTTATTCACTCTTTTGATTATCCCATTCCCTCCTGCAGCTTAAAAACCATCTATCAATTGATGACATCCAAATGTACACATCTAGCCCAGTTCTAATTAACTCCAGACTCACCTACCCAAATGCATTCTCAAATTCTCCACTTGGATGTCTAGTAGATACCTCAAGTAAACAGGAGATGAAATCTGAACTCTTTTACTTCCTCCCTCCCCAAACGGGTTCTGTCACCCTTCTCCATCTTGTCAAAAGCAATTCTGTCTTTCCAGTTGCTCAGGTAAATAATCTTAGTCACCCTTGACGCCTCTCTCTCTCTCACACCCAGGCCAATTTATCAAGAAAGTATGCTGATTGTGCCTTTAAAAAATGTAGTCTTCCCCAGTGTCCATGGGAGACTGGTTCCAGATCCCCCAACAGATATAAAAATCCACAGATGCTTAAGATCCTTATATAAAATGATGTAATATTTGCATATAACCTACACACTTCCTCACATATACTTTAAGTCATCTCTGGATTACTTATAATACCTAATACAATGTAACTGCTATGTAAATCATTGTTACACTATATTGTTTAGGAAATAATGACAAGAAAAAAATGTGTGTACATGTTAAATACAGATGCAACCATCCTTTTTTTTTCAAATTTTTTTTTTCAACAGCTGGTTGAACCCAGGAATGTGGACCCTGTGGATATAGAAAACTGTTTACTCAAGAGTTTTCATTTGGGATGATGAAAAAATTTTGGAGATAGAGAATAGTTATGGTTTACAACAATGTGAATGTACTTAATGCTGCTGAACTGTACACTCAAATATGGTTAAAATGGCAAATTTTTGAGATATATATATATATATATCTATTTCAACACAATTTAAAACACACACACACACACACACACACACACACACACACACTTATTGCTTTCCCCATCTCATCCGTCACCACCATGGATAAGCCACCATCACCTCACCTGGCTCACACCAAAAGCCTCCTAACTTCTTCCTGCTTCTTCTCCTCCCACTATGCTTTATTCTCAGCACAGCAGCCAGAGTAATTAATTTAACTCTTAAGTCAGATCATGTTGCTCCTTGTCTGAGAACCCCACAATAGCTCCCCATTTCACTCGGGGTTATAGCTACATGTCCCACAAGAGCCTATAAAATGTTCCATGATCTGGCCTCCTGTTGCCTCTTATCTCCTCTGCAATAAGTTCCTGATCACCTCGCTCAGCCACACCCCGATGCTGCTGCTGGAGTCATAGGGCCTGCTCTCACCAGAGATTCTTGGCTTTTGTTTTTTCGAGAGCACTCCTCCCTCCATTTTCAACTCCCTCCAATCCCTCCAAGTCTTTGCTCAAACCTCATCTTCTAAGTGAATAGCTCTCTGATTTGTTATTATGCCTATCTGCACTTCCTTTAAGGTTCCTCACTCTGCTCTACTTTTTCTTTCTTTTTTGGTGCATTTCTCATGTTCTAACATGCTGTGCAATTTATTTACCTTTTTTTCTTTACTGTTTGTCTCCCTCACTAGTATGTAAACAAGCACCTTTGTCTATTTTGTTCACAATTGTTATATCCCAAGAGGCTAGAACACTTTTTGACACAATGAATGCTCAATAAATATTTGTTCAGTGAATGAATAAATGAATGAATATGTTTGAAAGAGCACAAAATTATAGGCTTGCTCAGAGGATGTACCCGTCTTGATTCATTCCTAGTGGGAATTTGCAAATGGTATTTGGAACAGAACAAGCAGGTTCAATTGGAAGTGGTGAACAGTATGACCAGAGAGGAATAACTCCGTCATAAAAGTCCTTGAAATAAAGGAAGATAAGACCTTGGGAGTCTATGTAGTAGGGGGGCTTGATAGATACTGAAGCTAGAGAACAACTTGGCCACAGGCCAAGCAAAGCAATCAGTTCTCAGCCTAGAAGCCATTGGAAAATGGTCCAGCAAGATGAGCTCTGATCATCTATGTAGCCTTCTGTTTTAATATAAACAAATTATTTATTATCATCAAAGCCCGAAAGTGTATATAATGGCCACCTTATTCTTGAGTAATCACTAGCATGTTATGTTATTCTCTACTTTTTTCTGTATGCTTGAAATATTTCAAAACTTAAATTTATAGAAAAGGAAAGAAAAGGAAAAACTCAGAAAACCAAATAGGCCTGTGATTTGATAATTAGGTACCCATTCTATGATTGATAGCTTTCTACATGTACATAACTTTTAGTGATAGATACAAAAGGATTTTTATTTCCCCAATTTGGCCTCTGTCTTACCTTTTCCCCAACAAGATTTATCATCTTCCTCACTATCCCCAGTAGGAAAACCGTTCTGTCGCTTCCCCTTTCCGATCTTCCCATGTCTGTGAATGAGTCCACCATAGAAAACTTAGATTCTTCCTGGGCCCTACCCTTTGTATTCAATCTGCCATCAATCTATCAATCTGTTCACAGGGCTTGGCTTTTTCTTTCTTATACACCCTTCCAATAAGCCAGGCTAAGTCCTCATCAACTCATACCTGTAATTTGGCATTAATTCACTTAGTCCTCACAATGACCCTGTGAAGTAGATGCCACTTTACAGATGAGGAATCTGAATCAGAGAGGTTACTCCTTACCAATAAAGGGCTAGTAAGCAGGGAGCCAGGATTTGAATCTAAATCTAGAGTCTCTGCTTCGAGCTGTCTCCTTCAATTCACCCTATATACCCATTTCCCTAAAAGCCTGCCTCAGCCAACTGCTCTTCATCTTCAGCATTATATCTTCCCCCACTTTCAAGATCTTCCATAAGTGACCTCACCCTAACTGCTTTAGCTTTCACCAATTCCTGCTGCACTAGCTTCTTCCGCTTGCTCTGTTCTCACAGACACATTGTGCATCTCTGCCTCCAACCTGGAAAGGAAGACTTACATTGCAATCCACTCCCATCTACTCTTCCTTTCAGTTCCCAAAGCACCTATGGTCAGTCCTGCCCTGTGGCTCCTAGTTAGGTACCACCTGAGATGGTCATTTAAGTTTCTCTATGTAGGCGTCATCTCTCACAGGGCTTCTCAATCTCACCAGTATCAACATTTTAGACAGGATCATTCTTTATTGTGGGGAGCTGTCTTGTGTACCACTGAATATTTAGGGCATCTCTGGGCTTTATGCACTAGATGCCAGCAGCAACACAGCCCTCTCCCTTCTAACACCCACACCACCACCACCTTCCAATTGTGGAAACCCAAGTATTTCCAGGCATTGCCACATGTTCGCTGGGGACAAAATCAACCCCAGCAGAGACACTGGACCAGACTGCAAGCTTCTCAATCTCAGGGACTGCATCTTATCCTTTTTTTTATTTTTAATTTTTTTTGTCTTCTCCCCAGCTTCTGGCATCAGTGCCTGGCACACAACAAGAACTCAATAAATAGCTGTTAAATAAGACCCAACCAATATCAACCCTTACATTATATCTGAGCTCTTTTTTTTTTCCACTCATTCATCTTATCACCCAGTATTTCACAGTGTGATGCTGGCCACAGAGAAAGACAACTTGATCGTGACCTTTTGACTGAGTGGAACGACAAAGGGGTGAAGACTGAGCTTCCAGAGCTTTAGCCAGCATTTGTGGTGGCTCATAAGTCTAACCTTTCATTCCAGACGTATATTTTTAAATAAATCCTTATCCAAAATAAAGTACCAAACCATGAGATGCCAAATGAAATTATTAAAAACTCTCTGGCATTCAAATGTGTTTGTTTTTTCTTTTCTGTATTAAAAGAAAATATGGGGTTCAGCAGGCTTTAGTATCAGGCAGACATGCAGTCAAATCACTGCTCCCTTTTCTTGGAGTAACGGTGTGATTTTGGGCAATCAAATCTAGAAAATGTAGGTAATAAAAGCTGTCTTCTAAGAAAGGGTTTTCCCACTTCTACCAACATAGCCTTTACCATATGCCAGGCATGACAGATATACTAAGATCTTACTATACTACGCTATGCTAACTTACGCACTATACTAACATTATGAATCCCATCTTAAAGAAACAGAGGAACAGAGAGCTTCAGCCATTTATCCAGTCACATAAAAAGCAGCTGAGCCAGACGTCAAGCCCAGAGTCCATGAGCATCACAATAAGACTATCCTTGTGGATGAGAAGATTAAATAAGATTGCAGAGGCAAACATCGCTAGAACATACCAGCTACTCTCAGTTACTTTACCACTTTGTCCCCCAACCAGTTCCCTAGAACTCATTCAGCAACTATTTATTGGGTACTCACAAAATACATTTAAGGTAACCAAACAGGAGCAGGTATGGTTTTCCCTCTGAAGACAAAATGGAGGAAGAAGACTGAGTAAACCAAAGTGAATCTTCAGCTCCAACTCCTCTCTTCTGAGCCAACTCCACCCCTGACTCAAAGGCAGGTGTTTCCCCCATTCAGGACCCCAGGAGACTGACTCTGTCTCCCTGCTATCAAAGCAGGCCTCAGGAGAGGCTCTCACACTTTTTCTCAGTAAGGTATAAATGACTGACACAATGTTAAATAGTAAACACGCTGTACTGCAGAGCTTCAGCAATGTCATGCTTACTGCAGTGCAGAGGCGTGTGCCTGTTTGTAAGCGTGACATTTGTAACAGTCAGGGTGAACACAGAGAGAGGTTTCTCTTAAGGAACTGGCTCAGGTAGTTGTGGAAACTGGCAAGTCCAAAATGTAACAGGGTAGGCTGGCAAGCTGAAGAGTGAGAGAAGAGTCGCAGTTTGAGGCCAAAGGTGGTCTGCTGGCAGAAGTCCTCCTTGCTCAGGGAGGTCTGACTTTCATTAAGGCCTTCAACTGTGGATGAGGCCCATCCACATGATGGAGGGTGACCCACTTTACTCCAAGTCCACCGATTTAAATGTTCATCTCATCCAAAAAGTGCCTTCACAGAAACATCCAGAATAATGTTTGACCAAATATCTGGGCACTGTGGCCCAGCCATGTTGACCCATAAAGTTAACCATCACAACACATGAAATTTAAATAGTTTGACCCTTGAAAAACATGGTATAAACATTTACATGAAGATTTTCTTCTGCCTCTGTCACCCCTGAAATAGTAAGACCAACTCCTCCTCTTAATCCTCTTTCTCAGACTATTCAACATGAAGATGATGAGGATGAAGGCATTTATCATAAGCCACTTTCACTTCATGAATAGTAAATCTATTTTCTCTTCCTTATGACTTTCTTAAAGCTTTTCTTTTCTCTAGCTTACTTTATTATAAGAATACAGTGTATGATACACATAACATACAAAATATGTGTTGATCAACATTTATGTTATTGATAAGGCTTCTGGTCAATGTTAGGCTGTGAGTAGTTACATTTTGGAGAACCACCTTGTTCAAGTGTCAAGAACTTTGTGTGTGTGTGTGTGTGTGTGTGTGTGTGTGTGTGTGTTTTGTTTTGTTTGAGATAGAGTGTTGCTCTGTCACCCAGGCTAGAGTACAGTAGCATGATCTCGGCTCACTGCAACCTCCGCCTACCAGGTTCAAGCGATTCTCCTGCTTCAGTTTCCCAAGTAGCTGGGACTACAGGCATGCTCCACCATACACGGCTCAATTTTTTGGTATTTTTAGTAGAGATAGGATTTCACCACATTGGCCAAGCTAGTCTCAAACTCTCGACCTCAAGTGATCTGCCCTCTTCGTCCTCCCAAACTGCTGGGATTACAGGAGTGAGCCACCACACCTGGCCAGGTCAAGAACTTTGAAAGAGAAATTGCTGGTATCAGTCAGCAGGCAGGAGTATCTGGGACTAGAGAAAGGACTCCCCCAGCTCCCTGACCTCACAACACATGGCCACACCTGATAATATTCCCCTTGGTTTCTTCTGCAGCCTGGAATTTAGGAGAAAATATTTTCAAAAATTCTTATGTTTCCCGATTCAATAGCAAAGACAATGGCCTTTAAAGAAAGGTACAGACTTAACCTACCACTGCTTTAATTACGACCCAATTTTATTTAATTTTCCCCAAAGACCAAGAACAGTGGTGAGCAGAAAGGCAAACCACTGCCTTGTTTGTGGTTCCATCCTCTACCCAGCAGACTTGCTGCCCCATAAATAATCATTGCGAGAAAAAAATCACACCATGAAAGCCAAACAGCTCCCTAGTGTTCCCTTGCTTGGCATGACTTTCCAAGACAGCAGGCATCTTTATTTACAGATTGAAGTGTTGGGCCAAAATTCACCCCAATGCGCGTATCAAGGAGTATTCGATGCATGATCATTTTCAATTTACAGCAGCACAGGTGTTCCCAGTAAGTAAGTAGAGCGCGCCCTTCCACAGGCATTCTGTGATTACAGAAGCCATTCTTTGCATTGTTTTGCCTATTAATCTGCAGAGAGAAAGCCCGTGAGCTATTAGCAAATTCCCAACTTAGGCTGGAACTCGTGCATATCAAGGGCCTTTGCCAGAGCGACAAAAATGCCCCAGAGATAGGCAATGACTATTTGCCTGCTGGAAGGAAATGTGGAAATAATATATTCAGGCTTGAAGATTATCACTGAAGGAGCTGAGCTTCCTCTCCCATGCTTACATCTGCGCTGTTCTTTTCATCTATTTCTTATTCCTCGGCAAATATCTCTCATAATGAGCCTCAGGCCAGCAAATCAGAAAAAGGGCATCGCATCAGATGTAATCTCTGTGACCTTTAGAAAACGGAACGTCTGTCACGGGGTAGGCAGTTGGACCTGCCATCCTTGGTATTTGTTTTTTCCTGGGAAGGATTTGTGCCCCTCTGTCCTCTGGGATAGGCTCCTATTGGTATTCTTTCCACCCCCAGAGGTTCCTGAGTGGCAACAGCTGGGCTGATTGGAAATAGGTTTCCACCAGGGGGCACTGGAAGAAAGCAAGAGTGAGAAGCGCCCCTTCTCAGAACAGTTCCTAAGGTCACCTCTGAAGAGGACAAAGGAACAGATGTGAAGAGCTGTGGGGCCCAGGCTGCGCGGGAAGCAAAGCCGCTGTCGCTTCCTCGTGTCTAATGTTTTGAAGTTTACATCATCACCTCCAGTTCATCCCCTGGCATTTCCGATGTTGGGGTTTCGTTTTGAATCAGTGCCTTGAGTGAAATGCATTCCTACTGAATTTGGTCATCATAATAACTGGCACATGGCTAATGATTTGTATTTAAAAACATGGCTTGAAACTAGCTGTTTCAAGAGCTGCCTTAACCCAAAGACCAGGCTTGTCGACCAACCCAGGCACTCCAGATTGTGGTTTTAAGATGAGGAATGTCTGATACCGGCAGCTTTTGCAGTTGATGGGCTGTGGTGAGTCGGGAAGCCTTGAAAACTTGTAGTTTTGGAAAAATGGCTCTGGGTGACCAGAGCTGATTCTATAAGTTTGCTGCAAAGTATCCCTTTTTTTTTTCTTCCAGAAATTCACAGAAAGGCCAAACTTCCTCATTACTCTGCCATAAATGCCCACCACTACATCCATTTCTTTTCTTTTCTTTTTTTTCTTTTTTCTTTTTTTTTTTTTTTTTTTTTTTTTTGAGACAGAGTCTCGCTCTGTCCCCCAGGCTGGAATGCAGTGGCGGTATCTCGACTCACTGCAACCTCTGCTCCCAGGTTCACGCCATTCTCCTGCCTCAGCCTCCTGAGTAGCTGGGAGTACAGGCGCCCGCCACCACACCCAGCTAATTTTTTTTTTGTATTTTGAGTAGAGATGGCGTTTCACCGTGTTAGCCAGGATAGTCTCGATCTCCTGACCTCGTGATCTGCTGGCCTCGGCCTCCCAAAGTGCTGAGATTACAGGCGTGAACCACTGTGCCCGGCCCCACTACATCCATTTCTTAAGGGCCTTTTGAAGATAGGCACGTTTTAGCCACATTAACCCATGTTATCCGGGGAATGTGACACGTAACTAGCTTGGCTATAGCATGGATTTCTACCTCTGAACAGGAGTTAGAAAAGGCTTCCAAGTTGGAGTTAGACTTCTTGGTTTGGAGTTAGACACCAAACCAAGACCCCACACCAAGGAGAGGGGAAAATAATAAAATTGGGACATTGAGTTTTTCACGTAAATGTTTATTCAATTTAGAAACGTATCCTTTATTCTGAGTTTATAACCTTTATGCATTTGGGGTGTGAAGTGATCCTGTGTCTGTGTTTGCACGGGTGTACACTTTTTCTTTTGATACTAAAATGTCCATTCTTCTAAGTGATGGTCTCCAGAGATGTTAGTTTTTCTAAATGTAGGAATAAAATAAGTAATTTGTATTAGACCTCGACTGTTCTGTTTTTTTGACATTATACTGCCGGTGAGACCTTAAAGAAGGGAGGATAACTACTTTAGGTGAGTCATTGGCAACTAAGAGAAAACAAGTACCTAGCTAATGGGACAACAAACTGGTCAATTTGAGTGGAAGAGTGGTGCTTGACTCGTCTATGGCCTGAAGGGGTGCTGTGTGGGGCAAGATGATTCTAGAAGCCTGGGAAGCTGGATGGGGGTCCCAGGCTCCAGGGAAGATAATGGTTTCTGGGAGTAAAAGGTGCTATAAGGAAAGGCAGAATCTTCCTGAAGATGACTGCTCATCTGTTTCTCAGCTTCCGCCAGGGCAACCCCCCCAGGCACGGACAGCAGCCACCCAAACCCTTGTTTGGTCTATGAGGCAATTTTTCTTTCTTTCTCAGAAGAGGCTGATGTGAGTTGGACTTTACAGGCACCTTGCCCACAACCTCTCCCCTCCCCTACATCTCAAAACAGTATTTCCTAGAACACTGTTTTCTGTGAGCTCAAAGTTCCTAACAAGCTCGCAGACATCACACCCAAGACATCGAGCCAGCTTGTGATGTGAAGAAGCGCTCGGCCACAAGGCGCACGGGCGTGGCTGGCACTGGGCCGGAAGCCATGCTGCTCACTGACCCTTGGTGGGCAGGAAGTGCGGGCGCTGCTGGCCTGAGGGGCTCCACAGAGGAGTAATGGGGGGATCTGCAGTAGTTACAAAAGGTGGCTGCAGTTATTACCAGACACTTGAGGCAGTGATGGAGTGGAAAACTGAAATGATTTAAAGACAAAAGAAAAGACACATCTAGTGTCCATTTTAATCTTGAGCCTATTTTTCAGAAAGGGCATCAAATTCCAGCCCCAGGCAGAAGGGTGGCCAAAGTGGCCAAATTCTTTTTTAATCTGTGGCTCCTCCTGCTTTTGTCACAGACTTAGTTATCTATTGTTGGAAACAAATTATTCTGAGACCTAATGACTTAAAACGTTTATCTGACACTTTCTGTGGGCCGGTAGTTCTGGAAGGGTTTAGCTGGGTGCCCGTGGCTCCAGATCTCTCAGGTAGTTGCAGTCAAGCTGGGCCCAACCAGAGCTGGAGAATACACTTCTAAGCGGATTCCATGGTGCCTCAGTTCCTCGTGATGGGGATTCTCTACGGGCTTCCTGAGAGTGCTCCCAACAAGGCAGCCAGCGATGCAGAAGGCAGAAAGCCTGAGATCGCAGGAATGGGAGCCGCAGCCTCTGTAATCTGGTCTCAGAGGTGACATTCCATCACCTTTACCATATTCTAATCACGAGAAGTGAGGTACTAGGTCCAATTCATACTCAAGGAGGAGGACTGCATAAGGGCCTGAATATCTGGAGGCAGATATCATCAGGCCATCTTAGAGGCTGCCTACCACAGCTACCCTCCTTATCTTCATATTCATAATAGTAATAATGGAAGGTGTTGACCTAACAAAGTTGGTCTGAGAATCAGATACAAAAAGGAGTAAGATAGGACTCCGAAAAGAGAGGCCCAAGAAAGGCGGTGTGACCAAAATGTCCTTACCTTACCCACAGATGCAGTTATCGAGATGAACCCAGAAACTTGCCTTTTAATAGCACCCAAGGCATGCTTCAGGCACACCAAGACTTAGAAACCACTCTTTCTACTAAGTTGTAAATAAAGAAAGGCAGAGAAATTAGGCAAACAGGGGAGCTAAGAGGTGAACTTTTTAAGCCCCCAGCTATTCTCCCTTGCCCTGTCCTTTAAATAACTCTCCTAGGCTGGATCTGTTCTCAGGGCAACTGTGAGTTGATGGAAATGCTGGCAATACCAAGTACATTTCACAAACTGAATCTCACTGGAGCAGTGCCCTGAAACCCCACTCCAAATCTCCCATCAGTATGATCAATATCCCACGCTCCACAATTATCTTCTCCTACCACATAGCAACCTTTGAAGCCAGACTTCTATGACAATGCTTAAAACAACAAACGTTTTTGGCAAATGACCCTAACAAACACATAAACTTTTTTTTTTTTTTTTTTTTTTTTTTTTTTTTTAAGAGACAGGGTCTCACTTTGCCACCCAGATTGGAGTGGAGTGGTGCGGTCACAGCTTACTGCAACCTCAAACTCCTCGGCTTAAGCAATCTTCTTGGCTGGACCTTTTTTTTTTGATTAACAGTAATACATCTTGAGGCATCACTTAGCTGTCTCCTTGTCAACAGTAAACACTCATTGTTTTACCCAGCAGAAAATGTAGCCACATTCAGCTGCAATTGACAGTAGACAACAGGTGATTCTTATCATCAAATCAAATTAACAGACGCTGGAAAGGAGAGTGAGCTTTCATCAAAGCCATGCCAGAGAGAATAATCCTCAAAATACCCCGCCAATAGGTAGTCCCTTATTTAATCCCTTGGGCAATCAAATCCTTGTCTCAACCTTCACAATGATTTATTTTATATATAACCGAATCGTTCCTGCTGTAATTTCCAGCATTTTCTTTAGTTCTGACCTTGACGGAAATAAAGAGCAGATGCTCACACAGCTTTTAACATTTAAAGATTCTTAAGTCACTGTTGAGCTTGTCTTGCCAGTGGGGGTGGCAGGGGACAAAGGTTGCTGCTTTTTCGCTTTTTCTGCTTTGCTCTGCTTGGCCTATATTTCTGTTAACAGGAGCCTTGTTCTTATCTGCGTGAATGGAAGACTACGAGTTATTTTCAGGTCAGCACAACTGGAATAATGTGGTCTATTTATTTATTTATTTTTTTACAAAATCTACAAACAATTGTTGGCTCCTGTAAGGGGTTTGGCTTAAATAGATGACATTTAAAAATTACAATCATTTTTTCCTTAATGCCACCTAAAAGTCAGAAATGTAAAAACTTGACTTTTTTTAGCTGGCCTTTGATTGCTTTAATCTGATATGACTGAGCTTTGTTGAAGCTTGGTTCCATCATCATCTAGTATTAAAATCAAAGACAGTATTTTCCTTCCTTATCTGCAAAATAACGCCCTCTGAGTCTTAGAGATAAATTAACAAGTATTTCCAAAACTGAGCAACTCCCAAAATAAAGTTCTTAAAGCACCTCTTAGGTTTATTGTTTCTTTACATTTTGTTGCAAGGTGGCCAAAAAGGGAGTCGCCTGGGCAAAAGTTCTAGTTCTGGATTTTGTCCAGCATTTGTGGATCACGGTTGGCAGATTTATATGTATACAAATATACACATACACATACACACACTCCCTTTGAGAGCTTATTTATATATACAAACTTATATATGTGTGTACGTATGTGTGTGTGTATATATATTTTTATATATATATATATTTAAGGCAAAAGGAAGAGCGCTTAAATCCCAAGTCTGGCAAGTCTCATGCTTGGCCAGGTGTGGTGGCTCACACCTGTAATCCCAGCACTTTGGGAGGCTGAGGTAAATCATTTGAGGTCAGGAGTTCGAGACCAGCCTGGCCAACATGGTGAAACCCTGTCTCTACTAAAAATAGAAAAATTAGCCAGGCATGGTGGCGTGCACCTGTAGTCCCAGCTACTCGGGAGGCTGAGGCAGGAGAACTGCTTGAACCCAGGAGGTGGAACTTACAGTGAGCTGAGATCACGCCATTGCACTCCAGCCTGGGTGACAGAGCAAGACTCTGTCTCAGGAAAAAAAAAAGTCTCATGCTTAAATCCTGAGTGTGACAACCATGTGAGCTTTTGGTGAGATTTAAACTTTCAAAGGCACTATTTTCTTATTGGCTACATAAGAATAACAATTTTCACCTTGCCAGTTTGTAGTGAAGCTTTCAGATAATGAATATAAAGGAACTGGTATAGACCATGGCCCATGGTAGGTGCTCAATAAATACCTTTATAAAGAAACAAAGATATTGCAATTCTGATATGATGGCTGCCTTCTTATTTAGAAGACTATTCTCCTTGTTTTTCTTTTTATTCTAATTTCTTTGGATTTATAAGCATCCCCACGGCTCTTTCAAACCAAGGATCTTCACAGATAACAGCATCTAGGGAATCTTTCTCTGTTCTCCTAAAACTAGCACTTATTTTTAACGGTGGTCTTATATTCTATAAAAATATTAAAATAACATCTTCATATGTAATATTATATATGAGGGAAAGAGACATTTAAGCCAGTGTTCACACTCGACCATGTTCACACTCTTAACCATGTGGAGACTCATGACTTTGACTCTTATTTTTGCCTTTACTCAGGCTCTGACTGCAGGTAAGAATCAGTTTTGCCTAAATTTCAATTGCCTGGGAAAGGTCCTCAATAACGGATGTCTACACAAAATTGTGAATAAATACTCCTGTGAAAATAAGGGTAAGTCTATATGTTTACATGATAAACACAGTTGTGTTTTGACCTCTCTTCCTTTTGCCTTAAATATATTTATTTGTGTCTGTGTGTGTATTTATATATATATAAAGTTGCCAACTGTGATCCACCACTGCTGGAGCAAATCCAGAACTAGAATTTGGTCTCCTGGCCTTCAGCCCAAAGTTCATTACAGTCTCATTCTAAAAACAAGTACTTCACACTGATTGCATTTCTACACACACATATGTAGATTCCTGGACATTCTTTTGTTTTTCTTTCATTTATGTTCTCAATGCTGAACCTTTATTAGAATTACATCACCACCGTGGTTCTTTAAATAAGAAACAAAACTCTGTCACAACATCTGAGGAAATTACCTTTTAATGTTCCCAAGCTCTGTGCCTTAGAAAGAAAAACATCCTCTGCTGTTCAAGAAGAATAGGTCCAGAACAAGCCCCGAAAATAAATTGAGAAAGCTCATCTTACTCACAGGAGGAAAGGATCATGGCAGCCCCTTCTGCAGGGAGCACACAACAGTCTTCAGTTCTTCTGCAGTGCTCCACTCACAAAAACACATCTTTCAACTGAAATCATAGTTCACTCAAGATGTTTCTCACGGGCAGAGTTAACCCCACCTATTTTCCTGTTCTGAAAACCTCAGAAGAGTATAAATGACAACCAATGGCCTATATAAGAAAGCTCAGTAATCTCCATCCCAATCTCTGAGGGTGTCTGCTATTAGTCTCTCATCCCCAAAGGTGTGGGTGACTCGCAAACATCATTTTCAAGAAATCACAAAATTTTGGTAAAAGGCACCTTTAAAATCATCAAGTCAAACTGCCCTCTCTGGACTGGGAAGGAAATGGAGGCACAGACAGAATAAGGGACTTGCCCAAGGCCACACTCTGAGTGGCAGAAACAATTAGATTCTAGGCTCTGGAATATTGAGTTTAGAATGTTCCATCCTCCCACTCAGCAGACACTTTATTTGGGCGAAGTCAATCTAGTAATAACCCTAAAATGTGATTGGGGGATGACTGAGAAATATAAAAACACCAACAATACAAAACACACTTGGGAGTTTCACTTCATCCCACTGGAAAGCATAACTATGTGTTAACTAATTAACAGAACAACTTTTTTTTTTTTTTTACATAAATTAACCCATTTATTATAGGCCAGTGATGTCTCAAAGAGTAGAGGAGCATCTACTGGTCTTTCAACTCCTTCAGTCTTCTGATGGCGGACTTTATCGTGACAGCGGAAGTGGTATTGTATGTCCAGGCACTGCCAGCCACTGTCTTCATGCAGGAACCACAGTGCCAGATCCCCACAGCTCGTCTCTTCATCTTGGTTTTGCCACAGAAAGAGCAAGTGTACTTGGTGTGCTGGCTGATTTCAATTTTCTTCACCATTTTCCGGAGGGAGGCCCCATAGCGGGTCCCGTATTTACTGACGATCCAACTTTCTTAGTACATTTGGCCATCTCGCCACGAACCAGGTCCAAGCCCAGAGAGCAACAGAACAACTTTAATGAAGACACAGCATATTCCCATTGCCCTTCCAATCTCCTGTTTAGATTAGGGTCTCCTTAGCATTCTGGGTGATGACTGTTATTTTTACTTCCCCTTCTGCCTTAGTTATGCTTTCGTATAAAAGCTTTTTTTTATAAGTCTTAGTGAAAAATATTTAAAGTTTTTTGAAGGAAATGTTCACAAATGTTGCCAGGTACTATCTATCTTGTTTTCCCATAAAAAGCATACATTGACCATTAGGGTAGGGACTCTTATCTTCTCCTCACTCTCTTTCATACCACCTAGTACTTCCCATAGCTCCTCAAGGTGAAAAAGGAAGTATGGGATGGGAGGAGGGAAGGAGGGAAGGTCAGGAAGGAAGGAGAAAAGGCTGATAGTGATAGTAAGGTAGAGTGTGCCAGGACCGACTCCTTGAATAAGCTACAAGTCAGTTAAAAGTTGTGCATGGTTAGCAACCAAAATGCCCATCAGTGATAGGCTGGATAAAGAAAATGTGGTACATAATGCACCATGGAATACTATGCAGCCATACAGAATGAAATCATGTCCTTTGCAGGGACATGGATGGAGCTGGAAGCCTTTATCTTCAGCAAAGTAATGCAGGAACAGAAAACCAAACACCACATGTTCTCACTTATAAGTGGGAGCTGAACAACACACACTGGGGCCTCTTGGGGGAGGGCAGATGAGGGGAGAGCATCAGGAAAAATAGCTAATGCAGGCCAGGCTAATATCAGGAAATATATCAGGCTAATATCAGGAAAAATAACTAATGCACACCTAGGTGATGAGTTGATAGGTGCAGCAAACCACCATGGCACACGTTTACCTATGTAACAAACCTGCACATCCTACACATGTACCCTGGAACTTAAAAAAAAAGTTGTGCATGTTTTTGTCATGGGGGTATGGTTAAACAGGTAGATGAGAAGGAATGTGGCAGATTGTGATAAGGCTCAGAATAAGCAGTTTACTTTCTTCCATTACAAGGGGCACAGGAAAAGAAAAAACACAGCCTTCAGTGGATGGACTGCCTGCTGCACAGACTCTAGACTGGCCAGGATGAAATGAAATGGTTCTCCAGGGTCAAAGTGAAGGTGCTGCCCAGAGCAGCCAGTCTGTGTGTTCACCCAATGCTCCAGAGCAGACCATCGCAGCCTCCAGAGGAGACGGAACTCCTGAAGGGAAGGCACTGTGTCTTCCTCAGCTAGTTACCCCACCAATAGCAAGAATAACGTGTTGGGCAATAAACAGTCTCTGGGTGACTGATATAGTTTCTTTTCGCTGGCACTCACGTAACCAAGATAATTTCTTTTCCTTGGTGCTCACGAGGAAAAAAGGCAGGCCCTAACTCCATTGATGTCTTAGTAGAGCTTCTAAGGGTGAGAAATCCACACACAGAGTCTTGACAGCAGGGTCTCCTGTGAGGTACAACAGTCCTACCCATCCAGGAACCCAAGTCCAACCAGGCCTCCTAAAAAACGTGCGGGAGCCAGCTCAGAACACCATGCTCGCTGTTTCTCTTGGTAGCTTCCTGGATCCTCCACCACAACTTGGGGTGCTTCTGGGCCCTGCGTGAGGTGGGGGCAAACTTTGTTGTGAACGTCACCTGATCCTTCTGCCCTAGAGCCCAGCACTTCCAATTATAGTGCCTGTGCCCCAGGGAATATTTTTAAGGGTTAGAAGTAGATTACCTAGTTTAATTTTCCATCTGATTCTGATTAGCTGCGGCCACCATGGGCAGGATTACATAGGCCAAATGCACGTGGTTAAGCTGGACAGGCATCCCCAGACACATTTACCTGAGTGAGGAGGGGGTGTTACTCATAGAAGAGTCTAGACTTTCTTCTCTTCAGGTATATTTGATGTTCAGGGGGAAATGAATTAACAGCTGTTAGGCACAGTCTCTAGTCCTAAGAAGGTGAGCTCATATACTACAGGATTAAAAGTTTCAATTAAAACACAACTCGTGTTTCTTATAAATATATAACTTTATATATTACATATATTTACAATATATACAGCATACAAATATTGTTCATGTAATACTAAGAGCAGTCTTGAAAACTGAGATGTTTTCAAAACAAAAGATGGGTACTTATTTAGGTGGGTTCCTGATTTATCTAGAACCCAATTGCAGACAATGTCTCAGGCCCAGATTTCTGTAGAAGTCAAAGGGAAAAAGAAGGGTTGCTGGGTCATGACTCTAATACCCTTCCCCTTCCCAAATACCCTGGCCTTCAACTGGCATCAGCTAACATGGTCCCATGTGTGCACCCCTAAATGGCCAAACCCTGGGGCTATACACAGTGCCTGGTAAACAACTGTCACTCAAGTGCCTGAGGAATGAATAGAAATGAGTGATTTTAATCACCATTTCTAAGGCAACAGAGTGTTTCTAAGTGGAAACACTCTGGGAGATTCCGTCTAGAAGCAAATTCTTTATGTGTTTCCACTTTACAAGTAAAACCATCTACATGTCCAAGTGCTCAATAAATTAAAAGCCACAAAGTGCCCATCCTTCCTTGAACTTTGGAATCTGGGAGCCACTGGTTACATCACTTATCTTCCAAAAGTTTCTTCACATTCAACTAGTTCATCTATTGTGCGCAGCAGATCTTCAAAAGAAGGCCTTCCCTCTGGTTTCTACAATTAAAAGTCAAAGAGAAGCTGTAGGTTCCAGAATCCATTCCAAAAAACCTCTCACTGCTCCAACTCCTAAACATAGCATATTACAGAGAGGCTTCACTGCTTTGGGACTGGGACATACAGGCATCTCCAGAGGGGTCTTGTCTCTACCCTAATCTACCCTGCATGTACTGCTGCTAGGCTAACCTTTCTAAGACACTGCTTTCATGTCTCTCTTCAAGAGACATGCCTGTGAAATCAAGTCCTGCAAATTTATAGGACCCTCTATAATCTGCCACTCCCCCACCCTCTTGTCACCCAATTTTATTCCCCACAAAATCCCTCACATGGGCTGTCTGTTAAATAGGGCCACTATCTCCACTGTCGTGCACAAACATCGTGTTTATAACCACCTCCTTACCTTTGCTCAAGCTGTTCTCTCTCCCTTTAGCACCACTTCCTGCCCAGAATGTCTATGCCCATCCCAATCAACTCTTGGGGAGGCAGTACAGCCAGTGGTTGAGACCCTGGACTTTGGAGTCAGACAGGCCTATACTGCTCTGTAGTTAAGTGACCCCAGGCAAGCAGCAACCTCATGACCCTTAATCTTCTCATCTACAGAGTGGCACAAAGTGTCTCCACCTCAAAGTGTTGTTTTGAGAACTAAATCCAAAACACTAAGTATAGTGCTTGGTACATAATACATGTGAGCTAATGTTACTGTCTTTCAGAAGTCATTCGGTATCTAACCTCTTTTAGGAGGTGACATTTCAATACTTCCAAAGACCTCGGAAAGTTGAGGTTTAGAGAAAGAAACCAACTCTGGTAAAAAAAATAATATTTCAACTCTACAAGTGACCCAGTGAAAAAAGAGCTACTTCTCCAGGTGTATTCCCCAAGTCCCTAGCTCAGGCAATGATGGAAGGAGTCCCACTTGCGAGTGAGGAAGCAGCCTGAATGTATCGAGGTAGTTATTAGCATTTTCCACATCTTTACATTCTTTTTCCCGTTATTCAGAATTTGAGTTGAGAGGGTTGGCTTCCTACCTAGAGCTTGAAATCACTATAAAGCACGCAGCACCTCACTAGGCTATAAAGACTGCATGTTGTCTATTTACCAAGCCCAATCCCTAAAATATTCAAAAAGAAAGCCCACAAAAAATCTATACCTCCTGCCAACATCTCAGCATCACTTCATATACATAGTTGGATGCCAACTTCGGCTGGTAGAGTCGGTGGCCTCGAGTAACCATGGTTACCACTTCATAATTGGTATATTTTTCAAAGGGCATTCTGCCTTCTGTGAATACTTCCCACATTAAAACACCTGGAAAAGAATCAGGATTACCAAATGGATGTATCCACTTCCTCCTCAGGGCGGACGGACATGAGGAAGCATGGACCATGGATCTTACCAAATGACCAGACATCTGATTTGCTGCTGAAGCGGCTGTAATTAAACACTTCAGGTGGACACCACTTCACAGGAAACTTAGCACCAGAAGAACTTGTATACTGATCATCCAGAACATACCTAGAGTAAGACACACCATGGGCTTACACCTCTGAAGAAAAATCTGCATTTTCTACTTGTTCTTTCATTTTTTTCCCCTTGCAATCAAAAACACAGTTGACTGAAGTCCAACAAGCATCCGGTTGAAGCTAAATGTTCACCTCAGTGGCCACACCTGGTGATTTCCAACTTCCTCTCAGCTTAATTTAAGTGCATGAGATGGATGCATCACCACATTACCATCTGCACTTTGATTTTTCTGTTTTTCTTTCTTTTTATAAGGCAATAGAGACAATGTATCATAAAATACTTTGCAAGCTTTTCTTTGTAAGCAATTCTGTTCTTTAAATAAAATTTTACCCACAGGCCCCATATGTAAAAAATCTAAAGCAGAGCTGCTCCAGAGGAAGTGGTATAAAGCATCTAGAAACACACTTGCTTTCAGCCCTCACAATTCCACAGAGCACAATTTAAAACTATAGCATATGAAGATGGCAAATGCAAAAAACAAACAAACAAACAAAAACACAACACAAAATGCCACATGTAAACAGTGGAGTATGCATTTATACATAACATCCCCACATACATACATGCACTCAAAACAATACTATATAACTTTTTTTTTCTTTTTTTATTATTATTATTTTTTTTTAATAACTTTTTTATGTGAACATACTATGTCCTTCTGGAAGAACATACAAAAACTGTTAACAGTGGCTAACTTTGGGGGAGAATCCTTGATTAGGGTTGGTAGATGAAAAGACTTCAGCCCTTTCTGTAAGGTGGGCAGCACATATTTACAAAAGGAATGTATTTCTGTATTATATGTGAATATGCCATTAATTTCTAAAAGCTTCCATGAGAAAATTTTCAAAGAATTGCACAAACGTCCTTTGCTCTGTAGACAAAGATGATGACTCAGCACAAAGCCAGCTGCTGGCTGGCAGACAATGCCACTATGGGCTGGATCAAACTGTCAGCCAGGGGAGTCTGACTTTAGGGTATAAAGAGTGTTTTTGAGTGGTTGATACAAAAGTGCAGATTTTCTGAAAGCCTAACATATGAAGATTGAACATATGAAAGTGGCCAACAGCCTGCCAAATATATAGTATCTTTATATAAAAGCAAATAAAGAGCACTGGGTAATTAATATCCTAAGAGTTGGAAGTTCTGGTCCCATTTCTGACAGTAACAGTTTTCTAATCTCCCTGGGCCTGAGTTTCCTTAGGAGTTAAACCTGGCCCTACATGGCCTGGTCCTTGCCTGCATTTATAAGCATTCCTGGCGCTGCCCGTTGGCCAGCTACCCTAGCGCTTTTTCCATTCCTTGAGCAGGCCAGACGTGTCCCAGACTTCAAGCTTTTTCACTTTTTCTTCCTACCTGAAATATTTTATCCTTTTATTTTCACCTATACTGGCTACTTCCTACCTTCTTGTCTCCAAACAAATCTCCCTATCGCAAAGAGGTCGTCCTGAACATCAGATCGAGTAGCCACCCTCACTCTTGCCCTGCATTGTCACTCGGCACCACCTCAAATTATCTGTATTACAGGGATCAGTCAACTTTTCTGTAAAGGGCCAGATAAAACATATTTCAGATCTGGCAGGCCATACAGTCCCCAAGACAGCTACTCGACTCTGCATCTGTAGCGGGAAAGCAGTCACAGGTAACACCTAAATGAATGAGCGAGGCTATGTCTCAGTCATGCTATTTTTATGGACAGTGACATTGGAGTTTCAGATTTTTTTTACATGTCATAATATTCTTTTCATTTTTGCATCCATTTAAAAATGTGAAACCCAAATGAAGTGTGGGTCAGACTGACAGCCACAGTTTACCAGTATCGACCCTGCTCAATCATGTAACTTTATCAGGTCTTCTGATTCACCTTCTTCCTGAATGTAAGCTGCGTGCGGGCAAGGACTTGTAGGTCTTATTCTCTAATGTGGTTCAGCCTATCATTATGCCTGGCGCGCAGCAGGCACCTGATTTTTTATGGGTGGATGTATGGATGAATCAATGGACAGACAGAGGAAGAAGCGACAAAAAATAAACTAAATACCTTTTAAAGGTATTTTATAATACTATTAAATTATAAAAATTAAGAGAAGAAAAACATTGCAGACATGGACATACTAAGAACCTCACCACCAAATATGTTTTTGTGAAAACAAAAGATTCTAGAAATCTAATCCACACCAGGAAATATAGTATATTTAACAGGCTATACTACCACCTAGTGGAGAGAACTACTAACATCACAATATATACTTATTTTAATCTGAGAATCAGTTAACAAGATTTCCTTTCTGCTTCGTCATTGCAAATTATTCCCACACTTATTAATTCCACCAAAAAAATGCAAACATCACCTAAAACCACATATACTTGGACATACCTGGCCATTCCAAAATCAGATACTTTTACAACTCCCGCCTCACTTACTAGACAATTTCTGGCAGCCTGGAAAACAACATTATGATGGTATATTAGTTTAAAAATTCCACCATTTAAGTAGGAAAATATAAGTTCTGTTCATATTAAATTTAGTGTAACCTAGTCAACATTTGCAGAGAGTGGAAATGTCCTTTAATAAGTTGTTTTTACCCCTATGGAAGTATTTCCATTGTGTATTTGAAAAAATGAATAGAAAGGCAGGTCAGAAAGTCATATTGCAATAAGGCATTATTGCATAATCTTTACCAATTGTCTTTTTTTTTTTCTTTTTTTGAGACAGGGTCTGCCTCTGTCGCCCAGGCTGGAGTGCAGTGGCGCAATCTTGGCTCACTGCAACCTCCGCCTCCCAAGTTCAAGTGATTCTTCTGCCCCAGCCTCCAGAATAGCTGGGATTACAGGCACCTATCATCACACCCAGCTAATTACTGTATTTTTAGTAGAGACGGGGTTTTACCATTGTGGCCAGGCTAGTCTTGAACTCCTGCCCTCATCCATCTGCCTCGGCCTCCCCCAATGTTAGGATTATAGGTGTGAGCCACCACACTGGCCAACTGTCATTCTTAAACAAGGGCTAATAGAAGAGTCAACTCACTTTTCTCCCTCCCAGACCTGTTCTTATTAAACTATCCAATTTTCTTACTGACAATGAGAACATCTCTTGAAGTCCTTAATCCAGTTCTCACTGGATTAATCCAGTTCTCACAATGATGGGTGACCAATCTCTTATCCAATATTTCTGCTCAGTGATTGGTCATCTCATCCCAGTCAAAGAACAGGCTGGGTGCAGTGGCTCACGCCTGTAATCCCAACATTTTGGGAGGCTGAGGCGGGTGGAAAACTTGAGGTCAGGAGTTTGAGACCAGCCTGGCCAACATGACAAAACCCCGTCTCTACTAAAAATAGAAAAAAAAATTTGCCAAGTGTAGTGGCACACAACTGTAGCCCCAGCTACCTGGGACTGGAGGCAGAATTGCTTGAACCTGGGAGGTGGATGTTACAATGAGCAGAGATCACGCCACTGCACTCTAGCCTGGGTGACAGAGCAAGACTCGGTCTCCAAAAGAACAGCTATGTGTGAATACAGTTCGCTTTTTCATTTATGTTCCCAGTATATTATAACATGATGTACAAAATTGGTCAAATACAATTGTGGATTATTTAATTTATATTTTCTTGCACATTCTTCAAGGTTACAAGGTTCAAGAAAATAGCTTGACAGAAAGACATGGTATTTCTCAGAAGGAAGACATGATGACTTTTTTTTTTTTTTTTTGAGACCAAGTCTTGCTCTGTCACCAGGCTAGAGTCCAGTGGTGCCATCTCGGCTCACTGCAACATCCGCCTCCCGGGTTCAAGTGATTCTTCTGCCTCAGCCTCCCAAGTAGCCAGGACTACAGGCGGCCGCCACCACACCAGGCTGTATTTTGTATTTTTAGTAGAGACAGGGTTTCATCATGTTCGCCAGGATGGTCTCGATCTCTTCACCTCATGATCTGCCCGCCTCGGCCTCCCAAAGTGTTGGGATTATAAGCGTGAGCCACCACACCAGGCCAATAATATTTTAATACCATAACCCATAGACCAAGGTGTGTTTTTCTTTCTTCCTGACTGTTCATAATTCTATTTTCTCTATGCGGCAATTGCACTATGAGGTTCCTTCTTGCTGAGTGCATTTTAAGAGTCTCATAGGCCGGGCATGGTGGTTCACGCCCAGCACTTTGGGAGGCCGAGGCAGGCGGATCACGAGGTCAAGAGATCAAGACCATCCTGGCTAACACGGTGAAACCCCATCTCTGCTAAAAATACAAAAAAAATTAGCTGGGCATGGCGGCGGGTGCCTGTAGTCCCAGCTACTAGGGAGGCTGAGGCAGGAGAATGGCGTGAACCCGGGAGGCAGAGCTTGCAGTGAGTCGAGATCACGCCACTGCACTCCAGCCTGGGCGAGTGAGACTCCGTCTCAAAAAAAAAAAAAAAAAAAAGTCTCTTATAAAATGAGAGTTAATGCCCATTCCCGGGACTGCCTGCATCTTCCTACGAAAACACTTCACAACTCCACAATGCCTGCGCTGGATGGTCAACAGGATTCTTTACCAAGAAGACAAGAGCATCCGAAGTTTCCCATAAGGGGTGACACAAACCTACCATAGTAATACCAATGTCATAGGCACAGAAATATGAGAATCGTTTTTGCCAAAATATAATCTGTCTGGAAGGTGTAATCTGCCACACCGATGCAGATATTCAGTTTTTATCAGTTTTGTAAGGACAAAACAGACAAAGGTTCTTAGTTTACAAGTTTCAATTGACAGAGATGTTCTTCGTCATCCCTGACATAATGATAACAATAACTGATGCTATCTATAGCATGTATATCTTACAAAGCCCTTTGCCCCAGTCAAATAATGTGATCTTTAAAACAGTCTTGGAAGCCAAACAACATTATAACCCACAATTTACAGACACCAAAACTGAATCTAAGATAAGGTAAGTATCCCAAAACACACCTAGGAAATCAAGTGTTCCATCTCCAAATCTTCAACTCTCTAATATGCTTTAATTCTAGAGAGCATAGCATAGTAGTTAGGTAGGGACCCTAGAGCCAAGCTGCCCGGGTTCAAATCCTGGCTCTACAACTCACTTGTCCATTGGTAAGTTATTTTATCCTATTTGCACCTCAGTTTCCTCATCTGTAAAAAGGGAATAATAAGAAAATCTACTTCCCAGAATTATGATTAAACGAGTTTATTTGTAAAATACTTATCAGAACAATGTCTGTCTAAGGTGACTGCTAACTTTAAAAAATGTTTTGCTGAGGCTGGGCGCAGAGGCTCACACCTGTAATCCTAGCACGTGGGAGGCTGAGGCAGGCAGATCACTTGAGCAGATCGCTTGAGTTTGAGACCAGTCTGAGCAACACAGCGAAACCCCATCTCTACAAAAATTAGCCAGGCATGGTGGCACATGCCTATAGTCTCAGCTACTTGGGGGCTGAGGCAGGAGGATCGCTTGAACCCGGGAGGTTGAGGCTGCAGTGGGCCAAGATTACGCCACTGCACTCCAGCCTGGAAGACAAAGTGAGACCCTGTCTCAAAGGAAAAAAAAATTTTTTTTAGGTTTTTCTGCTTTCTAAAAAAATGTGTCCATGCTTTATCACTAGAAAGCTAAAACTAAAATATGGGAGGAAGTCCCAAATGAAAATTACACTCTTCTTGGTGAAAGAATTATTTTCTTTCAGGGGACAGACAGTGCTACTGATATGCTGAAAGCAAGCATTTTCAGCTGATTATTTTCAGGGGACAGACACTGCTGCTAATATGCTGAAAGCATTTGTAAAGAACAGGTAGAGAAGAAAAACAGAAGGAAAAGAAGAATGGAGGAGAGAGTGAGAACAGGTGAGAAGGGAAAAATTGTCTCCATCACAATAATTTAGAACTGGTAACAGATTTCTTTTTCTGGTATTTTGAGAAGTTAACATGAACCTCCATGTTTTCCCAGTGATTTGAGAGATTTTTTTAAAAATCCAAAGGATATCTCTTATAGTTTCTGTTTATAGTGTATGAGGTGGAAAAGAACTTGGGATCTAGTTAGAAAGTCAAGGCCAACTGCAACTTCCCTACTTATCACAGGAGGCAAGCCATTTCACTTCCCTGAAGATAATTTTCTCATCTGTACAAGAGTGATGGTAAGAGAATCCACTGTGAGTAGCTATCTCATGGGATTCTTATGGAGATCAAAAAATTAAAACATGGAAACTTGCTTGGAGATATTAACTAGGTAAATAATGAGACTGAATAAAGATCTTTCCTTTAAAATTACAGGGCAAGTTAAATTTACCAACTTTAAAAATAATGGTGAAAGATTGTTAAGAACAAAAATTGGCTATTAACACATCATTGCACATTTGCTGAGCCAGTGTTACAAAGGAATTCAGCCAATGAGTGGGAATGTGGGCAGCTAGGGTTACCAGATCTCTGTGGATGAAGCTGTTTCTCTCCAGATACTCCATCCCTTCACACACATCCTGACACATGCTCAGCAGCACGTCTCTACTGAAATGACCTTGTCTCTGTCTGAGGAAATTCAGAAGGCAGCCCCTTTCCATGAACTCGGTAACAATGTATATTGGTTTCTGCTGGGTGCATACACCATAAAGCTGCACTAACTTCGGGTGTGTCAGTTTCCTGGAAAGGAAGACATACACATATATAGTTACTATAGGAAAAGAAACTACCAAGTTTTTGGTGAGGGGCCACTTTTTAATACAAAAAGGTGAGCCAGAAAGACGATCACCACTTACATCATCACTTTAGCTTCTTCTATAAAGTCCTCCTCGCACATGGCACCTTCCCGAATAGCTTTGATTGCGACTTTGTACTGGGCTCGCCATTTGCCAAGCCTCACCACTCCAAACAGTCCACTTCCCAATTCCCTCATAAAGGTCAGTTCTGAAGGGTTAATCTCCCACTTCTCTGCATGACAGAAGGGGAAAATGTTCATATTTAAAAAGGAAAACATAGCATGAATCAGAGAGGGGAAAAAGAACCTATAACCAAGATCAACCTCAAAATTACAGGATAACACTGTAATAATTCCTGGTAAAACACAGAAGAGACTTGAAACCTGCATCTGAACTGCCAAAGGTGGGGAGGATGAATCCCTTCTAACCGATGTGAAATGAAGAAGGCAAGACAATTCTGCACAAGTAATAATAATAATAATAATATAGCCTGAAAGTTAAAGGTACTTTTGTCAAACAAACACTTCCTTCTTTACCACTCTCCCTTCTCAGGTTTGTTGTTTTTTTTTTTTTTCTTTTTCAATTCCATCAAGTTGGAAATAATGTAATCTGCTGTTTTAAAGGCTTTTGTCAGAAGCGACAAAGACAATTAAGTTGGAAGCTTTCTTTCTTACCTTCATCCTGACTCACGTTCTTGTAAGCAATACAGCTGGTGAGAACCAGGAAGGGCTTTGATTTATTTTAGATGTTAACATGATAATGCTTATTTTTTTACTGACAGAAAGTTTTCTATGGAATTATGAATAATGATGAAAATATAATACCTAAGCTGCTACGGTCTTAAGTATAATTACCTAAAAACCCATACTATAAACTTACGAAAACAATTCCAGTATGTGAAATAGTACACATCCAAATTTATCTTACGACAATGGATTCTTTTCAAGGAAAATCAGCTCACGCAACCACAAAATAAGAGTTACCATAGCTGAATCCTGCAGTGGTGGGTGCATTCTTCCCTTTCACACTAACTGGGTACCGAAGCCGTGTGACAAGTCCTAATAATCAAAGAAAGCGTTGCAGTCAAACTCATTCATAATCATTCTGCTTGGTCACATGCTACAGGAAACTCACTTATAAAATTCATCATTTATTCATTTACTGCGCATCCTCTGTGTGTACATACAGCACTGTGCTATATGCTTTTATTCATTCAACAAACATTTTCTTTTAAATGCTACAGTGTTTAACAGGCACCATGCTAACTTTCTCTTTTTCCAAATATTTTAAAGGATGTTAAAAGGTTTCTAACAGTTATTTCACGTTCTTTTCCAATATGAGAGCTGAACTATGAAAGGGAATTATATTAGTCTGCTAAAAATGAAAGTTATTCACCTGACATGACTCAGTATTAGCAATCTTAGCATAAAAATCGGGCTCTAAGATAGCAACAATTCGGAATACCAACTACTGGAAATCAGTGTGTATCTTTTAACCCAAGCTGCATACAGCACTAAATAAGAAACAGGAGGTGTCTCTTCCAAAAACACCCATAGCACTCTGTATTTCCTCTACTACAAGATATCTCAAAGCAACTTAAAATCATTATGTACTTCTCTGTCTCCCCGCAAGTGGTAGGGTCTCGGAAAATCAGGATCAGTTACTACACCTAGTCCACCACAGTCTCCCCAAAGTCTGGCTCTGTTTCTGGCATGCAGTAGGCACTTGATACATGTTTGTTGAATGAATTGAGATGACAGTGAAGAATAAAACTTATACAGGAATATGGAAGAAAAAATTAGGGAGCAAAAACACCAAAAAAGAAAACAACAGAATGAGATATAAATTGATACGAAATCAGTTCCTCAAATGTTAAACACAGAGTTACCATATGACGCAGCATACCCATAACTAGGTAAATACCCAAAAGAAATGAAAACATATTTCCACGCAAAAACTGGTGTACAGGTGTTTACAGAAGCATTATTCATAAGAGAACTAATGTGGAAACAACCCAAATGTCCATCAACTTATGAATAATAAACAAAATCCATACAATGAATTATTATTTTTATACCTGGCCACAAACCAATTTCTAACAATGTGTTCAGGAAGTCCATCACAGCAATAAACATTAATGTCAATTTTCATTGTCTAGAATTCCTAGTGATATTGTCAGCAAATTTTTTCCTTAACCTCATTTTACCTATAGTTTTTACATATCTAGGCTGTGTCTTGGCTTCCATAAGTAGATGAAGCACGACTTTCTAACACAACAGGTGGATGGTAAGATATTCCCCCTGTATTTGAAGATAGAGGGGTTGATCCCATCTCAACATTGAGCATTATTATACTCAATTTGGAACTGTTATTTTACTTAAGAGTTAAATGTAGACTTGTATGCTGGCCTGAGAACCTAAGCATTCCACAAATATTGTGTTAGGCTCTGGGTTGTGACTCAATAATAAGTAGAAGTTATTGTGCAATTACTATGTGTCAAGCCCTGTTCATTTTGTTTATATTATCTGATTATTTCAGTAAACTCGTGATGTATGTTTTTAAAAAAGGGAATGGAATGCATCTACATACTACAACATGACAACGTCAACAACAGTTACGTTAAGTCAGTGAAGCTAGTCACGGAAGACCACATATTCTATAATTCCATTTATATGAAATGTCCAGAATAGGCAAATCTATAAGGGAGACAGAAAGTATGTTAATGGTTGCCTGGGGCTGGGCTGGTGAAGGGGGATGGGGTGACAATTATTTGATACAAAACTTCTTCTTGGGATGATGACAACATTCTTTAAAAAAAAATTTAGATTATGCTGATAGTTGGCACAACTCTGTAAATATGCTAAAAACCACTGAATTGTATACTTTAAATGGGTGGGCTTCATAGTATATAAATTTTATCTAAATAACCATTATTATTACCTGAAAAAAAGTGAACAGTCACAAAATAGCAGGCTTTGCAAAGGGTGCCTTCAATAAAATTTCAAAATTTTTCATAAGTTGGGTGAAGCACTTGGCTATCCCTGCCCAGTTACATTTTTAAAGTCAAAGGCTGGAAATCTTTCTATATAATCCTGTGGAACTTTAATTTTCATAAATGTTGTTTCGTTTCTGTTATTCTTTGGTTTTCAGTTTGTTCCCACTCTGGTGGTAGTGTACCAGAGATTCAAGAAGATGGTTAACTTGTAGGATATGATTACTCTACTCTCTGGAAACCTACAGCATAGGACTGAATCCTGGTTTATCTGGCATCTTCTGTGACTATTCTGAAATAGACATATCTTGGACTTTAGTATCAAGGACATATATACCACATAAATGTGAACTTTTTTTAACTTTTAAGTTCAGGGTTATAAGTGCAAGTTTGTCACATGGGTAAACTTGTGTCATGGGGGTTTGCCATACAGATTATTTCATTACCCAGGTATTAAGCCTAGTACCCATAAGTTGTTTTTCCTGATCCTCTCCATCCTCCCAACCTCTACCCTACAAAAGACTCCAGTGTGTGTTGTTCCCCTCTATGTGACCATGTATTCTTATTGTTTAGCTTCCACTTACAAGAGACCATGTGGTATTTGGTTTTCTGTTCCTGTGTTAGTTTGCTAAGGATAATGGCCTCCCTGCAAAGGACATGATCCCATTCTTCTTTGATGGCTTCACAGATTCCATGGTGTATATGTACCAGATTTTCTTTATCCTGTCTATCACTGATGGACATTTAGGTTGATTCCATGTCTTTGCTATTATGAACAGTGCTGCAATGAACACGCACATGCATGTGTCTTTATAATAGAATGATTTATATTCCTTTGGGTACACACCCAGTAATGGTACTGCTGGGTTGAATGGTGTTTCTGCCTTACTGTCTTCCACAATGGCGGAACTAATTTATACTCCCACCAACAGTGTATAAATGTAATGTGAACATTTGCTATATACCAATGGAATAACTCATGTCCTAAGGTCAAGACAGAGCTTTTTATAAAACTTGATATTATTTCTAATTATTCTTTGTATATATTATTCCTTTAATATGCAGTAATTTTAAATCAACCACATTCTACAATGAACTAACTATAAAATAAAACTGCTCAAGGAATTAATCACAGTATCTGATCATTTTAATCACAACCTTATATTTGAAGTAGGTTTTCACAGCTCACTTACCTGCTGCATTGTGCTTATGATATTCAATAATCTCAGGAATTGAGCCAAAAGCATGTTTTTCAGCTAGGTAATACTTCTTTGGAGATGTTGTTGTTTCCTTTATATGATAATGCCTGAAACCCGATGAACCTTCTCTAGAACAAAAATCAAAATGTGTCAGAACCAAGTTGAAATAACAGAACTTCATTCTTAAGGTGTTTTCTACAAAGGCAACCACAGCATCTATCCATATGATTCCCTCTATTCCTGGCACGAATTTTACTTCCCCTATGTTCTTCTTAGCTTCGTCTTTCATATTAGCATGTCAAAGTTTTTAAAGTACTCACTGAAAACACACATGGCCCTTTGCATGAGATTTGGAAAGAGAACATTTATGAATTCCACTTACCAACAGCTGGAAATCTTAACGTAGCTATTAGCAGCTACTGCTTTTTGTTCCTGCTGTTGCATAAACTTACAAATGTCTAGAATACTTAAATCGCCAATAGCGAATAAATTAGACTTTTAAACATTCAACTTTAGGTACCTTTCTAGAGCAGAGATCTTCTCTAGTCCTCTCTTGCTAAAAATGCTTTCAAGATGACTCCTGTTGCTCTTAGGGTAAAGCTCAGACTTATTGACATTGACATGAACTTGCCTCTGCTTCAACTCTCAGGCTTCTCTCTCCTCCCTTCACTCTGCTCCCATTCTACCACACAGCTACAACATACTTTTCAGTGACTTGAACTCACCACATCCTCTCTCCCCTCTAGGTCCAGGCAATTTCCTGGTCAGAAACACTCCATCCCCTCCCTCTGAGTTTTTCCTGCTCACCTCTCAGGTCTCAGCCTGGATGTCATTTGGGAGAGCGTTCATGACTAACTCAAGATGTGCCTAGGCTGTTTACCATCCCCCACCCCCAAACCCACCACACACACACATTACCCTCCCACATGGCACTTACTACCATCTCTGTCTGTTACTGGGCTGTAGCATCTACTAACCTACTGGTGGGCAGGGTCTCTGCATCCTTTGCTCATGATTTTATCCTTAGTGACCAGCACCGTTCACTATAAATGTTTGTTGAATATTACTAAAGTTATTATAGCCATACTCAACAAATACATATGAAAAACTATAGGGAAAATTACTGAAAATATAAATACAAAAAACAGTATATACACTTCAGAAATCAAGTTCAGGTTTTCTTTTTAATGGTGAAATGCTGCATATTTTTATGAAAATTAGGAATCCATATAAACTACATAGGAAGTTCATGCAAAAACTCTAAATTATAAAAAAAAAAAAAAAAAATGGCAGGATTACTCACCCTCCAAACTTGGTATAAAGGGAGACTGTGTACAAGCCTGGTTGACTGGAATCCCTTACCATAAAACCACCTTCTTTATCCTAAAATCCAAGTTCAGAAAAAAATTGTTTTATTCCAATTACTAATAGCATCACCATGGAGAATACTGAAGAACCTAATATTATAATTTTATAATTATTATTCTTTCCCAGAAAATCTGCTTTGAAGAAGCACAACTTACCAATAGGGCCCCTTGGTTTCTCCCACCCACATGACTTTGTACTTCAAATTACTGCGCTAGGAGAGTAGTTAAAGAAATTGCACTCAATTCCCCACAATCACAAATCCTCACAAATGGTGAGACATTTCAATCAAACAATCTCTCAGTGCCCTTCCAGAACTGAGAGACAAGATTTTGCAATTCCTGTAAGGCCTGGACATGTAGGAAAACTGTCATGGAAAAATATATTTCTTAATGATTGGGTTTCATTTCATACATTTTTTGTATTTGTTATAAGCTTTGATTCTTGACTCAGTATGATTTTCAATTCACACTGAATTTTCCTATAAATGTCTCAGTGCTTTTTATAAGAATGAATTTAAAAATTCTTAATTCTCTAGAAGTTGAAGTTAAATATCAGTCTTTTTTTTTGAGACAGAGTCTCGCACTGTTGCCCAGGCTGGCTGGAGTGCAGTGGCACGATCTTGGCTCACTGCAGCCTCCACCTCCTGGGTTCAAAGAATTCCCTGCCTCAGCCTCCCGAGTAGCTGGGACTATAGGCGTGCACCACCATGTCCAGCTAGTTTTTATATTTTTAGTAGAGACAGGGTTTCACCATGTTGGCCAGCTTGGTTTTGAACTTCTGACCTCCAGTGATCCACCCTCCTTGATCTCCGAAAGTGCTGGGATTACAGGCGTGAGCCAACATACCCAGCCAAATATCAGCCTTTACAAAAGGAGAGATGGAGGCACAAGTAACTTAAGCAGAGAAAATCAAGAGTTGGAAACAATGCTAAAAGACTAAAGGTCAAATCTTTCTCAGGTTCCAAGCTGAAAAGCAAGAAATAGACCCTACGAACCTCAAATACCTCTCTGTCCAGTAACACTACCATCAATCTCTAGTATTTAAATTGCTTTAAGATGAAAAGTGTGTCCTTTATTAGTTGAAAAATAAAACAAATTGTACTCTTCTTCATAGGAAAAACAATGGAATTAAATAAGGCCCCACAAAAATACCTGATAACAATTAGGGATAATAATTGTAATAATCGATCAGTAAAAAGTATAACAGAGGCTGGGCACGGTGGCTCATGCCTGCAATCCCAGTACCTTGGGAGGCTGAGGCAGGCAGATCAGTTGAGGTCGGGAGTTCAAGACCAGCCTGGCCAAAATGGCAAAACCCCATCTCTACTAAAAATACCCCATCTTTACTAAAAATTAGCCAGGCATGGTGGTGCATGCCTGTAATCTCAGCTACTTGGGAGGCTGAGGCAGGAGAATCGCTTGAACCCAGGAGACAGAGGCTGCAGTAAGCCAAGATCACACCACTGCACTCTAGTCTGGGAGACAGAGAGAGAGAAACTATCTTAAATAATATAAATAAATAAATAAACAAACAAATAAACACATTTATTTATTGAAAATTTATTCTGTTCTAATGTTCTAGCATATCAATTTATTTAATCATCAAAACAGTCCTATTACATAGGTACTATTGTTATCCCCACATTACTTCGCAGGTAAGAAAATGACAAACAGAAAGACTGGCTGGGTAATTTGCACCAGGTCACACAGCTAGTAAGCAGTAGAGGCAGGATCTGGTCCCCAGGCTGCCATTTAGCTACTCACTCCGCTACATCTGCCTCTCACTGTGGGGTCTCCAGAGAGGCATGGAAGAATCCTGTGGGCATGGTTACGTGTAGTCAGAATTAACCAAAGTCACCTACTATTGTTTTTTTAACATCAACTACAAAAACAAGCACTCAACAAAATCTTGATGCATGATACTAAGCAGGAGGTAAAATGAGAAAACATGAGTTTAAAAGACTGGGAACAATAGCTAAATAGAAAACTAGATCAGAAATGCAGAGAATTGTAGAGATCATCTTCTAGTCCAACTCCTTCTCTTACAGATGTGAAAAGTAGGCTAGAAAAGTCACAGGGAGACCCAGGTCCCATTACTCAGCACAGGGTAGTTCCCTCTATACATTTTACCCTTTCATTTTATTTCTTTTTAAAGGTATAGCAATTTCAGCACATTTATTTCTAAATGGAATTAAACATCTATTAATGCTTTATTTATAAAAGACATTATGTAGTATCAATGTAAACTATTTTGAAATAACTAACTTCGAGCCAAAAGAAAAAAAAAAACCAAACAAATACTTAAGTACTAAAAGTCAAGACAGCAAATGATCAATCAGGAAGAAGCATTAGAGTAAGCTTGCCCCTCATGCTAAGGAAAGTGAAAGTGCAACAACCCCAGCAAAATGAGGATGGGCCACTACAGGAGACTCTCCCTGCCAGGGAATACACTGCTGCAGAACTCAGAGACTGCAAAGACCTTTAACCAACTACTGGCTGGTCCTAGAACAGTAGTGTTTGTTACTAATTGATAACAAACAGTTGCAGATTTCCTTTTTCCTTCTCTACTCCCACCACTTCACTTGATTAGGCTTTAATCCATTTATGCCTAGGGTTCCATTATTGGAACACTAAGCTTGTGGGCGTTATTTACATCCTACGGCTCAAAGTCATCAAAGGTCTGATTTTTCACACACAAAAAATTTGCAACCTCCAGCATAAATGAGTTAAAAAAAATAAAAATAAGAAGCAACAACTCCCTAGGGAACCCCTGGCTGCTTGGATGGTCTAACTGCGGGACACAGTGGGTGATGATATTTCCCTAGCCAGGAATGAAGCAGAAAAAAATGAGTGACATTACTACCCACCCAGCCCTGCAGCAACGCCTTCATAATGCAAGGCATACATACACAAGGGAATTGTAGCCTTATGGCCTGGATCATTCTGGCTGTGACAGAGGTTTGGCCTAATGAAGGAAATTTACCAGGAGGGACAACCTTGTGGTGGTTAGTGGAAAGCACCTGGGGCTTCTCTAAAAATTAAGAATGAGGTAAGCCATCTATGCTCAGGTTTTCATGGGACTTGATAAAGCAATTTTTACTTCCAGGATGAAAAATAAATTGCTACAGGATATGCTGTGCTAACAAAAGGAAAATGAAAACTATCTGAAAGGTGGCAATGACAATTCTTTATGTAAGCTATAAGTTTTGCTCCTGTGTGCCTGTATGCCTATATGTCTATATGTGTTATATATGTGTGACATTTCTATGTGATCTAAGAAAACATCCGGTAAATGAAATTAGTTTTTAAATTGTTGGTAAAATAAAATAGAAACATCTTCAGAATTTAATTCAGACATTTTGCCTAGATCTACTAGTCAGACAGGTTTAGGTTGTCTCTGCCTCAGGTCATAAAACTGCTGCTTCTGAGACGTTTTTGACACTTGTTTGACTTGTATGTGAGCTTAATTAAAATTAATCACTTCCTAGATATTTTACTGGAAATTAGAACTACTAAGAGTTACAATAGTAGTTAGTGTATATAATTAAAACTACTAGATGTAAGAGAAACAATTCTATATACAGAGTGTATAAAGAAAGTAAGATGAATTTTTGGTGAAGAAGGCTACATAAAAGATAGGATAGAGCTTTTGCTTAAGAAAAAGTCATTTTTTCTAGTTCAGAGGTCATTTAAAGGTTGTTTCAAAATGAAGGAAAAAATGATATAGATAAAACTAAATGGGTAGAAAGAGAATGAAGAAAAAGAAAGGAAAGTCACAGAACTTGTCCCAGCAGGAAGGAAATCTTTAGATGGTTATTAAAAAATCAAATGAATAAAATGGAAATTAATGGCGTTAAAACAAAGGTCTTAATACAACACTACTGAAGGTTGTGTGGACCAAAAGGAGCCCCTGCTGGTTCCCCAACATTAAAGAGCCCAGAATTACTTTGCTATATCTCCAGTCTGCAGAAACGTAAAAACCTAAAAGACAGAGATTATAATGATATAAGGCTGACCAACAATTGTTTCAGGGCAAAATTGAAGCAGGTTAATCAAGATAAAGACTGACAAAAGGGCTAGGGTCCCTTGGCTCAACCCCCTGCTGGGAACCTAAAGCCTTCTGCACAACAGAGGGTAAAATGTTCTGGAGGTAGAGAAGAGAAGTTCCTAGGACTAAAACATAAAAACATAAGGGTTTATAAGACTATGAAAGTTGAAATGTTTGAACAGGTTTTATGTAAAGTAGCTGTGTCTCCTTTATCTAAATGTTTTATGGGAATGAACATTGTATTTGACTGGGGAATGTTTCTTCTACTGTAAAATAGAGGGCATGTAAACCTGCCCTTCAAGCAATATTAATTGGATGTGATAAATGGGAGCCAGTATGATTGTCCAAGTTCATAGTGTAGAGAAAGTTGGAATGCTGGTAGGGACAAATTTTCTACCTGATAGTCTTTTGTTGAGTGTTACTAGGTCTTATGGCAAAAGCCAGTTAGCACCTCCCAGTGACAACTACTGGCACTCTGGACTAGAGAACTTCTACTAGAGGGGCATTTACTGCCTTGCTATGGATGCTAACTATAGCCACATCTACGACTAAAGAACATAAAATGCTCTTGACACCTGAAATATCCGTGCTGTCTCAGGTGAAGTCAGAGGAACACTCTAATGGAGATAGCAGTATCTAAAAGAGTTCCATCATAAAATGGAAATGGTTCATACAGGATCACACTATCTGGTGGGTACAAGGAGGAGACACTCATGAGCAGGGAGCCTCTCTAACCCAAAGACTGACTCTGGAACTGTGTGAGTAGCTGCTGGATTCTACAGTGCCCAACAAACAGCTCTCAACCGACCAAGCAAGAGTTGCATGGTTTGTGGATGGCGGTTCCAAGGTGAATGGACAACAACCTGTGTGGAAGGCTGCTACTCTGAAGAAGAGTCAAGAAACTGTGTTTTTGTGTGTTCTGAACTATTTAAAGCTTACAGCAATTGAGTAAAGTATAATTTTGAGAGCCAAACTGAGACATTAACTATTCTCTCTACCTGATTTCTCCAAAATTTGGAAGCTATTTGTGAGTATTCTTATTTTGTGGCAATATAGTTTCTTGCATAAGTTCAATAAGCTATGTTTTCTTTTGTAACAGGACACACTGGGGAAACCACTGCTACAATAACCACACTGGTTATTTTACCAAGGCTTTGGGCATATGAAATTGTAAGGGCCAGTTTCAAGGGGTAGCGAGTAGGAAAACAGCCTGTTAACATGGCAAGAGTGATGTAACCTTGAAGTGAAACCACAGTGATGACCAGTGCTCGATCCCCACTTACCAAGGTGTTTGCAGCAAGGTGTTTAAACAATGCTTTCATAAAGATGCTTATCTAACCTCACAGTGGTCACATGTGCTGGTAAGAAAGGCTAAAGACATGTCCAGCTGCACATGTTTTACCCTAAAAGTTTGCTATATAAAGAATACTTTCTGGAGGGCAGGTGTGGGGATAACTGCCCTGAGGCCACAGGCCCACCCATGATTACTTCTGTTTATAAGTCCCTATTAAATATTTATTTCTAGAAACTGAATTTGTCAGCCTCTTTCTTCAGTCTCTGAGCTTCCTCAGCCTCTGGGAATAGTTTTGCATAGACTTGCTCACTGCTGAACAAATTTAGAAAGAGAGATATGTGGAACTACTTATTATGGACTCATTAAAATTTATTTGCCCTTAAGCCAAACCCACAAGTACAAACACTTACTTCACTGCGGAGGAGTTGCTCTGCCTTGCTTCTATTCATATTTCTGCAATACCATCTGAACAGAAAAAACAATACATTTCAGGCCTCAGGTTTTTAGGACGTATTTTATTATTTTCAGAATTAATAAGGTAATTCCACTCATTAATAATAAATCTAACAAATAAGAACAAGATATCACTCATAATTTCAATAACAGACAACTAGTAATTTTGATGTATATACTTCCAGACTTTTTCTACCCATATTTCTATGAAAACATGTATGTATGCCCATATTCTTAGGTTTTATTAGAGTGAGATCAAACTACATAGGCTATACTATAATCTGAATTTTTCATATAACACTATAGGATATTTTTGCAAATCAATATAAGTCTACATATGATAGTATGCATGTGCCATAATTTATTTAAGCTATTCTTCACTGTTCAACATAAAAATCATTTTCAATTTTTCACTACTAGAATCACGGCAAGAATGAATTTTACTCCACTGACTCAAACATGCAGGAAGTGGCACTTTGTATTACTGTCTTTAATTCAAACTAAATCTTATTCCAAACTAAGGCTTATTCCAAGCCCTCCTCCTATCAATATGGCAGCAGATTTCATCTCAAGTCATAATGGTGGCTCCCTCAATGAATTTCACAAAGGTCCTAAGTGAAAAAAGAAACAACAAAACATAAGCACAGGCCTCCTGGGTCTTCAGACTTGCTGGTTTCCAGCAGAGCCCCAAGTCCTGTGGTTGCCCAAGACTCTATTGTAGAAATGTCTGCCATGACCAATCAGCTGGTCTTCCCTCCCATGAGATCTTTCAACCACCCTGTGCCACATCCCAAGACCCTGCCAATCTGTACCTCTTCTTCTTTTTTTTTGAGATAGAGTCTTGCTCTGATACCCAGATGAAAGTGCAGTAGCGCAATCTCAACTCACTGCAACCTCCACCTCCTGGGTTCACATGATTTTCCTGCCTCAGCCTCCTGAGTAGCTGGAATTATAGGCATGCACCACCACACCTGGCTAATTTTTGTATTTTTAGTAGAGACAGGGTTTCACCGTGTTGACCAGGCTGGTCTCGAACTCCTGGCCTCAAAGGACCTGCCCACCTTGGCTTCCCAAAATCCTGGGATTACAGGCGTGAGCCACCATGCCTGGTCCTGTACCTCTTCTTATCCTTTGGAAAGCCCTTTTCTTGATGCTGTCATTAACCACCTCATCCTTAGAGTTACTTGCCTCTCTGTACTTTCCCCAGCATAATCGATCCCTCCATGTGATTTAAGCAAACAGGCCATAAGAACATGAACTTAGATAATTTTTCTTTGGCCTTTGGTTTTAAACTTATTTTGTTAGATCCTTACTCGTTGGCAAGGAATTCTCCACCACAGTCATATACCCTGAGACTTCAAATGTTATAAAATCAGCTCAGCTCCTCTGGACATTTAAATTTCCCAGTATGGCTTCAGCCTTCCATAAGAGAACCAGCACCTGCTTTTGGCCCAGCAAAACCCTAAGACAGGGAAACATAGGCCTTCCCTGACTAAAGAAGGGAAAAACACAAAGAACAAAAAAGACAATACAAGATCTTTTTCTGTCCAGATTCTTTTATGTAGGAGCCAAATGCAAATTACAGCCTCCATCCAAGCTAGACTGTTAGACATTTTAATTGGAATCTGAGGTGTTGAGCCAGGCCTCAGAATTGTCAACATCTCATTACATGGACCTCGTTTTATGAAATGAGACCAAGTTCAACAAAATTGCAGTTGTGATCAATACATTTCTGAATGCAATTGAGAAATATAATAAATTAGGAGAACAGAATTCTGTCCCTAATGCTTTTCCACTGATACAAAGAAACATTTATCAATTGCCAAAAACATTCATAAAAATTAACTAAGGAAACATACCTGGAGCTTTAATTATGAATTATAAAGTAGCAGGATTTGAGAGATTGAGAAAAAGTTATTAAAAACAGAAGATCCAGTCCATCTTCACAATAAGAGTAAGCAAAAGTGGTTTCATCTTGGGTTCAGATATAAGAAATCAGTGAAGCTAAATTGTAGCTCTCAAGAGGAAACTAGACATAAGATATTTAGAGAAAGGAGGAGGCCCCTGCCTCATCTACTGTATTCCAGCTCCTCAGAAGGAGGAACGAAGGAATCTACTGCACAAAGGGAAGGCTCTTGAAAATCCTGTTCTGAGGGGTCATTTTTAGGGCGTTGACAAGTTCCCTGGAAAGGATGTTCCCTTCTTTGGGATGTCAATTCAGACCTTTAAGTGTCTGTTGAAAGACAGAAAGGAGGAAGGAGTCATATACAAATAGATGAATTAACTCATGGTCAGGATTTTCTAACAGTTCAGTTCTTGGTGGCTTCTTTCTCCTCTCCTGTGACTATCTATCTCCAGGCAAGAAAAAAAAAAAAAAGACAACAGTGGCTCCCCTGAATTCTCCCATCAGGAAGAATTACACACACAGGTAAAATGTGACACAGATACCATACACCTCTATAAAGGAATACCTGAGGCTGGCTAATTTATAAAGAGAAGAGGTATATTTGACTCATGGTTCTACAGGATGTACAGGAAGCATCGTGCCAGCACCAGCATCTGAAAAAGACTTCAGGATGCTTCCACTCATGTCTGAAGATGAAGGGAGCTGGTGTGCAGACATTACATGATAAGATAGAGAAAGCAAGAGAAGACAGAGGCACCAGGATTTTTTTTTTTTTCTTTATTTTTTTGAGACAGAGTCTTGCTGTGTTACCCAGGCTGGAGTACTGTGGCGTGATCTCGGCTCACTGCAACCTCCACCTCCTGGGTTTAAGTGGTTCTCCTGCCTCAGCCTCCCAAATAGCTGGGACTACAGGTGTATGCCACCACGCTTAGCTAATTGTTTTTTTGTTTTTTTTTTTTTGTTTTTTTTTTTGACATGGAGTTTCACTCTTGTTGCCCAGGTTGGAGTGTAATGGCGCGATCTCAGCAACCTCTGCCTCCTGGGTTCAAGAGATTCTCCTGCCTCAGCTTCCCAAGTAGCTGAGATTACAGGCACCTGCCACCATGCCTGGCTAATTTTCACCATGTTGGCCAGACTGGTCTACTGACTTCAAGCAATCTGCCCATCTCAGCACCCAAAATACTGGGATTACAGGTGTGAGCCACTGTGCCCAGCCCAGGCTCTTTTCAACAACCAGTTTTCGTGGGAACTAAGAGTGAGAACTCACTTCCTTGAGAATGGTACCAAGTCATTCACCATGGGGGAGAGGTCTACCTCCATAATCCAAACATCTCCCCTCAGGCCCCTGCTCCAACACTGGGGATCAAATTTCAACGTGAGATTTGGCGAGGTCTCCAGATCCAAGCCACAGCAGTCAGGTGCTGCTCTAAGCATGTTACATTTATTACCTCATTTCATCCTCACAACTCTTAGGAGGTTAAGTAGTATTATCACTGCTGTTTTGCAAATGAAAAAATTGAGAAACAGAGAAGTAAAACATATCTCAAGGGCATACAGCTAGGAAACAGCAAAGCCAAAATTGAACCAAATGTCTGGTCTCAAAGCCTGTGCAGTACTAAAATGGTTCCTACTGATCTTTTAAAGATGAGAAAACGGATTCTAAGAGGTTAAAATGTGCCTACTGTTACGCCAATCAATGGGTCCTGAAGTAGAATATACACCCAAGCCTAATTTCAATGCTGGGAACAACAATATTGCCAGTGCAGCAGTCGGGAGACAGGGGAAAGAGGGCCCAACAGTGTTGTGGGAAGTCAGGGACCCCGAACAGAGGGACCGGCTGAAGCCATGGCAGAAGAACATAAATTGTGAAGATTTCATGGACATTTATTAGTTCCCCAAATTAATACTTTTATAATTTCTTATGCCTGTCTTTACTGCAATCTCTGAACGTAAATTATGAAGATTTCACGGACATTTATCACTTCCCCAATCAACACTCTTGTGATTTCCTATGCCTGTCTTTAGTTTAATCTCTTAATCCATCATCTTCATAAGCTGAGGATGTATATCACCTCAGGACCCTATGATGATTGCGTTAACTGCACAAATTGTTTGTAGAGCATGTGTGTTTGAACAATATTAAATCTGGGCACCTTAAGAACAGGATAACAGCGATTTTCAGGGAACAAGGGACATAACCTTAAAGTCTGGCTGCCTGTGGGCCGGGCAGGACAGAGCCATATTTCTCTTATTACCGAAAACAGCTGAATTCTTTCCCCAGTGAGGAATATTAATTAACAGCCCTGGGAAAAGAATGCATTCCCAGAGGAGGCCTCTGAAATGGCCACCCAGGAGTGTCTGCCTTATGCAGATGTAGATAGAGATGAAACATGCCCTAGTCTCCTTCAGCACTACTAGGCTTGCTAGTAAATGTTAATCAATGACAATGCTTAAAATGTTTATCAATGACAATGCGTACACAGTGGGACGTGGAAGTTCATTAGTGATTTTAGTTTTGCCCTGACTTTGTGATCTCGTCCTGACCTTCTGCCTTGTGATCTTTTGTTGCCCTTGAAGCATGTGATCTCTGTGACCCACACCCTATTCGTACACTCCCTTCCTTTTGAAAATTGCTAATAAAAACTTGCTGGTTTTATGGCTTAGGGGGCATCATGGAACCTACCAACATGTGATGTCTTCCCTGGACACCCAGCTTTAAAATTTCTCTCTTTTGTACTCTTTCCCTTTATTTCTCAGACCGGCCAACACTTAGGGAAATAGAAAAGAACCTACATGAATTATTTGGGGCAGGTTCCCCTGATACAACGGTTGAAAGAAAAACCTTTGGCCGGGGGAGGTGGCTCACTCCTGTAATCCCAGCACTTTGGGAGGCCAAGGCAGGTGGATCACTTCAGGTCAGGAGTTTGAGACCAGCCTGGCCAACATATTGAAACCCTGTCTCTACTAAAAATATGAAAATGAGCCAGGTGTGGTAGTGGGCACCTGTAATCCCAGCTACTCAGGAGGTTGAGGCAGGAGAATCACTTGAACCTGGGAGGCGGAGATTGCCGTGAGCTGAGATTGAACCACTAGACTCCAGCCTGGGTGACAGAGTAAGACTCTGTCTACAAAAAAAAAAAAAAAAAGAAGAAGAAAAGAAAAGAAGAAAGAAAGAAAGGAAAGAAAGAGAAAGAGAGAGAGAAAGAGATGGAGGAAGGAAGGGAGGGAGGAAAGCAGGGAGGGAGGGAGGAAGGAAAGAAGGAAGGAATGAATTCGAAAGCAGTGGGTTGAAGAGTAGGGATTTAAAAAAAAAAAGCATGCCACAGAAAAGCTTTATTAGAGGCTAATACTTTCTGATGATTGAACTATACATCTAGAAATTAGGCCCTGAATTTGTAGGTCATTTGTCGATTGTTCTTAGATATTAAAACCCTAACGTGAATTAGTTTTTCAGATTAGCTAGTTACCCCAAAATAGCAATGTCAATAAGGAAAGAAGAAGTTTGAGGGCATTTCATCTTTTAACCAGACCCTTGCCAAGCTTTGAGAATCTTTTAACCAGACCCTTGCCAAGCTTTGAGAATGGGTGAGAATAAATCATGAAAAGAAGACAAGAGGTAGAAACAAAGGAAAAACATAAAACCAACCAGTTATACACCTTAGCTTGTTCTCTAATTTTGCCCCTTCTAACTATGCCACCCACTGAAAGCCTTTATCCTAAGCTTTTTCCAGTCCTAAGGGCCCTCTCACTTCTGTTACCTTCTCCCTTTACCGTCTTCCCACCAAGAACATCTTCTTATTAACCATCACAATGAATCCGCTTTCTTTTCCAGCACTGATCTCTGTGATCTTCTCCTCCCTATACTGTTGACTGGCTATGGAAGTTAGAACTAGGTTACTGATAACACTGGGAGTTGCTGGCCTGGGAATCCTGAGTTCAGCCCAGTGACAGTCTGTGGCCTGGGATTCCTCCTGGGCCCAAGCAAACAGCAGAAGAACTATTCACTCCACAGGTGTCAGAGGCTTTCTTTTTTTGTAAATTCCTGAGAACATTTAAGTTGTTGTGATGGTTAATATTGAGTGTCAACTTGATTGGACTGAAGGATGCAAAGTATTGCCCCTGGGTGTGTCTGTAAGGGTGCTGCCAAAGGAGATTAACATTTGGGTCAGTGGACTGGGAAAGGCAAACCCACCCTCAATCTGGGTGGGCACAATCTAATCAGCTGCCAGCACGGCCAGAATAAAAGCAGGCCGAAAAACGTGGAAAGACTAGCCTGGTTTAGTCTTCTGGCCTCCATCCTTCCCCCGTGCTGGATGCTTCCTGCCCTCGAACATTGGACTCCAAGTTCTTCAGCTTTAGGACTCAGACTGCCTTCCTTGCTCCTCCGCTTGCAGACGGCCTATTGTGGGATCTCACCTTGTGACTGTGAGTCAGTACTCCTTAATAAACTCCCTTTTACATATACATCTATCCTATTGGTTCTGTCCCTCTAGAGAACCCTGACTAATACAATTGTGTTACAGGATGGGCTGTGGCCAAAACAAAACAAAGCAAAACAGAACATGGAGTAGGAAGACAGAATAGGGTCTCTGCCTGCCCTCATGGGAACAGGTTTCCCCTTGGTCGTCTACCAGGCACGGTACAAAGGCCATGTGGACTCCCTGGCCTCTGAACAGAATGCAGTGGCACTCCCATGCTGGACACTGAAGTCCAGAGTTATGCAGAGGAAGAAAACCCCTCGGAAGAGAGAAAATTTCCAAATTAAGGTACATTTGAAACACTCGTGGCCATAAATCATAAACTTCCGTATTGAAAAGCCTCATTTGAAATCACATGACTCATAAAAGGAGTTCTCATATTTAGATAAGGATTATCTGGCTTCTAAGCATCTTCTTTCCCCAATTTCAATCAGTTCTCCATGCTATCACTTTAAAACCAGGCCCAAGTTTTCACCTTTTAGCACCTTCCCTAATTCTAACGATTTTATAAGTTTTCCAAAAATCTATTTGACTTAAGAGCAGAAATGCTACTTTATTTATATGTTGTTTATACTCTCTCCTACTTCTAAAATTACTTTGAGGATCACACCCCACTGAGCGCTGTGGCTTTTTGAATTTGTTAACCCTTTCTTAGATGTTAAGGTATACTTATAGTATAGCAAGGGACATGAAGAAAGGAAACAGCTTGTTGTTGCTGTTGTTTCTAAGGAGGTGAATGAAGCATCAATACACCACCTCAGAATGACAATAAAAGAGCATTCGATGTATATAAGCCTCACATTACAACTTAGCCATACACTGCTAGTGGGTATATAAATAATACAATTTATCTGGAAAGCAAATTGATAGCATGAGTCAGGAGCCTTCACAATGTTCATGTATAGCCTTTAGCCCAGCACATAGATTTTAGAGATCCAGTTTAAGATAAGAAACAAGAAGTTACCCCATTTTTTTTTAATATAGAAAAGGTGCCTAAGACAACCTAAACCATACAAATAAGGAAATGATTACATAAATTATTGGACATCCACGTGCCATCTGCCTGGTTATGTCCCTAAGGCCACACATAATGCTTGATACATGCTAAGATCTCAGGAAATATTTAATAAATTTATGATCAAATGAAATAAAATGTAGCTAGGAAAATGTTTTCAAAGAATATTAAAGTGTATGAGGAAATAAGTATGATTCTATCTTGAAAAATCGTAAAAAGATTGAAAGGAAATATACTAATGTTGACAAAGGTCAACTCTAATTGATTTGAGTAATTTTTTCTTATTAACATTTCCACTCTGGAAACTGTTCTTATATCCCGAATGAATGGACATGATCTGTATTTCAAAGTCAGCTAATCTGTGATTTATTTCGAATCAATTCAGTTATACTTATGTAATTTATGTACATAAGCTTATGTAACTCCATTCACACAGTACCTTCAGGAAAAATATATTATAGAGATTAATTCTCAGTCTTTTACCACATCAGACAACTGAATTAAGGCTATTTTAGCACCCACTCCCTTCAAAGAATCATGAAAGATATCCATTAATCTTCAAAATGCCTTACATAATTAGGAAAATGAAAACTTTCTGATTTTCCATTCACAAAATAAACATTTACTTACTCATATTGATCTAAGTTGTTTGATTTCTTTCCCGTTACATAATTACTTGGGATATATCCTTCATTCCTAGAAATAAGAAAAGTACTTTAGATAAACTAAGATTACTTTACTGGGAGGTTATTAAAAGAAAGAACAATTATTGCCTTTTGAAATAAAGCATAATATTGCTTAAAGCTTATAAGAAAGACTAGCTGACCCCTCAAAATTCAGTATCTGTAATTCATCTGACATTTTACAAAGTACTTTCACTTTTGGTGCCCACAAAAATTCTGGGTTAGGCAAACATTATCGTACACATTTTCCGGTGGGGAAACTAAAGCTTAGAAAGATTATGGGATTTTTTTCCCCAAGGTCCTAAAATTAGCCAGCAACAGGGCCAGAACTCGAACTCTGGACTTGTGACTAGGTCCTGTGCTCCTCCAACATTCCACAATACTTCTCCAGAATTCACAGTTTTGGTGATATGTGTTAAAGAAACCACTAATTCAGAAAAGTCAAAGTGTTGGATTAAAAACACCCACCACTCTAATACTTCAATAGTTCTTATAGAATAGTTTCACAAAGGATAACTCCTGGCCTTTCGGTCATTATCACTTGGGCCACTTGTTAAAACAGCAAATTCTTGGGTCATAACCCAACCAACGTGAATTGAGAAGACCTATGTCAGGTCAAAAAAGGTCCAATTTTACCCCAAATGACTTTTACACACATCACAATTGAAGATGCACTCTCAGGTCAGTAGGAGCTCAGGTTTTCAGCATAAGAAAAGAGATACACATATAAAATTTAAAAATTGAGTAGAAACCTTATAATCTTAAATTTGAATTTAAAGTATTAGTAAGAACTCATAATACACACACACACACACACACACGTGTACATATAGGTAGCTCCGTTGCACTGAGAAAGGCCTAGGAGGAATGGCAATCCAGCAGCAATTAGAATCTTAGCATCACCACTGTCCCTATATATCATTTGTGACTAAAAGGAGCCAGTCCTCCTTAGAAAAATGTCAAATTGTGTCCAGGTGCGGTGGCTCACGCCTGTAATCCTAGCACTTTGGGAGGCCAAGGCAGGCAGATCACTTGAGGCCAGGAATTCGAGACCAGCCTGGCCAACATGGCGAAACCCTGTCTCTACTAAAAAATACAAAAATTAGCCGGGCATGGTGGAACATGCCTATAATCCCAGCTACTTCAGAGGCCAAGGCACAAGAATCACTTGAACCTGGGAGGCGGAGGTTGAAGTGAGCCGAGATCGCGCCACTGCACTCCAGCCTGGGAGACAGAACGAGACTCCATCATCGAGACCATCCTGGCTAACACGGTGAAACCCTGTCTCTACTAAAAACACAAAAAAATAGCCGGGCGAGGTGGCGGGCGCCTGTAGTCCAAGCTACTCAGGAGGCTGAGGCAGGAGAATGGCGTAAACCCAGGAGGCAGAGTTTGCAGTGAGCTGAGATCGCGCCACTGCACTCCAGCCTGGGGGACAGAGCAAGACTCCGTCTCAAAAAAAAAAAAAAAAAAAAAAGACAAGAAAAGAAAAGAAAAAAAAAGAAAATAAAAATGTAAAATTGTAAGTTTGGCCCCCCAAAAAAATACAAGATAACTTGAGTCATTTCATTGAGCCAGAAAGTAGGAAAGAAAAACTAACAGGGTCCTCTACCAAAAACAGCTACCATCGACCTAAAATTGGCCAATTCAAGCAAAAAGAATAATGGTGGCAATGGATTGGAACCAAATATATAAGTATCCATAATAACACTAAAAATAAACTGTTGGTTAGCATTGTTATTACAAGAGAAAGCTCAGTCATCAACTCATTATTCGGAAAATCAGTAAAAGTTTAAGAATCCAAATTTCATCTTTCCTTTCCTTCATGAACTACATGAATTGGTAGATGAGGCAGTTCTTCTTTAGAGAACTAGTAAATGCAGATGGAATGACAAAATTAGGAAATCACCATTTTGTAATCCCTAATGAAATAATGACTCTAAGAAAGAATCATTAATGAACTCCCAAATCATCAGGGTAAACACCGATGAAGAACTTTATGACAGAGGAACAAGGCTGACACCTGAATCACTAAGCAATCTTAGCATTATTAAAAGTAGGACAGCCAGATATCACCTTCTAATGTGATCAAGCCTCTAGCTCTACTTGCCAGTTCATAAGAAATACAAGAAACACAGGCATATTAAGTGACAGCACAAGAAAACAATACATTTAATCTAGATTATGGCTCATTTTAGTGTTAAATGACCTCCTTTCATCAATAAATCAAAAATGTAGAATAAGAGAAACATAAGAGATATATTAACCAAAATGCAGTGTGTGGGTCCTGATTTGAACAAATCAACCGTAAAAATAAGTATTAGCACTAATCAGGGGAAACTGGAGTTACATCATTGGTTCCATCCTTACACGTGGGCCAGAGAAGCTCTTGTTCCGACCCCACACTTTTGAGAGCTCTGTGAAAGTGCATATTCCCTCTGACCTACGTTCCCATGCTCCTTTCTGGGTAACTAGGACCCCAGAATTCCCTGCTCATTTCCAAGGCCTACATGGGCCTTCTACTGGGTCCATCTTCCAAAAAACAAATTGTGCTGGCTGGCCATGTGCATTCCCTTTCACTGGGGCTGAAGGTGTGGCCATGATGGGGGATAGCTTTTGCAGGCCACGTGGTAAGAGTGTGGGTTTACAGGTTGGAAGATCCATATGGTACACAAGAGATAGAGCCAGGGCAGGAGGGAAGAAAGAAAAGAGGTAGCCCCCAGAGCCAGCTTTCCATGCACTGCAACATTCTGGCACAGAGTTCTAAATCCAAACCATGATTTTCTTGTCACTAGGAAAGGGTATTTGTCAAGTTGGAGGATAAAGTTTGTTAGCTTGATTTATAATTTCTAAATACTTACATATATGTTATGTGGATTTTCATTTGTACTCTTCCTCCAGGTCCAAAAATATTAAGGGAACGTCAACAGATGATCTTATTTAAAATACTATGATTAAGAATGATAATGACGAAACTATTCACAAGAGCAAAGACTTGGAACCAACCCAAATGTCCATCAGTGACAGAATGGATTAAGAAAATGTGGCACATATACACCACGGAATACTATGCAGCCATAAAAAAGGATGAGTTCATGTCCTTTGTAGGGACATGGGTGAAGCTGGAAACCATCATTCCCAGCAAACTATCGCAAGAACAGAAAACCAAACACCACATGTTTTCACTCATAGGTGGGAATTGAACACTTGGACACAGGAAGGGGAACATCACACACTGGGGCCTGTCGTGGGGAGGGGGGAAGGGGGATGGATAGCATTAGGAGATATACCTAATGTAAATGACGAGTTCAATGGGTGCAGCACACCAACATGGCACATGTATACATAGGTAACAAAACTGCACGTTGTGCACATGTACCCTAGAACATAAAGTATAATTTAAAAAAAAGACCAAAACACTTCTAATATTAAACATGGAAACAAATGTGAGCTATACATATGTATAAGAAAGATTAATAAAAATAAATAAGATAACTCAAAAATAAATAAATAACATTTACGAGGAAAAAAATAATGACATGGTGGTTTTTTGTTGTTTTTTTTTTTTAAGTCTTTAGAATTTAGATTTAGGAGTGAAATAACATGATGACTTGAATTTACTTTTAAATATTCTAGAAAAAAAGGAAGGATTTAGACTGGCAAAATGTTGGTAATTTTTGAAGTCAAGCAACAAGAGATTCCATTATACTATTACATACTTTTTGGACGTCTGAAAATTTCTACAACAAAAAAAATTAAAAATAGAAATCAATCTTACACAGCATCTGATAAAGAGAAGCAGTGACAACCTTCTTGTAAACATGGAATAAAAGGTTAAGAGTTGCAAATAAGTTAATAATGCACAGCAAAACAGCACTCAGATATGCACCATGCCTAGGAATCAAGCAGAAGAGAAGGATCCTGCCTAAACCAGAAGTTTCCACTGCTTCTCCAGAAGTGAAATGAGGAACAGCGACTTGAAATTGGGAATGGGGCTGGGACGTGAGAAGGCAGGTGGAAGAAGAGTGTGCTCTGGCAAGACAAAAAGTTCTCCTCTTCTCATCCACTGGAACTCAGAGTATAAGTGGGATTGTACTGCAGAGGTAAACACAGGATACAGAGTTTGCTTATGAAGCCTGCAAGATACTCATACCCTATAGTTACCTCTATCTGCCCATACATTTATCAATGATAGGGTTGAAAGGACTGTTTTCTTTAAATCCTAAATTATCTTGTACAAAAAAAAAGGTTGCTGTTTAATTTCCTGCATGTACATATATATATTATATATATACACACACACAAACACATGCACACACACATAGACACACACATACATATATATATATATTCTTTTACTCCTCCATATATTCATGGAGACAGAGAGAGAGAAAAAAGTGAAAAGAGGCTTCATTACACTGTGTATGTGTATGCATACACACACACACACATACACATGTGTACATATATAGAGAGAAAAAGTCTAAGAAAAAAATTACAATAAACTATTTCTTAGAAAGATCTAAGGTTACTTACTTATGGCAGGTGGGGACAAAATATAAAATTTAATTTCCTTCAAGGTCAAAATAATCAAATTAAACATGTATCAGATGAGAAAGAGACCAATGTATTCTAACCTTTGAAAAGAAGTGATTGCTCAATTTGCATTTATTGAGTGACCACGAAGAAAAGACTGTGTTACTACAAAGTAATAAGGTGTGCTTCCATTTATGGCTGGTGGAATTAGTCTCATTACACGATAGTTACGACTCATCTTCTTCTCCCTCAACACTTGACTCCCACCCACCCACTGCATGTCACACACAGAGAGGGAATACTTACCCATATTTATCTCTTGCTCTCCACCAATGAACATCATTCTTTTCTAAAATGAGATATTCTTGGCCTCTCTCTAATCTGAGATCATGTCCTTCTGTTGCTTGGAAATCATACATGGCTACAACGATTTCTTCACTATTATCTTCTTCCAGTGGAATTGGTGGGGGAGGCCTTCGCTAAACAAGGAAGATAACATTTGAAAGTTTAGTCTTCTATATGAAATTGATCATGAATCAAAATGCTAAATGAGTCATACTTCACCACAGAATAAAGTAGAAACCTCAAGTCTACTTACTATAATCCAACAAACTCTCATGGAGAAGAGTATTGTAATTCCTGTTTCATAACTAAGGTAACAATGATTTAAGTAACCCACTCAAAGTCACTCATATCAGATCAGGTCTTGACTGGGTCCAAAGTGCATGTTTTCTCCACTATACCCCACTCCTGAAAGGCATATCATAGTATCAGTGAAGTCACTTCTTTGTCACACTATGGTCTTAAGACTGAAATATTTCTCTAAAGTCCCACTCCTCTTAATATAACTCTTTAAGTGAAAATAGAGGTAAAATGCCAGATGATAACAGGATCTCCAATGGTAAAATCTCATACAATTAAATTGGTATTATCTGACACTACAAAAAATTGAAATAAGCTATAGCACATCTGTTTCTGAGATGGTCCTAGAGGAAACCTGTGTCACATCAATGAATAAACCCCATACTCAATAAGCCACAAACACTATCAAAACTTAAGACTTAAAGAATTAAAATGTAAAGATTAACTCTCAAAAGCTAAAGACCACCTACCTTCTTTGTTTCTGGTGCTGGAGGTAGTGCTTTTCTTATACCTGAAAATGCCAACAACAAAAACAGATTAAAATGCTATCTACCAATAATTGATAAAAATAAGATATTGGTAGTTTTAAGGAAAAGTGGGAATTAACACATAGACAAGCAGCACACTCTAACCAACTCTGGTATATGCTGCTTGTATCTCTATTCTAGAACAGAATTAAAAACTGCTATTATAGCTGGTTTGTATTACTGACTTTCTGAACAGACTATAAATGCCACAGGGATTGAGGCCAGGTCAGTTCTTTGTATTCCCACCACTGCATAAACTGGGGACTCAACAATGCTCATGGAATCAAACGGTACATTGAAATCATGACAACACTGAGAAATTAATCAGCTTTGACTGTCCCTTCCTCTACAGTCCACAGTCCTAGAGTTTTGGCTGACACATGGCTACCCAAGATAAAGACTGTTTCCCAGCTAGGTGTGGCAATGGAACCAAATTCTAATCAAAGGACTCTGTGTACAAATGGGGTGTGCATTTTTAGATCTCATCCCTAAAAGGATTTCCCATGGGCATCCTTGACCCCCTTCTTTCTGCTTCCAGGAAGAGAGAGACTGCTAGAGCTGCAGCATCCTCAGGAACCACTGCAGGAATACCCCCAGCCCCAGATCACCCACCTATCACCCACCTATTACATGAGACTGAAATAGTTTAAGTCTATTTAAACTATTACATGACTTAAACTAGTCTACTCTAGTTTAAGTCACTGTAACTTTTTGCAGCAGGTCAGACGGTGCATTCACTAGTACCAAACCTTAAGACATTAAAAAATATATAGGGAACAATAACAGCCTTAGAAACTTGGGCTTCCTCTTTAATGTGCTAAGTTAATGTCAAGATATCCCAAGAGAATCAGGGTGCCAGAACTCATAGAACTGAGGGCTGGATGGACTGAGAAGGTCATCTGCTCTGGTCTCATTCATAATACAGCATCCCTGCCAAGTAGTAGTTCTGCTCATATCCAGAAGCTCTGTCAGTTCTGAGGGACCCAGTGGGCATTCTGCATGGCACCAGCAGGAAACAGTATATCCAATCATTACTATGGGTGTCCTATTACAGCACTCGTAACTTAACAATCTCCATGTATTTTTAGCTTATGACTAAGGGTCTCTCATTCCCAGGATTTATAAGGGTCTTTGGTGTCAAAATTAACCTTAGACATTGTTGTTCATCTCAACATTTACATATGAGTATCATTATGACATCTTACTGTTCTAACAGACTGAAGCCACTACTGAAATCCATACTGCTACACCCCATCAAAATGAGAACAGCCCTAATCAGACTGTGGATGCACTGCTACATGAGGTTTCTAGCTCCACATCTTAATTCATTTGTTGAAGAACATTAATGCTTTTCAAAGCTGCTGACAGTGCCACATTAGGCTCACACTTTCAATGGATTCATTTTGAACAAGATTCAGTATTGTGATAAAAGCTTCCTAAAATAGACCTTTTGATTCCATGAGAAGTTCCCACTGTAACTAAATATAATTTTTCTTAAAAAACACACCTACCCTACATTTACACTGTACTAGAAAGTGTGCTGTACTTAATCAAAACCATGTCACTTTCTTACCATACCAATAATATGTTCATTCTAAGCACAATATAATTATGGAATAAAATGAATACTTACTGCTCTCAAAAAGATTGTATTTTTCACATCCAGGTGCTAATTTTTCAGTTTGTCTACAACACTGATAACTTCCATCTGTCCAGAATTTAGGGTGATATTTAATCATAATATTATTGTTGTTCTTTATTTCTGTAATTCACAGATATAGTAATGATTAGTGAAATACAAAAGTGACTACAGAATGTTTCATAAGTAACAGTATCAATCATTTCTTATTCCTTGGATACTATGTTTACTATAAGAACTCCCTTAGATCATACGACTCAGCATTCAGAAAAGCTCTATAGTTCTCTTTGACCTCCTCTTTATTTGTGTGTGAAGCACCCTTGTTAGCAGAAATGACTGCTGCTACACCAATGATGGATAATGGCAAAAGTCAACCTGCCACCATTTTGTTCTGCAGGAGAAGCAATGGGGACTATGCAGGACAAATTATCCATTTAAACCCTTCATGAATATGTCATTCCATCCACACCAAATGTTGACTACATGGGCACTTTCTTAGAAAATACCAAATTCTGGGCCAGGCGCAATGGCTCATGTCTGTAATCCCAGCACTTTGGGAGGCCAAGGAGGGCAGATCACCTGAGGTCAGGAGTTCAAGGCCAGCCTGGCCAACATGGTGAAAGCCTGTCCCTACTAAAAATACAAAAATTAGCCGGGCATGGTGATGGGTGCGTGTAATCCCAGCTACTCAGGAGGCTGAGGCAGGAGAATCGCTTGAACCCAGGAGGCGGAGGTTGCAGTGAGCTGAGATTGCACCACTGCACTCCAGTCTGGGTGACAGAGCGAAACTCCATCTCAAAATAAAAACAAAAAAAGAAAACACCAAATTCTGTTATCATAAAAGCTTGTACTTTATCACCTTCAGATATATTACACATTAAATGAGAGTGTGCTTTTCTTAGAAACGATACGCTACTAGAAAAAAATCAGATTTTAAAAAGGGAAGTTATCTTCAATATGCTGGTATCACAACAACAGCATATCCTTGGAGAAACACTTACTGTAGATTAAGAGATTACAAATGCTCTTGTGGTGCAGCACAGCAACATGGCACAAGTATACATATGTAACAAACCTGCACGTTATGCACATGTACCCTAGAACTTAAAGTATAATAATAATAAAAAATAAATAAATAAATAATTAAAAAAAGAGATTACAAATGCAATAGATGTATTAACTGTATTTCTGTCTGAGTGATAACAGTATTACATCTCCTAAAATTATATACAGAGTAATATTTCATTGTGAGTTTTACCTTCTTTTAACTTCTTCACCCACAGGTCCCTGCTTTGTGGACTAGGTGCAAAAATGTAAAGTGTGTTAGCATCATGAACAACCTAAAATAAAACAAAAGATGGAATTGGTCGGGAGGACTTAGACACAGCACTTCTGACTAGCACAGAACCCTTGGTACTACAGGCACCAATAAATGATTCTCAAATAACTGAAAGTCAATAACTTCACATCAAGAAAACCCAGATTATTTTCTTACAAAAGCATATGGACTTCTTCATTTCTACATTAAGTAGAATAAACATTTTGCAAAGGACCATGCTTTATAGAAGAAAAAATATAAAGGCCAGGATACTTCATTAATCTCAGTATTTCTTTCAATCTAATTAACTGAAGTTCCTTAGATAAATTTGGTGTAACAGAGATTCAGTATTTCTCTAAATAATATTTTAGATGAATGGACTACTCCTTCAGCATCACTCTTACAGCTTCCTTTTGCCACTATCAATAACTGCAGTAGCTAAATGGATTAAGCACCAACTACCCCAGCACTGTGCTGTGTGCTTTACAGACCTTAACTCAATCCTGCCATCAAGGTACGAGTTTTTCTATTTTATAAATGAGAAAATAAAGGCCTACCCAGTCCCCCACTCCTGTGTAACTTCAGCAGGTACCACTCATGCACCACGCACTGTAGATGCTGTCCCCTGATGTTGTACTGCCTCACCCACCCATCGCCATTTGGCTGGTAATCCAGAAAGCCAGAACTCAGACTTCAGAACCCAGCCTCTTAACCACAGTGCCTCACTTAGAGGCAGTCTTTGGTGGGCAATTAAATAGTGTTATTTTTAACATTTCTAATATTAATAATAAGATAACCCAGGGAAACTAAGCCAGAAATTTTGTCATTTTATTCTTCATGGTCAGTCACAAGGCAAAAAAACAGTCTAGACTGGCTAAAACGTAATACAAGGCTAGAAACCTCCCTTTGTCATGTCCACACCCACTGCATTGAAAACCAAAACCAAATAGCTCTTTCATTGATAAATGGCTATCACCGACCATATTCAATAGATAATTCCTTCTTGTTCATTTAAATCAAAGGAATGTACTTTCTTTCTTTTTTTTTTTTTTTTTTTAAGAGACGGGGTCTTGCTCTGTCGCCCATGCTGGAAGGCAGTGGTGCAGTTACAGCTCACTACAAGCTGGAACCCCTAGGCTCAAGTGATCTTCCCGCCTGAGCCTCCCAAAGTGCTAGGATTACAGGTGTGAGAGCCATGGCAACCAGCCAGAAATGCGCTGTAATAGTAATGTGAACACCATAGAACAAATGATGCTATATACCATTCCCATAAGACACAAAAATAAATCAGACATGAAGCCTATTTCCAAGACAAATACAGAAATACCTTATTACAAGACAGAAATGAGCCATGATATCAGAGCAATAAAGTGCTAAAGGAGATGTGAAGAGACATGTTTCCTCATTTGCTCCATGATTTTCACATCTATGTGGGCTTGCCCACACAACCAACTCTGTTCAGAAGGAACCATGCACCATGAGCTACTCATTCTGAATGGACATTGAGATGTCTGGAAAAGACTGCTAGGGCCTTGAACCTTCCAGAAACCTGTACTGTATTGTAATAACAATTTAATTTATTATAATAACTTACCGAGTCCCTACAATTAGGCTAAGCACTTTACATGCATTGCCTCATATCATCCATACAGCAATCCAGTTCTTTCTTAGTGTTAGAATCCTCATTTTTGAAATGACAAAACCAAAGTGGCTGAGGGTAAGTCATATGAGTAGGATATTTAACCCCCAAATATCGCTTGACTGTTCCCCTCCTGGAATCTGCCTTTCCAGACTCCAAGCAGTCTGACTTCCCCACAAAACTCATCTCATGTCAGTACCATGAGCCTTTAAAACTTCCTTAAAGTTTGTTAGACTAGCTAACCGCCTACCCCACCAAAAAAAACCTAATCCAAATTCAGAGTTTTGATAACTAAAACTATCTTGATATGTTACCTAGCTAACTTGGGATATTTGTATTTCTGTGAGAAGTTTCTAGGAAGAGTGCCCTGAGCTCAACTAACAAGCTCCTACTTTTGGCATCTCAGGTTGTTTGGTAGGCTGAAGAGATATCTGTGGGCCAGTATCTCCCCCAGCAAACTTCAGACCACACCATGTTGGCCTCCTTCTGAGGAGGAGGATCCAGGGAGCTGCGTTTCTCGCCGCCTTAAGTCTTGTGCTGAGTCATCCTACCACAGCAGAGGCTGTTGGGGAGGGAAGAGCTTTGCAAACTTCAAGTGCAGAAACCATTTAAACAAGGAGGGAATACTCTCCCTCAGTAACACTACCCACTCGTAGTTACCCACCCTCCTATTTCTATCTTCCATCCACTCATTCATTTATTCCATAGACTTATAATAATAGTGTGGTGTAGGAGAAACAGCACAGACAAAAGGTAGACAGATCTGGGTTTGAAGCCCAGGGAAGACATGCCAGCTCCTGAGGATCTCCCAGCTGCCATGAGAATGACTCATCTAGAAAAGCATGGAGGAGGAACCATCCCATCTAGGCAGCTGGTGCGGATTCCCCAGCATTTTCTCCATCTGCCCCACTTTCTTTTTCCAGTGTCTTTTGAAAACATCTACTTCTACTTTCATTTTTTTCACTTTGCATCTGTACCTAATGTAAAATTTCACTATGAAAACGTGAAACTAGGATCTATACTTTCTTAGTTATACTTAAGTTATAATAAGAGAGGGTATCTTTCACCTTTCAAATCATGCTGCTTTAAACTGTATAAAGCTCAAGCTTATCCCTTCTTGATTAATTTTTCAGATTGTTTTTGAACTTTTCTCATATTTATTCATCTCAACAATTTTAATAGTTCAAGGATGGAATGCTTTCTGTTCTACTTGTATTATCATTCTTAAAAGCAACTCAAAACCTGCAGAGTGAATATCTTTTTCTTGGACAGCAAAAGTCCTAATTCTGGGTCCAGAATCATGAGAGCCACAGCTCCCTCATGCTGCCAATCCCTAATATGTTTAACAGCCATCAAAACTGTGGTAGGAGGCCAGGTGCAGTGGTTCATGACTGTCATCCCAGCACTTCGGGAGGCTGAGGCAGGCAGATCACTTGAGGCCAGGATTTGAGACCAGCCTGGCCAACATGGTAAAACCCTGTCTCTACTAAAAATACAAAAATTAGCTGGGAGTGGTGGTACATGCCTGTAATCCCAGCTACTTGGGTGGCTGAGGCATAAGAATCGCTTGAACCTGGGAAGTAGAGGTTGCAGCGAGCTAAGATCGAACCATTGCACTCCAGCCTGGGTGACAGAGCAAGACTCCATCTCAAAGGGGGAAAAAGAAATAAAGAAGTGTCGTAGGAATGGTTTTAAATGAAATTACAGATTTCAAATGAAATTACAGAGGCACATACACACACACCTAGACACACACACACCCCCATTATATATGCATTAAACGTACTTAAGAAGGTTTAAATTTATCTTACTTCTAGATCCAGGTGGCAGGTGTAATATTAGGTGTAATATTAATAGCAGCAGCAGTAGTAAGAGAATAGTAATAATAATAATAGCAACTATCACTTACCTTGCTCTTATTAAGTGTCAAAGCTATTTATACATCACGTCAGTTAATCCTCACAACAACCCTATGAAATTATACTATTATTGTTATTATTCCCATTTTTCAAGAGAGGAAACAGGCACAGAGAGGTTAAGTGACTTAGACAAGCTCACATGGCCAGTAAGCAAATCAGGCAGTTCGACCTCAGAGTCACCTCTCTAAGCACTTACTGTCCCTGTCCTTCACTTAGAGAAACAGTAGCAATAAAATAAGGAACAGGGGAAAGGAAAATTAAATGTAGCCCTTCCTCCATTTGTGATGTTGCCACCCTAGTGCAGAATAAGCCAGAAGCTTGGATATTTTAGCTCACAAACATCTTCATTAGCTTCGTTAGCTTCCCAAACATCTTCATCCCCCAAAACTGGTAAATGTATAATTCCAATGTAATTGATAACTTCATATGAGCAATTAAAAACAAGCAAAAACTCCACCACATTGAAAAAGACTTTTGTAACTTTCCTTTCAGGACACGGTGAGAACACAGCCATGGGTAAAAGGTGACTTTCACTAGGGACATTCACTGTTCAAGGAGAGCATAAAAACATCCTTGAGCAGGGAAGGAAGTGGTGAGGTGCTGGGGAGGGGCTAGAGCTCCAGATTATCAGGATCCAACTCCACACTCCTGAGTTCTCAAGGCACGTGGGAAACAAGACACCGGCATGAATGCGGAGTAGCTCAGGACGTGGTACCCTCCTCTTCAGGAGAGGAGATGCGCGCATGTGTGCTTGGCAGGCTTTTCATTTACAAGGTGACCTTGGAGAAGCTATTTAACAGGTGAGCACTGATTTCCTCAGACATAAATGAGAATAATGAGACATTTACCTCCCTTATGCAACAGAATCATTGTGAGGGGAAAAAAATAACATGATTACCCCAAAGAAATATAGTTTAATCAATATATAAGGCTAATATTTTTTTTTTAGCACAAGCAGCTTTTTAATCTCATTTCCTTTTGAGGATAACTCACGCCTTTCACTTCTCAGTTTCTCAGATTCATAGGGAAAACTTCAACCCTTAAGGATTCTTAAGCCCCGAGTCCTTAAGAATCAGATAATGTTTCCACAAAGACTTAAGCAGTTCATGAAGAAAAGTCATAACTATTAAAGTGGCAAATGAACCTAGAAATCAGCCAATCAGCCACCAAAGCAAAGACAGAAAACTGTAATGTCAAAGAGCAAACATGACTAAGCCCAGCACTGCACTGCCACAAAAATACACCAGCTCACCTGAAATGGATACTTATTTTGACAGGGAATGACACCATCATCATTCTTCACTATTTCCACACACTTGATTTTTGAAACATCAATAAACCCCTTTCTGTATTTCTTCTGTTAAAAGATAAAAAAGAGAAGTATTACAACCATAAGACATAAAAAAAATTAACAGTATTATTATTAATGAAATTTTGCTCTGATTCAAAATATTGCAATTTCTTTAAAATTATCTAAATCATGTTTCCCACTAACTGCTAAAATTATTCAAAATACTAACACTGTGATTATTGTAATCAAAATTATTAAATCCTTTAATTTATCAAGATGAAACTGTTCTGTCCTGCCCCCAAAAAAACTCCAGAATGGGCTGGGTGCGGTGCCTCATACCTGTAATCCCAGCTCTTTGAGAGGCCAAGGTGGGATTACTTGAGGCCAGCAGTTCGAGACCTGGCCAACATGGCAAAACCCCCATCTCTACTAAAAATACAAAAATTAGCCAGGTGTGGTGGTGGGCACCTATAATCCCAGCTACTCAGGAGGCTGAGGCACGAGAATCACTTGAACCCAGGAGGCGGAGGTTGCAGTGAGCCAAGATTGGGCCACTGTACCTCAGGCCTGGGCAACAGAGTAAGACTCTGTTTCAAAAAAATAAATAACTCCAGAACAAAAAAACTCCCTTTCATAGCTACCTGCCCCTGCCAGATACACAAGTTGTTCAACTTCTTCACGTTCTTGATGATAGTCCCCCAAAATAAAGCATCAAAGACCAAGTCAAGCAAAATTCCATTTACTCAATTACAGATGCAACTTCTAGCCAGCTCTGTTTTCCCCTTCACTGGGGTAGATGCCTCCAGTAGAGGCGGCAAACAGAACTGAGAGTTATGTGAGGTGGACTTAAAATATTCACAGAAAGCTTCCATTCAGAGTCTATTATTAAATATTCTAATTTTCTTCCCCATTGCCTGCCCTCCCTGCCTGCTGTAGATCTGCCTGTAGCAATTAACCAACAGCCCATCAAGACTCCCTGCTCCAAAATCATCCACACCTTTAAGCATAGTTATCCCACACTTGTAAATTTATTCTAGGGAAAAATCCAAAAGAAGACAAAGCAGTAAGTGCAAAGATAATATAATACAGCCACTAAAAATTATTACAAACACAATGTAGAAATAAAAATGCATTTGCTGAATAATATTAACAGATGAATTCCACACAAAAGTTACATAAAGACTAAGGTTACTTTTTCTTCATTGGTAGGTATTCATATGACAAAGAATAGAAGAAAAAGAGAAATGAAGAATGTTGTATTTGAGATGCCAGCCATCCCCTGGTGTTAGTCATTGAAAATTATTTTATCTAATGTTCTGAAACCCCAGCACTGGCCACAAGCTTTGGGGTCCCCACCCCACTCCCAGGAACCTGCTCTGCATCCTCATTGTCACCACAGGACTTCCACACCTGCCCCATTCACCTGGGCCATCAGCAGTTCCCATCCGACTAGAGGACTTTGGCTGTCATCTCCCCAGTGCATATTTATATCCCCCAACATACGCACACACTAGAACCCCACACCCCCTTGACACTTGATATGGTCTGGCTCTGTGTCCCCACCCAAATCTCATCTCAGAATTGTAATCCCTACAATCCCCATGTGTTGAGGGCAGGACCTAGTGGGAGGTGATTGGATCATGGTGGCAGTTTCCCCCATCCTGTTCTCGTGACAGTCACTGAGTTTTCAGGAGATCTGATGGTTTTATAAGGGGATCTTTCCCTTTTACGCGTTTCTGCTCTCTCTCTCTCGCCTGCCGCCGTGTAAGATGTGCCTCTTCCCCTTTTGCCATGATTGTAAGTTTCCTGAGGCCTCCCCAGTCATGCATAACTGAGTCAATTAAACCTCTTTTCTTTATAAATTCGCCAGTCTTGAGTATGACTTTATAGCAGTGTGAGAATGGACTAATACAACAGTTTTGTCAGTCCCCAGTTCCATCCACACCTTTCCCCATTCCCTTCACACCTGGCTATGGAAGGTCACACACACAATCCTAACTGCCATCTCTATGCCCAGTCAGGCCTTCACTGCTGCTCATCAGCCATCATGTATATCACTAGTGAAGAGAACTCGGCGGCCTCCAGGGTCACTACCAGTGCCCTCAAAACTACAAACTTCACATTCCCTTTGCCTCAGTGGACTCCCTCCCTCTCTGCTTTACAGAGGAGACAGCAGTTATCCAGGGGTACATCCCCAAATTCTTCCTTCTGCAGTTCAAGAACATGCTAAGATTTTACCCTTTTTTCTTTTCTTTTATCCTGTCTCAAAGAGAAAAGTTAAAAAGACACAATGGTTGAGGCACTATCGTTAGCACTGAACACATGTTATTTCATTCTGTGCTCACAGTATCCCTGTGAGGTACACATAAGTTGATTCTTTTATTTATTCTGCCAGCAAACACTATGGGACACCAACTGAACAGGGCAACAAGTACCGTGCTGAGTGCTGGGGTTTCAAAGTTATGAAAGGAGGGCTGAGGGTCTCTTCAAGAGGATTTCACCATATGATGGGTGGAAGGGGAAGAGGGATGATTCACAGTCTAGTAATGATCAAGCAATGCTCTCTTGTGGCATCCTACAGAGTGGGGCAGTGATGGGGCCATGAGAAGATGGGGAAGTTTCAGGAAGGAAGTGATATTTTGATTTTATTTTTAAAGGATAAGTATGAGTTTTCCTACAGAGACAATGGAGAGAGTTTCAGGCTTCAAAACAACAAAGTGCTGAATATTTAGGGAACAGAAAGAAATTCACTGGGGTTGAAGCTCAGGGTGGTTCAGGGGGCATGTGGGAAATGACACCAAAGAGGCTGTCTGAGGCCACATTAGGAAGATGCTTCTGCACCAGCCTTACAAGCTTGGATTTATCCTGAGCAGTTTTCAATGGAGAATCAGGAGTGCAGTACTGGGGTCTGTTTTTAAGAAGATAATGATTACCAGCAGGTGAAGAATAAGTGTTGACAGGGAGGCTAGCTTGGTGACTGCTGTAATAGTTCAGGTGAGAGATGAAGTTCTGAACCAAGTCAGTGGCAGTAAAGTAAGAAGAGCAAAGACACCAGAGAATTTAGAATTTAGTCACAAAACTTTGTGACCATTTAGAAATGGGGATTAAGAGTAGAGAAGGACTGAGGGGGGCTAAGGGATTTTGAGTTTGAGTGACCAGGAAACATGGACACCGTAGATTATGAGAAGGAACACATAAGAACAGATCAGGTACGAGGAGGCAGGGCTGAGAAATGTTCGAGTGACAATTGAACAACCAGGTGGAAGTTAAAATATGGGTCTAGAACTCAGAAATGCTTAGCACCGTCTTTATAGATAAAGACAATTGTGCTGCAGAAATGCTTAGCGCCATCTTTATAGATAAAGACAATTCTGCTTTTCACAACACATACACAGCGGTAGCTTATTCTAGCCACATCTGAAGGTAACCTTGGGAGGTTAGGCAGGGCTGAGGAAAAAAAGGATTGGAAGGGGCTGGACGCCGTGGTTCACTCCTGTAATCCCAGCACTTTGGGAGGCCGAGGAGGGTGGATCATGAGGTCATGATCTGGCCAACATGGTGAAACCCCATCTTTACTAAAAATACAAAAATTAGCCAGACGTGGTGGTACGCACCTGTAGTCCCAGTTACCTGGGAGGCTGAGGCAGGAGAATAGCTTGAACATGGGAGGCGGAGGTTGTAGTGAGCCGAGATAGCACCTCTGCATTCCAACCTGGGCAACAGAGTGAGACTCTGTCTCAAAAAAAAAAAAAAGAAAGAAAGAAAGAAAAGAAAAGAAAAGAAAAGAAAAGAAAAGAAAGAAAGAAAAAGGAAAAAGAAAAAGAAAGAAAAAGAAAAAAGGATTGGAAGGGATAAAGAATTCACCATAGGGAAGAGAGAGTTACTGAGTGAGGCGTGCTGTCCCATGCACTTTCTCCCCGAGCCCACTTTTACTCCTGACATGCCAGCTTTCTAAAGCTTTTCCACAGAGGGGCCCTTTAGGAATAAGAGCTTTAGGAAATGACTTCTGAGCAGTTACTGTAGAAGGAACACACAGTTTTTCCTCCATTTAGACTATTCTTTAGAATTTCTTCAGTAAGAAAATACTTCATGATTCCTGGTGTATGCTATATGCTATTGTCAATATTGTGGCCCATCTGGGTGCAGTGGCTCATGCCTGTAATCCCAGCACTTTAGGAGGCCAAGGCAGGCAGACTCAAGGTCAGAAGTTCGAGACCAGCCTGCCTAACATGGGAAAACCCCATCTCTACTAAAGATACAAAAAATTAGCCAGGCTTGGTGGCACATACCTGTAATTCCAGCTACTCTGGAGGCTGAGGCACAAGAATCTCTAAAAACCAGGAGGTGGAGGTTGCAGTGAGCCAAGATCACACCACTGCCCTCCAGCCTGGGTGACAGAGCAAGACTCCATCTCAAAAAAATAAAATAAAATAAAATAAATTGTGGCCCAAGGAGAAATATCCAAGATCATTACTTTTTTGTGTGTTATATTTCCCTTCTATTCTATAGCCTTTGCCCTGTTTACTAGACTGAAAATCATGATGAAGCTGAGACTTTCCCTGACTCACCTTTGAATCCTCTATGAATCTTCTGAGCTAAGAAGACCACCTGACACTTAGAAGATACTAATTCAACAGTGTGCTAACCCAGTATGCAAAGAACCATGGGCAATACTCTGTGTGTGTGTGTCCTCTCTTGCACACTTTGCAAAGCTTGAAAATGGAAGTAAGCAATGACCATTTTCTATATCGTAAACCAGCATATACGGGAAAATGAGGCAGAAAGATTAAATATAACTTGCTTTAAACTACACATCAACTGAATGGCAGAACTGGGAGTTAGATGGAAGAGATTTTGTCCCCCAGCAAGACTTACAAGGTACACTGTTTTCCTTTAATTTCCAGAATACTCTGTATTTTAATATCCATCCTAATTTAAAGAAATTAAATGAGAAAAAAATGTATACAAATAACCAGGCTGGTCTCAGGTGATCTGAGAAGTCATTTATCTCAGGACACCCTCTTGTCCTTTTCCCAAGGCATCCAGAGTCTCCACCATGCACAGGGAAAGGCTTGCCAGGGTATCCCTCCAATATTCCAAATGATTCATCCCTTTCCCACATCACAAATTTGATTCCTGATGTGGCTGTTCCCAGGGTCTTGCGGCAGAGGAAATCTCCTATGTGAATCACGTCTGCATTGCAAAAGGGCCTCAGAGAAGGAGCATGAGCTTTGCAAACAAGCAGATCCTGACTTGTAGCCTCTGCTTTGCCACTTATAAGCCATACAACCTAGGGCAATGCCAGTTTTCTCTCTATGCCTCATTTCCTTTCTCCATAGAAACAGGTCAATGCTGCTCGCTTTGCCAAGCTATCAGCAGGATTAAAGATAATGTTCATAGGTACTTAACAGTGTCTGACACATGGAAATCTGTGATGGTTAATTTCATGTGTCAACTTGAGTAGGCTAAGGGATACTCAGATGGCTGGTAAAACATTATTTCCAGGTGTCTGTGAAGGTGTTCCTATAAGAGATTAGCATTTCAATCAACTGAGTGAGTAAAAAAGATCCACCTCTGCCGATGCAGATGGGCATCATCCAATCTGATGAGGGTGCAAATAGAACAAGCAAAGGCAAAGGGAAAGCGAACTCTCTTCTTAAAGTTGGGATGTCCATCTTCTCCTGCTCTCAGACTTTGGTGCTCCTGGCTCTCCAGACTCCAAGGCTTCCACCAGCAGCCTCCTCCCCTACTCCTGGTTCTCAGGCCTTTGGACTTGGTCTGAATTACACAACTAGCTTTTCTGTGTCTCCACATTGCAGATGGCAGATTGTGGGACTTCTCAGCCTCCATAATCAATCACACGAGCCCATTTCCATAATAAATCTCCTCATATACATCTATATATATCCTATTGGTTCTGTTTCTCTGGAGAACCCTGATTAATACAAACTCACTCCCCAAATGGTAGCATATACTATCAGTTTTCACAGTAACCCTAGGAAGTTGCAGGAAACTGAGCACTGAGAGGCTATGAGATTGGCTAAGGATTGTAGAGGCTGAGCCAGAATTGAACTAAATTCTCTCAAAAACAGTTATGCTTTTACCTGACTCCAGGTCTCTCAAGCTTGAATAGTTATGGACTTTTATTACAAAAAAAAAGAATATTATGTTCATAGCTAACAATTATAGAACACTCGCTATAAACCAGCACTATGTTAGCCTCTTAATGCGGATATTCTCAGTGAATTCTCACAGCATTATAACAGGAGAATTATTGTCACCCCCATTTTGCAGATGGAGAAATCAATACATGGAGAGTATAATTAACTTGCCCAAAGTCACACAATAATCCAGAATTTGAACTTAAATTCCAATCCTGAATTTGTAAGTGCCACCTATACCTATGTAACTTGATATCATTTAATTACGTGCAGACATAAATTCAGTAGAAACTTCTTAAACTTATATAGCTTGTATACAACTATAAAACCAAAGCAAGTTCACAAATTAAATACAAACAAGACTATACAGCAAATAAAGTGAAATTAACATTACTTGGATGTGACAGATGGGGTGTTGGCTGGAACTGAATCTCTCTCCCTAAGTAGTTCTCTTGCCATCCACATGCTTATATTATTGTGTGCCACATGACACCCTCTCCCACCTCTTTTCTCATTTTCAATTATAAAGAACCTCTGTTTGTACATATATTGCTATCCTATCATTAGGCCCCATTTTGCACCAGTCAATTGTTTTGTGTTCAGTCTGTCTCTGTTCTTTCTCAACAGGCCAGAGCAATTAAAACAGATCTCAAACACGAAACCAAAGCAGACTGCTGAAATGGCATGTTTAGCAACAAAGGACCAAGCAGACAAAAAAGTACACACACACACACATACATTAAATATTATTGGGGGATAAAATATTTCATCAAATTAAGAAGACAAAATTTAGAAATTGCGGTTTTCAACACATGCATAGCACTAAACCTGTGGCTAACATTCATTGCATTCCCTCACAATAATTTGCATTTAATTTGTGAACTTGGTTTAATCCTTCAGTTGTGTTCAATAAATATTGACTGCAGTGTCCTTCTACCATCTGCAAGGCACAGATACCAAAGTACCATAATAGAGACTTGAAAACACACACACACACACAATCTGTTGCCTTTATGGAATGTACAAAAACCCAACATCTTCTAGGGTTACAGAGACAAATGATCATATTTACAATCAAAGTTTGGATGAGTCAATAGTGAAAGACTAAAGAGTTCCAGTCATCTGTTTAACAGAAAAGAAAATGAATGATGTATTCTGCTAAAAATCCCAAATGACCCTAAAAGGCCTATTCTATTCATACATGTAGTCTTTTCCCTTTCCACTCAGAACAGATTTAAAAGAATGGGTCTTAAGTACAGTAGAACACATTAATTAAGAGAAATGAAAAAAATCTTGGGATGAATTTGACATTTTTCTTGTGAATACTGAGAATAATGTTTACACAGAGCTTTCTAAGATAAGTCAAATGAATAGAATTTAAAGGCACTTCCAACTTGGTGATTCTATGAGAAACTGCCGCCTCTTTACCAGGGACAAATTCTAACAAAAACTTGGCATTCCATTACTTAGTATCTCATTACTTTTTCCTCCCTTTAAACTAGCTTATAATAGTAACTTATATGGGTGATTTATATAAAGCGCTTTCACACTAAAAAGAAAAAGAAAAATATTAAGAAACCAGTAATTATATATATAAGCATGGCATAATTTTAAAGATTATAGTTTTTAAAGTAATATCCGGAATAAAAACAGGAAAAGGAAAATCTCCATGAGAAATATGAAGGCAAAAATTTCATTTCCAAAATCACAGAATAATCTTGATATAAGATCATGTTGATGTAGGCAATTATAAAGTTTCTAAAGACATACTTCCACTGTATTTAAAATTCAAGTGTTGTTTTCTCCCCCTAAGTGATCTTATGACCACTTAAGACTTTTCTATACCTCCTGGCAACCCTCTTCACAACTCCCCTTTGTGGCCTCAGAGCTAAAACCTATCACCAGGTGTGTTTTATTACAGTTGAAAGCAAAACTTACTAACCTATGTGTTTTGAATTAAGTCTAAAAGTGATTTAAATGGTTTAATTCTTAACATTAGTAGAAATTACAATACACTGTGTAAAAATAAATGCATACAGATCCCTTACTGCCTAAGTTTCATGTAATAGACTTCTGAATTCAAGGAATTCCAAAATTAATAAATTCAATCCAAAGATTACAAATTCCCTTGGAGCAAGGACTATGCTAGTGATCTCTGATTGCCACATTTTTTCTTCCCTTTCTGGGGAGTTGGCTCAGCTAGATTGCACTTCCTTATCTGCCATGCACCTAGGTGAGGCCATAAGACTGAGTTCTAGCCAAGGGGGCATGGAAAGAAGTGACATAACATTACTTCCCATCCTCCAAAACCTTTCACACTATCCTTCCTGTTCCATCCCCTTCCTTGTCGCCCTATTGAACTCAAAAGATCCACGGAAAGACTGTGGTGACTGAAAAACAATGAAGCCGTTAGATGGAAGAGGCCTGGGTCCCTGAATCACCATGTAGAAGGCGGTTATATATAATGTAAGGAAGAAAGAAACTTTCTATTGTGCTAAGGCAGGAGTTTCAGGGTATTCTAAGTTATAGCAGTTAGCTATCCTGAATAATATATTCTAGATTAAGAGTACTCTACACCCAGCTACTCAATGCCTCAGAATTTTTATTGATAAAGAGACATGTTGAACTAAATCAGTGTTTTCCAAAGAGCGGTATGGTGGTTTCTGAGGGTTTTTTCCTTTATAATCTTCATTATTTAATTTTTTCCACGCTCACTGCAACAAGAAGAAGCAAACTTTCTTCCCAGTCATTCCAATGCCTCTCAAACGTAATTTAACCTTTCAAGTGTTCTCCTACACTTTTTAGAATACTCATACAAGCATATGTATGTATGCTATATATACATGTACACATAGACATAAACATGAATGCATATGTGTGCATTCACATAATTATACAAGTACTTTCATTTATATTTGGGATTGCGTTGCTTTTTTTTCACTTTTATATACCATAGATGTCTCAGGTCAATACATACAGGACAAAAAGGAATTCTTTTTAATAGTACTATAACTTTAAAGAAAATGTTTTCTTATGATGATGCTTGATGAAAAGTACACAGTAATATAACAAGGTGTGTGTGTGTGTGTATGTGGCTGCGTGCACGCACGTAAGCGCACGCACACATTAATTGCCAGGAAAAAGATCAGTTAAATATCTCAAGCTGAAGTGGTTTTAGGTGGAACTTGGATAAATGTTTGTAGTTACTGTATATAGTTTTATGATTACCTTTTATTCATGGTTTTCCATTTACTGACTGATACAGTTTCCTTTTTAAATAATTGTGTCTAAGGAAAAAAAATTAAATTATTTAAAGGAAAACATTAAATAAATAGTGCTTTACAGATGGCACATATATGGCAAATTCATGTAAGTAGTATAAATAATGGCTGAAGTTTGGACAACACTGGCTGAAATTATCTCTTTATTTTGAATTCTAACATTCCTTGACATTTGTTATTTTGTACCTGTCACTGTATTCCTCGACCACCAGGCCTGCCTAACACACCTTCCAGCACACTGGGAACACTGACTTACACATAACAAGATTCAATCTATAGGGGTATGTTCAGGTAAAACCCCCATAAAGGTTACACACACTAACTCTCAGTCACCTCTCCTGAGATGTAAGCATTTCCCGACAAATCCAAAATGCCTACTTATTCCCACCCCCCAGGTTTCAATACATTTTACTGAAAAGATACAGAAAATGCAGAAATAGACAATGGATTTTTATGGCAACATTTGGCTTCTGGAGACAGATCTCCCACCTGGACACATTTTCAGCCTAGAGTGGTACATGGGGAAATGTCTCACTAGGAAATAAGAATTTAATACGAAACTCAGTGTTGGCATTTGGGATCTGAATCTGGCAGCAAAATGCAAAATGTGGTGAATGGAAATATGCTAATTCATAGTATCTAATTTAACCCATATTCAAACAATAAAGAATAATAGGTAAGACTTATAATAGCACTGTGTGCCTGGTACTGTCCTATGGTTTATGCATATCAATTTGTTTAAGCCTTCCAATGACCACTATACCATGTTACCTCTCCAAAAACAGCAAGAGCAAAAACACCTGTGGGAAACTAACACTAGGTGACAGCAACAGAAAGGACTCCCACTTTGCAGATCTGTGAGGGAGGACAGTCCCTGGCCATATCTAGTATATGAAATATCTACCATCTGCTTAGCACTGGGAGCTAAGCACCATGGGAAGTAGGGTGCTAACTACCACCACAAACATTAATATTTAGATTTGAAAGCAATAACATGTAAATACTTCATTTGTCTTAGGTACTTTTCCTGCAATTCTAGTGAGTATGTATGCTGACTGGAGACTTGTTCAATACAGTCTGAAATGCCAGATGAGTGTTTATCAGATTATAACTATGAATTTTCCCATTTAAAAACCTAAATTAACTCTGCTAACTGCTACATCTAAAGTTTAAGCTTTCATGGAGCCAATTTCTAAAGAAACAGAAGCCCACAGAGGCACCCTCTACAACAAATTCCAATTTATCATTACACATTAACAAAACGCTCTTACTCTCCATGTGTCTGCTAAAATGATCTTCCCAGGTTCACTTGGAATTTTACTGAGAGGCAAATTTCTCTGACTCCAGGATTTCAGACCAATGTGATATCAGAAATCTCTTTAGTAAGAACCAAAGAAATATGGGATAGATTTCCCACGTACAAAGCATTTATAATCAAGGTAGGAAATAACTCATGGACACCATTTTGACACCCTAGCAAGATGAATCAAACTACCCAACCAAAGTTATTTAAAATTTCAGGCAAGAAATAGAAAGATAATCAGACAGCATTATCTGTGGATCACAACTGGATCCAGAGTGCCAAAGAGCCTCAAGTGCAAGAGACAATGGTGATTTGACTATTAAAGGAAAAAGGACTGGATATTGCTATCTCCTGAGACTAATAAGAAGTGACTGGAAACAGGCTGGCAAATGTAAATGATGAGGAAACTACAAAAATGTTACCCTAAATATAAAATCAGAAGTTATTAGGAAAGTTTAAAACTGATGAAGAACTTGTAAAGTTGATTGACTTTCAGAGACATGTATGTGAATAATATATACAGCAATTGACTATGCTGCTAGGGGACTTTTTAGAAAATTTATTGAACATGCCACAATATTCTCAGTATTGTCTCAATGTTTTAACACAGCAGAGTCAATATGACATAATGGTGGAGCACCCAGGCTTCAGTGACTGGCAAGTTGTGCTTAAATGCCAGCTCCATGGCCCTATACAAATTAAATAACCTCTTCTAGTCTCTATTTCCTTATCTGTAAATGGGGATCTAAAAATTATTAAATTAACATAACCTATCTCCTAGATTATTTTCAGGATTAATTGTGAGATGCTCACAGGCACATAGCACAATTTATCTGGATCCCCACAATCACTTACTGTCAGTTATTTAGTTTGTTTTTGCCTTTAAATATAAGACTTAAATAATTTTTCAGCATTTAAACTTTTTTCCCATATATACAGCCTTAATTTTTAATATTGTATACTAATTTTGTTATACAATTCAATAAGAAAAAATATTTAATAAGATCTTTTTAATATTTCACTGGCATTTACATTGTTTTATTAGGTAACATACCAATATTTTTTCACTTTCTCCTTAAGGATTGAATTCAGTAAATATTCCAGCAACTCAATAAATACAGGAGTAGACAGTTAAGTTTGGCTATAATGCATAAAATATCACAGAACAAACTAGGGAAATAGGATAATAGCAGAACCATTCTTTCTCTTTAAACAGAATAATATTTTAAATAACTATTTTAAAAAGTAAATTGGTCTTATTTATCAATTATCATAGAAATGTAGGGAAGGCAGGGCACAGCGACCACCTTGGGCAACATAGTAAGACCTTGTTTCTACAAAAAAAATTTAAAAATTACCCAGGTGTGGTGGTGTGCACCTATAGTCCCAGCTACTCGGGAGGTTGAGGCAGGAGGATTGCTTGAACCCAGTTCAAGGCTGCAGTGAGCTATGATAGCACTACTGCACTCCAGCCTGGGCGACAGAGTGAGACCGTAAAAGATATGCAGATGAAGTCTAACAACCACTCAGGACAATATTTGCTGAGTATATACTATATGCTAGATAATGCACTAAGCACAAAAGACATGGAAGCATATATCCACACAAAGACTGATACAAAAACGTTCATAGTGGCTGTATTTATAATAGCCCCAAACTGGAAACAACCCAAACATCCATCAACAGGGGAAACAAATTGCGGTACAGCCATACAATGGAGTACTTCACAGTAATAAAAAGACATGCAATATTGTTACAACCAAATGAATATATCTCAAAATAATATGCTAGTCGAAAAAAGAGTACCTGCTATATGAGTTTGTTTATTCTAGAATTCCAGAACATGCAAACGAATCTATCATGTCAAAAATTAGATCAGCGATTACCTAGAGATGGTGGGAATGAAGGGGGAGGTATGAAGATGAAGTGGCATGAGGGGTTATGGGCATATTCAGTATTTCAGTTGTAGTGATGGTTTCATGGATGTCTACCGAATGTCAAAACTCATCAAATAATGCAATTTAAATACATGCAGTTATTGGAGCATACCTGTATAATGCTGAAAAAAAATATGGCCCCTGCTCTCGGGAACTCTGAAGTCTGGGGACACTTGAAAACTATAAAATTCTTTGGTAATAATTTAATGTTCTAAATCATAAGCTTAAAACTGCAATAACAACAATGGTAAAAGAAAAAAAAATGAGGAGAAAGATTAAGCAAAATAATTCTGGTTTATAATGGGCCAGAAGTAGGTAATTGATCAGCTCTCATTTAAATGAAGGCTCTGTTCTAGTATTTATTCCAACTTAGAAAGAACTCACCCATCCATTTGATTCACTTGGTCTTAAATGAAAATGAATAAGAAATAAAATAAATTCAACAACTCCTACCAAGGCTGCTGCTTGGTCCTAGCCTTCTCTTTATCACCCCTTCTTCAGCAGGCCTAATAAAAGTCACCAACTGGATGCTCAGCAAAGGCATAGCCACTCCCTCTCCAGCACCTGCAGCAGAGCCTGGCACCTGGCAACCTGGTGCCTAGCAGGTGCCCAATAACTTTGTTGAATAAGTCAATGAATGAATGAATAAATAAATAGGAGGGGACTCAACTAAGTGGAATTGTTAAGAAGCTAGGCTTTTCTCAGGCCTAATTTCACAATATCCAATTGTAACCACCACTTTTTATTTTCCTTTTTTTCTGATTTTTTTTTTTTTCTTTTAAGAGATAGGGTTCTTGCTACATTGCCCAGACTGAACTCCTGGGATCAAGCGATCCTCCCACCTAAGCCTCCCGAAGAGCATAACCAGCACCACCACTTTTTCTTAACTATACCATTTCCAAGAAGAGTTTTTGCTTTTATTTTTTTATCTTCTATCTTTTTTTTTTTTTCTTCTGCTGCAGCTCTCTCAGACCTATACCACACCAGGTGCAGCACAGGCATGCCAGGAATCTCCAGGACCTGCTTCCTGGAAATAATCCCAGACTCTGCTTCCTCTCCTCTCTATTCCATCAAAGTGTACTGCTGCACACAGGAATAGCCAAGTGACAGCGTAACTGTCCCATTACAATCTTCAGAGATAAACGTAACTACTGTCAAGGGAGAGATGGTTATCATTGGATATGTTACTGAGCATCTTTTGGCTTGTTTGTTTGTTGTTTTGTTTTTCTTAGCAGCAAAAAAGAAGGCAGGTCCTTTAGCGTAGGTTTCAGTTCTTAGGTTTCTATGGTTAATACTGACTAGTAGCACTTTGCTTCTCTAGTAGGAGTGTGTGTGTTCTGAGGCTTTCCAGTAAGCACTTCATGTGTTAGGGTTTTTTTTTTTTAAATGATACTTTATATCTTTATGAAAGTGGAAATAACTAGAATCACATAAACATGATTTCACATCAAGAGGAACTTGGAAGAGATAAGCTTTGTAAGTTTCTGTTGGGTGACAGTTACAGATGACAAACGGGACAAGATAGAAAATGCAATTTCCGGGATAGATGGTGGGTGGCAGGGGCAACAAGTAATTCAAATACGTAAGGCCAAATCTGTGGAACAAAACCTACCACTGCAGCCCGAGGGGAACTCCATTCCCACAGCACCTCCTAGTATCCCAACCATGACCAATGGATTGATGAAGTGATAACTCAGAGCAATGACAGCCCTGAGGGTGGGAACCCTGTGGCAATTCTCCTAAAGCCTTCCCCTGGGGCTGGATTTCTGGAAAGGAGCATCAAAAGGCTCACAGCCTCTTGGAAACTGTGCCTCCACCCTGCCCATATCTAACCAGTTCTTCCTCAAAGAAGAGTCCCACTCCCTGCTTATCTGATGTTAGTGGAGGGCACAGAGGCATGCGCACAATTATGAACTGGAAATATAAATTACTTAAAACTGAACTGAGCTTTGCTAGGGAACTGCAAAAGCAGAACATTAACCCGGTCTTTAAATCAGCTGCTACTTGGCCCTATATCTCTCTCTAGTTCTCTTCAATGTTAAAGAGATCACACTGCAGTTTGTTTTCTAGATGTCTTTAAAATATTAAACTGCATATAATGGCAGCTTCCCTATACCCTTTGCTACCCCCTATAAGATAAACATCCCCTCCTTGTTTTCAATGAATACAGTCAGCCTTACCAGGTAAAATTTCTTCCTCTTGCTTCTCTACTGGGAAGTTTGATGAGTAGATGATAAGAGTTGGGGGGAGTGAGGAAGTGGGCCCAGGGAGAAGGAATCACCATAACAGCACCCACAAGAAGAGAACATGTATTTTAGAGCCAGGTCTCTAGTAGCAGATGATGAATTGCCCATCAACTCTCCCCTCAGTAAAATACTCAGAGAAATACACAGAATTGCCTCATTCTGTATTCCATGGGTTTTTGTGGGTTTAATGCATGCCAATCACTGCTTTTACTACAGTTTCTATAGGAATATTCATTCAACTGGTGTTGCAAATAACCAACTTACAGCAAACTTTTGTAACACAACCTACCAACTGGGAACATTCTGTAGATAAAATTATTTTTAAAACAATTTCTTCCACTGACTGAGTGCTTGATGATATTAAGGAAGTTCTGTTGATATTTAGCAGTGTGGTGATGGCACTAAGATTCTGCTTAAGCTGGGGGCTCCCTGACTTCTGGAGATGAGTACTGAACCATCTGTAGAAGAAATGATGTGGTTTCTGCAAGACAATGGGAGTAGGAGGGATTTGTTACAGATAATGAGGTGGGAGGAAGTGTGACTAGGGTTACTTGCTTGGGTGATGCACACAGCGGTTCACTGTACTATTCTGTCTACTGTTGAGTAAGTTTTAAATATTCTATGATAAAAGGTTACAAAATACTTCTCAAATATTTTTTAAAGCCTGATCAAAGTCGTAGCTGAATCTACTTACAAACTTTTATTTTTTTGAGAATACAGAAAGAGCCCATTATAAACAAGTAAAAGTAGAGATGGAATATTTCTTAATTGCTACTAATAAAGCTTTTGCTATCCTTGTTGTAAAGTGTAGACTGGACTCAGAGCAGGAAGCAAGCCTTAGAAACAACAACAATCCCTATGTTTACACAACTGCTCGTACAGGTCATGTGTGCACAGCTCCTTGCATTCATTAATCTTAAAGTGCTCCATAATTAATTATAGAACCACTGACTCTGCCAAAGTAATGAGTCATTTAGCATCTGCAATTTACTGTTGGGTAAATGGGGCACTGAGGTTAAACAAATTGATCAAGGGCAAATGAATAAGATACAGAAACCTAGGCTGCAATGCTATACTCTTCGCTGGCTATCACAGCTAGGAGCCTTAGTTAAACTATTCGTCCCCTCTTAGTCTGCTCTTGCTAATGCAACTAACTCTCAATTGCTCTAGTGAAACTAACTCTCACTTATCCATGTTGCACAGGGGACTGGCATGCAAGTTAGTAGACTGAGTGGGGAAGATCCCTACTCAGTGTGGGCAGGCCCCTCTGGTTTACACGTCTTATATCTCCCTGGGCTAAGAACCAGCAGGACTCCATAATAGAGCTTACTGTTTAAAAGCAAAGAGTCTGAAGCCCAGCTGTCTGAGTTTGAATCTCAGCTCTGCTACTTACTCACTATATCTCCTTGAACAAGTTACTTAACCTCTCTGTGCCTACATTTCATTAGCTATTAAATGGGATGAATAATAGCACCAGAACTTCATATGATTGCAGTAAGAACTCAAAGAGTCAATTCATGTAAAGCTTTTGGAAGAAAGCTGACAAATGGTTTAAGTGCTTGATCAATTTAGCTACTAATATTATTTTTGAAAAGCATACTAGCGCTTAGGAAAAATAAAAGCAAAAGCCACTAGTTTTGATTAAGGAAAGATCCTCACACCTACCTTCTAAACTCCAAGAAAGATCTTCTGAGAATTGATGTTGAATTTGACTATGTCTCATAAAATAAAAAGCCGTGAATGAGATGTTTCCTCAGGTCATGACAAAAATCAGTTTTCTAAAATTACACGAGGCCATAATAGAAATGACCAGTGTCTTACCAATATCCACTCTTTTCAAACAGAAAAAGAAATTAACCTTTCCTCATGGGTTTTACAATTCTGTTTTTAAAATGACAGTTGACGTTTCATGTGACTCCACTATTTTTACCCTTTGAGGCAGTTATTTTAGTTCTGTCTTACAGTACGAAACCAATACTGAGGCAGCCAGTAACTAGATTAGCACTTCCTTTTTACGTTAGGAACAGTTGATCTCTGGTAACTCACAGCCTTTAACACACGATAGCTGGGAGCATCTTTGGTCAAAAATTTTTCTTCAAAGCATTAGAGTGATGTTACAAAGACATATTTTGCCAGTTTGTCAGGCTGTCTCGATGGCTAAGTCATATTCCGATGAATATAAAGATGAATATATGTCTGATCCTTCTATAAACACACAATTTGGATGGCCAAAAAATATCACAAAGCTATCCAGAGGCAGCACAGAACAATGGTTCAGAGCTCTGGGAATCAGGCTGCATGGGCTGGGGTCCACATGCCCACTCTGCAACCTTGGGCAAAGTACTCAACCTCTCTGTTCTTCAGTTTCATCATCTGTAAAATGGGAATAGTAACTGTATCTGCCTCATACAGTTCACAGGATTAAAGTTAATACTTACAAAGCATATAAGACCATGCTAGGCACATGATAAGCACACAAAAATATGCCACTTTGGCATATGGATTGAATTAAAGGTACTTAAAAATAAACAGCACATGCAAGAAGGGCACTGTCATCTTCCTTGTTCTTCTTGAAAGCATAAGATTAACTCCCATGAAAAAGGTGCCCTCCCTGTACCAGGAGGATGAAAGACATTCATTCTTATGGGGATGGGGAGTTGAGGCTGAGGGAAAGCTGTACAAACTTTATTATGCTAGTCCTTATTTTGCTACTTTTCCACAATTCACTGTCCTAGTCCTGAAGTGAAGTATAAGATACTTTTATGTTGCCTTAGCATCCATTTTGAATAGATTCAACTTTTTCATACCCAAAGCAGGGCTCAGTCATCCTTGACAGTTCTAGTTCCACATGACACCCAAATGGTTCAGGCCAGCAGCCAGAGATAAGAACTTAAAGGCATCTCTCTTGTCTAGCAGATGGGCTTCCCCACTTTATCGAAGCTTCCCTTAAAAGCACCATTCAGGCATTTGCCCAGGAACTTAAAGTGACCCCACACCGTAGCCCCTTATATATACTGCCGATTTGCACATGCATTTTCTCTCTCTGCCTGACTCCATTCCTGCCTCATGCAACCCGGGGATGGAGGACTGCCCTCCCAACCCATTCTGCCCTTCCTATCCAGGATCTGTAAGTAAAAATCTCTGAACTGGTTTCCTACCTGGTGGTGTATTGAGTTTGCACCTTTCATTTGAAGAACCAGTGGCTGCAGCTGCCTCAGGCCATGTTTTCCCAGGGATCCTGGGGGGAATATCAAGTCAGGCTCCCAGCACCAGGGTGATGGTCAGGCAGGTATAAGCTGGACGTGGGTCAGACAAGAGCCACAAGAGTGACTGCCACATAAACAAGATGAACAAGTTCCCCATGTGAGGGAGTCCCCAGGTTCCAGGTGGGCCGACGAGGCATAAAGTCATCCTCCATGAAAGGGATACACTGTAGACATTCATGTCCAGCTACCCCGCATTTCCCATCAGGACAGGGTTGCTAGCCAACCTGGCACTGGAACCCCATTAGCGAGAAGCTCTCAAAATAGCCCCAACTCCTTTTTCCTATCACATCTTTACAATTTACCAATTTACTACTCTTTGTCCAACATAATATATAAGCTTTCAACCCTTACAACTTCTCAGGTCTTTATTTTCCTGGTGAAGGCTCCCACATACATGTAAAAATTACTAAATAAAAATTCTATGCTTTTCTCTTGTTAATGTCTCTTTTGGCAGTCTAATTTAAAAGGCCCCAGCTGGAAAAACTAAGACAGGCAAGGGAAAAAATATTTTTTTCTCTCCTTCACACAATAGAAGTATATTTAAATTTTTTTTTTAAAAAAGAAAAAACTAAACTAAAAAAGACCACAGAGCCCTTCTGTTTCTAATCCCAGAAGCCAGTCTTGATTTTCACTGTGCAAAATGTATATTCAAGGGTACCAAGGAGATGATAAAGAAAATAATGTTTTCCATTGTCTCTGTTTTTAAGGCAGAAATGTTTTCATTCTTAAAGCATCTTTTAAGCCAATGGACCGAAAGGTTTCTAACATTCTATTGGCCAGAGGCTTACATACAAATGGCCTGGAAGGGCAGGTATTTTCTCCTTTAGCAGGTGAAGAAACAGAGACTTAGAAAGTTTCATCAACTGCCCAATTTCACAGCTGCCAAATGACAGATCCAGATTCAGAGCAGATCCGCCTGGCTTCAAAGCCCACAGCATGTCCTCTCAGGAAGCCACCTCCTTTGAGGATAAACAGCATTAAAGGAACCAGATCCGATGATTCCAAATTTACTTCTCTAACCCCAACTTCTCACTTGCATCTTGATTCTATATCTCTAAACTACCCAGGAAGACATGTCTCCTTATCGCCTTCATTTACATCTCTTTCACATGACACAAAACAAATCTATCACATTCTCCTTGAACCTGGATTCCATTCAATCACTCAACAACCACTGCACTCCAGCCCGGGCTACAGGGTTGTTTTTGTTTTCTTTTTTTTTTTTTTTTTGAGACAAAGTCTCACTCTCTCACCCAGGCCGCAGTGCAGAGGCAGGATCTCAGCTCACTGCAACCTCCGCCTCCTGGGTTCAAGCGATTCTCCTGCCTCAGCGTCCTGAGGAGCTGGGACTACAGGTGCACACCACCACACCCGGCTAATTTTTGTTTTTTTTTTAAGTAGAGATGGGGTTTCAAAACATTGGCCAGGCTGGTTTCGAACTCCTGACCTCGTGATCCACCCACCTCGCCCTCCCAAGTGCTAGGATTACAGGCGTGAGCCACCATGCCTGGCCAAAAAAAATGTATTTTTATATCCTGAAACTTAATGACAATGGTAATATTACTAACTTTTCTTCAAGGCTTACCATATGCCAGGTTTTGCTTAAAATTTATTTAGTGTATGTTGTGTATAATTTCAATTGATCCCCATAACAGCCCTCTGAAGTAGGATGAGTACTGGGCTAAGTGATGCCTTCACCTGCTTTGTGAAGCTTATAAATGAGAATGAGAGAAAGAGACTGAAAAACTAATTGCATTAATAATGTATTAAAATAAAATAGAGATAGGTGGTGCAAAGTAAAAGTGCAGGATGACATTATACAGGGAAATCTAATCTAATCTAATCTGGAAGATCACAGCAAATATACCAAGGAAGTAATAGTTAAGCTGAGGAGCAAGATGGCCAAATAGGAACAGCTCCAGTCTCCAGCTCCCAGCGCAAGCGACACAGAAGACAGGTGATTTCTGCATTTTCAACTGAGGTACTGGGTTCATCTCACTAGGGATTGTCGGACCATCAGTGCTGGTCAGCTGCTGCAGCCCGACCAGCAAGAGCTGAAGCAGGGCGAGGCATCGCCTCACCTGGGAAGCGCAAGGGGGAAAGGAATCCCTTTTCCTAACCAGGAGAACTGAGACACACAACACCTGGAAAATCGGGTAACTCCCACCCCAATACTGCGCTTTACTAAGGGTCTTAGCAAATGGGCACACCAGGAGACTATATCCCACACCTGCCCGGGAGGGTCCCACATCGAGGGAGCCTCCCTCATTGCTAGCACAGCAGTCTGCGATCTAACTGCAAGGCGGCACCCAGGCTGGGGGAGGGGCGCCCACCATTGCTGAGGCTTACGTAGGTAAACAAAGCCTCTGGGAAGCTCGAACTGGGTGGAGCTCACAGCAGCTCAAGGAGGCCTGCCAGTCTCTGTAGACTCCACCTCTGGGGACAGGGCACAGCTAAACAACAACAACAAAAGCAGCAGAAACCTCTGCAGATGCAAACGACTCTGTCTGACAGCTTTGAAGAGAGCAGTGGATCTCCCAACACGGAGGTTGAGATCTGAGAATGGACAGACTGCCTGCTCAAGTGGGTTCCTCACCCCTCAGTAGCCTAACTGGGAGATATCCCCCACTAGGGGCAGACCGACACCCCACATTTCACAGGGTGGAGTACACCCCTGAGAGGAAGCTTCCAAAGCAAGAATCAGACAGGTACACTCGCTGTTCAGCAGTATTCTATCTTCTGCAGCCTCCGCTGCTGATACCCAGGCAAACAGGGTCTGGAGTGGACCTCAAGCAATCTCCAACAGACTTACAGCTGAGGGTCCTGACTGTTAGAAGGAAAACTAACAAACAGGAAGGAAACCTCCCACACCAAAACCCCATCAGTACGTCACCATCATCAAAGACCAGAGGCAGATAAAACCACAAAGATGGGGAAGAAGCAGGGCAGAAAAGCTGGAAATTCAAAAAATAAGAGTGCATCGCCCCCTGCAAAGGAACACAGCTCATCGCCAGCAATGGATCAAAGCTGGACGGAGAATGACTCTGACGAGATGAGAGAAGAAGGCTTCAGTCCATCAAACCTCTCAGAGCTAAAGGAGGTATTACGTACCAAGCGCAAAGAAACTAAAAATCTTAAAAAAAAGGGTGGAAGAATTGATAACTAGAATAATTAATGCAGAGAAGGCCATAAACGAATTGACAGAGATGAAAACCATGACACGAGAAATACGTGACAAATGCACAAGCTTCAGAAACCAACTCGATCAACTGGAAGAAAGAGTATCAGCGATTGAGGATCAAATGAATGAAATGACGCGAGAAGAGAAACCTAAAGAAAACAGAAGAAAAAGAAATGAACAAAGCTTCAAGAAGTATGGGATTGTGTAAAAAGACCAAATCTACATCTGATTGGGGTGCTTGAAAGTGAGGGGGAAAATGGAACCAAGTTGGAAAACACTCTGCAGGATATCATCCAGGAGAACTTACCCAACCTAGTAGGGCAGGCCAACATTCAAATTCAGGAAATACAGAGAATGTCACAAAGATACTCCTCGAGAAGAGCAACTCCAAGACACATAATTGCCAGATTCACCAAAGTTGAAATGAAGGAAAAAATCTTAAGGGCAGCCAGAGAGAAAGGTCGGGTTACCCACAAAGGGAAGCCCATCAGACTAACAGCAGATCTCTCGGCAGAAACTCTACAAGCCAGAAGAGAGTGGGGGCCAATATTCAACATTCTTAAAGAAAAGAATTTTACACCCAGAATTTCATATCCAGCCAAATGAAGTTTCATAAGTGAAGGAGAAATAAAATACTTTACAGATAAGCAAATGCTTAGAGATTTTGTCACCACCAGGCCTGCCTTACAAGAGACCCTGAAGACAGTACTAAACATGGAAAGGAACAACTGGTACCAGCCATTGCAAAAACATGCCAAAATGTAAAGACCATCGAGGCTAGGAAGAAACTGCATCAACTAACGAGCAAAATAACCAGTTAATATCATAATGGCGGGATCAAGTTCACACATAACAATCTTAACCTTAAATGTAAATGGACTAAATGCTCCAATTAAAAGACACAGACTGGAAAACTGGATAAAGAGTCAAGACCCATCAGTTTGCTGTATTCAGGAGACCCATCTCACATGTAGAGACATACATAGACTCAAAATAAAGGGATGGAGGAAGATCTACCAAGCAAATGGAGAACAAAAAAAAGCAGGGGTTGCAATCCTAGTCTCTGATAAAACAGACTTTAAACCCTCAAAGATCAAAAGAGACAAAGAAGGCCATTACATAATGGTAAAGGGATCAATTCAACAGGAAGAGCTAACTATCCTAAATATATATGCACCCAATACAGGAGCACCCAGATTCATAAAGCAAGTCCTTAGAGACTTACAAAGAGACTTAGACTCCCATATAATAATAATGGGAGACTTCAACACCCCACTGTCAACATTAGACAGATCAATGAGACAGAAAGTTAACAAGGATATCCAGGAATTGAACTCATCTCTGCAGCAAGCAGACCTAATAGACATCTACAGAACTCTCTACCCCAAATCAACAGAATATACATTCTTCTCAGCACCACATCGCACTTATTCCAAAATAGACCACATAATTGGAAGTAAAGCACTCCTCAGCAAATGTACAAGAACAGAAATTATAACAAACTGTCTCTCAGACCACAGTGCAATCAAACTAGAACTCAGGACTAAGAAACTCAATCAAAATTGCTCAACTACATGGAAACTGAATAACCTGCTCCTAAATGACTACTGGGTACAAAACGAAATGAAGGCAGAAATAAAGATGTTCTTTGAAACCAATAAGAACAAAGATACAACATACCTGAATCTCTGGGACACATTTAAAGCAGTGTGTAGAGGGAAATTTATAGCACTAAATGCCCACAAGAGAAAGCTGGAAAGATCTAAAATTGACACTCTAACATCACAATTAAAAGAACTAGAGAAGCAAGAGCAAACACATTCAAAAGCTAGCAGAAGGCAAGAAATAACTAAGATCAGAGCAGAACTGAAGGAGATAGAGACACAAAAAACCTCCAAAAAATCAATGAATCCAGGAGTTGGTTTTTTGAAAAGATCAACAAAATTGATAGACCACTAGCAAGACTAATAAAGAAGAAAAGAGAGAATAATCAAATAGATGCAATAAAAAATGATAAAGGGGATATCACCACTGACCCCACAGAAATACAAACTACCATCAGAGAATACTATAAACACCTCTACACAAATAAACTAGAAAACCTAGAAGAAATGGATAATTTCCTGGACACTTACACTCTCCCAAGACTAAACCAGGAAGAAGCTGAATCCCTGAATAGACCAATAGCAGGCTCTGAAATTAAGGCAATAATTAATAGCCTACCAACGAAAAAAAGTCAAGGACCAGATGAATTCAGAGCTGAATTCTACCAGAGGTACAAGGAGGAGCTGGTACCATTCCTTCTGAAACTATTCCAATCAATAGAAAAAGATGGAATCCTCCCAAACACATTTTATGAGGCCAACATCATCCTGACACCAAAGCCTGGCAGAGACACAACAAAAAAAGAGAATTTTAGACCAATATGCCTGATGAACATCGATGCAAAAATCCTCAATAAAATACTGGCCAACCGGATCCAGCAGCACATCAAAAAGCTTATGCACCATGATCAAGTGGGCTTCATCCCTGGGATGCAAGGCTGGTTCAACATTCGCAAATCAATAAACGTAAACCAGCATATAAACAGAACCAAAGACAAAAAACACATGATTATCTCAATAGATGCAGAAAAGGCCTTTGACAAAATTCAACAGCCCTTCATGCTAAAAACGCTCAATAAATTTGGTATTGATGGAACATATCTCAAAATAATAAGAGCTATTTATGACAAACCCACAGCCAATATCATACTGAATGGGCAAAAACTGCAAGCATTCCCTTTGAAAACTGGCACAAGCCAGGGATGCCCTCTCTCACCACTCCTATTCAACATAGTGTTGGAAGTTCTGGCTAGGGCAATCAGGCAAGAGAAAGAAATCAAGGCTATTCAGGTAGGAAAAGAAGAAGTCAAATTGTCCCTCTTTGCAGATGACATGATTGTATATTTAGAAAACCCCATTGTCTCAGCCCAAAATCTCCTTAAGCTGATAAGCTCCTTCAGCAAAGTCTCAGGATACAAAATTAATGTGCAAAAATCACAAGCATTCTTATACACCAGTAACAGACCAACAGAGAGCCAAATCATGAATGAACTTCCATTCACAATTGCTTCAAAGAGAATAAAATACCTAGGAATCCAACTTACAAGGGATGTAAAGGACCTCTTCAAGGAGAACTACAAACCACTGCTCAGTGAAATCAAAGAGGACACAAACAAATGGAAGAACATACCATGCTCATGGATAGGAAGAATCAATATCATGAAAATGGCCATACTGCCCAAGGTTATTTATAGATTCAATGCCATCCCCATCAAGCTACCAATGAGTTTCTTCACAGAATTGGAAAAAACTGCTTCAAAGTTCATATGGAACCAAAAAAGAGCCCACATTGCCAAGACAATCCCAACTCAAAAGAACAAAGCTGGAGGCATCACGCTACCTGACTTCAAACTATACTACAAGGTTACAGTAACCAAAACAGCATGGTATTGGTACCAAAACAGAGATATAGACCAATGGAACAGAACGGAGTCCTCAGAAATAATACCACACATCTACAGCCATCTGATCTTTGACAAACCTGAGAAAAACAAGAAATGGGGAAAGGATTCCCTATTTAATAAATAGTGCTGGGAAAATTGGGTAGCCATAAGTAGAAAGCTAAAACTGGATCCTTTCTTACTCCTTATACGAAAATTAATTCAAGATGGATTAGAGACTTAAATGTTAGACCTAATACCATAAAAACCCTAGAAAAAAACCTAGGTTATACCATTCAGGACATAGGCATGGGCAAGGACTTCATGTCTAAAACACCAAAAGCAACAGCAACAAAAGCCAAAATTGACAAATGGGATCTAATTAAACTAAAGAGCTTCTGCACAGCAAAAGAAACTACCATCAGAGTGAACAGGCAACCTACAGAATGGGAGAAAATTTTTGCAATCTACTCATCTGACAAAGGGCTAATATCCAGAACCTACAAAGAACTCAAACAAATTTACAAGAAAGAAACAAACAACCCCATCAAAAAGTGGGCAAAGGATATGAACAGACATTTCTCAAAAGAAGACATTCATACAGCCAACAGACACATGAAAAAATGCTCATCATCACTGGCCATCAGAGAAATGCAAATCAAAACCACAATGAGATACCGTCTCACACCAGTTAGAACGACAATCATTAAAAAGTCAGGAAACAACAGGTGCTGGAGAGGATGTGGAGAAATAGGAACACTTTTACACTGTTGGTGGGATTGTAAACTAGTTCAACCATCATGGAAAACAGTATGGCGATTCCTCAAGGATCTAGGACTAGAAGTACCATATGACCCAGCCATCCCATTACTGGGTATATACCCAAAGGATTATAAGTCATGCTGCTATAAAGACACATGCACACGTATGTTTATTGTGGCACTATTCACAATAGCAAAGACTTGGAATCAACCCAAATGTCCATCAGTGACAGACTGGATTAAGAAAATGTGGCACATATACACCATGGAATACTATGCAGCCATAAAAAAGGATGAGTTTGTGTCCTTTGTAGGGACATGGATGCAGCTGGAAACCATTATTCTCAGCAAACTATCACAAGAACAGAAAACCAAACACTGCATGTTCTCACTCATAGGTGGGAACTGAACAATGAGATCACTTGGACTCGGGACGGGGAACATCATACACTAGGGCCTATCATGGGGAGGGGGCAGGGGGGAGGGATTGCATTGGGAGTTATACCTGATGTAAATGACGAGTTGATGGGTACTGACGAGTTGATGGGTGCAGCACACCAACATGGCACAAGTATACATATGTAACAAACCTGCACGTTATGCACATGTACCCTAGAACTTAAAGTATAATAATAATTTAAAAAAAAAAAAAGAAGAAGAACCAAAAGCACCAAAAAAAAAAAAAAAAAAAGTTAAGCTGAAACCTTAAAGAGGGGGAGAAGTTACCCCATTCAACGGAGGGGATACATGGGTTCTAGAGAAAGGACATAGGTAATGTACATGTTCCAAGGTGCGAAGTAGGTGGTACCTTCAAGGAAGCGAAAAACAGGTGGGCTGGAGCGTGGGGAGTGAGGAGAAGGAATTGCAGATCAATGTGGACAGGCTGGCAGGCTGCTGGACCACACAGTGTCCCATAGGCCATGTTGAGGACTTTTGAGATTAAAATTTGGATAATAGGCCGGGCACAGAGGCTCAAGCCTGTAATCCCAGCACTTTGGGAGGCCGAGACGGGTGGATCACAAGGTCAAGAGATCGAGACCATCCTGGCTAACCCGGTGAAACCCCGTCTCTACTAAAAAATACAAAAAACTAGCCCGGTGAGGTGGCGGGCGCCTGTAGTCCCAGCTACTCGGGAGGCCGAGGCAGGAGAATGGCGTAAACCCGGGAGGCGGAGCTTGCAGTGAGCTGAGATCCGGCCATTGCACTCCAGCCTGGGCAACAGAGCAAGACTCCGTTTCAAAAAAAAAAAAAAATTTGGATAATAATTTCTTGTAGGGTTTTAGGTAAGAGAGAGACATGATTGTATTTGTGTTTTTAAAAGATCACTCAGCCATTGGATACAACAGACTGGAGAGGAGCAAGAGTGGAAAGAGGAGCCCATTAGGATGTGGCAGAAATTGCTAGTTGTCTGCTTAGGATATCCATTTCCCACTAATAATGGATCCCTGATTTTGGTACACAGAATAAAAGACTGTACTTCTCAGCTCCCTTTGCAACTAGGTTTAGCCATGTGGCTAAGTTCTGGTCATTGAGATATAGGCAGAAGTCTTGAATGGAACATAAGGCAAAGCTGCTAAAGGGATCTGACTCTGGTGGGAGATGTCCCTTCTTGCTTTTCTGCCATTCTTCCTTCCTCCAGCTTGCAATTCAGACAAGATGGCTGCAGCCATCTTTGGCAAAAACAAAAGATAAGCTAGGATTATGGAGAGGAAAGACAGGATCCAGGATCCCTGGATTGTATCCACTAGAGCAATTCTAGACAGCCCACTTCCAGTTTTTGGTTTGGTTTTTCCACACTGGGAAAAAGAAGAAACTTTATCTTGTTTAAACTATTATTTAGGGATTGTGTGTGATACATAGCCTAACCCAATCCTAACTGATACAGAGGCTACTGTATTCACCCAAGAAGAGGTAGTGGTGGCTTGGATCATGGTGGTGGCAGAGATAGGAGGAGAAAGAGCAGGACTGAGATATATTTAGAAGGTGGAACTAATAGAACCTGTTGAGAGTCCAGACAAGAGAGGGTGAGGAGGGGGTAAGTTTAGACAGACTCTCAGGTTCCTGGCACAAGCAACTGGGTAGACCACGGTACCAATTACTGAACTAGAGATTACAGGGGTAGGGGACATCTTGAGATTCTTTTCAGACATTTGAACTGAGACACCTGCAAGAACTCAGACCTCAGAATAGATATCAGGCTGGGAAACAAAGACTGGGAAAGTCATCTGCACACAGAAGCTAACTGAAGTCACTGGAATGGATGATGTCTTCTAAGGCAAGTACAGAGAGAGAAAAGCCCCAGGAAAGAACCCTGAGGAACACCCACATGTGAGAGGTGGGCAGAGAAAGGGCAGCCCTTGAAGGAGACAAGAAGTGGCCAGAAAGGATGAAGGAAAACCATGGATTTCACAGGAAGAGATACACACTAATTATTTACCGCATAAGCAAGAAGGGCCGTGGGCTATTGAAGCAGCAGAGAGAGAGAGCTGCTCACTGAAGTTCTAAGAGCAAGGACACAGGCTCTCAGAGGAGGATCACAGACAGCCAGGAGGAGGCTAAGGAAGTGGGGGAAGCAGAATGTTCTGAGTCTGGTGAGGTAGGAGGCATGTTCCGGCCTCCACCTGGAGAGACAAGCTGGGGAAAGACTGTGGAGGGATCTCCATGCCAGAGGAGGGGACGAGAAATCATTCCCTTTCTCCCCAGAGAACCAAGAGCCCAGTCGGTGGTTCCTCAGCTCACAAAGGCACGGAGAGTCACAGGGCAAGCCCCGAGGCTGCCAGATTCCAAATACTGTGGCTTATTCGGAGGTGGACAGGTTTCTACCTACCACACTGGAACTTCTTTCAAACAATTATCTTCAGTTTTTCATTGTTAAATAAATAAACGTGTAAAGGTATATGGGGTAGAAGGCAAGAAATTTTATTTACTCAAATCAGTGTGAACCATCAAAAAGAACAGATTTTTAGGCCAGGTGCAGTGGCCCATGCCTGTAATCCCAGCACTTTGGGAGGCTAAGGTGGGCAGATCACTTGAGGTCAGGAATTTGAGACCAGCCTGGCCAACATGCCAAAACCCTGTCTCTACTAAAAATACAAAAATTTGCGGGGCGTGGTGATGCACGCCTGTAATCCTAGCTACTTGGGAGTCTGAGGCAGGAGAATTGCTTGAACCCAGGAGGCAGAGGTTGTAGTGAGCCAAAATTGCCCCACTGCACTCCAGCCTGAGTAGCAGGAAAAAAAAAATGGATTTTTATATCCTGAAATTTAAAAACAATGACAATATTACTAACTTTTCTTCAAGGCTTACCATATGCCAGTTTTGCTTTACATTTATTTAGTGCATGTTGTAGTTATATCATTTCAACTGATCCCTGTAACAACCCTCTGAGGTAGTAACTATTTATTGTATCCGTTTTACAGATGAGGAAACTGAGGAGGAAAGTGGCTATGCTCACTTGCCCAGCATCATATAAGCTAGGGAGTGACAGAACCCAGGATTTGAACACTGGCTGTCCGACATCAGAACTAGTGCTTCTGGTTTCAAAAAATCTGCTTTTCCTAACTACAGAAAAGAACATTGCTGGCCGTTACATTAAAGTAAGCAAAGGGAAAATAATTATGCAAAGCTGCAGGCAGGAAAATAATTTTCACTTCACTTGAGAACTGCGTGAACTAGCTAGACAAAGGCGAGCTGAGTTGTTTTTGTTTTCTTTAACTCAGTCTATCACAGTAACTAAGAATAAAAAGAACTTGGATTTTATGTCCAGGCGCAGTGGCTCACACCTGTAATCTCAACACTTTGGGAGGTTGAGGCAGGGCGATCACTTGAGGCCAGGAGTTTGAGACCAGCCTGGTCAACACAGTGAAACCCTGTCTTTACTGAAAATAGAAAAAATTAGCTGGGTACAGTGGTGTGCACCTGTAATCCCAGCTACTGGGGAGGCTGAGGCATGAGAATCACTTTAGCCTGGGAGGCGGAGGTTGCAGTGAGCCGAGACTGCGCCACTGCACTCCAGCCTGGGTGACAGAGCAAGACTCTGTCTCAAAAAAACAAAAACAAAAACTTGGGTTTTAGACAGCTCATGGTAGCACCAGTTTGCTCATTCTCAGAACTGTTCCTCTACACAGAGCCCCCTGCAATGTGCTTCTCACAAATGCATACTGCGCAGACCATTCAGTCAGCCCTGCACATGAGAACAAAGGAAGGTGTAACCCCAACATAATGGTCCCCATGTGACCCAGACACTGGGGTCAGGTGCACGAAACTGTTCCACTTTTAGTCAAAGCTCACTGATGTATAAGTGAGTCTGAGACAGGGTATCTGGGGCTCTGGAAAAAAAGAACCAATATTTCCACCAGAGACACAAATAGCAGGCCTCAGCATTTCAAATGAAGGCTTTTAAGCGAGAAAAGTTACCGAGAATTCATAGTAGGGGTTCATGAAGCTACACTGAGATGTCTAAAATAAGCAGTCATAATTCATCAGAATTTGAAAGAGCCACTTTGGGTTAACTCAGAGAAACTTGCAAGCATAGAGGCACTCGCTTTACAGGCAGCACAGACACGAGGAGGAGCTGAGTATCCATGGGAATCTGTACAACTCAAGGAGCCATTATTAGAAACCACCATATATCAAGTCCTATGCAGGCGCTGGGGGAAGGAGGATACAATGATAAGCAGACAGGATCTCCTTCTCAATGTGCTTTCCTATATTTGCATTTGGTCAATGTGCAGAAAACAGTTAACACAGCAGGCCTGACACTGCTATTCTTAGCCAGGCTTACTTGCTTTTCTAGATTGGCCCTTGGCTGGCATCTGGGAACTTGAATTTGGGGAGGGTCCCATGATTTCCAGCAATAATGAGCGCCGCAAGGTGTCTTAACGGTTTATACAAACAAAATGGTTCATGCTGAACACCTGACTGCCTTCTGGGAGTCTGGAACTTGGGCACATGCTAGGCAGAGGGGCCTATGTGACCAGCTCCCAGTTAAAAACCTTGGACACTGAGGGATGAGTTTTCTGGTAGGCAATATCTCACCTGTTGTCACAGCTCACTGATGGAGGTTTTAAGCCCACCCTATGTGACTCCACTGGGAGAGGACTCTTGTAAGCTTTGGAAGCTTGCGCCTGGTTTCCTCCAGACTTCACATGCCTTTTCCTTTTGCTGATTTTGCTTTGCATCTATCTCTTCACTGTAATAAATGATAGTCATGAGTACAGCTATTATCTAAGTCCTATAAGTCAGCAATCTGCAACCTTTTTGGCATCAGGGAATGGTTTTGTGGAAGACAATTTTTCCATGGACCGGGGGTGAGGGGGATCATTTCAGGATGAAACTAATTCCATTTCAAATCATCAAGCATCAGGTTTTCACAAGGAGCACAAAACCCAGATCCCTCACATATGCAGTTCACAACAGGGTTCGTGCTCCTATGAGGATCTAATGCCAACATTGATCTGAAAGGAGGTGGAGCTCAGTGGATAATGCTTGATTGCTCACTGGCTGCTCACCTCCACCTGCACAGCCCAGTTCCTAACAGGCCACGAACCAGAACTGGTACTGGTATGTGGTGCAGGGGCTGGGGACCCCTGCTTTAAGTCCTGCTAGCAAATCATCAAATCTGGTGGTGGTCTTGGAGATCCCCACCCCTGACACAGCTGGTTAACTAGAATGAGCTTCAATGTAAGAAAGACCTGGTTTAAATGCCAACTTTGACACTTATTAGTTGCGAATCATTGACTTAGTTAATTAAGCTCCCTAACCCTTGGATTTCTCTGAAAACTAAGATAATACAACTTGCCTCAGAAGACTGTGGTCAAGATTAAAGAAGTTGTAGACGCTCAATAAATATTATATCCCTTTCTCTTTAGACTAACATGTGAATGGCACCCTCTAGGGTTATGCAGTACCTGGCCTGCACAATAGTAGGCGGCCTCAGTGAGGCTCACTTCACCTGACTCTCCCTTCCACTCACTGGTGTGCTGGAGTCAGCTCATGCCAGCTCATGAGAGCCCACTGTGCATGCCGTTCCCAGCTCTGTGCTCCATGACGTCATGTAGGGGCCAGAGAACTGCCATAGTGGGAGTACTTATACCATGAAAATTGGCAAATGCTGAAAATCAGGCTTCTTCCTCTACTCCCAGTTGCTAAAATATACTATTACTAGCACATCACTGTCCCCTACATTTTAAAAATCAAATAAAGAGGAGGTTCCCACCAAACGGGAGGTTTTGTAGCCTATATGCATTTTTTAAAATAAGCTACAAATGAAGATGCTCAATGGTATTAGCCATAGGGAAAGGCAAAACCACAATGAGATACCACTTCATGCTCACTAGGATGGCTATAATCAACAAGAGAGATAATAACAAGCGTAAAGAAAGATTTGAAGAAATTGGAACCCTCGTACACTGCTAATGGGAATGTAAGAAGTCACAGCTGCTTTAGGAAACAGTCTAGCAGTTCCTCAAAAGGTTAAACATACTCAAAGCCAAAGCAATTCAGCTCCTATATCCCAGAGAAATGAAAACATATGTCTACACAAAAACTTGTACATGAATATTCATATCAGTTCTATTTCCAGTAGCCCAAAGGTGGAAACAACCCAAATGCCCATCAACAGATGAATGAATAAACAAAATGTGGTCTACCCATGCAATGGAGCCATGAAAAGGAACAAAGTACTAATATATGCTACAACTTGAATGAACCTTGAAAACATCATGCTTAGTGGAAGAAACCAGACACAAAAGTAACATATTGTAGGATTCTACTTATACAAAATATCCAGAATAGTCAAGTCCATATAGACAAGAAGTAGATTAGTGGTTGCCAGGGGCTGGGAGGAACAGGAAATGGGGACTGACTTCTTAAGGTGGACAGTTTCTATTTGGGTTGATGAAAAAGTTTTGGAACTAGATAGTGGTGATTTTTTAACAATGTTATAAATGTACTTAATGTTACTGAATTGTACCCTCTAAAATGGTTACAAGAGTAAATTTTATGTTATGTGTATTTTTCCACAATAAGGAAAAAGAGATATTAAGAGAGTTAGACAAGCCACAAAGTGCAAAGCATACACAGACAATGAGCTTCATTCAGAAGATGTATTTTTATACCTTTTAAAAACAAATAAGAAAAAGACAGAAAACCTAAGAAACAAAATGTAGAAATAGGTATTTTGATAGAGCATAAATGTCAATGGACAGTGAACACATGGAGATTTGCTCATCTTCATTAGTGTTAAGAGAAATTGCAAGTTAAAAATATAGTGAAATACCCTACACACACACCAGATAAGGCAGTATTTAAAAGTGTAAAATATCAAAAGTTGGCCAGGCGTGATGGCTCACACTTGTAATCTCAGCACTTTGGAAGGCCTAAACAGGTAGATCGCTTGAGCTCAGTCTTCAAGATCAGCCTGGGCAACATAGGGAGACCTCGTTGCTAAAAAAAAAAAAAAAAAAAAAAAAAAAAAAAAAAAAAGAAGTCAAAAAAATTAGTTGAGCGTGGTGATATGCGCCTGTAGTCCTAGCTATCAGGGAGGCTGAGGCAGGAGGATTGGTTGAGCCCAGGAGGTCAAGGCTGAAGTGAGCCATAATCACTCCACTGTTCTCCAAGCTGGACAACAGAAACCATGTCTCAAAAAAAAAAAAAAAATCCACAAAGAAAGAGGAGCAAGGGTTCAAAGGGAGGAGACAGAGATCTTCTGCACTGTTGACAGGAATCCAGGAAAGGTAGAATTTGAATTAGGCCTTAAAGAATGTGTAGGGTTTAGGTAAGCAAAAAAGGATGGGCATTCCAGGACAGAAGAATGGACCAGGTGGTAGGAACATGAAAATAGAGTTCAATAGGAATCAGACAGTTTGACTGCAGCAGCAGAGAACCATGGGGAAAAACATGGAATGAAGCTGAATAGGTAGACTGAGGCCCCAGAAGACAGTCTGACAGACTAGTGATTCTGGAATTTATCTGGCAGGCATCAGCTGCTTTAATCCTTCACGTCTTGAGTTGCTAGGATACTGCTTGTAACTACAAACCCTGTGTGTCTCATTCCCAAATGTCCTTTTAGGCTCCTTGTATTCCTCTGAAGGAAAGGCATTCTTCAAGACATCCTCAAAGAAAATATGTTTTCAATGTTGTAAAATAAACACATTAAAGAATTTCCAGACCAGGTATGGTGGCTCATGCCTGTAATTCCAGCACTTTCGGAAGCTGAGGCAGGAGGGTCACTTGAGTCCAGGAGTTCGAGACCAGCCTGGGCAACAAAGCAAGACCATGTCTCTACAAAAAAAAAAAAAAAAAAAATTTCGCATGCATGGTGGCACATGCCTGTAGTCCTACCTACTCAGGAGGCTAAGGTGGGAAGATCACCTGAGCCCGAAAGGTTGAGGCTGCAGTAAGCCATGATTGTACCACTGCACTCCAGCCTGGGCGACAGAGCAAGATCTCGTCTCAAAATAAAAAAACAAAAATCCAGAATTTAAGCATAATGGATTGATCACAAGCTATTAACTCCTTTCCCTTATTGCACTCCACTAAAATGGTAGGAAAAGGATTTTTTAAAGTGTATTAATCCCAATAGAAGAAGAGAAGAGGAAATTGAATGAAAGATAACACCACCATTTGGAAGAAAGAAGACCAAGGCAAACAGAATAAGTCAACATGCCCACACCTACCAATGAGGACCCCAATGAGAACACAGTGATACGTCCATCTGTGGTCCAGGCAGGTTCAGAACTTGAGAGGCGAAGAGCCAAAGTCTGAGCAGAGGGTGGGAGTGGCAAGTCTCCTCTATCCCACTTAGCCAACAACTGCGGCCAGCACATATGAATGCTTTATAACCACTTCTCCATCTGAGAATCATAATATTTGACCATGAAAGGGATTCTGGTGAGCAGACAGTCTAATTTCCTCAGTGTAGGGTGGAAACTGAGGCACTGACAAGATGCATGACTTCTACAGGATCACACTGGCTAGCAGAGCCAGAACTAACCCAAGCTTCTAACTGCCAGTTCATGTTTCACTGTGCCCCGGCATGGCAACATGCATGAATAAGCAAAATCTTGTCTCTCCCATCTCAAAACCCTCCAAAATCTGCCTGTTACTTAAAAAACAAAAACAAAAACCAAACAAACAAAAAAATGAATTTGCCCAGCTCTCTGGCCTCCTCCTCTCCCATGCCCACCCCACTCCACCTCAGCTCCTCTCCCTCTCTGCTAAGCATCTCCCACCTCCCTGGGGTCCTTTGTACTCTTGGCTTCTCCGTGGTCTGCCCTGCTCTTCCTGCGGTCTCTGTTCCCTGCCTACAAAAACAGCATGCAAGGCCCTCTCTCTCTCATGCGGCTTTACTTTTCTCATGGCAGGGGGATATTTACTGGTATCTGTATGCTGTCAGAATCTCCCCTTTAGAAGGTAAGTTCCAGGAGAACAGGGCATTTACCTTCCATACTAGTATGTCCACAGAGCCTACAAAAGTACTTGGCACAAAGTAGGTGCTTACAATATTTTTGTTAAATGAATAGATTCAAGTAAAAAAGAATTTGGGGGGGGGGAGGTAGCTAAGAAATTCAAGTAGAGATGTCCATGGGTGCCTTCCAAGTTAGACAAGGCTGGGTTTGAATTCAATTATCCCACCGTGGTAGCCACTATGAATTATAAATCTAGATTTCTCTAATTCTAAATTTGTATTTCAGTCAATTCAGAAAGTTTAAGCTGACTGGGTAGATATATTCCTCCACCACTCCCCTTCAATGCCTCCCTCCAGAACGCACGGCTTATAACTTTCTTAGCAGAGAAAGTTTTAACCCCATGCTTTTAAATGTTCTTGTTTAGCATTTAAAATGCCATTTTAATTTTTTTCATTTTTTTCTTCTCATAACTTGGATTAAATTCAATAGAAAATAACCCTTCCATAACAAAGTTGATGATAGAAACTATGTCTCTATGTAATGGCTAAATGTAGCATGGTATCATGGTTAGTTACAAAATAAATGTATAGACAGGCACTGTGCCTCACTTTGGGAGGCTGAGGTGGGAGGACTGCTTGAGCCCAGGAGTTAGAGACCAGTCTGGCAACATAGAGAGAGCTCATCTCTACGAAAACAAAATTAAAAATAATAAATAATTAGTCGGGCATGGTACCAAACGCCTATATCCCAGCTATTCGGGAGGCTGAGGTGGGAGGACTGCCTGAGCCCAGGATTTTGAGGCTGCAGTGAGTTGTGAACATGCCAATACACTCCAGCCTGGGCAACAGAGTGAGACCCTGTCTCAAAAAAAAAAATAGATTTATAAAAAATCAAGCTTGACGATATATTAACAATAACTAATTACAACATATCATGGGGAAAAAAACCTATTGACAAGAGTAGCTAAAACCATAAAATACTCAGGAATACATTTAACAAGAAAAGTATAGGACTTTTAAAACAACAATTGTTTAACTCTATTCAGGGAAATAAAATTAATAGATTAAAGTAGAGATATACCACTTTGTTTTTCAAAGGAAGAACTTCGAGAACATAAACCAATTGTAAACGTGCTTGTTTTTTAAACTGTTTTACAGTGGAAATGTTTGAGAGTATTTCACTGGCAGAGTTTGTAGATATTGTCAGATATTAGAACAAATGAAATGTTTTATGCTCTACAAAGGCAGATCCAGATTTTGAGGGACCTGAAGCTTAAATACTTTGGAGGAGAAGTCTTTGTCAATTAAAAATTAAAAATAAAATAAAACTAGAATGCAAAATCATAAATGCAAAAGCTCCAGGGCCCTTCTAGAGGCCTTATGAAGGGTTATGGAATTGAAAGAGCCTAAAGCTTAATTTACTTTAACTCCATAGCAGACCCACCTCTGTTGTCATAAAAATGTAAAGTTGGCCAGACTCAGTAGTTTATGCCTATAATCTTGGCACTTTGGGAGGCTGAGGCAGGCCAGGAGTTCAAGACCAACCTAGGCAACACTGCAAGACACGATCTCTACAAAAATAAAAATAAAAAATTAGCAGGAATAGTGGCACGTGCTTGTCATCCTGGTTCTTAAGAGGCCAAGGCGGGAGGATCCCTTGAGCCCAGGAGTTTGAGGCTACAGTGAGCTATGACCACACCACTGCACTCCAGCCTGGGTGACAGAATGAGACTGCCTCTTTATTTAAAAAAAAAAAAAAAAGAAAGAAAAGAAGAAGAAGAGGAGGAGGAGGAAGAAAAAGGAAAGAAAGAAAAACTAAAACTGAGAAACCAACACCACAGTTACCACACTGGCACCCTATCATGTGTACCACTGGCAAACATCCAGAGAAAAACACCCACAGCAGATGACCCCCAACAGAGTTCCGTGAACATGGTTCAGAGATGTCAAAAACATGAACCTACCCGAGGTATGCATTTCCACCAGTTACCAGAACTCCAAAACATAACCAGACTACCAGCAGCACAGATCAATTTAAAGAGTGAATTATCTGTGATTAGTGACCTAGTAACAGAACGACACAATTACACTCATTGCAGATACATTTATATCTGGGAAAAAACAGAGGCAAGAGCAAAGACTGAAATGTGTAAAGACACAATGGGCAACAATGCAACCTACCTTATGTATATAATGGTAACAGCGGCTTACACGCACTTACCTACCAGGAACTATCCTAGCTACTTTATCTATACTGATCCATTTACCCCTCACAAACACCTATGAGGGAAGTATTATTATTCTCCCCAGTTTAAAGGTGAGACACAAAGAGATTAAGTAATTTGTCCTAGGTCACGCAATTAATAAATAACAGATTTAGAATTTGAACCCAGATAATCTGGCACAAGAGTCCATCCTCTTAGTCTCTCACTCCCTAACTTCACAGAAATTCTGTAAACTCAGAGATGGACCTAGACCACAACTGAAATTTCCTACAATTAAGAAGGAACAGAATACAGCTGATGAGCTGATTCTAGAACTTCAAAAAACATATTATCTCAACCAGTGAATTTTGGTCTTGTTTCCTGCAGATATTTTAGTCAGAACACCTATCATTAGAAAGTGATTGTGACATCTGAAAATAAAAAAATCACTCTGAGGTTCAAAAAAATGTTTTTTAATTATATCTGATCATTAGCATCAAGCTGTTCATCATTTTCCAAGAAAATTCAAAGTTTTACTATTTGTCCTTATATTGTACTACAATCAGTCCTAGTCAGGATAAGTTAACCCAAAAATAAGCTTACTTTACTATTTTCTAAAGTGTTAAACTAAATTACAAATATATTGCAGTAGATGTCCAGGAGTTTTCAACTGTGACATTGTTTCTCTGCTGTTGAGATAGACAATGAACATGAATAAATTCATCTTTGAGTCACTTGTGAGTTTTCTTTAAGACGAATCACTTAAAGTATATATGAAATGTACCATTTAACAAAACTCACTTTAAAGTTCTTGAGCCTTACCACCTAAGCATAACCCTTTTCAGCTTCTTTAATATAAGCATTCACAGGCTGGGCACGGTGACTCATGTCTGTAACCCCAGCACTTTGGGAGGCCGAGGCAGGTGGATTGTCTGAGCTCAGGAGTTTGAGACCAGCCTGGGCAACACGGTGAAACCCCATCTCTACTAAAAATATGAAAAATTAGCCAGGCATGGTGGCACGCACTACTCAGTAGTCCCATCTACTCAGAAGGCTGAGCCACAAGAGTCACTTGAAGCCAGGAGGCAGAGGCTGCAGCGAGCAGAGATCATGCCACTGCACTCCAGCCTGGGTGATAGAGTGAGACTCTGTCTCCAAAAAAAAAAAGTATGTATATATATATGCATTCACAGAAATACTTTCCTTTTGCTGGTCTCTTCTGCACAATTCTAATTTACTTAAATGCACAGGGTTCCTACCACCTCACATGGGTACAGTGCAGAAAAAACAAACATAAATGAACAACTGGTAAAAGAACACCCGTTGCAAGGTTTGTTATCTATACAGCCAAAGAAGAGAAGGAGGAAGGAAACATGAATAGAGGTGGTCAGTGAAGTTGCTGTTTAAGGAAGTCCTGCTTTGTGGGAAGTAGAACAGTGTGGTTTCACAGCACACTCGCCTGAAAGATAAGACATCTTGGTTCGCCTCCTCAAATGGGATGTCACTTCAGAGGAGACTGTCCCCTAGTTTCTTCACTTGTAAAACAGACGGTGGGCAAATCTGTGGGTTGTTTACAGTTATACTTTACGGGGCACTGAAGACAACAGAGCAATGCAAGTGTGTATACAAAACACTGATATTTCCATGGGATCTGTGCTGTATAAAATGTAAGAATAGGAGGAAACCTTGAAATCCTCTAGGCACAACTGCCCCATATTACACTTGGAAGCCCAATGTCCAGTGAAGTTGAGAGTCCCGTGGGCAAGTGCAAACAACAGTGGCACATAAGGCAAGAACACCAGGTCTCAAGAGACCCCCTTCACAGCACAGCAGAGGTAGTATAAAAAAGTATGTCATTATGAAGCCACAGAGGTAGAAGTATAGCTTAAGCAGACTGTAAGCTTAATGAGGCCAGAACCATTCATCTTTTAATTACTCCATCCCCAGCACTGGGTACACACTCACTAAATCTTTGTTGTACAAGTGATGAAGAAAGTAAAACAAATGAGCTGAGTCCCATATTACAAATAAAAGACTCTTCTACCACGAAATTATAAACATATTCCTCTCAAAGGCACAAAATTTATATTTTACAATCTAATGAGTAAGGAATTTTACCTATCCATATGACTTTTGTAGTCACAAATAAAATTAACAGCAATGCCTATGTGATTTCTTGGAATAAAGACAGAACGAGAAACATGTAATCTAACTAGGTAATGGGGAAAAATTCCTTTCCAATAATCTATTAAAAATCATTTGCAATTTCATCTCAGTCTCTTGCTTACTCGTTTAATTTTATTTAACAAACAATATTGCACATATTTTGTAGTATTTTCTTTTCAGGTGCTTACCAATGTAGAATCACACAAATCTTTGAGACAGTTTTCTATTATCAAAAGTAAAAAAGGTAAATGAAGAGCTTTGGTAAGAAGACCAAAATGGTATTTTTACCTGAAGTAATAATTCAGAGAACATTAATATTTATTTATCTCAGAAGTACAGTACATTCACAAAACTAAAAGGTAATAACATCAGAAGTCCTCCTAAAAGAGTAATAATAGAATTAATTGCTGAGTAACACAAGTGTATCTAAGCTCCTTTCTGCATATAATTTTCTACATGTACCTGACCAGCATCAACCTATGGCTAAGAGTTGGTGTGTCTGAAATAGCTTTAGAAACAACTCAAAATGTAGTTTCACTTTCTCAAATTGTCATGTGATTTCTTTTGACAGTTGATAACTTTGTTTATAACAATGTCCACATGTATTTTGGGGGAGAGGTTAACACTAATAAATACTGAATTAAAACATACCCTTGTTTTAGACTTTTTTTTAAGAGATAGAGTCTTGCTATGTTGCCCAGGCTAGACTTAAACTCTTGGGCAACATAGCAACACTCTGTCCCTGAAAAAAAAAAAATCTCTAGGTGTGATCCTCCAACCTCAGCCTCCTGAGTAACTGGGAATACAAGTGCTAGCCACTATGCCCAGCTGTTTCTAAATTTAAATAATGTACCACTTCAAAAAATAAAATGGGACAAAATTAATGTGGGTAATAACTCTCACAATGTGAGATATTTATATTAAAGATCTTTTTGCTTACTTTAAACATTTACTGATCATTACCATTGTAATTACTACCAACAAAAACTTTTTTAAAAGGCTAATGGGTACGAGGTATTGTGAGTGATATATTTAAATTACAAAACAACTCCTTCCGTCAAGGAGATTATTATGTAGTCAGTGAGGAAAAAAAAAAAAAAGCAATAATAATAACACATATACATTTAACAGGAAATTAAATTTAAACAGGAATTCAGAAAGGGCAAGGCATGTATAACCAGAGGGGTGCACAAAGCCTCTCACTTAAAAGGATTTGAGATGAGACTTGGGTAAATAGACAGGAGAAGGAGAACTGCTAGACACAGTAGGACCAAAGCTTCAAAGGTAGGAAAGTGACAAGAACAGACAGTCCCAACTTATGGTTTGACCTAATGATTTTTCAACTTTATGATGATGCAAAAGCAATACATGTTCAGTAGAAACCATAATTCATGTACCCATACTACCATTCTGTTTTTCACTTTTAGTACAGTATTTAATAAATTACATGAGGACCACGTGTGGTGGCTGACACCTGTAATTCCAGCACTTTGGGAGGCCCCTTAGGTGGGTGGATCACTTGAGCTCAGGATTTTGAGACCAGCCTAGGCAATATGGCAAAACCCTATCTCTGCTAAAAATACAAAAAAATAGCCAGGCGTGGTGGTAAGTGCCTGTGGTCTCAGCTACTAGGAAAGCTGACATGGGAGGATTGCTTGAGTCCAGGAGGTGGAGGTTGCAGTGAGCTGAGACCGCACCACTGCACTTCAGCCTGGATGACAGAGCAAGACCTGTCTTGAAAATAAAAATAATTAGGCCAGGCACAGTGGCTCATGCCTGTAATCCCGGCACCTTGGGAGAGTGAGGTGGGCGGGTGACAAGAGGTAAAGAGTTCAAGGCCAGCCTGACCAACATGGCAAAACCCTGTCTCTACTAAAAATACAAAAATTAGCCAGGCGAGGTGGAGCATACCTGTAATAACTACGTGGGAGGTTGAGGCAGGAGAATCACTTGAACCCGGGAGGCAGAGGTTGCAGTAAGCCAAGATCATGCTACTGCACTCCAGCCTGGGCTACAGAGTGAGACTCCATCTCAAAAAATAAAAATAAAAATAATTAAAATAATTTTTTAAGTTACATGAGATATTCAACACTTTATTATAAAAAGGCCTGTGCCGGGTACAGTGGCTCATGCCTGTAATTCCAGTCCTTTGGGAGGCTGAGGTGGGTGGATCATTTGATGTCAGGAGTTCAAGACCAGCCTGGCCAACATAGTGAAACCCCATCTCTACTAAAAATATAAAAATTAGCCAGGCGTGGTGGCATGCGTCTATAATCCCAGCTACCTGGGAGGCTGAGGCAGGAGAATCGCTTGAGCCTGGGAGGTAGAGGCTGCAGTGAGCTGGGACTGCGCCACTATACTCCAGTCTGGGTGATAGAGTGAGACCTTGTCTCAAAAAAATAATTAATTAATTAAATTAAATAGGCTTGTGCTAGATGATTTGGCCTAACTGTAGGCTAATGTAAGTGTTCTGAGCATATTTGAGGTAGGCTAGGCTAACCTACAATGTTCAGTAGGTGTCCCAAATACATTTTCAGCTTAAAATGGATTTATCAAGAGGTAACCCCATCGTAAGACAAAGAGCATCGGTATTTGCAAGCAAAGGAGTCTGAATAGTCACTAGATGGTATCCATGATAACAACCATATTATTGACACTGTACAGTTAGTGTCCTCATCCACTTGGCAACCCAGACACATCCTTTCCAGAACTAAGATAGTGTACTCAGAGAGCATGATCCAGAAATATCCAATCTGAGCTTGGGTCCAGGCTTAACAACAGCTCACTAGGTGACCTGGAGCAAATCATCTCCTTATCTTCAGTTTTCACAAGTGAAAAGTCTGGAGGTGATTCTTTAAAGTCTCTTTAAGCTCTAAAATTGTATGATTCCTCCTTATTACTAACAAGTCAACTGTCTCCTTGTATTGATCCCCTTGTTTGCTTTACAAATCTTTATAGGCCTCAGAACAGAACAGTTCCACAAATACACTAAGCCCCTTGAAAGGGGGACTTAGCACATGCTGTTTCCTCTGCATTGAATAGACTCTCTCTGCCCATCATTGCTCACATTCTCACCCTTGGCCAAGAGGCCTTCCCCAACCTCCGCCCTCCAGAAAAAAAAAAAAAAAAACACACAACTGCATATGGATCTACACTCTTGCCACCAAGGATTCCTCCACTCACAATTTGGTCTCTTTTTAAACTGTCTTCCAGGGTAAATGCTATCATCCCTATCTTCAAAACAAACACTCACTAGAAACTATTAATTACAAGGAACTAATTTCAAAGATTTCTAAGAATTCCTCAGCCCAGTAGTTCATAACATAAAAGGAGAAATACAACTCAAGTTACAAAAATTGTGATGTCAAATGTAGTTCTTTTTTTAAAAAAAAATACAAGAAGTTATATACTTTTCAAATTAAGACAATTTTTTTTCAAGATAGGCAGGTAGGAAAAGAGGGGTGGGTAGAAACACTATGTTTATTTCAACTACAATGCCATTTTCCAAATATTCTAGGAATCATTCTTTTTGTAATTGCCTTCAGTTCCTATGGCACGGTCTTGAATATGTTCAGTGGGAAAATAGCTAAATAAAACTTTGCTTAAAACTCGACTTTTTGATATCATTAAAAATTGCTGAGGGACAAGTCTTATAACTAAATTAAATTAAGTAATACCATTTCTGAACAACAATGCTGATTTTTCATACAGTCTTTGTCGCATCATAATACAAATAAATGAATAAAACACAACTATCGCAGTCAGATCAAAGAGTGTTTTTCAAGATCTAGAATACGTTGATTGCTTCTACTCTTAAGTTGCAGGAGGACCAAACCTTTGATTAAACTCCCCTCTTCATTTAGTAGTAATTACCCCATAAAAAGCTCTGCATGTCTGACAACTGTTCTAATACAAAACAATAAAAAATTAAGCTAGAAGGGGAGGAAATGAGAGAGATAGTAAACAGTAACAAGTGATTTTTTTTTTCTTGAGATGGAGTCTTGCCTTGTCACCCAGGCTGGAGTGGAATGGCACGATCTCAGCTCACTGAAACCTTTGCCTCCCGGGTTCAAACGATTCTCTTGCCTCAGCCTCCCGAGTAGCTGGGATTACAGGTGCACGCCACCACGCCTGGCTAATTTTTGTATTTCTAGTAGAGATGGGGTTTCACCACGTTGGCTAGGCTGGTCTCTAACTCCTGACCTCATGATCCGCCCACCTCGGCCTCCCAGAGTGCTGGGATTACAGGTGTGAGCCACCGCGCCCAGCCAGTAATAAGTAATTTTTACTCATCCTAGTGAACCATGCTACAATAATTTCTTTAGTGGGGAGGGGCACCTTCAGCTCCTAATGATAACCATGACAATGAGAGTAGGAAAATAGACTATACGATTTTTAAGTTTGTGGACTCTTACGTGAAGTCATTGTATGGACTCTTACATGAAATCACTGAGTAGTCATGAGATAGCTGGCATTTTATAGTATGTAACAAAGGACAGCATTTCTTCCATATTATCTCTTCCTCTCACCATAGATATTTTAAAACGTTATGTCTTGACCAACTGAATGCAATGTGTGATTATGGATTAGACCCTGGACTTGGGGCTGGAGGGGCAGGGAGGGTGAGGAATAGCTATACAGGCATCAGTGGAACAACAAATGAAATTTGACTATAGGCTCTGGATCTCCGGATTCAATAACAGTATATCAATGTTAAATGTCTAAATTTTGATTACTGTACTGTAGTTATAAAAAAGAATGTCTAAGGGCATGGATGGAGGGAATGTTAGTATCCCCCTATTCTGTCTTAAATAGATTTCAGCTTCCTAAAGACAGTGAATATCATTAAAGGAAGGTAAACAATTTGGCAAATTAAAGGAGTAAGACCCTTGGACTTCGGACCTGGCATCATGGCGTCTTGAAGTAATTAATTAATGACAAGAAAGGTCAGATCCAGGAGAGTAGAATAAAAACACAGATAATGAATCAGAAATGGGAGAAGAGATACAAGAAAGGAAACTGAGACACAAAGAAGAAAGTCGATACCACCTAATTTCAGAAACAAAGAAACTTGAGTGTCTAAGAATATGAGTTTTCAAGGCATAATATAGTTGAGAATTTCCAGAGCCAGAATAATCCCATCACACACTAACGATTACATGTAGTATTTAGAGTCATGTCACTTTTGTTGTTGTTGTTGTTGTTATATAGAAGATGGCTTGCTATGTCACCCAGCCTGGTCTCAAACTCTCTACCTCCTTATGTGTCAGGACCACAGGCCTGAGACACCACACCTCCCAGAGTCATAGTACTTTTTACAAGCTGGTAGACTGCCTGGTAATCTCTATCATTTGATGCAGATGCTTCCAATGGCCCAGTAGTACAAGAAATTATTCTTTTCCCACTCCACACCAACTCCCCAGAACCCTAGGAAGTGCTAAAAGATACAAACCTTCAGGTAAAGATTAGAAGGACCCAGTAAACCTATAGTTTCCACTTAGGGAACTACCTAATATACGGATATAACTAAGGGAGAAACATCAGATCATCTCAGAAACTCAACAGGCTCTTATCCCTGTATCACTAAGTCTCCAGGTTCCCAGGACTGGTCAAGAAAAAAACCAATATGACCCAGGAGAGCCTATACAGATGAGAGATTTCCCAGGGTGTTTAAGAGACTCATGTCATCATACTTGTAAGTGATTGCCTGCCTCCACCATCATGTTTGTTAACCTAGGTAAAAGATTAAAGTTTCAAGCATCTCATAACAAGAGAATGCTCAATTTCAGTACAACCAGATTAAACAAGAGAGGCACTGTGGGTGGAGGATTACCTAGGTGCCGAGGCAAAAGACTGAAGGCACAAACTGCTTCAGTGTAATAAAGAAAATAGTTAGAATAAGAATAGTCATAATACAAATTAGATATAGAGAGGATCATGAACAATTATCAATCATTAATATAAACATTATTAATCATTAGCTTTTAATATTGTTCTCTGTTGCATTACTAATATAACCTAGGAATAACCGGTGGGTATAGGGTCAGGTGCTGAAGGGACATTGTGAGAAGTGACCTAGAAGGCAAGAGGTGAGTCTTCTGTCACACCCGCATAAGGGTCACTTGAGGGTTCCTTGGTCAAGCGGTAATGCCAATGTCTGGGAAGGCACCCGTTACTTAGCAGACCGCGAAAGGGAGTCTCCTTTCCTTGGAGGAGTCAGGGAACACTCTGCTCCACCAGCTTCTTGTGGGAGGCTGGATATTATCCAGGCCTGCCCGCAGTCATCCGGAGGCCGAAACCCCTCCCTCTGGTGCTGTGCTTCAATGGTCATGCTCCTTGTCCACTTTCATGCTCCTTCTGTACTCCTCGTTCCTCTTTGAAGTTCATAGTAGATAGCAGTAGAAGAAATAGTGAAAGTCTTAAAGTCTTTGATCTTTCTTATAAGTGCAGAGAAGAAAACACTAACGTATGCTGCCTTCTCTCTCTCTCTGCTTTGGCTACCTAAAAGGGAAGGGCCCGCTATCCTGTAATCAGGTGACTTGCTTCACCTTGTTAATCACTTAGAAGATTCACCTTCCCTACCCAGCCCCCTTGTCTTGTGTGCAATAAATATCAGCGAGCCCAGTTGTCTGCGGCCACTCCCAGTCTCCGCGTCTTAATGGTAGTGGTCCCCTGGGCCCAGCTGCTTTTTCTTTATCTCTTTGTCTCGTGCCTTTATTTATTACAATCTCGCATCTCTGCACACAGGGAGAACACCCGCTATGCCCCATAGGGCTGGACCCTGCAAGGCACCTGTGGCATTTTGAGAAGAGCACCGAACTTAAGAGTCAGAATATCAAGGTTCGAATTCTAATTCTTCTACCTATTAGCAGTATGACAACCTTTCTGATTGTCATGGTTTACAACATACATTTATGTCATGGTTCACAACATACATAAATCCTAAATTTATCCTAGAGATGGGGAGATGGGGAGACCTCAATCCTAAATACATTTGGGACTGAGGTCTCCCCATCTCCCCATCTCTAGGATACCCAGTGTGTCCAGCCATGCAACATGTTCTGAGTATTCACTCTGCCCTAGGCCCACAGAAATACAAAGATGGATATGAACCCTGCCCTCAAAGAGCTTGATATGGTTTGGAAATTTGTCCCTTCCAAATCTCATGCTGAAATATAATCCCCATTGTTGGAAGTGGACCTAGTGGGAGGTGGTTTGGGTCATAGGGGGCAGATCCCTCATGAATGGCCTGGTGCCCTCCTAGATGTTAATGAATGGGTTCTCACTCTGAGTTCACGTGAGACCTGGTTGTTTTAAAAGAGAATGGCATTTCTCTTGCTTGCTCTCATCATGTGATACACCAGGTCCCCTTTGCCTTCCATCATGATTGTAAGTTTCCTAAGGCCCCATCAGAAGCAGATGCTGGCACCACGCGATTTGTACAGCATGCAGAACAGTGAGCTAAATAAACCTCTTTTATTTATAAATTACCCAGCCTCAAGTATTTCTTTATAGCAATACAAATGGACTAATACACAGCTAAAAAGAAAAGAAAAGAAAAATACTTCTTCTATACTCCCTCAGCACTTCTGACACCAAATGTGTGGCAGGGGGTGGGGTATCCACACCAGCCAACTCTCCAACTCTTGGCACACTCCAATTGAGTGTCCTACAATTTAACTCAATTCCGACACTAACTGCTCAGAATTAAGACAGACCCCACAGACTAAAAGGATCACTCCCGGAATACTGCCCTCCGCTTCAGATGTCAATCACAAGTAGTGGATCCCCAGGTTACCACAACTCCTGTCTGACTTGGCTACATATGGAGGTTCCCACAACCCCTTCCTTGGGTTCAAGAGTTTGCTGGGACAACTCACAGAACCCAAGGAAAGTGTACTTACTATTACCAACTTATTACAAGGATATTTTAAAGGATACAAATGAAAACAGGATGAAGAGATACACAGGGTGAGGTCCAGAAGAGTCCCAAGCACAGGAGCTTCTGTCTCCATGGAGTTTGGGTTGTACCACTTACATGGTTTGGCTGTGTCTGCACCCAAATATCATCTTGAATTGTAGTTCCCATAATCCCCAACGTGTTGTGGGAGGGACCCAGTGAGACATAATTGAATCCCGGGGACGGTTACCCCCACGCTGCTGTTCTCCTGATAGTGGGTGAGTTCTCACAAGATCTAATGGTTTTATAAGGGGCTTTTCCCTCTTTGCTCAGCACTTCTCCTTGCTGCCCCCATGTGAAAAGGTATGTGTTTGCTTCCCCTTCCGCTACGATTGTAAGTTTCCTGAGGCCTCCCCAACTATGCTGAACTGTGAGTCACTTAAACCTCTTTTCTTTGTAAATTACCCAATCTCGGGTATGTCTTTATTAGCAGTGTGAGAACCAACTAATCCAACCATCCTCTAGCACATGCACACATTCTTGTTCGTGAATCTGGAAGCGCTATGAACCCCTTCAGTTAGGGTTTTTATGGAGGCTTCACTACGTAAGCATGATTGATTAAATCCTTGGCTATAAATGATTATTAGCTCAACCTCTGGTGCTTCTGCCCTCCCTAAAGGTTGGAGGGTGGGGCTGAAAGTTCCGATCCTCTAATCATGTGGTTGGCTCCCCTGGCAACAAGATCCCCCATCCTAAAGTCACCTATTACTTTCCAAAAGTCACCTCATTAACATAAACATAGCTATGGCTGAAAGGGACTTGCCAAAATGTATATTTCTTATTATATTACACTATCACGGGAGCTTAAAATCCAGTAGGTAACACAGATAGGTACATAGTCAAGTAGTCAAGACACCATAATAAAAATGTGTACAGAGCACAAAGAGGAGGAGGATCCATTCTACTTTGGGCAGGGGGAGACAGAAAAGGCTTCTGAGAAGATGGGGATTGAACTATGTTAGAAAAGATAGGTAAGTGTTCCCCAGGCACTCAACAAATTTTTGATAGATAAAATAGACAGTGGCTGGATAGATGGATCCTGGCAGGCAAGCAGAGGAGTATGTCACTCCAAATAAATTGAAGAGTATTAGCAAAGGCACGATGTGAAAGGGCAACTGTAAGTAGGAGACATAGCCAGGAGAGGAGGAAGAAGAGAAGAAGAAAAAATTGCATCGAGTACCTTGTATTCTAGACAAAGGAATGTTAACTTGATCCTAGAGAAGCTATGGGTTTTGCAGATGAAAGATGAAGATCCAGGAATTGGATCAAGTCGGGCAGTAATCCACCTAAAACTGGGGTTGGGAGCTGCAATAAGCCTGCAGTAGAGAGAATTCACCAATATGATGCTTAATTTTATGTGTCAACTTGAATGGGCCATGGGGTAACCAGATTAAACATTGCTTCTGAGTGTGTCTGTGAGAGTGTTTCCTAGTGAGATCAGCATTTGAATCTGTGGACTCTGAAAGCAAACTGACCTCCCCACTGTGAGCAGGCATCATCCAACCCTGAAGAGAACAAAAGGTAAGGAAAGAGGAATTCACCCCTTTTTTCTTGCCTCACTACTTGGGCTGAAACATCCCATCTCATCATCTCCTGTCCTCAGACTGGGATTCATAGCATTGGCTGTCATGGTTCTCAGGCCTTGAGACTGAGACTGAACTACATCACCAGCTTTCCTGGGCCTCCAGCTTGCAGAGAACAGATTGTGGAGCTTCTTGGCCTCCACAACTGTGTGAGCCAATTCCTCACAATGTATCTCCTTTTATGTACATACATACACACACACATATATATATACATACGCAGTATCCTATATATATTCTTTTGGTTCAGTTTCTCTGGAGAATGCTGACCGATACAATAGTAACTGGTAACAGATCAGATGTGTGTTGGGGTTGAAATGCTGATGAAACAGAGGAGTTAAGAGTGTGAAAAGATATTATGTGTCAATTATAAATTTAAAAATTAATTTGGGCTGGGCATGGTGGCACATGCCTGTAATCCCAGCACTCTGGGAGGCCGAGGTGGGCGGATCATGAGGTCAGGAGATCGAGACCATCCTGGCTAACGCAGTGAAACCCCATCTCTACTAAAAAATACAAAAACTTAGCTGGGCGTGGTGGCAGGCGCCTGTAGTCCCAGCTGCTTGGGAGGCTGAGGCAGGGGAATGGCGTGAACCCGGGAGGCAGAACTTGCAGTGAGCCGAGATAGTGCCCCAGAACTCCAGCACTCAAGCCTGGGCGACAGAGCAAGACTCCGTCTCAAAAAAAAAAAAAAAATTAATTTGAAGTATAAAGACAATATATATGCAAAAAAATGTTTAAACTATAGATTGGAGAAAATTATTTTATAAAGTCCAATGAGACAGTGGTAGATCCAGGACAAAAACCCTCTCAAGTGTTAATTCTCTTCCATCACAAAGAAAATTTTTTTTAAAAAGTTATAATTGAAAGTAACAAAAATATCCATAAAACTTTTAAAATAAAATGTTATCTGTATTATGGAGCACTAACTTCAGATGTTTAGATTTTTTTTTCAAATTTTCATTGAAATATCAAGATTATTTCAAAGATAGGCTTTGAAGAAATACACCTGCAATTTCTGGAAGGTGTGTGCAATCTCTTGTAGGCTGTATGTTGTGCAAGTTTTTAATCTTTCTAAGCCTTACTTCTGCATTTTGAAATTAAGTCTAACAAGACTCAATACAGAATTTTTTGAGAAATAAGGGAAATAATGCATGTAAAGTACTTAGCACAGTGGTTAACTTGTACTTAGTGCTCAATAGATTGTATCATTTTTACTACTAATGTGCAGAAAAGAGCTAACACAGCAGGTTCGAGGCTGCTGTCCCAAGAAAGGCCTGTTTTCAAGGCTGATCCTTGCCGTGCATCTTGGAACTTGGACTTTGAGAGGGTCCCACTATTCCCAACACTGATGAGGCGGCTCACTGTACCCAAACTGTACAATGTAGTTCATGCTGAAGATCTGCTTTCCTTCTGCAGTCCGGAACGTTGGCACACTAGGCACAGGACACGTGTGTGGCCAGCCTCCAACAAAAACCTCGGGCACTGAGTCTCTAATAGCACAACATTTCACAATTGTCACAATTTGATGCTGGAGGAATTATACACATCCTCTGGGACTCTACTGGGATAAGATTCTTGGAAGCTTACGCCTGGCCCCACATGCCTTTTCCCTTTGCTGATTTTGCTTTGTATGCTTTTGCTGTAATAAATCATAGTTATGAGTATGACTCAGTGCTGAGTCCTGTGAGCTGTCACAGTGAATCACTGAACGTGCAGGTGGAGTTAGGATCCCTGGCACAACGCGTTTCCCCATTCCTTCAACTTTGTAAGTTATTTGCCAGTTTCCATGCTGGGCAGTACAACAAACAAAAAGCCAACCAAATTAAGAGCTCCAAAGTCCAATTCTAAAAATTCCTGATTTCTTAGCTAACAATAGTTGCAAATTTACATACTACTTCAATTTTTTAAATTCAAATCTCAACCTATAGAAATCGATTCCTCATTTTCTCTCTCACTATTATTTGTAGATCTTTTTCCTCATCAAACTCCAGCACTGCTCCTCCCTGGCTCCCATCTCATTATCCCACAGAGCCTCCACTGAAACATCAGGTGGTCTGTCCCCTGTGTCATTTAGCCCCCTGACTAGAAAGCAACATCACTTATGACACCTCCAGTGTCCTGTGCTCTGTGTTATCCTGAATAGGATCAAATAATATAAACTTCCAGGAAGATCTTTTTTCAGTTCATTGGAATACGAGGAAATATACATGAATTAACTAACTACCAGAGAGAAAGGAGGACAAACTAAAGAATGACCCACAGCGGAAATTGAAATACAGGGTTTACAAAATTAGACTGAGGAAATGGTTTAAGTGAATTTCTCGTCATCTAGAATAGGATTTTCAGCATATTTCAAAAAGCACAGAAAGGTTTATTACATAATAGGAAGAATTTCAAGAAAAGCTTGCTGTCATCATGTTGAAGAAGCTGTCCAGGGAATAAGGAGAAGATGGATGTCTTCTGTCTGACATTACGAATTGAGAGTTTTAACAGAGTATTAGTGGCACTTGGTGGCCACAAAGAAACCACAAATCACAGTTACTAGATCAATCAATAGCCTCCTCATTGTTTTTCTATTGAAAATAGGAGAACTATGAACAATAAAACTAAATATCTCTAGGGCTATTTTATTTCTGAATGGCCCCTGTGGTTCTAATTTACTTCTGGAGTCACAGTTTTTAACAAAAATTATTTTGAAAAACCTGTTGATTTGCAGAGATTACTCATGTCGCATCCTTTTTTTCTCTTTCTTATTTTTCCTTTCTTAGATGGGAGTCTCGCTCTGTTGCCCAGGCTGGAGTGCAGTGGTACAACCTCAGCTCCCTGCAACCTCTGCTTCCTGGCTCCAAGCGATTCTTCTGCCTCAGCCTCCAGAGTAGCTGGGATTACAGGCACCCGCCACCATGCCCAGCTACTTTTTTGTGTGTGTTTAGTAGAGATGGGGTTTCACCATGTTGGCCAGGCTGGTCTCGAACTCCTGACCTCAAGTGATCCCCCCACCTCAGCTTCCCAAAGTGCTGGATTACAGGCATGAGCCACCATGACTGGCCCTCACATTCTTTTTTGAATCGCAGCTTCCAGGGATAGGGAGATGGAAATCAGAAGATTGATCTGTTCATGTCTTCAGTAATACTTCCAGTCAACAGTAGGCTATTAGAGTAGTTAAGTTTGGAGGCAGTCAAAAGCTATACACAGATTTTTGACTGCACGAGGGTTGGTGGCCCTAACCTGCATTGTTCAAGAGTCAACTACATATTAAAATCAAATTAAAACAAATTATTACCATATAGCAAAAATGTGTAAATGTTTCCCTTAAAATCTGTTTTAGGTTTCAAAATAATTCACATTTCTGGTAACAGTCCTTGTCCAAAACACTTTTGGATTTTTAAATTTTTTAGATTTAACAAAGCAAATATAGCACATATACCATGTATTACGTAATAGTCCCAGCAGGGACTAGGGCGGCTCCACATAATCAAATACATTAATATTTCTGCACACCTATACACATACAGATACACACATATACACACACACAGGTTTTGTAACTAAGAGTTTTGAGGTTTTAGTTTTCAGCATTTGGGGGACTTAACAATAAAGGAGTATGGTCCTAAATTACATGTACCTGCAGAATACCACAGGTCACAATGACGAGCCACAGCAGAAATTAAGAGTTGAGGACCATCATGAGACACAATGCCATTCCATCTAAAATGGGGGAAACCAAACCACAGAGAAATCAGTGGGAGAAAAAAAATACAACTAAATCAACTTCTGAGGAAAATACTCTAGAAAAAAAAAAAAAAAACAGAATTAAAACTAAACCAGGGCCGGGTGCGGTGGCTCATGCCTATAATCCTAGCAGTTTGGGAGGCCCAGAGGCCCAGGTGGGTGGATCACTTGAGGTCAGGAGTTCAAGACCAGCCTGGCCAATATGGTGAAACCCCATCTCTACTAAAAACACAAAAATTAGCCAAGTGTGGTGGCATGTGCCTGTAAATCCCAGCTACTTGAGAGGCTGAGGCAGGAGAATTGCTTGAACCGGAGATGGAGGTGACTATGAGCTGAGATCATATCACTGCACTCTAGCCTGGCAACAAAGCAAGACACTGTCTCAAAAAACAAAAACAAAACAAAACAAAGAGAAAAAAAAACTAAACCAGGATCACCAACAGTCCACTGAAACCAACTGCATAACAGCATACGGTTAACCATGGGCAACTCAGCCCCTGGTCATTCCCTGGAACCCAAGGATATTTCTAGCAGAGATGGCAGTACGTGGCAGTACTAGCAAATGCCACACCCAACATGTCAGGAGCAAAAGAACCAGAAGTGACCGCACATTCAAGGCCTCATCTAGCGGTGGAAAGAGAAGCTAAGCCACCCACAAGCCAGGAGTGTGCTAACCATACATTCACCTGTGCCATGTGCTCACTGGCCAGGTTTTTTAGTGAGCTGCTTTCTCCCTGCTGCCATCAAGGGAACTTTGTAGTAGCTGCTTATCACAAAAACAATGAACGTTTAAAACCTCTGCTTTAGGTCAACTTCGATAACATGTTGAGTCCACCAAATCACTAACCAGTTTTAAGTAACTTCTACTTAATAATGAAGAAATATTCATATAAGGCAATGGACATGGATACAATCTATATTTGCTAAAGAAGACTTTGATACATAATAGGCTGTTTACAGGAGAGAGCCATATGTACAATACACTTTACAAATTCCATGAGGATCTAAAAGTAATGTAATCTAATAGATTAATTCAGTAGGTTAATTATAATAAACCTATAATTAACAGATTTGTTAATTTATATCTATATTCTAAACTTCATCTTTCAAATCCAAATGATAATAAATCATTACTTCATTAACCCAAAGCATTTTCAATAAGATTGGAGAGGGAGGCAATATTATAAAATCGTTATCCACACAGAAAGCAGCAAAGTAAATCGTGATTGTCTCCTACCTCTGCTCGACCCTCATAGTAGGTTAGCATGGACTTTGTAAGTACAAAAAGTCTCTCTTTGTAGTTTAAGGGCGATGTCTTCTTTTTCTGCTGTGATCTTTTAATAAGAATCTCCTCCAAAATAGTGTTAAAATTCATCTCCGTCTTCTGATTACTCCTTCTCCTGCCACTGAAGATCCCAGTATTCTACAGTGAAAAAAGAAACAGTTAAAATGTGACAGTTTAATTTTCTATGGATGTTGCCATTTCAAATTAACAAAATCGGCTTCACCCTCACCCCTGCTGGAGCAGATGAGTGTTCATCTCTGTGCCCGAACTGAGAATGCCTGGGGCACAAAAATTCAACCTCCTCTCCTTTTCCAGTCTCCATCCTGCTCCTCCACGTCTCCATTTCATGGGAAAAATCTAATCAAGGTTCTTCATGATGATGATTCATTCCTTTTTACCTCCTACTACCCTTAGCTTTCTGGTGCACTCCTACTATTTGGTTGCAGGGAACAAATATCTCAGATGGAAAAGCACATTTCGTCCACTGCATGGCTGATTTACACTGGCATTTGAATTGCTTCAGGATCTTGGTTCACAAAACAGACAACCTTACAGACACAGCAGACTCATGAACAAAATGAATTAGCATGGTGGTAGATATGATTTATACTCCAGCTGTGATAAGGATGTAATCTCAATGAAGCATCCTAGTTACCAGTGCCACAGGGATGTTCTCTGGTGTCTACACTACCATGCTCCAGAGTTATCTTCCCTATGGCTCCTGTCTCCACTACAGGAGAAATGGAAACCCACCAGTCATACTTAACCTGCTCAGGGCAGAGTCCACCTGGATAAGAAAGTCTCAGCCCTCTAACTCCAGACTATCCATACCTAGACTAAGCCTTTTAAAATTCAACACTATTTAACTATCTGAAAACCCAAAGACATTCAAAAAAGGGCCTGAAGATTCACATTTGAGACAAGTTGAACTAACAACAGCCTCTCCTTTGCTTGCCTCCACCGTGCCTTTAAAGAAGTAACTGTGGCTGGGCACAGTAGTTCACGCCTGTTACCCCAGCACTTTGGGCAGATTACTTGAGGTGAGGAGTTCAAGAGCAGCCTGGCCAACATGGCAAAACCTCGTCTTTAATAAAATGACAAAAATTAGCTGGGCGTGGTGGCGCATGCCTGTAATCCCAGCTACTCAGGAGGCTGAGGCAAGAGAATCACTTGAACCCGGGAGGCGGAGCCTGGAGTGAGCCAGACAGCACCACTGCACTCCAACCTAGGTGGCAGAGCAAGACTTTGTCTCAGAAAAAATAATAAATAGGCTGAGAGCGGTGGCTTACACCTGTAATCCCAGCACTCTGGGAGGCCAAGGTGGGTGAATCACCTGAGGTCACGAGTTCGAGACCAGCCTGGCCAATATGGTGAAATCCCATCTCTACTAAAAATACAAAAAATTAGCTGGGCATGGTGGCAGGCGCCTGTAATCCCAGCTACTTGGTAGGCTGAGGCAGGAGAATTGCTTGAACCTGGGAGATGGAGGTCTCAGCGAGCCGAGATCTCACCATTGCACTCCAGCCTGGGCAACGAGAGCAAAACTCTGTCTCAAAAAATAATAATAATAATAAATAAATAAGTAAATAACTGCATACTAAAGGACAGAGGCAAGAAGAGTCACATGAACAGCATTAAGTGGCTCTCTGACAGCACAGCCGGTAACTGGACAGGGTTAGCCACTGAGGAATTCTACCATCTTCATACCCAATCCAACACCTCCAATGCACCCTTTAATTTCCTATTACTGATTGGTCATCATCCAATCAGGCCCCTCCATTTTCTGTAAGGTTCCTTTATAACAGCTTCACTCTGAACATCAGTTCCTTCATTTATAAAGTATGTAAGGAAAGACCACAAGGTCAGTGTGAGGTTTAAATGAGATATGGGCAAGAACTGACTATGAAAACACTACACAAATGTTTATCATCATTTTTAATTCCACGGTTATTTTCCTCGCTCAGAGCATTACGATCCCACGTCTGGACCATGAGAGTAGCTTCCCAATTGGTCTTCATTTCCTCAAGTTCTTGCCTCCTTTTATTCAAACTATCTATCCATCACTCCCATTGGATCAATCTTCAAAACTTCAGCACTGTCATTTCACTCATCAGAAATCCTCAGTGCCTCCCCGCGACCTGCAGAGTAAAACTAAAATTCCTTGGTCTGACACTACAGACTGTCCACATTCTGGCTGCAGCCTACCAGCCCATCTTTACTTCCACCATATTCCAATCAAAATAGTCTTCCAAATCTCCAGAGATTCCCCTCACAGCATTCACTCCCTGGCCTAGTGGACTCTCTACTTTCCACCTATGAAGACTATACCAGCTCAAAATTCCCCTCCTTGATGTAGTCTCTCCTAATGACTCCTATTAATTAAAAACCTTCCAACTCCTGGGCCATAATTTCTGTAACTCATCATAGAGCTAATCATATTCTGCTATGTCTACAGCAATTAATGTACATATTTTTAATTCTCAGCTGTTAAGGAATGGTTCTCAACCTTAAGTGTGTATTAGAATCACCTAGGGAATTTCATTTTAATACAGATGTCTAGGCTCCACTTCCAGATTTTTTTTATTCGGTTGGTCTGGGGAGGAGCCCTGGGCATCATGATTTCATGTACAGATAGAATTGAGAGCCACTATCTTAAAGGAAGACACTGGGCTCTTGCACCTCTTAATCCCACTCCCAGTGTCTACAGTAGCCTCTCAGTAGCAGCTAAATCACAGAACTAATTAACCCAATAGCCACCTTAAGCTAAAAAGTCACAGAAAAGCTCTTGCCCCTTTTGCATCTAAGTTGGTCTTCCTTATTCCATATTAAAATTTTGGCACTCCATCCTTCTTTCCTAAGAAACTATCAGAATGCAAGTACCATTTCTTTGGAAATTATCTTTTCATCTTTGTGCAACACATTTTCAAGGGTGAAAATGACAACTTATAAGAATGGATACCAGGGAAAAGCAAGCAATGCTCTCATAAACGGGCCATGTGCAAACATGTAGTTCCCAACACAGTGAGCAATACCATTGTTAACAAATGGAAGGCAGACTTTTGGAAGGCTCACAAGGATAAATGGGGTGGGACTCATAGGCAGTTCTAGAAGCAAAAGGTCTCAACATCAGGGGCAGAAAAAACATTCATGATGAATGTCCTGGGGAAAAAATCACCTTATCTGTTCATGTATGGTGGCTCATGCCTATAATCCCAGCACTTTGGGAGGCCAAGGCAGGAGGATCACTTGAGGTCAGGGGTTCAAGACCAGCCTGGTGAAAATGGTAAAACCCCGTCTCTATTAGCTGGGTGAGGTGGCGGGTGCCTGTAGTCCCAGCTACTTGGGAGGCTGAGGCAGGAGAATCATTTGAACTGGGGAGGCAGAAGTTGCAGTGAGCCAAGATCACACCATTGCACTCCAGTCTGAGCAAAAGGGTGAGACTCTGTCTAAAAAAAAAAAAAAAAAAAAAAAAATCACCTTATCTGACTTATATGTGTGATTACTTGTCTTATACAGAATCATACCATTTAAGTTGAAAGGAATCTTAGTCACCACCTAATCTATCTCCCTCAAGAAACTGAAGTTCGGAAAAGTTAAATGGCTTACTCAAGGTGACACAAGTCAAGACTAGAAAAAAGTCTCCTAGTTCCTACTTATGGGCTCTCCCTACCCTTCTATCCCATACAGTTAAAGTCCACCACTGTTGTTATAATTCATTGGCCAATGGGAAGTCCTGGCCAAGAAAACTACTAAAGTTCAGAGAGACACAAATGAAAGAAAAGTCTCCTCATGTAGACTTCCAGCCAAAGATGGAGTGCTGAATGCACACTTTGCATTGGCTCCTTCCTGAAATTCCATTAAAAACAGTTCTGTTGTTGTTGTTAAGGAATTGACTCTCAAGGAAATAGAAAACAAAAAAAGGAAAAAAACAATAGAATTTTGGAAACTGGAAAAAAAAATAAATATGTGGCAGGCCCCGCCGAGGTGAAGCCTGGAAACAACTCAATTTCTTCTGCAAAACCTTCAAATAGCTCAAGAATCAGCAGAATATGTTATCTCTAGAAGTGGTGATGAAGAAGGAATTAAAGCAAAAGAATTGTTGCCAAATATCAGTTGAAGAAACAGAGTCCCCTGGCACCAAAAGCCAAAATTGACAAATGGGAACTAATTAAACTAAAGAGTTTCTGCACAGCAAAAGAAACTACCATCAGAGTGAAGAGGCAACCTACAGAATAGGAGAAAATTTTCGCTATCTACTCATCTGACAAAGGGCTAATATCCAGAACCTACAAAGAACTCAAACAAATTTACAAGAAAAAACAAACGACCCATCAAAAAGTGGGCGAAGGATATGAACAGACACTTCGCAAAAGAAGACATTCATACAGCCAACAGACACATGAAAAAATGCTCATCATCACTGGCCATCAGAGAAATGCAAATCAAAACCACAATGAGATACCATCTCACACCAGTTAGAATGGCAATCATTAAAAAGTCAGGAAACAACAGGTGCTGGAGAGGATGTGGAGAAATAGGAACACTTTTACACCGTTGGTGGGACTGTAAACTAGTTCAACCATAGTGGAAGACAGTGTGGCGATTCCTCAAGGATCTAGAACTAGAAACACCATTTGAGCCAGCCATCCCATTACTGGGTGTATATCCAAAAGATTATAAATCATGCTGCTATAAAGACACATGCACACGTATGTTTATTGCGGCACTATTCACAATAGCAAAGACTTGGAACCAACCCAAATGTCTATCAATGATAGACTGGATTAAGAAAATGTGGCACATACACACCATGGAATACTATGCAGCCATAAAAAAGTATGAGTTCATGTCCTTTGTAGGGACACGGATGAAGCTGGAAACCATTATTCTTGGAAACCATCATTCTCAGCAAACTATCGCAAGAACAGAAAATCAAACACCACATGTTCTCACTCATAGGTGGGAACTGAACAATGAGAACACTTGGACACAGGAAAGGGAACATGACACACTGGAGCCTGTCGGGTAGGGGGAGGTGGGAGGGATGGATAGCATTAGGAGATATACCTAATGTAAATGACGAGTTAATGGGTGCAGCACACCAATATAGCACATGTATACATACGTAACAAACCTGCATGTTGTGCACATGTACCCTAGAACTTAAAGTATAATTTAAAAACAAAGAAAGAAACACAGTCCCCGATCCTCTCCACTTCCATGCCATATAGATCTAGGTGACTAACCCTCCTCACCCTGGGAGAAAACTAGAGGTTTATTTCTGAAGACTATAAAACGTAGGGTCTCTATCCTGGGAGAGACTAAGTACAGTTGTGGCTGGCATTATCACACTGAAAAGGAGGAGCTTAAGTGAAACTGTACAAGTGTACATAACAATGATGAGGCTACTCAGCTGTGTTCTCCCATCTGGCTCCAGGACATCAGGACTGGACTAAGGGAAAAGTCTTGAAGACACAGACATAGAAGTGTCCCCCCAAAAATGGCACAGCCAGACTACCCTATAGTTAAGCCCACAGTTAGCAAGGCCCCACTACCATGCATGAAGCTTCCAACTGACACTTTTATCTTTTTTTTTTACAAGAAGAGGTCTGGCTATGTTACCCAGGCTGGACTCAAATTCCTGGGCACAAGTGAACTCCCTGCCTCAGCCTCCCCAAGTAGCTGAAACTACAGGTGCACATGACCACGTCCAGCTCAACTGACTTTTTAAAGTCCCACTCTGATAAATGAGAGGAAGCCAAGGATCACCAGACAATTGAGGAAAAATTATAATAGGAATCCAAGGTCAAAGAACAAATGCAAAAAAAAAAAAAAAAACAAGTTGGAAAAAACAAAAGTTGTGCAGAAAAAAAGAAAATGTTAAAAAAAAAAACTCAATAAAATCAAAGAATTAAGGGGAATATACATGCATGAAACAAGGTCAAGATATGGCCAAAATAAGAAATAGAGGACCAAAAAAAAAAAAAAGAGGAGCTATTAGAAATCAAAAATAAAATAGCAGAACTTAAAAACTCAATGGAAAAGTTAGAACATAAAATTGAGGAACTCTCCCCCAAAAATTAATTAATTACTTAATTAAGAAACAGAAAACATAATGAAATTACAGAGCTCACCCAGAAAGTTCAGCATCTAAAAACCAGAAGTTCCAGAAAGAGAAAGCAAACAAGAGTAAGAAAACAGTCAAAGAAAATTTTTAGGAAAATTTCAAACCGAAGGTTATTTTCAGATTGAAATATAACCAAATTAAGGCACTTCTTGTAAAATTTCACAACTATGGAGATAATCAAAATATTCAGCAAGCTTAAATGTAAGTTTCATAAAAAGGATCAAAATTCAGAATGGTAATCATCAAGGGTAATGCTACAGAGTAGAAGGCAATAAAGAAAAACTCAGAAAGAAAGTGATTTCTAACCAAAAATTCTATAATCAGCCAAAGTGCCAATGAAGTGACAGGAGAATAAAGACATTTTTCAAATATGCACAAGGCTTTAACAATTTTATCTCTTGTTCACCTTTCTCAAAAAGCTAGTTGGGGATGTAGCCAAAATACCAAAACAAAGCAGGAAGCCAAAACAGCAAAAACCACAAGAATTTAGGAAACAAACATTCCAACACAAGAAAGAGGTAAAGGGACCCCCTCCCCCAATAGATGCTGAAGGGCAACCCCAAAATGAATGACACTGAGCAGCTGGTCGAGAGTACAACTAGTCCAAACTAGATCAAGTAAGGAGGTTCTTCCAAATAAGTCTTCTAGGAGACGAAACTGAATGTATGGGGAGAAGTTTTATAATAAGTTAGTAAAATTTAGCCAACTTTAAAAAATAAAATAATTCCAAGGGAAAACAAAAAATTGTTTAGAAAAGGAAAAATAATCACAGGTATGCTACAGAGTTCTGCTACAAATAACATCTACACCGTCATAATTAGGTAAACAATAATCTTACTACTAATATAAATATATTGGGTGTGAGAGCAGGAAGTATGTTACCGTGTGGGTGCGGGAGTACATTATGAAAGAGAGCTATTTCCTCCATGGTAGTAGGAGGAGAAGGAGGAAAAGGGAGAGGAGGAGGAGGAGAAAACCAATAAATCGTATCTACAATTTAAAACACAAGAAGTAGCAATGTAAAGCATGTTACTTAGAGACTGTCAAGAGACAAAATTACGACAAATTTAGTAAAAGTGACTTGTACTCACAATTCATGAGTCAGGTTGGCCTCTATTCTGTAAAACAGACCAGGGCAGAACCAAGGATTTCATAAGGTGGGAACAAGGAAAGAGAACAAAAGGGGGAAAAAAGCTGATTAGTAACATAAAGTTACTTCAGGTTACTTTTTTTTTGGTAAAGATTAAAACAGAGGGGACTTCCTTATTACACTGATTCACGTAGACTGTAATCTCCTGTTTTCAGGGGGAAAAATGGTCTATTTGGGGATCTCCCTGCTCCCTTAAAGCTTCGGTTTGATTAGGCAGCATTTAGCATGAGTGACTCCATTTCTGTTTGGTCTGGTTTGTTGGGGCTTAGTACAGGAGCTCAGTCCAAAACAATGGCCTTCCATAATTTTTGTTTAATTAGATACAGTGAGATGAAAAAGCTTGAAAAACTGAAAATGAGTCCCTCTGAAAATCAGAATATCATTGGAGAATAGCAGTGGAAAGGTATATGTTCTACTCTTCTGCCCTAAATAATAAAACATTAAAACCAGAGGAAGAGAATCCCATCTTCAATGAAATAAAAAGACAGCCTTCAATCCCAAACTACAAACTATGAAATACCTGCTAAATGCTGTGAAATCTGGACCAAAATGGGGGAGGAAGCTGAGGGTAGATTTTCCTAAAAGTAAACATCATTGTCCTGAGAGGTCAATCTAACAACCTTTGATAAGATCAGTGAAATCAGGAAGAATAAGCAGACCATAGGAGAATCAGAGAGTATCCCTATGGAATTACTATTCACACAGAAAAATAATAAAAATCATTATCATATTCATTATTAAACTTTTACTACTTGGCACTGTTACAACCGCTAAGCACTTTCAATGTATTGAATCACTTCATTCTCTCAACAACCTTCTGAAGTATGTACTAGTACTGTCTACATTTTACACACCACAATGTAAGAATAAGAGCCAGGCTTTAATTTAGCCAATAGAATTGCAGGACTTACACTATTCACTATACAACTTCTCTAGTGAAAAGGAAGGTGGAACGGAAGGAAAAAGTTTAATGAGGTGCCACTTCCAGCCTCCTAGTTTAGGAGATTGCTAAGTGCAATTGGATTCAATCTCCAGATTTCAACAGAGATAGCCTATGACTTTCAGGGCATCACTAAGAGCCACACTAAACTCTCAATCCGAAAACTGAAGGGAGACGTCCTCTCCAAGCAAGAAAATAATAGGTTTGATGTTCTAAATTAAAATGAAGATGAAACAAAACTCAGGATTCCAGCTTTCTCTCCTAGCCGTTACTAAGGATTACAAACATCTTTTTAAAATAAAACTTGACTGCAACATAAGCCCCTTTTCTCTGTCTCATTGGAGTTGAACACAAGAGTACTATTCCCTTTGCCTTAGCGGCTAACTGCTAAAAGTCTGAACATTTTAACACATTGTCTTTAAACACTAATACTCTGAGGTAGACAACGGAAACTGTCACTGTATCACCAGTGAGAAATCCAAACCACCAAAGTTATACTGTCTATCCAGCGTTGCAAATCTGAATATCTGACTAATACTCAGTTTCACAGTCCAGCAATTTTAGCCAATAGATCTTAAAACCTTTTTCATCATGAGAGATTCTGCCTGAAAACAAATAATTTTTTATGGATATGCCAATGGCCCTGATCTGATCACTATGCATTGTATGTATCAAAACATCACTATGTACCCCACAAATATGTACAATTATTATTTGTCAGGTAAAAAAGAAAATAGGCCTGGTGCGGTGACACACCTGTAATCCCAGCACTTGGGAGGCTGCGGTGGGCAGATCACTGGAGGCCAGGAGTTTGAGACCAGCCTGGTCAACATGGTGAAACCCTGTCACTACTGAAAATACAGGTGTGGTGGCATGCACCTGCAGTCCCAGCTACTCGGGAGGCTAAGGCATGAGAATAGCTTGAACCTGGGAGGCAGAGGTTGCAGTGAGCCGAGATCACACCACTGCACTTCAGCCTGGGTGTTGGAGTGAGATTCTGTCTCAAAAAAAAAAAAAAAAGAAAGAAAAGAAAAGAAAAAGAAAGAGAGGAGAGAAAATAATAATTAAAACAAACAAACAAAAAAAAACTGGTGACTAGAACAGCCTATCCTAGTCAATATGACTTTTCATACTATTTTAAGTCAAGGGAACAGAGGTGCTAAATGGGAAAGGAAATCAGAGACAAAAGAAAATAAAAGTGACTGTGAGTTACCAAATAATATTGTGGAATAGACTATAGTAAATAAGAAAAAAAGGGCCCTGATAACAGAGTTGGGAAAGGATGGACTATTTATAAGAGCAAGCAAAGAGTGATTAGAGGTTGTTGAAATTCTTATCTTATTAGGTTAAGTCATATATTATGTGCCACATTTTGCCAATATCCAGCAATAATTTATCTACAGAATTAGTAATATTATGTAATTCAATCTAATACTTGGTGATGTTCTAATATTATTAAAACTTAGTTAAAGCCCTCAGTTCACAAACTTCTACATCAGAACAGGTGACCTTATTTCACATCTCATCACAGGTTTATGACAAAGTTACCATTTGCAATCTCATCACAAGTTTGTGACAAAGTTACTATTTGTTTGCAATTTTAGGAAATTTGTGCAAATAAACATCAAACTGACCTTAATCTGAGAAATCAAATGCTGTGGTGCCTGTCAACAGTATCAATTCAAAAGTACCAAAATGAGTAGTTATTATATAAGAATAACTCTTACCACATTCTCTTCTATAACATATACTCTAAGCTTAAAGCCCCAATTTTCTTTTGTAAAAGGGGATTAAATAGCAGAAATACAACAAAGGAAAAAATACTAGGATGACTTCAATCAAAATAGACTACATTCTAGGTTCCCCATTTAACGTCATGAATTGGAGCTATTCCAGGATTAGGCAATGTTTTTGTGCTCAGAAGGAAGTAACACTGTACACCTCTGTCTTCCTGAGCTATTAAACAAAGGCACATGTGATAACCTGTATTGTCTTAAAGTCTGTATTTCTCCTTTCAGCCAGTTGATATGCAGCAAGCTATAACGTTTTAAGTATTCATCTGCTAACCTGTTGAAGGTAGACACGGTGAGGAACCCAAGCACCAAGAGATCTCTAGTAAAACCCTTATCTTTCATTACCAAGAGCATCTAAAGAGAGTATAAGAGAAGTCCTCTTGGGACAAAAGGCAAAAGTTGAAAGGCCAGCTGATTTCTCACCTCTCCTAAAGCTATATTCCCCACCCCAGTCCACTACCATAGGGTAGGTGATTATAGCATTGGATTAGGGGGCACGTGAACCTAGAAACAGACTGAGAGGTGCTGCCCTAGGAATAGTTGCTTCTTATTGTCCATATGCAGATATATGCACTGATTTAACTCCTTTAAGACAGGTTTGGGTCTCACACTGCAGGGCTTCCCTGTGCGTCTTTGGCTATAATCAGGAATGAGGGCCTCCCCTCTCAAAAGAAAGAAGGAGATAAAAAGAGCAATGGATGCAGAAAGAAGTTTTAGAAAAGATACTATGTGCAATACCTCCAAGAATCTAACAAACTTATATATTATACAGAAGATTCATATTTAAGTGGTTCTAGAGAGAAGCAAAAATTGTCATAATATTAAAATATCCATTAATCAACTGACCACTTTGGTCCCAGTCAAGTATCCTTTCCACATTACTAGGTTTTGCTTCTTTGCTGTCATCATCTCTCACTGAATGAGAAAGGCAACAGTCAACAATACAATTGCAAATAAAATATCAGATCTTCCAAAGATGAGGCATTTCAAGAAGTGCTGTTGGAGAACCACTCCAACCACACTCAATGACACTGGGAAGTAAGGATCTTAAAGTTAGCTAGTTAAACACAATAATAATACAATAGGGGAGTCAAAATCAGACTAATTTTTATAATTAAAATATTAAGATACACTGTGGCAGACTGCTTCTTACCTCTCCCCAACCACGCCCCCCACGCATACCCCCACACACCAATTCATTCTCCCCTTCTTTCTGCACATAGGCTGGAATATATTCATTTATAGATTTATATTTCCCAGCCTTCTTTGCAGTAAAATATGGCCATCTGACTAAGTTAGGTCAAAAGGATGTGGGGTAGAAGTTATACGTACCCCTTCCAGGCCATTTTCAACTTAAAGACAAGCTACTTCCCTGGATTTAGGGCATTTTCCAGCCTCCCACTGGCAGACTCAACTTCCCTTATGCATCCCAGCATTACTCCAAAGGTGGGGAAGAAACAAGATGGAGCCTGATCCTAGAATGACTTCATGGAGCAGAGGCTAGACTAGTTCACTTACTTTGTGAGAGACAAGTATATTTCTATCTTATTTTAGAAATTACATATCATGGTACCTTTGTTACAGTGGGTTAACATTTATTCTATGGAACAGGAAAACCCTTGCAAAAACTGGTAAAACTTTCTAATGCTTTTGAAAAAATAAAAAGGCTCTCTTTCAAATTGTGCTGACAAACTCACACGTAAAGCAAGTCAAAATTTTAATAAAACATTTTTATCAGAAAATGATATCAAGAAAATACTAGATTCACTTTTTTCTATGAGTTAGTTACTCGAGAGAAAATACGAGATAAACATATTTTCACTTTATTTTTCAGGATAAAGCCTGAATCATACCAGGTTTTTTCTCTTTTACTATTTACTATGAAATGTAACTGGATTCTCTTTAAGTGGCAAATTCTGATACCAATTCTCCTCTGATGAGGGAATTCCTTGTATAAAAGGAATATTTGTCTATTTCTTGCTACTGCAGAGGGAAACAATAACAAGCGAAAATAAGACAAAACAAATTTCTCAGTGGGTACAGTGATTTTCAGGGCCTTTTACTAGGAGAAAGCATCAGAGTAAAGAATGTTTGGAAATTATATATAAGATCATCAAATACCAATGTTTGTTCCTTGGCCACAGTATTCTAAATTATTTTTAATATGAAACATTCATCCATGTCTATATATTCTTTTCTCAATGTTTTTAAAATAGGAATGAAGAGTCAAGTCATTAGTGCGTTCAATTTTTTTTTTTTTTTTTTTACAAATGAGAAACTTTCTTTAACAAAAAAAAAATTTAAGAACAAAAATAAAAGAGATTCAGTCTTAAGAGACCTCTCAACTGAAATGTATGAGATAATTATGGTAACTTGAATACTAACTCAATATTGATGATATTAAGGTTCATTGGTAATATTTGTTTGATGATATCAGGACTTAGTGATATTAAGACAGCGTTCGGTTATTTATGATTTGCTGTGAGTGTGTGTGAGAGAGAGAGTGTGTGTGTGTGTGTATGCTGGTATGGTGATTATATTTTTCAGAGTTCTTATCTTTTAAAGATACATACTGAAAAATTCGCAGATAAAATAATGTCTGTGATTTACTTCCTAATCTGAAGGGTATGGAAAAGTATAGACAAAATAAAATTGTTCATGAGTTGATAACTATTGAAGTTTAGTGATAAATACTAGGGGTTCCTTATATCATCCTATTTCTATTTATGTTTGAAATTTTCTACAATAAAAAGTGTTTAAAACATATTTACAGGAATAACATAGTTTTTCATGTCCCAGTCGTCAAACACTTCAGAGTTGATAAGAAAAAAGAGAAAAGGGTAAAAGAAGGAAGAGAAAGGAGGGAGGTGGAAAAAAGTACCAAAGCAGACAAATAACACAAGAAAAAGATGGGTGGGCTCAACTTCCCCAAGGACCATTATTACTGCCCTACCTACCTCATCACAAATACCTTCCGATGGTCCCAGTGATTCCTGTGAGCCAGCAGAGCCTTGTGCTAATGTAATCTGCGCTACCTCTTCTCAGACATAAAGGAATATGTGACTTCTAGCTCCCCAAAATAAAACCACAGTCTAATGCAACATTCGTCCTCATTATAACTCCTCTCTTCCCTCTATGTCCTTTCCATTTCCCTGTTCAAGTTCATGAAAGCTGAAGTTCTTTCTCAAGTCTACATCATGATAGAAAGAAGATTCTCTACAGACCAACAAAGTGCCAAAGCACAGTGGGCAGTCAGGCAAAGTGAGTATATTCAAACTGCAGACTTTTTATAAAAGAATCATTAGAAAGATTACCAAAGGTCAGCATCACAACTGGAACTGTAGAGCACACTAGATCATAAAGGCACATTTGACCAGACAAGTATCTGCCCTTATTTCTAAAGCTTGTGGAGCTCAGTTAATGAAGAATTTCAAAAACTGAAATGCCAGCTGTTACATACCTGATCCCTAACAGGAAAAAAAAAAAACTGTTAAAAACACTAATTTCATAGAAAACATTCTCACAGATGATTTGTTACAAATAAAAATTATAAACTACACTCAAAAAGTATCATGGATGTATGTCACAATCTAACTACTGTTTGGAACGTGTCTAATGACATTGTCATATGTCCCATCTCTGATGAAGTAAATTGATAATGAACTTTCCTATTCTTTGCTCTATTCATCATTGTCATTATCTGGTCCACTTATGATATGTAGTGCTGCTGTTTCTGTTTTTTAAATACATGTAAATTCATTGACACACTTCTTATGGGTCTACGTCACCTCCCCTCCCTTTGAATTGGAGTAGGCTTGTGACTCCTTTGACTAATACAGTACAGTAAAAATGTCTGAGACTGGGACATAAAAGCCCAAGTAGCTCCTGCTTGATTTTTTTGGACATCTAGCTCTTTGAATATTCTCCCTCTTCGAACCCAGCCACCATACTGAGAAAAGCTCACTGCAAGTAGAGAAATCACATACAGTTCTATTGCAGAATTACTGCTGAGCCCAGCCTTCAAATCATCTCAGCCTAGAAGCCAGACATGAGTGAGAGACCTTCAGATGATTCCAGCTCCTTGTGGTTCAAGTCATCCCCAGCCACTAAAGTTTTCCAAGATAAGAGCCTTGACATCCCCACTGTGCACTAATTCTTAACCTTCAGAATCCATGAGGGTGATAAAATGGTTGTATCCCTTGAAGTCTTGGATGCTTTCTAACACAGCAAAAGTTTACCAGGACATATAATATATGATAGCATTCTTGACCACCTCATTCTTATTTCATTCATCTCTTATCCTTGTCAATTTTCTTCCTTCCCTCAAATGTTTCCTCTTCTTCACTCAACCATCTTTTTACCATTTTCAGTTCATGAGCTAATTTGTCCACAGAAATAGTTTCAGACATTCATGATTATTCATTCTGACGTTTATTGCACAGTCATGATGTATTAGGAACCATGCATGAGGCACTAAGGTGGTTACAAAGATGAACAAGACATGATCTTTGCTCTAGAGAAGAATGGGAAAAGAGTACCTTAAAAACGACGTATGACATTACAATCTATTAAGGACTACAAAAGTGGTAATGTGCAGTGTCTTAATACATTGGTAAAATAAGTCAATGTCCAATTTCTTCCAGTGCTGTGTGAAATTCTGAAAATCAAATTTACTTAAATAAGCAATATGGACCCACAACAAAATAAATGTTTGTGTACACATTACACGTATACATAAATCTCAATTCTGTTACATATCAATTTCTCAAAAGCATATTTCCAAGTCTTTTTTTCCTTCTGAGTATTCTGTCTTATACAAACCACACAAAATAAAACATAATATTTGGCATGATCTAGCACCCAGAACACTGCCTGAAATATATTGGGTATTTGGTAAGTATTTATGGGATGACAGTTATTTCACTTTATCCAGCTGCTGGTATTTACTTCAGAAGCCAAATCTCAAAGGCAACGGAAGCATCTACTTCAGATCTTTCACCATTTGTAGTTCCTCCTACTATCACTGGGCAAATCTGAAAGAAAACTCTTATTTCAAAAGTCACACGGATAAGGAGGGACCATTGTATATTCACTTGCATCTTAAATTAGCAAAGTCTTGGAATCGTAAGTTAATAAACAACTTACAGGATCATTTTTTCTCGGAGATGCCTCTGATGATGAATTCTGTCCTATGCAGGAAGTTCTTTCTTTCTGAGGGGAGCCAGAAGCTCAGAGATACTATCTCCAATGTGTGAAGTGATGGTATTTCAACCAAGCTCTCATGCTCTTATCTCTTTAATATAACAAGTTTTTATCCACCATTACTCTAAATTTTCTATTAATATATAAAGTGAGCCTCATGATATAAAGGAACACTCTCTGCCCTTAACTGACGAAGCAACTGAGGACCAAACTTACAAACTCTATGGGCCTTGTGATATCTGTAAGATTAATGGGGCTGAGGCTGATAACCTCTAATATTGTCTTTAGCCCCAAAATGTAATTACTCTATGTAGCTTGATCTAGAAACCCACTTGTTTCTCATTTTACTACTGTGTTAAACAGAAAATTCAACCACCGAGAGGGCAGTCCTGTACCTTTTGATATATTAAAAGATCCAATTTTTAATCTATTTTCTGACACCACCGGAGAAGACATAAGCAATGGTTCTTTAAACATTATCCTGAAGTATCCTGATGTCACCTGATGTCCAGTATCTTATTTCACTCATTATTTTTACTGGAACTTCTGGCCAAGAACCCTGATTTTAGTGGAAGGAACCTAAACAGGTAAGTCTGCTTAACCTGGCTCTAAATCTTAGCTTTGCCATTTATTCGCTGCATAACTTTATACACGTTACTTAATTCCTTAGAGACTACTTTCTTATCTGTAAAATGAGGATGATGATGATACCAACCCTAAAGGATTGTCATGAGAAGTAAGAGAAATGCACATAAAATTCCTTACACACAGCAAACACTCAGGAAAGCAATTGGTCAGCTGGTCATTGCCTCGTCTTTATTCTGTATTGGCTCACATTTACATACTCAACAACTGCTAACTGAACACCTGCTAAATGTCAGATATGTTATCAAATAAAACATAAAACATGGTCATTAAGATACTCATACCCTAGTAAAAGGGACAGAAAAGACAGAAGCTAACAATTTCATTACCATGTGATCCAGTGCTAGACCACAGATGGTTACAAGCTTCAACTCTGCCTGGAGATAAGAGGTGGAAAGATCACTCTTAGGTGGGAATTGAACAATGAGAACACTTGGACACAGGGTGGGAAACATCACACGTTGGGGTCTGTTGGGAGGTGGGGAGCTGGGGGAGGAATAGCATTAGGAGAAATACCTAATGTAAATGACGAGTTGACGGGTGCAGCAAACCGACATGGCACATGTATACCTATGTAACAAACCTGCATGTTGTGCACATGTACCCTAGAACTTAAAGTATAACTAAAATTAAAAAAAAAAAAGAGGTAGATAAACAGCAACAGTGATGCCTGGGCTGGGCTAAAAAGCTGAGTAAGTTGGTAGATGGTGAGGCAAAGGCACATCCCAGGCCAAGGGCTCAGTGTTGTGAAATACAAGCTGAATATGAAGAAATGCGAAAAGTAAAAAACAACTTCTATTAATTTAAATATATCCATTTTAATATTCCTTCCTTTCCCCGCACTCAATCCACATATACACATTTCTACTATTAAAAAGAAACTAAAACTGTGTATTAGTCCATTTTCACACTGCTGATAAAGACATACTCAAGACTGGGCAATTTACAAAGGAAAGATGTTTAATTGGACTTAAAGTTCCATGTGGCTAGGGAAGCCTCACAATCATGGTGGAAGGCAAGGAGAAGCAAGTCACATCTTACGTGGATGGCGGCAGGCAAAGAGAGAAGCGCTTGTGCAGGGAAACTCCCCTTTTTATAACCACCAGATCTTGGAGACTTATTCACTATCACACAAACAGCATCAGAAAGACCTGCCCCCATGATTCAATTACTTCCCACTGGGCCCCTCCCACGACACACGGGAATTCAAGATAAGATTTGTGTGGCAACACAACCAAACCATATCAAACCCAAAATGACTTCTTTCCAGTCTTATGTTTATTTCTTCACTTATTTTTCAAGCAAATATTTGATTTAAACTCTACTGTATATCAGGTACTGTGACAGGGATATAACATTCAACATGGAAAACACAAGCCCTGCCTTCCCCAAGCTCATACTTCTGTGGAGTTTTGATCTAACTCCTCAAAGAGCCTTCCCCTGCAACATCACATAGGACAGAGAGATATTGTATCTAAGCCATTAGATAGCTGACTATGAGAGTTGGGCACCCTAAGATTAGAGATCATTGGATTCAAACTTCTCAATTGAGAGGTGAAATACTTAAAGCCCCAAACAAGCAGAGTTGAGAGATATCACCTCCCTCCCTTTGTTCATTAATACAGTTATCAATATCTTAATCTTTAAAAATTAGACCAGGCATGGTGGCTCATGCCTGTAACCTCAGCACTTCCGGAGGCCGAGGCGAGAGTATCACGAGGTCAGGATATTGAGACCATCTTGGCCAACATGGTGAAACCCTGTCTCTACTAAAAATACAAAAATTAGCTGGGCATGGTGGTGTGTGTCCGTAATGCCAGCTACTCAGGAGGCTGAGGCAGGAGAATCGCTTTAACCAGGGAGTCGGAGGTTGCAGTGCGCCAAGATCAGGCCACGGCACTGCAGCCTGCTGACAGAGCGAGACTCCTTCTCCAGGAAAAAAAAAAAAAAAAATTAAGCATTAACTATAACTATTGTTTGAGAACTCTAGATTAAAATTATGAGTTTTCCAAATAGACTTCATGTACACACACACACACACACACACACACACACACAGAATCACACAGTCCTTTAAAGCTTCACCCCACTCAGTATTTAATTTCATTAAATAAGTTAATACACAGAAAACACTTAGAATAGTTACCTGGCACATAGATGTCATTTAAGTGTTTGCTATCAGTATTACTGTTTTAACTTAATCTTCATAGCATTACTATTACGATTAATCGCTAAAACATGAAAATGGACAGGACTAGATGGCACTTTGGCAGGTACCGTTTTATAAATGAATAAATAAATGCTAAGATAATATATCCAAAATTATAAACATAATAATAATACCTTTGAGACTGGAAATCTAGTATCCTTATTCTCAGACTTCTAGGAAAAAAGTCTGGCTACATTAAAATAGCTGAAGAGCTACATTTAAACACATTTACTTTTGGCCAAGCACAGTGGCTCATGCCTGTAATCCCAGCACTTGGGGAGGCCAAGGAGGGTAGATCACTTGAGGTCAGGAGTTTGAGACCGGCCTGACCAGCATGGTGAAACCCCGTCTCTATTAAAAATACAAAATTATCCAGGCATGGTGGCACACACCTGTAATCCCAGCTATTCGGCAGGCTGAGGCACAAGAATCACTTGAACCCAGGAGGCAGAGATTACAATGAGCCGAGATCAAGCCACTGCACTCCAGCCTGTGTAACAATAGTGATACTCCATCTCAAAAAAAGAAAAACTATTTTTATGGATTTATCATTTTTATCTTGTCTACCTACAGAGAGAAATTGAGATGTGTTTCAATTTTAAAAATACATGAACAAAATTTAACCAAGGAAGAATGAGATTTTTGCACGGCAAACTACAAAACATTGTGGAAATAAATTTAAAAAGACCTAAATAAATGGAAAGACATCCTACATTCATGGATGAAAGACATGGTATTGTTAAAATGGCAAAGCTTCCCAAATGGATCTACAGATTCAATGAATTCTCTATTAAAATCCCAACAACGTTTTCTGCAGAACTGGACAAGTAAAATTAATAGACAAAACAATCTTAAAAAAAAAGAACAAAGTTGGAGGACTCACACTCCCAATTTCAAAATTTACTATAATGGCATAGCAATCAAAACTGTGTAGTACTCCATAAGGATAGATATATAGATCAACACTACAGAATTAAGGGTCCAGAAATAAATTCACACAACTGGGGTCAATTATTTTTGACCAAGATGTCAATACCATCCAATGGGGAAAGAAAAATATTTTCAACAATGGTATAGGGATAACTGAATACAAATAAATTTGGACCTCTACCTCACACCATACATAAAAATTAACTCAAAATGGATCAAAGATTTAATTAAAGAACTAAAATTGTAAAACTCTTAGAAGAAAACATAGGTAAAAATTTTCATGACCTTAGATCAAGCAATGGTTTCTTAAATATGACATCAAAAGCATAAGCAAGAAAAGAAAAATAGGTAAGCAGGACTTCATCAACTTAAAGATTTTTGTGTGACATTATTGAATAAGGTTACAAAAAGCTCCCACAGAATGAAAAACATATTTGCAAATGATATATCTGATAAGGGTCTGGTATCCAGAATATATAAAGAACACTTACAGTTAAACAAGAAAAAGACAACCCAATGTTAAAATGGGTGAAGGATTTGAATAGACATTTCTCCAAAAACATATATGAACGGCCAAAAAACACATAAAACATTTTCAACATCATTAGTCACTATGGAAATGCAAACTGAAACCATGAGACACCACTTCATACACACTAGGATGAACATAATCCAAAGAATAGAAACTGAACAAGTATTAGCAAGAATGTGGAGAAATCAGAACCCCTCATACATTGCTGCTGGAAATGTAAAATGGTATAGTCACTGAGAAAAATAGTTTGGCAGTTCCTCAAAAGTTAAACATAGAATTTTCGTATGACTCAGCATTTCCACTCCTAGGTATATACCCAAGAGAATTAAAAACACATTCACACAAAAACTTGTATATGAATGCTCATAGCAGTACTACTCACAACAGCCAAAAAGTGAAAACAACCCAATGTCTGCCAACTGATGAATGAATAAACAAAATTTGTATATTCATACAATGAAATATTATATCATTCTACCCTAAAAAGGAATGAAATACTGATATATGGTACAACTTGAATGAACCTTGAAAACATATTGGATAAAAGAAGCCAGATACAAATGGCCACAAGTTGTACTGATTACTTTTACATAAAATGTCTAGAGTAGGTAAATCCATACAGGCAGAAAGTAGGTTACTGATATGGAGGTGTGGGGTTTCTTTCTGGGATAATGGAAATCTTCTGGAATTAGATAGTGGCGATGACTGCATAACATCATAAATATAGTAAAAATCACTAGACTATACTCTGTAAAATGATTTAAATGGCAAATTTAAAGGAGGAGTCAGAGACCAAAAGGCAGAAAGTAGAAAACAGAGTGGAATTCAAACTTATGCAGGGGTTAGTTCTTAGTCAACACATAGGGTCAAAACTGAACAGTCAGTTAGCCTTGAGCCTTCCACAGGAGACACAGGTCACACTACAGACTGACACACTCTCTCTGGATATGTCCAACACAGTATCAGCAGAAGTGTCCAGAAGCACTGGAAGTTCTATCAGTTAGCTTTTGATTAGAAGAAAAACAAAACCCACTCCATAATGAGTGGTGTACAAATAATAAAAGCATATTGTTTCTCATGATTCTGCAGGTCGGTTGGGCCTTCCTAGCCTGGATATCTAGGGTGGCCTCATTCACACTTCTGGCACTTATAAGCTATCAGCCAGGGCACATGTGGCCTCTTGAACAGGACAATTTGGGCTTGCTCCTATAGTCCTCAGGGTCCTAAGTGCAGTAAGAGAGAGCACGCCCCCAGGACACAGCACACTGCATGTTTCTGAATGCTTTACATTTATTTGCTCTTGTTTCACTGGCCAAAACAAGTCACATGACCAAGCCCAGCATCAGTATGGGTGGCGACTACTCAAGGTGAGCAGACACTGGGAGGGAAATGATGCAGGTCTTTTTGCAAACAATCCAGCCCACAGAATAATCAATTTTGGGTTTTTTGGTTTAGGACTAAAGTATCTGGCATGGGCCTAGAGGTCAGTTTATATAAAAAGGTATGTATCTTTAACCACAAATCACATTGAGCATTGTGAGATGCTCATGGAAATCCTCTGCAGACTCAGGCAGACTAAGAGGGTAGTAGGTTCATATGCCTCCAGCACACACCCCTTCTGGGGTGTATACTCATCAGGTGGAAAGATGAACAGGGTCACTTGCACTCTTTACATTGTTCTTTCTCTCTCTCTTTCTGTCTCCTCTTTCTTTTTTTATGACTGGCCCACAGAGTTGAACTCCCCTAATTCATATATGCTTCAATTCTACTACACACTGAAAACCAGAAATCTGAAACATTTTGTGTAATTGTGTGTCAAGCTTGGAGCTTCTCAAAATATCAAAGATTAAAGAATTTTTTGAATGCTTCATAGTATAATAATGTTTATGATAAGATACACACCAGCTTATCAAAAGAAAAATTTTCCCTGTCACTAAACTCCAAAGAGAAACTAGTTTGTGGGATCATAAAAGGTAACGAAAGATATTACACAATATCTTCGATAGCAGTTTGGGCAGAAATTACAAAAGCATTCCTCAACAGGCTACTTCTTATATTAATATTTCATAATGGCTTAGTAAATAAAGCCTTAGTAAAGGCATTCCTACCTGGGCTGGGTTAAATAGGTTACTATCTGGTTAACTCAAGAAATAGGAATAAAGTACAGAAATAGGTAAATCAGGAATATGATCCTTGGTCTGTATCTGTTAAATATTATCTCAAGACCACTTCTGGCAAAACTTGAGTGAAATTCAGTTTAATATATACTCTCCAATATGTGACAGATATGTAAATCTTATGTTAATAGTAATATTGTGTAATATAATTTAAAGCACATTTGTAAAATTTTTTAAATGCTAATATGTGCCTTCCTGATAGGCCAAGTATTTTATGGTGTACTTGGCTGAATGGCCCAAGGTAACAGGAAACAGTCCCAAAGACCTATGGCTTCACACAGGAAGAAATTACCTTTGGAGATTCCAACTTCATCTGATTTAAGCCCTGCTTCTTGACTTCATGATCTTTCTGCTAACCCTAGCTGAAATGTCTCAGATTACTATAACTAAGAATTACTAAGACCCTGGCAGGTGTTTCAGTATTATTTCTGCCAAATCAGAAGGCTGTACATGGCAAAGTGGGACAATTGTAGTTTTCAGTTCACAGCACAAATTATACAAGTAGACACTAATATTTTAAATGAGTGAAACAGAAAAGCACATTCAAAGCACAATGTGAGTCTTATCAGTTACGCATAGACTAGAAGACTTCAGGGTGATTGGCTGATGCATTTCAGTAGATCCTAGCCAAGGCATGCATCCTGGAATTCCAGCTGAGCCATCTATAGGTTGATAACTCCAAAATCTACATCTTTAGCTTTGACATTCTCCAGAACCTCAGATTGCTGTATCCAACTGCAAACCTGACATCTTTATTTAAATATCTAGCAGGTATCTCAAACATAACACCACTTAACACAGAGCTCTAGATAGTCCCCTAAATTTTGCTCTTCATCCAGTATCCAAGTAAATGGCCTCGCCAACTCCCCAGCTGCTCAGCCAAGTATCTAGGCATTATCTCTGATTCATTCTTTTCTCTCATACTCAAATCTAATTCATCAGCATGTTCTTTGGACTGTACCCCCAAATATTTTCTGAATCTATTCAAGTTTCTTATTCTTCACTACTCTCCCATTAGTGCAATAGACTGATTGGAATAATGGCCCCAATTTTTCATATCTCCTTGTATCTTTTCACACCTGTCTGAATCCCTGTCCTTTGGCAATGCCCTCCCACACTGACTGTGGATATACCTATGTAACTTACTTTGACCTATGGGACAGTAGCAAACTTGACCGAAGCTGAGGCTTTAAAACATGTGTGTTTGTTTCTACTTCCTCTCTTCCTTCTTTGTGATCACCATGAGAATATAACTGTCCAGCCTGAGGGTAAGCCCAAACTAGCCTACTAGAGGGATGTAATGTACAAATGGAGGAGAGCAGAGTTGATCCAGACATCTCAGCTGAGACCATCCCTATACCAGTTGACAGCCAGCTGGCCCCTCAAACATATCAGAGAACCCAGGCAATATTGCAGAGCTGCCTACCTGACCCACAGTGGATCACAGACACACAGGCAAGCCCAATTAAGATCAACCAATCCCAGCCAAGATCAGCAGAATTACCCAGACATCCTATACTCATGAGAAAAAATAAATCATAATTGTTGTATGCTGCTGAATGTATGGGACTGTTTGTTACACAGGGTTACTGTGGCAATAACTGATATAGCCATCATTATCCCTTGCCAGGGCTACTGGAATATCCTCCTCATGGGTCTCACTACTTCCTTCTTATCTCCTTATAATCATTTTTCCACGCATCAGTAAATACGATCATTAAAAAACATAAATCAGTCTGTGGCATCAGCCCTGATAAAATCCTCCAACGGCTACTTGCTAAAACCCACACTCCTTAACCTAGTGTATGACCTACTTCTCTAACCACATCTAGTACCACTCCCCAGTGGCCCACTATGATTCAACCACACCAGCCTTCTTCCTATTCTTCAAATACAGCAAACTCATGGCTGGGGTCTTGGCACATGATGTTCTCTCTACCAGGAAGAGCGCTCCATTTCTTTATCCCTCCTCCTTACCCATTTCTCTCTTGCCAGTTCCTTCTTATAACTCAAATTTTAGTTTAAATGTCACTTCCACAAACAAAAGACCTTCCCTTGACTACCCAGTCTAAAGTAGACAGCCAGTTACTCTCACTACGTTATCCTGTTTTAATTATTTCCATGGTACTTATCACTGTGCGACATTTTTCTTGATTATGTGTTGTTTTTATTGTGCACTCTCCCCACTGGTTGTAAGTTTCACAGGAAAGGAACCTGGTCTGTGTATTCACCACTGGGTCCTCAGCTCCTAAAGTAGTTCCTTCACATAATATTCATTAAATACTCAAATTGAATTGGACATGATTGTATTTACTTATGATTGAGGGATAACTCTAAGGAGTATGCAAGTGGAAGAACGTAAGAGAAAGAACAGCCTTTATTACAGAAAGAAGAGGGGTGGGATGATATTGTAAATGACAAGATCAAAACTTTATTGGGGTGATTGCAAAAGGGGAGGAGGAGTAATTAAAATGGTTTCAGAAAGCTCATAATAAGACTATGGGTTTTAGAGAGAAGAAATAGTAGAAGTAAATATTGGATGAATGTTACCTGACATAGAATAAACAAATAAATCAGATCCTTTCTAAGATCTGGTTTTTACAAAGAGGAAGAAGCAAGGCAAGCTAAAATGTAAGGGAGAAAAGACCAACTGATTCTCAGAGAAAAATACTAAAGCAGAAAAAACATTTCACTAGATAACAGAATGCAGTTCACAGCCTGGACTCTGAAAACAGCCTAGAATGGAAGCTTTGCTCTGCTCCTTAATAGTTGTATAAACACCGACAATTACCTGTCTGAGCTCGCTTCCTCATTTATAAAATAGGGTAATAATTATGACTTCTTAGAGTTGTAAGAATTAAATAAGCAAATATACATAAAGTGCTTCAAACGGCACCTGGATTATAGTAATTACTCAGCATTAGTGATGACGACGATAGTGGTAGTGGTGGTGCTGCTGATACTCAAGTCAACCCTGCTATTGTTGATTAAATTGGCAAAAGCCACAGTATCTCACTGAGTCTGTTGAGTCTGCTTAATTTTTTTTTTTAATTTTCAGGCATTTCAAGTTGTTCCTTCTTACCAAGAAAGAAATGAGCACAGAACCAGAACCTAGAGCCAGAAGAACTGGGTTCTGTCCCTGGTTCTGCAACTATCTAGCTGGGTGATCCTGGGTGAGTCAGCAACTTCCCAGACCTGAAAGTGTCCTTGTCATCAGCTCTATCCATGCCCAAGGCAGCAGGTCCAGGAAACATTCTGTGAAGAGGCAGAGGTACTGACGTAAGATAGAGACATAAAGGCAGAGATATAGGCAGACAATCACTCCACGTCATTCCATTCCAGAGAACAAAAAGGAATATTAAATACCTTAACTCAAGGCTTCCCAAATCATGTTCCTCAGAACACTAGGAGCTGTGGGATGATAACATGTGCTTATATCAGACCATAATCTCATAAGTGTAGGAACACTGGGTGACTTTATTCTCTACTCTAGGATCATTAGCCAGCAGAGTACTAAAAACATACTATCATAGCATGCGTTTACTGCATGTTTGTTGAATGAATGAACAAATGAATGAATGGACAAGTATATTTGGGAAAAGCTGGGTTAAACAACATCAAATTGGTCCCTTGTATGCATGTCTCAGAGGCTTTAATAGGTGAATCATGTAGAATGCAGCACTTCCCAACCTCACTCGATCATAGAACTTACTCTATTTCACCTGAACCTCGTTAATATCTCCCAGAGTTGTAGTCTATAAAACACAGTTTGGGAAACATCTGAGGCTTACATAATGTAAGTCATTTTTACTATTGTGAAATACGTAAGTTATCTTACTTTTTATTCATAAGGTAATAAAAAGGCTAAGTAACTTGATTCATATCTAGTATGTAGCTGTCGTCTCCTGGCATCCTACCCTTTCAAAATCTCCCATCACGCCGGCAGGGCCTCAATCTGTCCCCTCTCCTAAGCAGCAGCTGTCCTGTCTCATATCCTCCACCCTTCTCCCTACTCCCTCATAACTACTCTGTCCTGAAAATCCTTCCACCTCTTCTTCTACTATCTCTTCTCACTAAAACCCGCAGTCTTATCATGAGCTTTCTTAAACTGTTTTAATTACTCCTCCTCACCTTTTACAATCACTCCAATAAAGTTTTGATCTTGTCATTTAAAAGATAATCATTCCCCTCTTCTTTTTGTTCTTTCTCTTGCATTCTTCCACCTGCATACTCCTTAGGGTCATTCCTCAATCCTAAATAAATGTAATCATGTCCAATTCTTTTTTTTTTTTTTTTTTTTTTTTTGAGACAGAGTCTTGCTCTGTCACCCAGGCTAGAGTGCAGTGGCACAATCTCCGCTCACTGCAACCTCCTCCACCTCCCAGGTTCAAGCAATTCTCCTGCCTCAGCCTCCCAAGTAGCTGGGACTACAGGCATGCGCCACCACACCCAGCTAACTTTTATAGTTTTAGTAGAGATGGGATTTCACCATGTTGACCAGGCTGGTCTTGAACCCCTGACCTCAGGTGATCCACCCGCCTAGGCCTCCCAAAGTGCTGGGATTATAGGCGTAAGCCACCAAGCCTGGCCTAATCATGTCCAGTTCAATCTGAGTTCCCTTTTCCTTTCCTACCACTTGTTTTCCAGGACTCAAGCAAACAAACAGAACAGGCCTTTTCATATCCCTATGTATCTGCTTGAGTTGTTCTCTCTGGAAGGCTCTTCCCTCTTTATCCACCTGTTGAAATCCTATTCATTTTTCAAGGTCCTGATCACAGGTAATCTCTTTTATGAAGTCTCCCTTATTTTCCACTCCTGTCATGATTAATGACTCCCATTAACTATCCCCAAGACAACTACACAACTAATGCAAACATAAAAAGTTGGTTGTATCTATGAATGCAGAGATAGCAGAGCTGGGAGATGACCATGAACCAGGTGAGTCAATCAGGGAGAATGACAAAGAGGTTGGTGGCAAAAGGAGAGACAAGGAGGGTATCTGCATGAATGGCTTGAACCCTAAAGGACAAAGGGGTTTTGCATGAAGGCAGAAAAGTGATGCCCTAGAAGTGGCAAAGGGAAGCTAGGAGTAGGTTACGGCAGAGAGAGCTGCAGGAAAGGGAATGCTGTTATTCTTTGGGGAGGCTGCAGTGTGGGAGGGTTGATTCACAGTGGAACAATGCTCTCAGAGGGCCACCAGAAAGATTTGGGAAGGCAGCCAACAGAAGAATGGAAGTTTAAAATCATAGGAGGCTTGACAGTACATAGAAAGACAGTCGATCAGAAAGGCTGGTGGCCAAAAAAACTGGGGATAAGAGGTAAGGCCTCCGCCTAAACTGGCTAAGATCCCAGATGGTGTCAGAGGCCAAATGAGGTTAGCATTCAATAGTCTTTGATCAGCATCCAAAGAGTAGGTTGAATGAGTAATTTTTCTGATGTCTATGAAGAACAGATTTCTCTAATGTTCCATTCATGGCAAAATCCTTTTCCCACCCAGGTCCATTTGTGGGCTATGCCATAGGGCAGGATGGAGGGGTGGGGGCTGTTGGTGAGGAGGTGTCGGGTGTAGGACCTCCTTTCATTAGGGCAGGGCTTATTGACCTAAAAGGTACAGAGCAAACTGAACATGGTACAGAGTCTACAGGGATGAAAGGCCTGCAAGGCACCAAGTAGGCACAAAGGCCAAAAAAGTAGTGGATGACCAAGGGCAGACAGACAATGGCATAGGGAATCCAAGACAAAAATACTCATCTTCTGAAAAGTCGGTATAGTATTAACCAGGGTTCTTTCAAATGCACATAATTAGAATTAAGCAAACTACAGCAAAAGGAACCTATTGGCTCACATAATTGAGAAGTCCTGGCACAGTTGACTCCTGCACTTCAAACAATGCTGAGTGTGTTCTCACCACCATGCAGTGCTGCTTCTCACTCCACGGCCTCATTCTCTTATACTGCGGCTTCCTCCGTGGAGCAGGGAAAAATGACCACCAGTAGCTCCAGGTTACATCACTCCAGGTTAAATCCCAGAGGAAGAGTTCCCCCTTTCCTAAATGCCAGCAGAAGAGTCCCATTGAGCCAGACTGGGTACATGCTAACCCCTGAGCCAATCACTTGGTCAAGTGGAGGGACTGCTCAGATTGGCCAAGGCTGAATTACATGATCATCCTGGGTAGTGTCAACTCCACCCAAACCACATGAATTGGGAACAGAGTAGTTCCCCAAAAGAAGAAAGTCTGGGCAGACAAATAATCAGTCCATTACAGCACAGTCATTTGTCGGGAAGGCCCCAGATACCAAAAGGGCACTTGAGAGAGCTTTGAAGTCAGACAGAACTGGTTTTAAAGGTCAGCTTTGACATTTACTAGCTGTATGACCTCAGGTAAGTAATATAACTTCTCAGTAACTCAGGTTCCTCATTGTAAAATAGTACCTACCTCCTAGAGATATTGTGAGAAGATTAAATGAAATAATTTACATAAATTGCTAAGCACATGCTTGACACAAAGTAAGTGATCAATCAATAGCAGCTATTATTAGTAAAAATAATAATAATGACAATTAGTATTATCAGAACAAGGGTACCACATGAAGGGTGATCTGTGACTCCATGAAAGAGAGGGCAAGGTCAGCATTTGGATAAATCAGCCCTGGGTCACATATCATTAAGGACAACTGAGGACACAATGCAGAGGCCCAAATACTGAGTCAAAGCTAAGATAACAATTCAAATCAATAAACATGCTGAGCACCTATTGTTCACTAAGCACTGGGAATATAATTATGAGTAACACACATATGGCTCCAAGGTAAGCTACCATGAAGAATGACTATGGCTCTGTGACAGTATTTCTGGAGGAGGAGAGGTTGACTGAGGCTGCTTCTACCCTTTCAGCCACAGGCAGGGACTGGAGTAGTGCCGAACATACAACAGAACAATGCCATGGGACCAACTGCCGGAATGTGAGGAAGAGACAGAAAGGCTACAATCCACCGCCCACCCTGCTAAAAATAACGCCTCTGTGGCTGGGCATTATTATGTAATTATTATGTAAGCATGGCTTACATTTGTTATCCCAGCACTTTGGGAGGCTGAGGCAGGTGGATCTCTTGAGCCTAGGAGTTCGAGACCAGCTTCAGCAACATGACACAACCCTGTCTCTACAAAACCTTAAAAAAAAAAAAATTAGCTAGGAGTGATGGTGCCTGCCTGTAGTCCCAGCCACTAGAGAGGCTGAGGAGGGAAGATCGCTTGAGTCTGGAAGGTCGAAGGCTGCAGTGAGCTGATATTGTACCACTGCACTCCAGCCTGGGCAACAGAGTGAGACTTTGTCTCAAAAAAAAAAAAAAAAAAAAGTATTTTTGCATAAATTAGGAAAAAGTGTCTCTCCTTTTAAAAACTTTACTTCTATCTTCCTAAAAACTGGTGCAGTAAATAAGCAAATCCACTGAGTCTACAATATAAACGCCATCTCAGAATTTTGTAGTGTATAACCTGCACATTATATATAGCAGTTCTGGGCATAGGCAGGGAAAATAAAATGGATGCTGAGAGGAATCAGGAGTTAGGGATGGGCATGGAGTGTCTAGGAATCCCCGGTCCTTAGGAGACGGAGAGTAGCTTTTGCTATAGAGCTGCACTGTTCAATACGACAGTCACTTGCCACTAGCAGCTAATGAGCACTTGAAATGAAGCCAGTGTGAATGGCGAACCACGTTTTTTATTCAATTTTAATAAACATGAATTTAAAATGTAAAACTTAAGCAGTAAATAATATTTTTTTCCATTAATCACAACCTCATTGTTTGGGAGAACTACATTTCACTCTATCTGCTGCGTTACAAAAGATGTCCTGTACTGTATTTCTCCCGAGTTATTTCTAGTATCTCAATAATTTTACATGATTACATGAAATTATAATATTTTTATATATGGTTTACATGAAATATATTATTGTTGCTTTTTCCTTTTTTAAGGTGACTACTAGAAAATTTTAAATTACATATGTGGCTTATAGAATATTTCTGTTCAACAGTGCTGCTGTGAGGACATCTTAAGACCTATAGAGTTAAGGGGCTTGGGGCGATATCCAGAGAAACTGACTGCTTGGTTTTATTTGAAGCAGGCCTTCATATTTCCTTCTAGGTTGTCCAGCTCTGTTTACAAGGAGGGAAAATATGACAGAGAGAGGGGAGGAGCATAGCTCAGTGAATGGAGCTAGCTCAGCAGAGTTCTGGACTCCAGCTCCACCACTTACCACTTACCAAGTGTTACAGAACCTCCCTGAACTTCAGTCTCTTTATCTGTAAAACACTGAAAGTAATCTTACCTACCCTAAAGGGCTGCCTGGAGGATTAAACCTGATACTCTATGTAAAGAGCTTAGCATGGAGCCTGGCACATCATATATGCCCAATAGATATTTGGGATGTTTATTACTTGGGAATAAAGAAGGTGCAAATGATTTCCTTTGTGTTATTTAGCTCAGTTTGCCATAGTACAAGAGGGTGCACCCTGTCCACACGCCTCCTCATTTATCTTTCTAGACTGAAAAGTTGGATGGAAGTATTTTCCTCAATCTTCTATACCATTGATAAATTTATTTGCTTTCTTTAAATCTGTTATGTCTTTAAGGCACATTAATGAGCAGTGAAAAAATTATCTTAGATGCTGAAGCAACATGAAAATGCGTAAAACTGGCATTTAATTAATTATTTATGCCAACAACTAACATTAGAAATTTTTGTTCCAAGTCATAAAGTTAGTGAATGTTTTCAGTTAAGACTTTATAATATCTGAATCTCTTTCTTGAATCAAACATTGGAATGTACATCTGCATGTACAGATAGATTCATTTTATCTAAATGTATTTTCTTGTTGTTTTTTTTTTTAGATGGAATCTCACTCTGTCACCCAAGCTGGAGTGCAGTGGCACAATCTCGCTCACTGCAACCTCTGCCTCCCAAGTTCAAGCAATTCTCCTGCCTCAGCTTCCTGAGTAGCTGGGATTACAGGCATGTGCCACCACACCTGGCTAACTTTTGTATTTTTAGTAAAGACAGAGTTTCACCATGTTGGCCAGGCTGGTCTCAAACTCCTTAACCTGAAGTGATCCGCCCACCTTGGCCTCCCAAAGTGCTGGGATTACAGGAGAGCCACTGCGTCTGGCCCTAAATGCATTCTTTATTTCTCTGCCATTTTGCATAGACTTGAGATCAACTGTTCAGCTTTTTCATGTCCCAAAGGGTTCATGTAGACTGTATACTCCCTCTTGTATGTAATTTATTTTAAAAATAATAACTAGACTAGTTCAATCATATCTGTATTCTGATAAACATTCTGAGAGATGTCCAACTGTGCCTAACCTTTGTTCATCTTTTAGCCCTCTCCTGAGTCCTGATTTTCAAAAATATTTTTCCCAACTTCTTGCTGACTAAATTTACTTACCAGACTTTGTGTGGGGTCTTTTCAAATCACTTGGAAAATCAGTTTATCCCTGGCTTCCCTGATTATTGATTTAATTCTCTTTAAGAACTCTAGTGAATTTGTCTAACATGGTTCCCCTCTTTCAAAGGGGCATCCTCTCCTCCAAAATGTTGTATTTGCTTAAAACAGTATAAATCCACTTGCCCAACACATACACTCATGCAGAATTTATTTTAGAGTTCATTCATTCCACAAAGTCCAAGGAAAATTCCTACAGACACTACATTAAATTTACCATGAGTCTAAGCAAACCATTATCTTCTATGAGGCTCTCTTTTCTCATCTATAAAATGGGCATAATATACTTGCCCTTTGCCAAGTAGAACAAGCCATCTCCTTGTTCATCACTGTGTATAAAACACTCTCAGAGAAGCTCAAAGTTCTTTACAAGCATTAGGCTATGAATCTTTCTGAAGTGAACTGTTAATTATGTGTCATTATAGTTTGTTGAATAGATGCAAAACCTGAAGTACAGGAAAATAATTCCAGTTAATAGTTAACTTAGAAATCCATGCAAGGTAATGAAACAGTATGTACAAAAAACCCCATGACTCGCGTTTACCTATGTAACAAACCTTCACATGTACCCCCAAACCTAAAATAAAAGTTAAGAAAAAAGAAATCCACCCAAGGCTTTAAACATTAGACCATGATATCTAGACAGATGACAAAGGGGCTGGGCGCGGTAGTTCATGCCTCTAATCCCAGCACTTTGGGAGGCTGAAGCCGGCGGATCACTTGAGGTCAGGAATTCGAGACCAGCCTGGCCAACGTGGCAAAAGCTCACCTCTACTAAAAATACAAAAATTAGCCGGGCATGGTGGCACATGCCTACAGTCCCAGTTATTCGGGAGGCTGAGGCATGAGAATCACTTAAACCCAGGAGGTAGAGATTGCAGACAGCTGAGATCATGCCACTGTACTCCAGCCAGGGTGACAAAGTGAGACTCTGTCTCAAAAAAGGAAGGAAGGAAGGAAGGAAGGAAGGAAGGAAGGAAGGAAGGAAGGAAGGAAGGAAGGAAGGGAGGGAGGGAGGGAGGGAGGGAGGGAGGGAGGGAGGGAGGGAGGGGGAGAGAGAGAGAGAGAGAGAGAGAGAGAGAGAAAGAAAGAAAGAAAGAAAGAAAGAAAGAAAGAAAGAAAGAAAGAAAGAAAGAAAGAAAGAAAGAAAGAAAGAAAAAGAGAAAGATGTCAAAGGAAAAATCTGAACAGGAGCTCACTCTACTGTAGTTCTCATCAAGACACTACATTAATGCAAAATTCTCTAACATTGCTGGTTGCCTTGCATACCTTACTGAGCCCTGATTACCCAAGCAGTAGAGAAATGGGGCAATGGATAGGAAGGCTGGAATTTCCTGAGGACGTAAGATGCCTTCCCGTGTCACACAAAGTTTCATAAACCTTAGACCAGGTACTGAGGTCAAATGTCATTGCACAGTTACATAACAACTCTTCCATGTTTTGTTACTGATTCCTGGAAACTTTTCCTATAGATATCCAATAAGATGAAATGAGGCTGCACACATTACCAACAAGAACACAGCCTCTGCAAATGACCTGTCAGGTTCTTCTAGTTTTATCTGACCTATAACTGGGTATGTAACATGGCCTCAAGCGTTCTGGCTCTTCCTGTCCTCACATAACAGAGATACTGTTATTCTAAAAGGTCAAAAAAGAAAAATGGAAACTTCACATAGCTAGTGAGTTATTTTATGACTTTCTAAAACTGATGAATAGAAGTTAGAAATCAGCCAGGTGTGGTGGCTCACACCTGTAATCCTAGAACTTTGGGAGGCCGAGGTGGGAGAATCACTTGAGGCCAGGAGTTCGAGACCAACCTGGCCAACACAGCAAGACTTCAACGCTACTTAATTTTTGTTTCAATGAGCTGGGTGCAGTCGTATGCATCTGCAGCTTCTGGTTGAAGCCAGAGGCTGAAGCTCAAACCTTCTATTTGAGCCCAGGAGTTTGAGGCTGCAGTAAGCTATGATGATGGCACCACTGCGCTCCAACCTAAGCAACAGAGCAAGACTGTCTCTAAAACAAAAAAAAAGAAAAAAAAAATCTAAATGTCCAACAACTGGGGAGTGGCTCAAAATACCACTGTATGCTAACATGAGAGAATTACCCAAAGAAAATTATGCATGGACTAATTACAATGTCATAAAGTAACTATCAGTGTATAAATAAAGATTATAGAATTTGGAGTTACATAAACAGTTGTAACATAATGCTCCTTAATTATTTTCTAGAACATTGCTAAAGATTTATTAAAAGTCAGATGATAATAGAGATGACGGTAAGGGGATTCACAAAGATTCTCTCTGGAATGGTTTCAGGGTTATTTTTAATGTCTTCTTTGTAAGCTTCAATATTGTTTACGTCTTCTAACAAGGAATATAGAAAACTCTAGAAAATGACAATTTTTTTTAATGATGGCAAAGAGAGTCCAAGGAGCACACCAGGTGTCTGAGAACCTTGGTGGCACCCAAAGATCAAACTTTTGCCTGGGGGAAGCAAGAGGGTGTGTCAACAGCTCTGAGCCTAAAAAATGTCTTCTGGCTAGGACTCCAGAACTTATGAACAAGAATTATTTCGTGCAATGCTTCTATAACTAGTTTAAGTATGTGACAAAGACACTCACAATCCTTAAAAAAATTTAGACGCATGTATACCTAAATTTACATGTCTGACAGCATTCAAACCCAGTTAAATTGTTTTTCAGTTTCCCTGCATGGTTAAAGGATCAAGCATTTTTATCACCCAAGCAGGAAAATGAAGAAATCAACTGCCTTCTATGAAACAAAAATAACCCTAATGGTAAAAACTAACTTTATTGCATGCTTAAATCATATTGACAGAAAAATGAAACTTTAAATCACTCTTATAAGAAAAAAAGCCAGTTTCAGTTTTGGGGCAGTCATGTGGTTGAAACATAATATTGAGGAGTATAAGAGGACATTAAGAGTTTCTAAGGAACAAAAAATATCATTGGAACATTTCACGCAGGATAAGATGTTTCATAATAACAAAAGATATCATTGGAATTCCACGCAGGATAAGAGAAGAAAAATCAAAGGTTTTTCCTACTAAATCACATTATAATGTCACCAAAATTAAAAATAAAAAGAGTGGGATACTTGACAGGGAGTTTCGCATTGTAAGTATCTCATATAGTATATGACAAGTTAAAGTTTGTCACTTTGATACTCTATTGTAAGCATTTCAAGGTTAAAAGCTTTAACCTTGAAAAACAAATGACATATAGTTACAAAAGGAAAAAGTATATATTGTAGAAATCCAAACAAAAGTGTTCCTCCTTTAGAAACATAAAACTGATGAGATAACATAATGAATACTTACTTCCCTCCCTCCTCCAAAAGCCATTCCTTGTAGCCATAAAAACCAAGATAATCATAACACTATGCTAAGAAGAAATACATGGATGGAAAATAATGATAACAATGTATGTTGTCGTTTCAAGAATGTTTTTAGTGAAGAGTATTTCTAAATAATACAAGAAACAATACACTTAAGAAAACTTAAATTGAATGCTCTATATTTCAATCCATATATAGACAAAGTGATATGAAAGCCTAATCAAGAATTTAGAGAATTTAGATTGTTGGGTACAACATGGGTAATTATCTTTTTTTTTTTTTTTTTTTTTTTTTTGAGACGGAGACTTGCTCTGTTGCCCAGGCTGGAGAGCAGTGGTGCGAGCTCAGCTAACTGCAACCTCTGCTTCCTAAGTTCAAGAGATTCTCCTGCCTCAGCCTCCCAGTAGCTGGAATTAAAGGCACGTGCCATCAGACCTGGCTAATTTTTGTATTTTTAGTAAAGATGGGGTTTCATCATATTAGCCAAGCTGGTCTTGAACTCCTGACCTCAAGTGATCCACCTGCCTCGGCCTTCCAAAGTGCTAGAATTACAGCCATGAGCCACCACACTTGGCTCAAATATCATTTTTTCTTAACTGTAAAGTGTTCAAAATTATCTAGAAAAGTCATTCAGTATATTAAGTACTTGCTTGGTACTATGCTTTCCCTAGGAAAGAACTTCTGTTAAGACGTAGCACATTAGAGAAAAACTATACTGCATGGAAAAGGGAGGTTCCAATGACTTCAAAGGCTTTGTTTAGAAAAGGGAAGGATGCTTGTGGAAGCACAGTGTGAGGAATGAGCTCTGTAGTATCCCTACTAGCCAAGCTTTTGTTCACAATGGTGCCTAGTGGTACCTGCTGAAAAAGCCTTTTAAACCACCTGTCATCCTCCAGAGATAAAGTCACTACTGCACTCACTCCATTGTCACAGTCGCCAGCACTTCTGTTTTCTGTATTGCCAATGCATAGTTGCCATCATGGGAAGATAAGAGCTTTGCTTTTTCCGCACAGATGAGATGACTTAGGAACAATTATCCTCCTACTTTTGTGGAAATTGACTCTTGTCATCATGTGTGTAACCATAAAGAATGCTGATGTTACAAAGCAACTGGGAGAGCATGCTGGAAGTTCACAGGCCATTAAGGGAGCCTGAGGAATGACTCAACTGATAAAATAACGTTGGAAAAGTTGTGATCATCCACAAACGGCAGGGTAGGTCAGCCCAGCCAGAAACAGGAACTTGGTGCACATTCCAAGAAGGGCACAAGTGGAAAAGGGAAGTAAGGGTGCTGCTGCTGGTAAGGCAGTTGTGTGATAAACTGACCTCCAGAAGGAAATAATGATAATTTCCATTGAGGCCACATGGCCATCAATGACAACAATCCCATCTTTCACATTAAAATAATATTGGACTTACAGAAGCTGCACTTCACTGAAAGGTAAAACATTCAGAGGTCGAGATGGCAGAGTCATCCTAAACAAAGTGAATTCAAGAAACAGGAACAATAGGCCAGGCGGTGGCACACGCCTGTAAACTCAGCACTTTGGGATGCCAAGGCAGGCAGATCACATGAGGTCAGGAGTTCGAGGCCAGGCTAGCCAATATGGTGAAACCCTGTCTCTACTAAAAACACAAAAATTAGCCAGGTGTGGTGGCGCACACCTGTAAGCCCAGCTACTCTAGAGGCTGAGGCAGGAGAATCACTTGAACCTGGGAGCTGAGATCGTGCCACTGCACTCCGGCCTGGGTGACAGAGCGAGACTCTGTCTCCCCTCCAAAAAAAAGAAAGAAAGAAACAGGAACAAGGGATCTATGACCAGTAACCTATGTACCACCCAACCTAAGATATAGGTTTTGCCCTCTATGACCACTATGATCAATTGGTAGTGGACACTTGGAGTTGTATATGAAGGCATCTGAGGTCCAAACTGGACTCAGCAGCCCAGCCTGATCCGAAAATGTTTCCAATGGGTAGAGGAAGGGGAAAATGGCAACACACTGCTATGACTGAATGGTGCCAGTCTCTGGATAGAAATTGGTAAAGAAATTATATTCCAGCCACTATTAGCAGACTGGACAAAAACCTCTACTTTCTCTCCCTTCTGAAAGCCTAAGACAATGACAATAAAGAATTTTTTTTATTTCATGTATAAATCAGCAAGGATGGAGAGAATGAGTGGAGAGACAATAGCAAAAACATTTTGGTGGAATAAGCAGAAGCCAAGAAATAATCTGATTTACACCATGGAATCTCCAAAAGGTTAAATAATTAAAGGCAATTGAACCCTCTATAAAAAGAGGGGTGGGCTAAAAAATTAGTGACTTTTTAAAGTCTTTTTAAAAAGCTGGATCTCACAGATCCCTTTGGCCACTCCAAGCAGTTAAGTGACTGCCCCTTCTCTACCCCAGCAAAAAACCTGGAGTTTCCTCCCTACTCCTTCACCCTTCAGGGAGTCTGTACACAAACAGCGTAGAAGGGTTATATGCACATCTGCTTACTGGATGCTGAGACTTCCAGTCTTCTTCTCCACTTAGTTCCCAAATTACTGGCAACCAGGCTCTCCGTCAATCTCTGGGGGCAAGACTGGAAAAGCCTTCTCTGAGGACTCTCACCAGCCTAAGAGGTAACGACAACAGAGGTTCCCCAAATAAAAGCCCAGCCAGATCCCCCTACCATGAATTCCCCGGTCAACAAGCTCATCCACATCTTCAGCATTTTTTGGTTTTTTTGGGGGACAGAGTCTCCCTGTGTCATCAGGCTGGAGTGCAGTGGCACCATGTCAGATCACTACAACCTCAGCCTCTCAGGTTCAAGCGATTCTCCTGCCTCAGCCTGCTGAGTAGCTGGGATTACAGGCACATGCCACTGTGCCTGGCTAATTTTTTTATTTTTAGTAGAGACAAGGGTTTCACCATGTTGACCAGGCTGGTCTCAAACTCCTGACCTCAAGTGATCCGCCCACCTCGGCCTCCCAAAGTGCTGGGATTATAGGCATGAGCCACCCTGCCTGAACCCCAGATCTTCTGCTTTTTAATCCCCCTCTCAAGTATAAGCAGATAACCAAAGGCATTAGTTACACAAGGAAAACCTCTAACATGAAAGATAAGAAACCAAAACAAATGAAAAGACAAAAGCCGCTAGGGAAATTGAATCTGTGCAGGAAGGAAAAAAAGTTGCTCCAAAAAAATCATTAAGCTTCTCAGGGAGAAAGGAGAAGACACTGACACTATAAAACAAAAACCAGAAAGAAATAGACACACAAACCACACACATACAGATACATATGTATACATTCAGGCAACCAAAAAAATAGAGATTTTGATTTTAAATAGTCATGATTACAGTCATGAAAAACTTATCTTTGGCCCAGTCCAAAATAGCCAATATCTAAACAATATGACTTCCTCATAGACACAAAAAATAGAGCGGGAAAAAATTACCAATGAGATATATATATATATATATATATATATACACACACACACACACATTTTTTTTGAGACACAGTCTCACTCTTGCCCAGGTTGGAGTACATTGACTCAATCTCAGCACACTGCAACCTCTGCCTCCCAGGTTCAAGTGATTCTTCTGCTTCAGCCTCCTAAGTAGCTGGGATTACAGGTGTGAGCCACCATGCCCGGCTAATTTTTGTATTTTTAGTAGAGACGGGGTTTCACCATGTTGTCCAGACTGGTCTCAAACTCCTGACCTCAGGTGATCTGCCTGCTTTGGCCTCCCAAAGTGCTGGGATTATAGGCATGAGCCACCACGCCTGGCTACCAATGAGATAATTTAAGAAAACTTCCCAAACTGAAGAATGAAAGTTTCCAGATTCAAAGAGCCCAACAGAATGGATGAAAACAGACCCAAATCTAGGCACAGCGTCGTGAAATTTCTGGACTCTGGATGCCAAGAGAAAATTCTATAAACTTCCAGAGAGGACCCAGAAAATTGTAATCTGTACACAGATTACAAGAAAAAGCTGAGGAATCAGTACAGTTCTAAATTTCTCAACAGCAATACCACAAAGTGGAAGTCAATAGAACAAGGCCTTCAAAATTGCCATCTTAGAAATCTACACTCAGTCAAACTATCAATTGTCAGTGGAAAACAGATATTTTCAGGCATCTACAGTCTCAGAAAAGTAGACCTCTAGGCATCCTACTCCAGAAAGCTCCTTTAGGATGGGCTCTGCCAAAAGAAGGGAGTCAACTAAGACTGAGGAAGACATGTGCTACAGGTACCAGGAGATCCAACACAAGAGACAAATGATGAGAATCTCCAGAGTGATAACAAAGGGAGCCCTTGGAGTGCCAAGTGTGCCGGAGTACCGAAGGCACCCAGTCTGGATTATAGCAAGCCAGTAGGCTCAGGAACAGCTTCATCAGGAAAACGAAGTTGACAAAATACCTGGTCAATTGAGGGAGAATTTGGAAAACTGGCCAAGAGCTGTGGGTTTAATCAATGAAGAGCACAAAATAAATAAAATAAACAAACAAATCCATTATTAACTCCAAGAAAAATAAAAAGTTACGCTTAGTCACGCCCATAATCCCGGCACTTTGGGAGCCCAAGGTGAGTGGATTACCTGAGGTCACGAGTTTGAGACCAGCCTGATTAACATGGAGAAACCCCATTTCTACTAAAAATACAAAAATTAGTTGGGTGTGGTGGCGCATGCCTGTAATCCCAGCTACTCATGAAGCTGGGGCAGAATTGTTTGAACCCAGAAGGCAGAGGTTGTGGTGAGCCAAGATCATGCCATTGTACTCCAGCCTGGGCAATAAGAGCGAAATTCCATCTAAAAAAAAAAAAAAAAAAAAAAAAAGTTATGCTTGGCTTAGCTGTGAATTTTGGTCTAACCATTATTCAATATTCTGTTTTAACGACTGCAAGAATGGGAAAATAGGGAAGTTGTACTTGTGTTGGGGGTTGGAGGGAAAAAGAGAGCCAACTCATCATCTTCCACAGTGGGAAGTCAACAGATAATGCTTAAAATTGAAAAATTCAAGAAGTATCAACTACAAGCAACAAATGCCAAAGAATTACAAATGGTTGTTTCTGGAAAGGGAGAAATGTAACTTGGACAGAAGTTTATAAACCATAACAAAACAAACTTTGGCTTCTGTGCCCACCCATTTTTACATTTGTTTGCTTTTTCTTTGTTTTCCTAATAACAATCTGTTTTGAAAAAGCCCATCCTTGTTTCTCTAAACAAAAGAATATGTAATTTTCTACATCTAGACTACAGTAGCTGTGGTCATCTCAGCTCTGAGCAGTCACACATGGTGGGGAAATTAATTGTTACAATCCAATCCCAGAAGAATTGGTTGAGCTGGGGTACTGACAATAAAGCAAGCCCAAGCAGAGGCGTGTTTGGAGGTGGAGGTGACTACTAAGCCCCTCCCCTCTGGGTTGTTTCTTATTTTTCCACAAACCTTTTATAATAGCATAACCACATCATACAGGATAATTTTACAATTGCCAGTGACCATGAGCCAATTTCACTCTTTTCCAACAGACTTGAATGCCCAATTTATGATCATAATTAGTCCAACCAAGGCAGCTGGCCCCCAAGACAGTTGATCTGGGTTTGACTTCAGTAACTCCACTTTGCCTGCTGTAGACTGGACAAGAAGGGAGCATAATAAAGGCTCTGAAGCAACAGACATCTAAAGAGCATCTATGGGGAACCAGCACCATGCTGAAGACCAACACTCATGCTGACTCTGCAGACCAAGTACACCTGCCCTGAACAATATGGTGATTCTTCTAGGGGTGAGAATCTGGGAGGGGTGGGGTGGAAGCTAAGGAGCTGGAAGAGCTGGGGTAGGGAGGAGAGGCACCAACCTGGTCAACCGGGAGGAACCTGTAGGCAGAGGTGTGGCTGGAGGCCCAAAGCCCAGTCTCCCAGCACTCTGGATGCCCGGAGGAAGGCAGAGAGGCCAGTAATTCTTCCCCAAGCATAGAAGTAGGCCAGACCCTGCTCACAACCCTTCCAACCTCCCTGTCAAGGATCAACTTAAGGAAGCAAAGGCTGCCATTCTCTGAGCTTTATTTTCCATGGTTTGGCAAAACATAGCTCCTGCCCTTGAGTAACTAGCTGCTGAGAAAACATGATTATCTTGATAAAGAATAAAGTAGGTTGAAAATGCTAGAGCATACATTAATATTCTATATCCTTTCTGATTTGGGAAGATGTGAAAATTCTAGTTGGACCTATGTGGGGCAAAGGTATTGCCAACTAGAGTAGAGTGCTGACTGCATGAGTTTACAACACTTGGCCTATACAGTTTCACAGACCAGAATGTACACACTCTTGTGAGAAGAGTCAAGATCATTAACAGAAACACACCACAGTATCTGCATTGGCAAGAATGTAATATATGGATCAGATTAACTGGAGTATGAGGAAAGTGTAAGTCTTTCGTAAACATTGAAAATGTAACTAAACCAAAAAATACTTTCAAATACATAATGTGAAAGTTACCCAGACTTCTATTTTCCCCTTAGAAATAAATCATAATATCCCTTACTCCAGGTGATTATTGCAGAGTAAGCAGCTACCAGTATCAAGATCTAAAACTATTATACCCCAAACTTTATTTGGGAGATCCGCTGGTTTGTTTCTCCCCAGCTCTTTAGTAGAGAATAATCTAGAAGTGAGTAAATTCTTAGAATTTCCCAAGAGGAAAATGAGCATTCACTGGAAAACTACAAGGAATACACGCAAAACTTATAACTGTTTTGGATAATCTTCAAATCCACTTAGCCACCAGCCATCCTGTTGTTTCAAGTTAACATTAAAATCAATCTTTCGAATCAAATATTCCAGTTTCCAAAGAATAGCAATGGATGAAATTGTTTCCAAACGTGGTACACACCACCATGTTACACGTCCACGGGAAAATAAAATAAAATCCACAAGAAATTTAGGATTAAAGAAAATTAGGAAAGTGCACACTCCCAGGTCAAGGCACTAGTTTTTCCAAGAAGTACATATCTTTGCAGGGCACCTGTTTTCAATATTGAAACACAAGTTCCCGGAGCGAGGTGGGCGGGGGATTGGGGATGGGGTGGGGAAGAAAACGTGAACTTGACTGGGTGCGGCACTCGGACACGTGCAACTGCGGAACATCTTGGCCGATACTGCCAAATTTCAATCAATATCGAGCCGCCGCCCAACCCGAGAGGAGGCAGCAGCCCTGCCCGCCGCTGGGACGTGACCCCAACGCTGAACTTGCTGCGGGGCGGCCTTGGGCCTGGAACTTCAGGAAAAAGGGGCGGGTGTTCCTTAGGAGAAGTCAGTGCAGGAGTTGGTGAGGTAGAGAGTCGACCGCCGGCAGGAAGGGGAGGCTGCGCCACGGTGCGCACCTGTCCCTCCTTCCCGGACCGAAAAAGGAGACCTAGACGCGGCGCTCCCGCGCTCACTGTGGCACGGAGGGGAGAAAATCCTTCCCCGTTTCCGTTCCTCGAGGGGCGTGTGGAAGCCACCTCTTGCCGCGCTCATTCCCGTCCCCACCCGTCCCCGCCCGAAGTACCACACTCCCAGGGCTGCCCCAGCCGGCCCGCGGCGCCCTTACCTGGCTGAAGCGCGGCGGCTGCGCGAACCTTGGGAGACTGCGGGGTGCAGTCTGTGCCGCGAAGTCCGGAGCCTAGCGCCCCAGAGTCCAGAGCAAAGCGCCCCGCCCCGCCCCCTGATCGTCCCGCCCCGATTGCTCGCCCAGTGGACGCCCGACCCCGCCCCTGATTGTGCAGGCCCGCCCAGTCCTCGATCGCCCCGCCCCTGTCACTTGGGCCCTGGGTGGCAGGTTTGCGCAGCCCTGCGGCGATTGCAAGGCAAGTGACCGGAATGGGTCGGAAGTGCGTCCTGGTGAGTTTCAGGGAGCGTCCCTTAGGTTTCTGGGGGCGGTGTTGAGCCTCCCTAGCCCCAGGCTTCCCATCCCAGGAGAACCGCCCCTCGAGGCTCGAACGCCCCCAGCCAGGAGAGCCCCGAGCAGTGCCACCTGTGGAAGACTAGGCGCCTGTCGGAATTAGGTACCTCACCTCCCCTTCCGCTAAGTAGTGGGAGGCCAGGCGGGTGACGCGGGGCAGTGGAGCCATGCAGCCTGTTTTACCAAAAGAGTAAGTGGTTTTCCTGTGAAACCCGAGGCAGCAGTGCATATCTGATACACTTAGAGGGTCACGTGCACTATTAATGTGTTAACATTAAACTTGCTGAAGAGTAGAAAACACATATAAGACTTAACTGTGTGTCAGGCACTGTTCTAGGTACTTCACATGTACTAAAAGTTCTCTGATATTATCAGAATCCCCCATTTCACGTATGATGCAAGTGAGGCAGATAGAAGCTAAATAACGCCTAATGTCACCCAACTAGTAAATTGAGAAGCTGGGTTGAGAAGCTGGGCTTCAAATCCAGGTCTTCCTCCTCTGTGGTCTCCACTGTTATCCACGGCTATCCTGAATCAGCAAAATCTGTGTGCATCCTATACCAGGAACTGTTCCCATGCCTGGGGAAGATGAGGCAAGGGCTCCGCCATTAGGGAACGTTTATTCTAGTGTAGGAGAAAGACAACAAGTGATTGTCTCAAGTTTAAAAATCAAGCTGTTAAAGAATGAAAGTTTGATTCAGAAGTCTTACTGAAGACTAGAGATGGAGGCCTACAGCCCTGAAGGAGTCTTTTAGAGATTCTAGCAGATCCCTCCAACACAGAACTTCCCTTCTCAATTTAGAAACAGTTGATGAAGATTCAGTAGTGTAAAAGCACATCACAGTTTGGGCTTAAGAGTACATCTGTTTATAGATTACAGAAGCATAATCGCTAACCTCATCAGACTTTATCTTAGGTGCAGTAAAAGGCAAGAAGGACTCAGGCAAGAGACGTGGGGGATCCTGTGTTCTATCTCATTTTGTCTTCAAAGCATCTTTCCGCCAGCTGCAGATGATCAGAGTCAGGGGCTGTGTGAAATTATGCTGACAAGCAGAAATGAGCAAGCATGGCTTCTTAACATTTGTTACTTGTCTCACATAATCAACAGGCAAGTAAAAAAACCACTTCGTGAGGTGTCTTCACTAAAATAAAGCAAGATGTTGGAATTGAGAGTGAAAGGAAGAGGGAGGCTACTTTAGATATGATGTTACTGGAGGCTTCTCTGGAGTAACAGCGGAGCTGAGACCTGAATGATAGGACAGACGGCCAACCCAAGGCTGAAGCTAAGGGAATGGCAAGTGCTTTGATACTTATCACACCTCATGCTTGCTTGGGACTTAAAAGTAGTGCCCTCCTATATCATTTTTCCTTTGATCACTGTAATAACCCTGAGAAATCTAACAAGATTCCATTTAATACAGTGGTCCCCAACCTTTTTGGCACCAGGGACTGGCTTTGTGGAAGATAATTTTTCCATGGACAGGTGTCAGGAAGAGATGGTTTGGTGATGAAACTGTTCTACCTCAGATCATCAGGCATTAGATTCTCACAAGGTGTGCACCACCTAGATCCCTCGCATGCACAGTTCACACTAGGGTTTGTGCTCCTAAGAGAATCTAAGGCCAAGGCTGATCTGACAGGAGGCAGAGCTCAGCCGTAATGCAGGCAATGGGAAGTGGCTGTAAATACAGATGAAGCTTTGCTCACTTGCCCGCCGCTCAACTGCTCACCTCCTGCTATGCAGCCTGGTTCCTAACAGACCACAGACTGGTACTGGTCCACAGCCTGTGGGTTGGGGAACCCTGATTTAACAGGGAAAACAATAACAGCAACAACTACTGAGGGTCAGAGAGGTTTCAATGACTTTCCAAAAGTCAGACAATTAGCTAGGAAAAGCAGAGACTGGAAGAGGGCACAGATTTGGACCAAAGCCTTCTGATTCCAAATCCTCTCTCCAGTGAGGGCTTTGAGTATAATGACCAGTACTTTGAATGAATCTAGTATAATTTCTTTTTTTGTGATCTACTGTCTCCTCCCTACCCCAGTCTCTCCCGCCTCTTGTCCCATTCAGGTACTTGTTTTGGCTAGTTAACGTAATTTCCCCTAGTGCAGATGTACTTTGAGGGGACAGGACCATAAACCATCTGAAACTGTATGCAGAAAAACTGTGTTGAGGGCAGGAGAGACTTATAGATATATAATTATAGTAATATGGTTAATTTTCTCCCAAGAAAAATGCTTATGTACGTATATTTTTAAGTGAGAGGACTTAGAACTTTTATCATATTGACTGATCCCAAAAAGGCAAGAGCCACTGCCTTAAGGAATTAATTGATATTATGATGATTAGAAGAACCAGTTTCCAATTCGCTTTGCCTGTTCTTGGTAGGTGATGGTAGCTCATATTCTTGACAATGGTAATGAGGATCTCAATGTTTATGAAGTTTGAAAAGGCAGAAAACCCAGACCCTCACAAAATTTCTTCATAAAGTTTAAATTAAAAGAGACAAGAATCTATATTGTCCCTACTAATTCTCAGCAAAACCAAAGAGAACAGATCTGTAAATAAAACACCTAGATCAACATAATTCTTAATAGTTGGGGTAATTTTCATAAAGTTATAGTTTTCTAAATAAGACATTTGTTACACTATCAATCATACAGTTTAAGTAGGCGATTGCCACAGGTATACCATCCATAGATCACATAATAGAGAACAATGGCAATTGTTTTCAGCAAGGTATTGAGAAAGAGACAGAGAGACAGAGACAGAAAAAGAGACCATTAGGGAACTTCAACTATATTAAGGAAAAGGTGTAAAAACTGAACTCAGAATGTGGTGGGATTAAAAACAAAGATTTAGTCTTTCTTTGATTTTATTTTTTAGATGAAAACAGAATACTACATTTGGGCCTATATAATTCAAACTTTTACATTGGTCCCTAGTCAAAAGAAGGAATCTAGTGGTGGACTTAAAGAGATTTCTCCCCTTGCCTCCAAAAAGAAGACTCAAACAATATTAGTATCACCATCTTTATTTTAAGAAAATCGAGATACAGCAAAAAAAAGGTATTAATATAAACTTCTTGGGAGACAAGACTCTCCCTTCTTACAAGATATCGCGATGGCTTCTACAAAGTTTATTCGTTTAGATGACCAATACCAGGTTGACATAATTTCAGTTCCTTGAGAGAAGAAAATGCCTCTTTTTAACTTACATGTAGATTCCACATGGTACAGAAAAAGACATACAGAATCAACCTGGAAGGTTTGCAAAAATATATGTGTATATATATTTGTATTTACAGCTTCTTGCTTTTTCTTTTTTTTTTTTTTTTTTTTTTGAGATGTAGTCTTGTTCTGTCACCCAGGCTGGAGTACAGTGGCGCAATCTTGGCTCACTGTAACCTCTGCCTCCTGGGTTCAAGCGATTCTCCTGCCTCAGCCTCCCAAGTAGCTGGGATTACAGGCGCCTGCCACCACGCCCGGCTAATTTTTGTATTTTTAGTAGAGATGGGGTTTCACCATGTTGGCCAGGCTGGTCTCAAACTCCTGACCTTGTGATCCACCCATCTCGGCCTCCCAAAGTGCTGGGATTTACAGGTGTGAGCCAGCATGCCCGGCCAGCTTCTTGCATTCTTTTGTGCAAGTCACTGGTTTTATTTTGTAACCTTCTTCCTACTGAAAAGGAACCTGGCCCATCATAGATAATTAATACATTTGTTGATGAATAAATGATGACAACAATGATGATAATGCAGACCTTATCAGTCTTCCATAGAGAGTCTGTTCCTACATGAAGATGACTTCATTGTGATCCTGTGATATGTCTGCTTCTCCTTCCATCATGTGCTGAAAGTAGTTGCTTCTTTAGAACTATTGCATAGAAGAAAGGAGTTTCAAATGTCGGACACAGAATCAATAATCATATTTCTGGGAAGAGATGCTAAATAAATAATTCAAAAGAAATAAAAAGCATCATATGCAAAGTATATTTATAAGATCATCATTTATAATAAAATAATTAAATGTCCAATAATAGGGAAATGTTTAAGTAAATATATATTAACAGTATGGAATGTTAAGCTGTCATTTAAAATTACCTGTGTTGGCCAGGCACGTTGGCTCACACCTGTAATCCCAGCACTTTGGGAGGCAGAGGCGGGTGGATCTTTTGAGCTCTGGAGTTCAAGACCAGCCTGGACAACATGGTGAAACTCCATCTCTACTAAGAATACAAATATTAGCCAGGCTTGGTGGTGCTCGCCTGTAGTCCCAGCTACTCAGGAGGCTGAGGTAGGAGGATTGCTTGAGCCCAGGAGGGCAAGGCTGCAGTAAGCTGTGATCATGCCACTGCACTCCAACCTGGGCAACAGAGCAAGAACCTGTCTCTAAATTAAATAAATAAATAAATAAATAGAATTATCTATGTTAATGAAAAAGAGATGGGAAATAAAACTTATGAACAAGATTATATTTTTTAAAGTAGAGCACAATGCTTTGAGTACCTGTAATTGCAACTAAATACAAATTATGTGGAGGAAAATTGAAAAGTAAGAATTATGATTAACAGTTATTGAGGGGATTCCCTATGTGCCAGCATCCTTTCTAAGCATATTAGATTAATTCATCTAACTCTCACAGCTGTGTGAGGTATACTATTGTTATCTCCATTTTACAGATGAAGAAGCAAAGGCACAGAAGGTCTAAGTAATAGCCCAAAATCACAGTTATTGAGTGGCAAAGCCCAGATGTGAACATAAAATAGTGTAACTCCAGAGTTTACATTTTTAACCTTTCCAAGCTGCCAAAGGGAATAATCTTTGAATCATGAATGATGTTTATACATATATTTCTTGTATAATGTTTTTATGTTGGTTTGATAGTAACTGAAAATTTTCTCAATGTTAGAGTCAGAAAAGAAGATATAGAACCAGATTGTGCTTAGCAAAAGAGACAGTGAGTTTCAAAGGGGTCCAGTATCTCAGCAGCTTGATAGTTTATAAAAGCTGAGATAAAATTAGTTGTTCTGTCACAGTAAAATGACATATTGAGTATTATTCCTATAAATAAAAAGTGTTCTCTGGCCTGAGGGTTTGAACAGGCTGTTTCCTCTGCCTGGAGTGCTCTATCTCCAGATCTTTTTGAAGTTACCTCCTTCGCGAGGGTGACAGCCATGAAAATGCACTCATCACTACAATAGCAGGAGACTGAGAATACACTGGTGAACAAACCAGACAAAACTCCCTGTTGTGGCGGAGCTGACGTTCTGGTGGAAGGTCAATCATTCAGAATTTGATTTAGCTGCAAGTAACAGCACCCCCTTGTGGTAGGCTGAATAAGGCCCTCCCAATGATGTCCACGTCTTAACTCTCTACAACCTGTGAGTATAACTTACGCCGCAAAAAGGTCTTCGTAGACGGGATAAACTGAAGGATCTTGAAATGAGATTATTCTGCACTATCTGGGTGAGTCCAATGTAGTTACAAGGGTCCTTATATGAGGGAGAAGGTAGGGTGTGATGAGATAAGTAGAGGACAGAGTAAGAGAGAGATTAGAAGATGCTACACTGCTGGCTTTGAAGATGAAGGAAGAGACCACAAGCCAAAGAAAGCAAAAAAGCTTCTAAAAGCTGGCGAAGGCAAGAAAACAGATTCTCTCCTAGAGCCTCCAAAAGAAACCAGACACCTGGATTTCACCCCAGTGAAACTGATTTTGGACTCTGACCTCCATAATGGTAAGAGAATAAATTGGTATTGTTTTAAGCCAATAAATTTGTGGCAATGTATCACAGCAGCAATAGGAAACTAACAAGAGCCTTAAATACAGAGCATCAGGGTCAGGCTGGCATGATGTTCCATAGTGTCAGGGGCCCAGCTCCTTCTGTGTTTTCATGTAGGTGGAAGAACCTGGAGGGAAGTATGAACAATTCCAGGGACTCATGATGTGAGTATGCAGCCATGCATTCACCCATGTGGGTGTTTCTCAAACCTGAATCAAGTAGGAAACGTTTTTAAACAAAACATTTTCATTTTAACTCACTTAAATATATAAATATAAAACTACTTATTTATTCCTTACGTGTCTAGCATTTTATACATACTTAAAGTCAAAATAAGTTTTCAAAATAAATTCAAGCAAGATTACAAAACCAGTTATTGAGACCACACACACCCCTACCCCATGTTTTCACCGAAGGCCACACAGAGAATGGTAATAAGACATTCCTATTCCTCCCAGTTAGGGAGGTACCAGTGGAGGCCTAGTGGGGAGATGGAACTCCCAACCCCATCCAGCAGTAATGAAGAGCACCCCACCCTGAAGTGTCGATGGAGGAAGAGTGGGAAACCTGGATTTCTACCCCTACCTGGCTGTAGATAGAGGAGATGACCTGCATACCCTCCTTGCCCTGCCAAGACAGTGTCAGAAGAAGCCAGCTAAAACAAAAAGCATAAATAAAATCCAGAATCTGATAACAGAATACCCCAAATTTTCTGGTTTTAATTGAAAATAATTCACTATACCAAGAAACAGGGAGATCTCAAACTCAATGAAAAAGATAATCAATAGATGCCAACACCAAGATGACAGGGATATTAGAATTATCTGGCAAAGATTTTAAATCATCCTCATAAAACTGCTTCAATGAACATTAGAAACATGCTTGAAACAAAGGAAGAAAATAGTCTCTGCAAAGAAATTGAAAGTTTGAGTGAAGAAATAGAAGGTATAAAAAAGAGCCAAATGGAAATTTTATAAGTGAAAGTACAATAACTACAATTAAAAACTCTGTTCAGGCCAGGCATGGTGACTCATGCCTGTAATCCCAGCACTTTGGGAGGTCAAGGCGGGTGAATCATGAGGTCAGGAGATTGAGACCATCCTGACCAACATGGTGAAACCCCATCTCTACTAAAAATACAAAAATTAGCCAGGCGTGGTGGCGCGTGCCTGTAGTCCCGGCTACTCAGGAGGCTGAGGCAGGAGAATTGCTTGAACCCTGGAGGCGGAGGCTACAGTGAGCTGAGATCACACCACTGCACTCCAGCCTGGGTGACAGAGCAAGACTCCATCTCAAAAAACAACAAGAACAACAAAAAAAAACACTCCGTTCAGCAGAATAGATGGGACAGAGGAAAGAATCAGTGAACTGGAAAATTGAGCAATAGCAGTTACTTAATCTGAACAACAGTGATTAAAAAAAAAAAAAAGAATAGTCCTATGGGACTATAACAACAGATCTACCATTTGTGTCTTCAGAGTCTCAGGAAAAGAGGAAGAGGACAGGGCTGGAAAAAGTACTCAAAGAAATAATGGCTGAAAACTCTTCATATTTGGCAAACTGAGTTACCCTCACACAGGTTAAACACAAAGAAATCCACACTGAGACACATCATAGTCAAACTTCTTAACACTAAAGATAAAGAAAAATCTTGAAAGAAGCAAGAGAGACATAACACCTTACCAATAGGGAAAAAAACAATTTGAACAACAGCATATTTCTCATCAGAAAATACAAGAAGGAAATGGCAGGGAATTTTTTGCATGCTGAAATAAAATAACTGTCAGGCAGCCTAGAATCCTATATCTAGTCAAAATATCCCTCAACAATTAAGGGAAATTCAGCCGGGCACGGTGGCTCATGCCTGTAATCCCAGCACCTTGGGAGGCCAAGTTGGGTAGATCACTTGAGGTCGGGAGTTTGAGACCAGTCTGACCAACATGGTGAAACCCCATCTCTAGTAAAAAATACAAAAATTAGCCGGACTTGGTGGTGGGCAACTGTAATCCAAGCTACTCGGGAGGCTGAGGCAGGAGAATTGCTTCAACCCAGGAGGCAGAGGTTGCAGTGAGCTGAGATCACACCATTGCACTCCAGCCTGGGCAACAAAAGTGAAATTCCATCTCTAAATAAATAAATAAAGAGAAACTTGAGACTTTCTCAGATAAAAGAAAATGAAGACAACTTATCATTAGCTGATCTACCCAAAAAGAATGGTGAAAGGAGGTTCTCTAAACAGGAAGAAATCAATAAAAGATGGAATCTTGAAAGGAAATAATAAAAAACACAGTAAACAAAAATACAGATAAATAGAGTAAATATTCATTTTCCTCTGCCTTTTGTAAGTTATAATAGATAATTGAAGCAAAAATTTAACACCAAGGCCAGGCACAATGGCTCACACCTGTAATCCCAGAATTTTGGGAGGCCAGGGTGAGAAGATCACTTGAGCCCAGCAGATCAAGACCGGCCTGGAGAACATAGTGAGACCCCATTTCTACAATAATAATAATAATAATAATAATAATTTAATTTAAAAAAATAAATTTTAACACTGAGTGGTTCTAAAAGTATGCAAAGAAAATATTTAGGATATTTATAAATGGAGGAGGTTAAATTTTAGCTCTTTTATAGGGAGCTAAAATTTCCACATTTCCCTCAAGTGGAAAAATGATAACACCAGTAGAAGTTTTAATAGTGTGGCCAGGTGCGGTGGCTCACTCCTGTAATCCCAGCATTTTGGGAGGCCAAGGTGGGTGGATCACCTGAGGTCAGGAGTTTGAGACCAGCCTGGCCAACATGGCAAAACTCTGTCTCTACTAAAAATACAAAAAAAATAGCCAGGTGTAGGGGCACACGCCTGTAATCCCAGCTACTCGGGAGGCTGAGGCAGGAGAATCACTTGAACCTGGGAGACAGAGGTTGCAATGAGCCAAGATCATGCCACTGCACTCTAGCCTGGGAGACAGACTCATCTCAAAAAAAAAAAAAAGTTTTAATAGTGTAAAACTAATCATTTAAAAAGCTACACAAAGAGATATACTCAGAAGCACTATAGATAAACCAAAGTGGAATTTGAAAAGCATTCCCATCTCAACAACTGATAAAGCAAGTAAACAGAAAACTAGCAAGGGTACTCCACAATACCACCACCAAATCAACAGGATCTAATTGACATCTAGGGAACACTCCACCTAACAGCAGAATACACATTCTTTTCAAGTATCCACAGAATATATACCAAGATAGACCATATGCTAGGTCATAAACCACAATCAATTTAAAATCACTGAAATCATATACATTGTGTTCTCTGATCACAGTGAAATCAAACCAGAAATCAAAAGTGGAAGGATAGGTGGCTGGCAAGATGGCTGAATAGGAACAGCTCTGGTCTGCAGTTCCCAGCAAGATCAACACAGAAGATAGGTGATTTTTGCATTTCCAACTAAGGTACCTGACTCATCTCACTGGGGCTGGTTAGATAATGTGTGCTGCCCACAGAGGGCGAGCCAAAGCAAGGTGGGATGGCTCATCACCTGGAAACACAAGGGGTGGCAGGACTCCCTCCCCTGGCCAAGGGAAGCCATGAGGGACTGTGCCGTGAGGTATGGTGCACTCTGGCCCGGATACTATGTTTTTCCCACAGTCTTCACAACCCACAGACCAGAAGATTCCCTAGGGTGCCTACAACACCGGGCCCCAGGGTTTCAAGCACAAATCTGGGTGGCCATTTAGTCAGACACTGAGCTAGCTAGCTGCAAAAGTGTTTTTTCATACCCCCGTGGCACTGGAATTTCATTCTCGTTGAAGCAATTGTGAATGGAAGTTCATTCATGATTTGGCTCTCTGTTTGTCTGTTATTGGTGTATAAGAATGCTTGTGATTTTTGCACATTAATTTTGCATCCTGAGACTTTGCTGAAGTTGCTTATCAGCTTAAGGAGATTTTGGGCTGAGATGATGGGGTTTTCTAAATATACAATCATGTCATCTGCAAACGGACAATTTGATTTCTTCTTTTCCTACCTGAATACCCTTGATTTCTTTCTCTTGCCTGATTGCCCTAGCCAGAACTTCCAACGCTATGTTGAATAGGAGTGGTGAGAGAGGGCATCCCTGTCTTGTGCCAGTTTTCAAAGGGAATTTTTCCAGTTTTTGCCCATTCAGTATGATATTGGCTGTGGGTTTGTCATAAATAGCTCTTATTATTTTGAGATACGTTCCATCAATACCGAATTTATTGAGAGTTTTTAGCATGAAGGGCTGTTGAATTTTGTCAAAGGCCTTTTCTGCATCTATTGAGATAATCATGTGTTTTTTGTCTTTGGTTCTGTTTATAGGCTGGATTACGTTTATTGATTTGCGTATGTTGAACCAGCCTTGCATCCCAGGGATGAAGCCCACTTTATCATGGTGCATAAGCTTTTTGATGTGCTGCTGGATCCGGTTGGCCAGTATTTTATTGAGGATTTTTGCATCGATGTTCATCAGGGATATTGGTCTAAAATTCTCTTTTTCTGTTGTGTCTCTGCCAGGCTTTGGTATCAGGATGATGTTGGCCTCCTAAAATGAGTTAGGGAGGATTCCCTCTTTTTCTATTGATTGTAATAGTTTCAGAAGGAATGGTGCCAGCTCCTCCTTGTACCTCTGGTAGAATTCAGCTGTGAATCCATCTGGTCCTTGACTTTTTTTCATTGGTAGGCTATTAATTATTGCCTCAATTTCAGAGCCTGCTATTGGTCTATTCAGGAATTCAGCTTCTTCCTGGTTTAGTCTTGGGAGCGTGTAAGTGTCCAGGAAATTATCCATTTCTTCTAGATTTTCTAGTTTATTTGCATAGAGGTGTTGATAGTATTCTCTGATGGTAGTTTGTATTTCTGTGGGGTCAGTGGTGATATCCCCTTTATCATTTTTTATTGTGTCTATTTGATTCTTCTCTCTTTTCTTCTTTATTAATCTTGCTAGCGGTCTATCAATTTTGTTGATCTTTTCAAAAAACCAACTCCTGGATTCATTGATTTTTTGGAGGGTTTTTTTGTGTCTCTATCTCCTTCAGTTTTGCTCTGATCTTAGTTATTTCTTGCCTTCTGCTAGCTTTCGAATGTGTTTGCTCTTGCTTCTCTAGTTCTTTTAATTGTGATGTTAGAGTGTCAATTTTAGATCTTTCCTACTTTCTCTTGTGGGCATTTAGTGCTATAAATTTCCCTCTACACACTGCTTTAAATGTGTCCCAGAGATTCTGGTATGTTGTATCTTTGTTCTCATTGGTTTCAAAGAACATCTTTATTTCTGCCTTCATTTCGTTACGTACCCAGTAGTCATTCAGAAGCAGGTTATTCAGTTTCCACGTAGTTGAGCAGTTTTGATTGAGTTTCTTAGTCCTGAGTTCTAGTTTGATTGCACTGTGGTCTGAGAGACAGTTTGTTATAATTTCTGTTCTTGTACATTTGCTGAGGAGTGCTTTACTTCCAATTATGTGGTCTATTTTGGAATAAGTGTGATGTGGTGCTGAGAAGAATGTATACTCTGTTGATTTGGGGTAGAGAATTCTGTAGATGTCTATTAGGTCTGCTTGCTGCAGAGATGAGTTCAATTCCTGGACATCCTTGTTAACTTTCTGTCTCGTTGATCTGTCTAATGTTGACAGTGGGGTGTTGAAGTCTCCCATGATTATTGTATGGGAGTCTAAGTCTCTTTGTAAGTCTCTAAGGACTTGCTTGATGAATCTGGGTGCTCCTGTATTGGGTGCATATATATTTAGGATAGTTAGCTCTTCCTGTTGAATTGATCCCTTTACCGTTATGTAATGGCCTTCTATGTCTCTTTTGATCTTTAAGGGTTTAAAGTCTGTTTTATCAGAGACTAGTATTGCAACCCCTGCTTTTTTTTGTTCTCCATTTGCTTGGTAGATCTTCCTCCATCCCTTTATTTTGAGTCTATGTATGTCTCTACATGTGAGATGGGTCTCCTGAATACAGCAAACTGATGGGTCTTGACTCTTTATCCAGTTTTCCAGTCTGTGTCTTTTAATTGGAGCATTTAGTCCATTTACATTTAAGGTTAAGATTGTTATGTGTGAACTTGATCCCGCCATTATGATATTAACTGGTTATTTTGCTCGTTAGTTGATGCAGTTTCTTCCTAGCCTCGATGGTCTTTACATTTTGGCATGTTTTTGCAATGGCTGGTACCGGTTGTTCCTTTCAATGTTTAGTGCTGCCTTCAGGGTCTCTTGTAAGGCAGGCCTGGTGGTGACAAAATCTCTAAGCATTTGCTTATCTGTAAAGTATTTTATTTCTCCTTCACTTATGAAACTTCGTTTGGCTGGATATGAAATTCTGGGTTGAAAATTCTTTTCTTTAAGAATGTTGAATATTGGCCCCCACTCTCTTCTGGCTTGTAGAGTTTCTGCTGAGAGATCTACTGTTAGTCTGATGGGCTTCCCTTTGTGGGTAACCCGACCTTTCTCTCTGGCTGCCCTTAAGATTTTTTCCTTCGCCGGGCGCGGTGGCTCAAGCCTGTAATCCCAGCACTTTGGGAGCCCGAGACGGGCAGATCACGAGGTCAGGAGATCGAGACCATCCTGGCTAACATGGTGAAACCCTGTCTCTACTAAAATATACAAAAAAAAACTAGCCGGGCGAGTTGGCGGGCGCCTGTAGTCCCAGCTACTGGGGAGGCTGAGGCAGGAGAATGGCGTGAACCCGGGAGGCGGAGCTTGCAGTGAGCTGAGATCCGGCCACTGCACTCCAGCCTGGGCAGCAGAGCAAGACTCCGTCTCAAAAAAAAAAAAAAAAAAAAAGATTTTTTCCTTCATTTCAACTTTGGTGAATCTGGCAATTATGTGTCTTGGAGTTGCTCTTCTCGAGGAGTATCTTTGTGGCGTTCTCTGTATTTCCTGGATTTGAATGTTGGCCTGCCCTACTAGGTTGGGTAAGTTCTCCTGGATGATATCCTGCAGAGTGTTTTCCAACTTGGTTCCATTTTCCCCGTCACTTTCAGGCACCCCAATCAGACCTAGATTTGGTCTTTTTACATAATCCCATACTTCTTGCAGGCTTTGTTCATTTCTTTTTCTTCTGTTTTCTTTAGGTTTCTCTTCTCGCGTCATTTCATTCATTTGATCCTCAATCGCTGATACTCTTTCGTCCAGTTGATCGAGTTGGTTACTGAAGCTTGTGCATTTGTCACGTATTTCTCGTGTCATGGTTTTCATCTCTGTCAATTCGTTTATGGCCTTGTCTGCATTAATTATTCTAGTTATCAATTCTTCCACTCTTCTTTCAAGATTTTTAGTTTCTTTGCGCTTGGTACGTAATACCTCCTTTAGCTCTGAGAGGTTTGATGGACTGGAGCCTTCTTCTCTCATCTCGTCAGAGTCATTCTCCGTCCAGCTTTGATCCATTGCTGGCGATGAGCTGTGTTCCTTTGCAGGGGGCGATGCGCTCTTATTTTTTGAATTTCCAGCTTTTCTGCCCTGCTTCTTCCCCATCTTTGTGGTTTTATCTGCCTCTGGTCTTTGATGATGGTGACGTACTGATGGGGTTTTGGTGTGGGGGGTGTCCTTCCTGTTTGTTAGTTTTCCTTCTAACAGTCAGGACCCTCAGCTGTAAGTCTGTTGGAGATTGCTTGAGGTCCACTCCAGACCCTGTTTGCCTGGGTATCAGCAGCGGAGGCTGCAGAAGATAGAATACTGCTGAACAGCGAGTGTACCTGTCTGATTCTTGCTTTGGAAGCTTCCTCTCAGGGGTGTACTCCACCCTGTGAAATGTGGGGTGTCGGTCTGCCCCTAGTGGGGGATGTCTCCCAGTTAGGCTACTGAGGGGTGAGGAACCCACTTGAGCAGGCAGTCTGTCCGTTCTCAGATCTCAACCTCGTGTTGGGAGATCCACTGCTCTCTTCAAAGCTGTCAGACAGAGTCGTTTGTGTCTGCAGAGGTTTCAGCTGGTTTTTGTTGTTGTTGTTGTTGTTTAGCTGTGCCCTGTCCCCAGAGGTGGAGTCTACAGAGACAGGCAGGACTCCTTGAGCTGCTGTGAGCTCCACCCAGTTCAAGCTTCCCAGCCGCTTTGTTTATCTACTTAAGCCTCAGCAATGGCGGGCGCCCCTCCCCCAGCCTCGCTGCTGCCTTGCCGTGAGGTCGCAGACTGCTGTGCTAGCAATGAGGGAGGCTCCATGTGCGTGGGACCCTCCTGGCCAGGTGTGGGATATAATCTCCTGGTGAGCCCATTTGCTAAGATCCTTGGTAGAGCGCAGTATTGGGGTGGGAGTTACCCGATTTTCCAGGTGTTGTGTGTCTTAGTTCCCCTGGCTAGGAAAAGGGATTCCCTTCCCCCTTGCGCTTCCCAGGTGAGGCGATGCCTTGCCCTGCTTCAGCTCTCGCTGGTCGGGCTGCAGCAGCTGACCAGCACCGATTGTCCCGCACTCCTTAGTGAGATAAACCCAGTACCTCAGTTGAAAATGCAGAAATCACCTGTCTTCTGTGTCACTCACGCTGGGAGCTGGAGACTGGAGCGGTTCCTATTCGGCCATCTTGCTCCGCCCCTCTTCAACATTCTTAAATGAAAGAATTTTCAACCCAGAATTTCATATCCAGCCAATCTAAGCTTCATAAGTGAAGGAGAAAATTATAGACAAGCAAATGCTGAAAGATTTTGTCACGACCAGGCTACCTTACAAGAGCTCCTAAGGGAAGCACTAAACATGGAAAGGAAAAACTGGTACCAGCCACTGCAAAAACACCAAATTGTAAAGACCGTCGATGCTGTGAAGAAACTGCATCAACTAACAGGCAAAATAACCAGCCAGCATCATAATGACAGGATCAAATTCACACATAGCAATATTAACCTTAAATGTAAATGGGCTAAATGACACAATTATAAGACACTGACTGGCAAATTGGATACAGTCAAGACCCTTCGGTGTATTGTATTAAGAAGACCCATCTCACATGCACAGACACACATAGGCTCAAAATAAAGGGATGGAGGAATTTTTACCAAGCAGATGGAAAGGAAAAAAAAAAGCAGGGGTTGCATTCCTAGCCTAATAAAACAGACTTTAAACCAACAAAGATCAAAAAAGAAAGAAGGGCATTATGTAAAAAGGGATCAATGCAACAAGAGGAGATGTATATGCACCCAATACAGGAGCACCCAGATTCATAAAGCAAGTCCTTAGAGACTTACAAAGTGACTTAGACTCCCACACAATAATAGTGGGAGACGTTAACACCCCACTGTCAATATTAGCTCAACTAGACAGAAAATTAACAAGGATATTCAGGACTTGAACTCAGCTCTGGACTAAGCAGACCTAATAGACATCTACAGAACTTTCCACCCCAAATCAACAGAATATACATTCTTCTCAGCACCGCATCGCACATAGCCTAAAACTGACCACATAATTGGAAGTAAAACACTCCTCAGCAAATGCAAAAGAATGGAAATCATAACAAACAGTCTCTCAGCCCACAGTGTAATCAAATTAGGACTCAGGATTAAGAAACTCGCTCAAAACCACACAACTACATGGAAACTGAACAACCTGCTCCTGAATGACTACTGGGTAAATAACGAAATTAAGGCAGAAATAAATAAGTTCTTTGAAACCAATGAGAGCAAAGACACAATGTACCAGAATCTCTGGGACACAGCTAAAGCAGTGTTTAGAGGGAAATTTATAGCACAAAATGCCCACAAGAGAAAGTGGGAAAGATCCAAAATCAACACCCTAACATCACAATGAAAAGAACTAGAGAATCATCAGCAAACAAATTCAAAAGCTAGCAGAAGACAAGAAATAGCTAAGATCAGAGCAGAACTGAAGGAGATAGAGACAGATAAAACCCTCCAAAAAAAAATCAGTGAATCCAGGAGCTGTTTGTTTAAAAAAAAAAGATTAACAAAATAGACCGCTAGCCATTCTAATAAAGAAGAAAAGAGAGAAGAATCAAATAGACACAATAAAAAATGATAAAGGGGATATCACCACTGATCCCACAGAAATACAAACCACCATCAGAGAATACTATAAACAACTCTATGCAAATAAACTAGAAAACCTAGACTAAATGGATAAATTCCTGGACACATACACCCTCCCAAGACTAAATAAAGAAGAAATCGAATCCCTGAACAGACCAATAACAAGTTCTGAAATTGAGGCAGTAATTAATAGCCTACCAACCAAAAAAAAGCCCGGGACCAGATGGATTCACAGCCAAATTTTACCAAAGGTACAAAGAGGAGCTGGTACCATTCCTTCTGAAACTATTTCAAACAATAGAAAAAGAGAGACTCCTCCCTCACTCATTTTATGAGGCCAACATCATCCTGACACCACAACCTGGCAAAGACACAACAAAAAAAGAAAATTACAAGCCAATATCCCTGATGAACATTGATGCGGAAATCCTCAATAAAATACTGGCAAACCGAATCCAGCAGCACTTCAAAAAGCTTATCCACTATGATCAAGTAGGCTTCATCCCTGGGATGCAAGACTGGTTGAACATATGCAAAAAAATAAACTTAAGCCATCGCATAAACAGAACCAATGACAAAAACCACATGATTATCTCAATAGATGCAGAAAAGGATGTTGATAAAATTCAACACCTCTTCATGCTAAAAAACTCTCAATAAACTAGGTATTGATGGAACGTATCTCAAAATAATAAGGACTATTTATGACAGACTGACAGCCAGGATCATACTGAATGGGCAAAAACTGGAAGCATTCCCTTTGAAAACCGGCACAAGACAAGGATGCCCTCTCTCACCACTCCTATTCAATATAGTATTGGAAGTCCTGGCCAGGGCAATCAGGCAAGAGAAAGAAATAAAGAGTATTCAAATAGGAAGAGAGGAAGTCAAAGTGTCTCTGTTTGCAGATGACATGATTGTATATTTAGAAAACCCCATCATCTCAGATCAAAATCTCCTTAAGCTGATAAGCAACTTCAGCAAAGTCTCAGGATACAAAATCAATGTGCAAAAATCACAAGCATTCCTATACACCAATAATAGAGAGTCAAATCATGTGTGAACGCCCATTCACAATTGCTACAAAGAGAATAAAATACCTAGGAATACAACTTACAAGGGATGTAAAGGACCTCTTCAAGGAGAACTACAAACCACTGCTCAAGGAAATAAGAGAGGACACAAACAAATGGAAAAACATTCCATGCTATGGACTGGAAGAATCAATATAATGAAAATGGCCCTACTGCCCAAGGTAATTTATAGATTCAATGCTGTCCCCATCAAGCTACCATTGATTTTCTTCACAGAATTAGAAGAAATTACTTTGAATTTCATACAAAATCAAAGAAGAGTCCACATAGCCAAGACAATCCTAAGCAAAAAGAACAAAGCTGGAGGCATCACACTACCTGACTTCAAACTATACTACAAGGCTACAGTAATGAAAACAGCATGATGCTGGTACCAAAACAGATATATAGACCAATGGAACACAACAGAGGCCTCAGAAATAACACCACACATCTACAACCATCTGATCTTTGACAAACCTGACAAAAACAAGCAATGGGGAAAGGATTCCCTATTGAATATAAACGTTGTTGGGAAAACTGGCTAGCCATATGCAGAAAACTGAAACTGGACCCCTTCCTTACACCTTATACAAAAATTAACTCAAGATGGATTAAAGACTTACATGTAAGACCTAAAACCATAAAAACTCTAGAAGAAAACCTAGGCAATACTATTCAGGACATAGGCATGGGCAAAGGCTTCATGACTAAAACACCAAATGTAATGGAAACAAAAGCCAAAATTGACAAATGGGATCTAATTAAACCAAAGAGCTTCTGCACAGCAAAAGAAACTACATCAGAGTGAACAGGCAACCTAAAGAATGGGACAAAATTTTTGCAATCTATCCATCAGACAAAGGGCTAATATCCAGAAGTTACAAAGAACTTAAACAAATTTACAAAAAAAAAAAAACCATCAAAAAATGGCGAAGGATATGAACAGACACTTCTCAAAAGAAGACATTTATGCAGCCAACAAATGAAAAAATGCTCATCATCACTGGTCATTAGAGAAATGCAAATCAAAACCACAATGAGATACCACCTCATACCAGTTAGAATGGCAGTCATTAAAAAGTCGGGAAACAACAGATGCTGGAGAGGATGTGGAGAAATAGGAACGCTTTTATACTGTTGGTGGGAGTGTAAATTAGTTCAGCCATTGTGAAAGATAGTGTGGCTATTCCTTAAGGATCTAGAACCAGAAATACCATTCAACCCAGCAATCCCATTACTGGGCATATACCCAAAGGATTATAAATCATTCTACTGTAAAGACACATGCACATTTATGTTTACTGCAGCACTGTTCACAATAGCAAAGACTTGGAACCAACCCAAATGCCCATCAATGATAGACTGAATAAAGAAAATGTGGCACATATACACCATGGAATACTATGCAGCCATATAAAAGGATGAGTTCATGTACTTTGCAGGGGCATGGATAAAGCTGGAGACCATCATTCTCAGCAAACTGACACACAAACAGAAAACCAAACACTGCATGTTCTCACTCATAAGTGGGAGTTGAACAATGAGAAGCCATGGACAGAGGGAGGGGAACATCACACACTGGGGCCTGTCAGGGGATGGGAGACAAGGGGAGGGACAGTATTAGGAGAAATACCTAATGTAGATGACGGGTTGATGGGTGTAGCAAACCACCATGGCACATGTATACCTATGTAACAAACCTGCATGTTCTGCACATGTATCCCAGAACGTAAAATATAATTTTAAAAAATGGAAGGATAGCAAGAATATCTCCAAACAAATACTTGGAAACTAAACAACACACTTGTAAATAACCCATGTATTAAAGAAGAAATCTTAAGGGAAAAAAATACTTGGAATTGAATAAAAATGAAAATATAACATATCAAATTTTGTAGGATACCAGCTAAATAGTGTTGAAAGATAAATTTATAGCAGGAAAAGCCTGCATTAGAAAAGAGGAAAAAGTTTCAATAATCTAAGCTCCCATTGTAAGAACCTAGAAAGGGAAAAGTAATATAAATCCAAAGCAAACAGAAGAAAGGACATAATAAAGGTAAAAGAATAAAGAAAATTAAAAAAATTAATAAAAAATATAGATAAAAGATAAATCAATGCAAATAAAAACAGAAAAGCAATGGAGAAAATCAGAGAAAGAGTTAGTTATTTTAGGAAGTCTCTAAAATTGACAAACATCTAGCAAGATACTACAAGATAAAAAGAGAGAAGACCCGAACTACCAAAATCAGGAGTGAAACAGAAGCTATCACTAGAGACTCTTCAGAAATCAAACAAGTGATAAGAGACTGCTACAAACACCTCTCCACACATAAATTTGACAATTCAGATAAAATCAACCAATCCTTTTAAAAGTACACATTACCACAACTAAACCAATATGAAATAAGTGAGTTGAAAAGCCCTATAACTATTGTGATATTATGATACATATATTGGTTTTTATCCATTGTTCCTGGCTAACTTCCATTGCCCTTATTACAGTCCTTTGTTATAATGTTGGGGCACTTTAGGCCTCAGAAAGCAAAATCTCCCTCTCTAAACTTCTGCCCTCCTTTCACCTGTTTCTTTTTCTCCGCAAGGCAGGAATCTTCCTCTGCCTTTCAGTCTTGGAGTTGGCCATAAAGAAATCCTCTGACCTACCCTATCAGATTGTAGATTTTCAGACCTACATTGTAGGAGAGGTCCTGTCCCATACCCAGAAGGAAGAAATGCTACACAGAGAGGTTATGAAGAATCTGAATAGGCAGGCCTTGCTGTGTTCCTCCGCTCAATTAATGTTAGTTCATATCCTCTTTTGTCCAATCACATTTCTACAGGACTGTCCATGCTTCAATCATTTCTATCCAATGAAATCTCTATAGAAGGCCCGAGGGAACTGATGAGGTATGGAGAACTTCCAGACAGCAGAACACATGGAGGGTTCTGGAGGGTGGTGTGCCCGGAGAGGGCGTGAAAGCTCCACACACTGTCCTGTATGCCTTTTCTATACATCCCTTTATCTATATCCTTTGTAATAACCTTCATGATAAACCAGCAAATGTGTTTCCAAGTTCTGTGAACTGCTCTAGCAAATTAACCAAACTTAAGGAGAGGGTCGTGGGAACCTCAGTTTATAACCTTGTTGGTCAGCACAGGTAAAGCAACCTGGGGCTTGCAATTGGCATCTGAAGTGGGACTGAGCCCTCAACCTGTGGAACTCTAAAACCATCTTCAGGTACATGACATCAGAATTTAATTGGAGGGCACCCAGCTGGTATCCACTGCAGAACTGATTTCTCACTTGTTGGGGAGAAATCTACTGGCCACAGAAATCTTCTGTGCTGATTGTTTTGTGGTGTGAGAACAGAGGAAAAATAGTTTGAGTGCTTTTCACTCAACTGTTAAGGAATTGAATACATAATTTTAAAACTCCCCCAAAAGAAATCTCCAGACCCAGATGGTTTGCTGGAGAATTCTAAAAAATGTTTAAAAAAGAATTAACTCAAATTTTTAATAATCTCTACCAGAAAACAGAATAGGAAAGGATACTTCCCAGTTCATTATATAAAGCAGTATTACCCTGATGCCAAAACCAGAAAAAGTACCAAAAAATAAAACTACAGACCAAGATGCAAAATTCCTTACCAGAATATTAGCAAATAATGTTCTGTCATAGATAAAAATAATTGTATACTATGTAATATACTTTGGATATCTGTCCCCACAGTTCAAGGCAATTCTTGTGTTAACTGGTGGGAGGTGGGACCAATGGGAAGTGTTTGAATGAGGGGCTGGGAGAAGTGCCGATCCCTCATGGCTTCATGTTGTCTTTGTGATAGTGAGTTCTTACGAGATCTGGTCATTTAAAAGTGTATGGCTCCTCTAACCCCCTTGCCCTTGCTCCTGCTTTCACCACATAAAATGCCTGCTCCCACTTTGCCTTGAGCCATGAGACTAATACATTGCTGGTGGGAATATAAAATGGTACTGCTACTCAGGAAAACAGTTGGACAATTTCTTTAAACATTAAACATGCAACTACCATACAACCTAGCAATTGAACCCATAGGCATTTTTCTCAGAGAAATGAAAACTTATGCTCACACACAAAAAAACTGTACACAAATGTTTACAGAAGACTTCTTCCTAATAGCCAAAGTTTGGGCCAACCTATGTGCCCTTCTAAAGGTGAATGGTTAAACAAAATGTGTGCTGTGTATCATACTAAGGAGTATCACTCAGCAAGAAAAAGTAACAAACTATTGATCCACACAACAGCTTAGATAAATCTTTCGAGGATTATGCTTAGTTTAAAAAGCCAACCAAAAAAAGGTTATATATTATATGATTCCACCTACATAATATGCTTGTAATGACAAAACTGTAGATGTGGACAACAGATTCGTGGTTGCTAGGTTTTCCTGAAGGGGTGGGGCAAGATGGAAGTGGCTATGGCTATAAAAGGGTAACATGAGTGACCTTTATGGAGATGGAAATGTTCTTTTTTTGACTATATCAATATTGACATCCTGGCTGTGATATTGTACTACAGTTTTGCAGAGGAAAACTGGTAAATGTGAACTCTCTCTGATTATTTCTTACAACCCACATGTGAATCTATAATTATATCAAAATTAAACATTTAATTAGATTTTTTAAATTAATAGCTAATAATGACAATAGCCAACATTTATTGAGTGCTTAATGCTAAGTATGATCCTATGCACTTGATCCACTTAATCCTGATAACCACCCTATGGCATAGCTACAATCATTAGTCCCATTCTACTGATGAGAAAACTGATGGTCAGAGTTATTAGGTAACTTGCTCAAGATTACATAGTTAATGTAATTGGTAGATCTTTGATTCAAATTCAGGCTGTCTGGCTCCAGAGTCTGATCTTGACCACCATGCTAGTATTTAGGCAACTGTACATACCCAGCTTCTTCAGTTTTCCTTGAAATTCACATCCATATTCCTGCTTGGCAACTGTTAGCTGGGAATCAGTAGCTGTTACCCCCTTTAGGCAGGGCATTGTAATACATTTGCCACAGTCCCCACTACTCTGTTCTAGAGTCTATTTTATTACTCCCAGTTCACTTTTACTCATTAATATTTATTTTACCTGTCAGATCCTGTAGGTGTTTACATTTTCAGACCCTGGCATGCAACATTCATTACCTTGGGCTTGCAAAATAAAAAAAACATGGAGAGAAAAATCACATTTAATTAAATATTTTAAAAAGAGTGTTAAAACTATATTGACTTAAACCTAACACAGAAGAACCACCATTAGAATTAACATTAACTCTGAATTGTAGAATGTTTTAAAAGTAACTATAATAAAGCAAATGCAAATAAATACTGCTAATGTTGTGGCATTTTTTTAAGCAAAAATAAATCTTCCTATGGGTCTGTTCCTACAATTAATTACTTAGTTCGTTTCCAAACTAACTGTTGTTAACTCTCTTTCCCTTCCTTACCCCCACTGTAGTCATTGTTAGCGTCCTCATATATCCTTTTGACATTTCCCTTTCTGGACAAAATCACTCTGTCACCCAGGCTAGAGTGCAGTGGTGTGATCTCAGCCAGCTGCAAACTTCGCCTCCCAGGTTCAAGCAATTCTCGTGCCTCAGTCTCTTGAGTAGCTGGGATTACAGGCATGTGCCACCATGCCCAACTAATTTTTGTATTTTTAGTGGAAATGGGGTTTCGCCATGTTGGTCAGGCTGGTCTCGAACTCCTGACCTCAAGTGATCAGCCTGCCTCACCTCCCAAAGTGCTGGGATTACAGGCTGAGCCACCCCACCCAGCTGACATTCCCCTTTCTCTTAGATTCACAGGTCATCTTCTGCCTGAGAGCTTTCTCTTGGTTCTCCTATAGGGAGTAAGCCAGATGCCAAAAGAGTTATCCCCAGGGAGCTGCCACCAAGCAATGATGGATAAGAATTGGAGGATAAATACCCTGGTTTCCATGCCCCTTGGGTGGGACAATTCTGAGGCATGTGCCCAGTGGTTCCCAGCAGGAACGAGGGCCACTTGCCCTCAGTGATAACTTGTTCACTAATAGTCTTTATTCACTTCTCCCCCTTCCTTGTCTCACTTCCTCAGTCCCTTACAAGTGGTTTCTGGAATCTCCTCCCAAATAAACCGTTTATACTAAAATCCTTATCTTGAGATTGATGAGTATTCATTGTAATCTAAGTAAGATGCTCATCCCAGGAAACAGAGATCAGCACGGTGTCTTTAAACACCCAGCCTCACCCAGGAGGAAAGTAAACATTTGTGGGCCCGTCGTGGTGGCTCACAACTGTAATCCCAGCACTTTGGGAGGCCAAGGCAGGCGGATCATGAGGTCAGAAGATCGATATCCTGGCTAACACGGTGAAACCCCATCTCTACTAAAAATACAAAAAATTAGCCAGGCGTGATGGTGGGTGCCTGTAGTCCCAGCTACTTGGGAGGCTGAAGCAGGAGAATGACATGAACCCGGAGGTGGAGCTTGCAGTGAGCCAAGATCGCGCCACTGCACTCCAGCCTGGGCAACAGAGCGAGACTCTATCTCAAAAAAAAAAAGAGAAAAAAAGAAAAAAGAATCGCTGTGTTCCTAACCCACTGAGAAGGATTAAGCTGGGTGGTTTTAGATGGACAGATAATATGGTCCAACTTTGAATTGAAAAGGAGTGAAGTGAAGGCAAAAGCATGTGAAGCCTCAACTCACATCCTTTCCTCCTGTCTCTGAAGTCGTCTAAATCAGAATCTCCAGTCACTTTACACTGATGAACCCCAGGTTGCCAGTTAACACTTCCAAGGGAAGCTGTAATTGGCTGAATTATGTCCCCTCAAAATTCATAGGTTAAAGCCGTAACCCCCAAAGTGACTGTATTTGTAAATGGGGACTGTCAGGAGGTAATTAAGGTTAAATGACATCCTAAGTGTGTGGTCCTAATCCAATAGGACTGGCATCCTTATAAGAAGATAAAGAGATTACAGGCATGAGCCACCCTGCCTGGCAGAGGCAGGCAGATCATGAGGTCAGGAGATCAAGACCATCCCAGCCAACATGGTGAAACTCTTGGGAAGACCAGCTCGGTCGGGGAGACCCTAACCCAGCAGTGCTAGAGGAATTAAAGACACACACGCAGAAATATAGAGGTGTGAAGTAGGAAATCAGGGGTCTCACAGCCTTCAGAGATGAGAGCCCCAAATAGAGATTTACACACGTATTTATTAACAGCAAGCCAGTCATTAGCATTGTTTCTATAGATAGTCGATTAACTAAAAGTATCCCTTATGGGAAGCGAAGGGATGGGCCAAAATAAAGGGGTGGGTCTGGCTAGTTATCTGCAGCAGGAATATGCCATTAAGGCACAGATGGCTCATGCTATTGTTTGTGGTTAAGAATGCCTTTAAGCGGTTTTCCACCCTGGGCAGGCCAGGTGTTCCTTGCCCTCATTCCGGTAAACCCACAACTTTCCAGCATGGGCGTTATAGCCATCACGAACATGTCACAGTGCTGCAGAGATTTTGTTTATGGCCAGTTTAGGGGCCAGATTATGGCCAGATTTTTGGGGGCCTGTTCCCAACACTCTGTCTCTACTAAAAATACAAAAATTAGCTGGGCTTGGTGGTGCGTGCCTGTAATCCCAGCTACTCGGGAGGCTGAGGCAGGAGAATCACTTGAACTAGGGAGTTGGAGCTTACAGTGAGCCAAGATCGTGCCACTGCAGCCTGGTGACAGAGTGAGACTCCATCTCAAAAAAAAAAAAAAAAAAAGAAGAAGAAGAAGAAAGAAACACCAGGAATGTGTACACACATACACACACAAAACCAGGTAAAAAAGCCAGGTGACACAGCAAGAAGGTGGCAGTCTGCAAGCCAAGGAGACAGGCCTCAGGAGAAATCAAACACCTTGATCTTGGACTTTTAGGCTACAGAACTGTGAAAAAAATGTGTTTCTGTTGCCTTAGCCACCCAGTCCATGGTATTCTGTTATGTTTGATATAGCCCTAACAGACTAATGCAACAATCCTCGACAGATAGGGGACAACCTGATGTTTATATATAAGGTTTCCACCTCCAGTCCTTCAAGTGGAAACTCTGAAAGGCACTTAGTATGCTGCTTAGGAGGTTTCAGCCGAATCAAAGCCCTGTGGCACAATGCATTCACCTCCATAATCCATAACACACCCTCATAGTGGCATGACCTCCTTCCCTGGCTTACTCCCCCTCCTATCTCACGCCTGCTTTCTGGGATCTCCTTAAGTATACTGCTCACATAGAAGTCCTTAACTCGAGCTCTGCTTTTGGGGGAACCCAACCTAAAACAGAACCTACCCCTAGACTGAAAATAGGGTCTGGAGTTTGGAGGGACTTGTAGGAATGGCAGCTCTTAAGGCCCCCACTCAAATGTGGTTCCAAATGAGCTCTGAGAGGCACCAAGCAAAAGTCTACTTCATTTACCAGTCTTTTCCACCTGAGTCCCAGCGACCAGCAGCCACATCAGGGAAAAGAATCAGTGGAAGTGAAGTCCATGGACTAAGTATGGGCCCCAACATTCCTGGACTGTGTAAGCCTGTGATTCTTGTAGGATTCCATGGAGGGGAGTAAAAGGGCTTGAATAATAACTGAGATTTGATTTCCTGCAAGGTATGCAAAAGAGGGCTCCAAGTGAGTGACATTTGGTTTAGACTAATAAGGAATATGACCTGTCTTTCACTCTGGTGTTATGAACTCAGTAATAGCTACAACTGATTACATAAGAAACCGAGAAACTGAGATCAAGGCATGTTCCATGCCATCTCCAGAGGTCCCCACCCAGAAGTGCTCAACCAAATTAATTCCAAATTAAGGAGGTTTTGTATTACATGTGTTTATAAAATGGAAGAAATTTTTGCCTCTTCCCTTTTCCCCCAAGACTAATTTAAATACAAGTAATTTAAAAGTTAGGAACTCCGTTTTGCTGTGTTTGTTTTTCTAATAGTGTATGTGATTTCATCTCATTGATAACACAACATGATGACCAAAACCAAGCTAGGCTCCCTTAGTTCAACTTATTTCTTGGCTTCTGAACAATAGTGGGAACAAAGCCCACAGGAAAATTTGGCCTTCCAGACATCGTTGAGATGATAAGGAAATATGCTAGAACCGATGGCAGCCCTCTGAATCATTTTTAAGAGGTAAAAATTAGTATCTTTTTCCTTTAAAAGGAATTTCTTTCTCTCTTTGCCAACTTTGAGTTTCTCCATTTTGAAGTTTTCAGATATGGACTATAAATTGTCTTCTGTGGGGTTTCTTCTTAATTGCCTGCAAAATTTCATGAAATTAGCACCTACTGTATACCTTCTCCTTGTATCCAGCTAGGAGACTCTCATCACATTGTTGAGTGAGTGAATAAATGAATGCATTTCACTTTGTGGAATATGGGCTAATGAAGTCAATTATACTTTCAAAATAGCATTTTATTCTATGTGGCTGAGGCTGTCTGCTCTTTGTAATTTCCTGCATTGTTAACTTTAACAGAAAAAGAAACATCTTAAGACTTGTACCCTATCTATTGAACATCCTTCCATCATAATGCAACTCAAGCAACTCTTCTGAGGCTGACAGAAACATTCAAATGGACAAGTCAGGATATTACGAGCTCCTATCATAGATCCTAAGTGTAGGTATTTTTGATTAAGTGTCAAACAGCAAAGTAGCATGAGAATTTGACTGCTTCAGGTATAGGTAAAGTTAGAGGGGAACAGTGCGGGACAGAGAAGTTAGCGTCTCTCCTTCCTTGAATGACCCAGAGCTAGCTAGCTCCTGAGGTCATTGAGAAAATAAATCCCCCGCTGTGTTTAGAATGAAATAGAAAAGTTCAGAATTCACAATAAAAACCAGCAAGTAATATCATAATATAGGTATGTACATATATCAATGGATTTGTTCAAAGAATATTAAGTGAACAGTCACAATGATGTATAGAACAAATTTCAATTGCTATATTTACAAATCCACATACCTACTATATTAATATATTTTTTTAATTTACTCACTTCTTTAACTTAAATAAATCCACTTAGTAAGGAAACCGAAAGTGCCCTCTACCTCATCCACTTTCAATCTCCACCTCCAACTCAGCCCCGGGCACTCAGCACCTAGCTCCTTCACGCAGCCCCCTGCTGTTGGCCATCAGATAAATCCTCCTCACTCAGCTTGGGCTAGAGCTTTCTCTAGTGGTCCCAGGTGTAACTCCCAGCATGCTGTGGGAGTGGAATGTTGTGATGGACCGGAGCTCTGCCAAGTGGTCTGTCCAGAGCAGCAGCTGTCCAATATAAATATAAGATGAGCCACACATGCAGGCCACATGTGTAATCAAAAGTGTTCTAATAACCACATTGAAAGAGGTAAAAAGAAATAGGCAAAATTAATGTTAATAAGGTGTCTTATTTAAACCAATTTATCCAAAGTATTATTGCTTCAACATGTGATTGGTACAAAAAAATTATTAAGATGTTTTACCTTCTTTGTACTAAGCTTTCATATTTTTGTGTATATTTTATACCTACAGCACACCTCACTTTGGATTAATCACTGTCAAGTGATTAGTAGCCATATATGACTTGTGGCCCCAGATCTAGAGCATACCATGGTAGTACATTCACAGAAGGGTGAGCAGGGAAAACAACATTGCGTTAAATACTCCCAGGCATCACACTTTGCAAAGCACTGCCATTGGCGTTTCTATAGCCTGAGTTCATGATATAAAGGGATCCCTAGTCATTTTATATTAAATGAGATTCCTTAATTTACTCTAAAGCTGCCCACAACCTCCTCAGAGGGATTAATTACCCTGTCCTAGGAAAGATCTTTCATACTGCAACAGATGCACCTAGATTCATCGTAGTCTGAATTGCCGTTCCTTTGGGCCATTGCTGAAACTAAGAAAAACTCTGAACTGGAAGCATTTGGTTAGACAATGGGTTCTGTTTTCCCTTCTATCTCCTGGCAAGTTTTGCAATTTTACAATCCAAAGCTGGATTGTACAATTCCAAAGCTGTTGGTTGTCAATTAGCTGCTCCTATAGTATTTATACTGTACTCTAATTCTTACTTCAGTCCATGTGCATAGTCAATATGGAGTGTGAAAAAGACTATTTAAAGCATATATCCATTTTTTTAAGTTATCCTCACTACATGTAAAAATAGCATACACCCTGTCATCTTGAGTGAGAATTGTTTAGACTAGTCACACAGTTCTGCTATCTGAATCCACTAGGCCACAGAATTGCTCAACTCTGTTTGCCATTGACAATATAGTCTGCTTAATTGTGCATGTTCTGTTTTATGTTTCAGTTTTTCTGAAAATAAAGGATATGAAAAATAACTGGTTTTTTTTTTTGCCATCTGTAGGCCAATGAGTTCTGAAATCATAAAATAGATTTACATAAAATAGAATTATAGTAGATGAAAGGATTAGTGGCTCTTCAGGCAAAATCTGTCACATTTTAGATGAGGATAGTTCTTTTAAAAATATCTACAAGTCTTGATCTGGATTTTAATCCAGAGATTTTTGAAAAATAAGATATTTTGAATTATTTATATTGTTAAGAAATAAGTAAAATAATTTTAACATCTCCAAACTTAATATACTTGCTTAACAATCTTTCTTTTTTTTTTTTTTTTTTTTGAGATGGGGTCTCACTCTGTTGCCCAGGCAGGAGTGTAGTGGTGCAATCTCAGCTCACTGCAGCCTTGACCGCCCAGGTCCAAGCAATCCTCCCACTTTGGCCTCCTAAGTAGCTAGGACTACAGATGCCCACCATCATGACTGGTTAATTTGTATTTTTTATAGCAACAGGGTTTTGCCATGTTGCCCAGGCTGGTCTTGAACTAATGAGCTCAAGTGATCTACCCACCTCAGCCTCCTAAAGTGCTGGGATAACAGGCATGAGCCACCACACCCGGTCCTTAACAATCATTTATTGAATCTCCCAGGTGCGAAGAAGACTGATAGATACAGAGACCATAAAAACAAACAATTTGATCCCAGTTTATATTTATTCTAATACATTATGATGGCAGTTTACATGATTTGTAATGCTTTCAATGAACATCTAATAATAAAGCTAACATGTTATTTATAATACATAAAGATACTTTCGTGGTTAACCACAGTGATTACATTAGTTAAATAACAAATTTAAATTTCAGCCAGAAATAAAAGCATTATAATAACATAGCAGAAGAGATTTTATGACAAATAGAAGGAAGACTTCCCGATAAGAAAGTTATTAAAACACTAGAAGGGCTTACCACAAGAGAATGGGATCTTTATCTATAAATTTAGGTTATTTCTTCATTATTCAAGGCTGTTCAAGGAAATGTACCTGCAAGCAATAAAAGACATTTCCCTATTTGTTTTAGTAAATTCATTTTTTTTTTCTACTTATGAAAGTAACCACAAGCATTTTGGGAAACATAGAGATAAAATCTCACCGCAACCCCACCACTCTAAACATAGCCAAGATTAGCCATTTAGTATTCTTCATCCCTGTCTTATTTCGTATATACACAGTTTTATTTTATATAGCTTTAATCATGGTGTAAATACATTTTTCCTATTCTTTTCACTTCCTGTGACATAATTGTTTTTTCATGTAAAACCGAATATTTGGAAGGTATGAGATGCAATGATTTTGTGAGGTGTTAGTCCCATTATTTTATTCCCCACCCCACCATTATTCATGGCAATCTTTCCCATTTGGGCTGCAGGACAAGAGGCTACCATCTAGGTGGGGTCAGGCAGTGGTCAGTTCTGGGTGTGAGAACAAAGATCCTGAAGTCTAGCTTTTTAAGTTTATAAGGAATGTCCAGATGTAAGGCTATAAACAAAAATGTGAAAGCAAGTGCACCCACATCCCCATCACCAAAAACCAAAGGAAGGAACAAACGTGTAGAAGATAGGGAAGAAAAACTGAAGGGGAATCTATGGGGTTTAAGAGCTGGTCACCTCCTTCAACCCTCACATTTCAGTTCATGTGTGTGTGGGGCTAGGAAACAAGTATTGGCAATGGAGCTCCCCTCAGGGAGGTTTAGGGACCTCTGGTAGAGTATAATGTGCCTTCATAATCCTGCCTGAAATTCTGGTAGTTCCACCAAGTCATGGAGAAGTTGAGGAGAAGTCTAGAAGGGGATGGTAGGACCCTGCCAGATCCAAGATTCCCACAGACCTCAAGAACAGTGTTTATTTGAATACTGCCAGGCAATGAACTCCAGCGAACAGGTATGGAATGGCTTGGAGCAAGCTGGGATTCTAGGCAAACAGGTCAGCAGTGGATGGTTCCTCCTTCGCTGAACATTCTAAAAAGACATGCACGAACGAGGAAACAGCTGGGGACACTGTGCTAGCCATCTTCTAGGAGAGGGACCCCATTCCCTCTCTTGTACTCTCTCTTTAAGCAAAGTGAATATGAAAGTGGCAAATGGACTGCTTGAACAGTCTGAATTTAATTGCCAGCTATTTGGGGGAGTGCTGAGAAAGCTGGCTGCCCAAAATCTGGAGACTTTGTGGGAAGATGAGTTTAGATGCAGGGCCTCCTGCTGCAGAGAGAGGGGATCCCCAGTTCTAGCCATTCTCATTTCTGGGCCTTCAAGGTCATTCATCAAACATATTTGTCTACACATATATCCAAGGTTTAATACTCTCTATATTTGTTTGTAATTTAGGCATCATAAAATTCTGAACTTGCTAAGTAGAATATGAAATTGCTAATGGAAGATTGCTTAGTTTTTAAAAAAGACTAGCAGTCTTTAAACTTCTGGCTCAGATAGGCACTCAAATATTTGTTGAATGAGTGAATGTAAGGATAATAGAATATAATAAATTCCAATTGGGATCAGATTATTAGGCTATCTAACATTTATGATGAATCAAGTTCATGAAAAAGTGTTACTTAGTTAAATAATTATATCTACTTAACCTCAATTTTATTTTTGATTTAATTTTTTTTTTTTTTTTTTTTTTGAGACAGAGTCTCACTTTGTTGCCCAGGCTGGAGTGCAGTGTCATGATCTTGGCTCACTGCAACTTCTGCCTCCTGGGTTCAAGCAATTCTCGTGCCTCAGCCTCCTGAGTAGCTAGGACTATAGGCGCACACCACCACCCCTGGCTAATTTTTTGTATTTTAGTAGAGACGGGGGTTTCACCATGTTTCCCAGGCTGATCTTGAACTTCTGAGCTCAGGTGATCCACCCACCTCAGTCTCCCAAAATGCTAGGATTACAGACACGAGCCACCACACCTGGACCTCAGCTTTAAAAGTCAATCACTATTCAATTATCCATGAATTTATCTAAATATTTTTTATTTTATATTATAGCTTCAGACTATAGAAATTTTAGGGATAACAATTCTCAAAAGTTTATATTTTAATGAAAAAATATACTTCTGTTCAAAGACTGCCTTCGCCATGTATTACTCATTCCTCCAATGATCTGGGAGTGTGTGGGGAAAAAAAGTATTTTCTTGAATGTATTTTGAAATAATTTATGGACAAGTTTTTAAATTTATTTTTCATCTTCAGGTAATGCTAGAAATGTCTCACATTAATGGTTACCTAGTGCATGGTAGAGACTTCTGCTGGACGATACTCTAGTAAATGGATGCTAATGCATCAGCAGTCCATTGAAAAACATTAATAAGCTTGACATGCATTGTCTACAACAGGAGTCCCCAGTCCCCTAGCCAGACTGGTACCAGTCCATGGCCCGTTAGGAACCTGGCCACACAGCAGGAGGTGAGTGGTGGGTAAGCATTGCTGCTGAGCCCCACCTCCTGTCAGATCATTGGCAGCATTAGATTCTCATAGGGGTATGAACCCTATTGTGAACTGTGCATGTGAGGGATCTAGGTTGCCCGCTCCTTATGAGACTGTAATGCCTGATGATCTGTCACTGTCCCCCATCACCCCCAGATGGAACGTCTAGTTGCAAGAAAACAAGCTAAGGGCTCCCATTGATCCTACATTATGGTGAGTTGTATAATTATTTAATTATATATTACAATGTAATAACAGTAGAAATAAAGTACACAATAAATGCAATGTGCTAGAATCATCCTGAAACCATCCCCTTTCGTCCTCCCAAATCCGTGGAAAAGTTGTCTTCCATGAAACCAGTCCCTGGTGCCAAAAAGACTGGGGAATGCTGGTCTGCAAAGTAGGGTCAATAAATCTAAAATCTTATCTGTAAGAGTAAAAATGAGAAGATATCCATATGCAGAAGAATGAAACTAGACCCCTGGTTCTCTGGAGGGACAGAACTAATGGAATATATATATATATATATAAAGGGGATTTTATTAAGTATTAACTCACGTGATCACAAGGTCCCACAATAGGCCGTCTGCAGGCTGAGGAGCAAGGAGAGCCAGTCCAAGTTCCAAAACTGAAGTACTCAGAGTCCAATGTTCAAGGGCAGGAGGCATCCAGCATGAAAGATGTAGGCTGGAGGCTAGACCAGTCCCTGTTTTCACATGTTTCTGCCTGCTTATATTTTAGTCACGCTGGCAGTTGATTAGATCGTGCCCACCCAGATTAAGGGTGGGTCTGCCTTTCCTAGTGCACTGACTCAAATGTTAATCTCCTTTGCAACACCCTCACAGACATACCCAGGATCAATACTTTGTATCTTTCAATCCAATGAAATTGACACTCAGTATTAACTATCACAAGTCCACTCCTTGTCAACTTGGACTAATACACATCTCCCGAGATCATACATAATCTTCAAATAAAGATAATAATAAGGTCATAATTACACCTAATATAACGCAGCTATCCTTCATACAATGAGAAACACACCAATCACCAACCCAAATACAATACTTAAATGCTGATGTGAAGTCAATAAATCTTATGTCACATGATAAAGAAGAAAGGAAATAAAATGAAGATATTGTCTTAGTACAGGTGTATACATGCACAAACATGTTTTTAAGAAAAGAAGGAGGAAATACTCATGCCAATTACAGTCCTTGTTTTTTGCAGCTGGGCACATGGTCATAGCTGGTAATGATGACTACCTTCTACTACCTATTCTGTATTCCCTTTGCCTTCAACAAGCACCTCAGCAGGTCGTGGTTTTTTTTTTCCTGGTGGAGTGACTCAAACCTTCATTCTTGAAGTGTCTGGACCATTTGTAGTCCTGCCTGGTTTGGGCTGTTGTAGTTTCCCATTGACCTTAATCACAGGGCATGGTAATACTAAGAGACACCCTAAGGATACCTTGATTATGGAGTAGTAGACTGATTTCATCTTGATAGTCCAGGTCAGTCACCCCAGCCAACACTGTAACGCCCTTCTTAGCCTGTTGACTTAAAGGCAGGAGGAGCCCAAAGTGTCCAGGTGGCAATCTTAATTTCAGTTTAATGGAATCATTGTTGTGTCTCCTGGTGGCAGTGTTCCTCCCTCTGGAACTAAGACCTCTAGGCAAGCAGAATGTAACGTCGTGGGAACAGGAAGAAAAAACTGTGCTAGTGGATCAGTAGGGGTGATGGTGAGTGGTGCCACTTTCACTTCTACCCCTTGATTCCTGAACCCATGAATCCTGGCTATGGGAGAAACAGTACCATATATTGGATGCTGATTCAGAGCATACATGGCCCTCTGGAGAGCTCTGCCCCAGCCATGCAAAGTATTGTCACCTAGTTGGCATTGTAATTGTGACTTCAAAAGGCCATTCTACCATTCTATCAATCCAGCTGCTTCAGGATGATGGGGGGGAACTTGGTAAGACCAGTGAATTCCATGAGCATGAGCCCACTGCTGCACTTCTTTAGCCGTAAAATGAGTGCATTGGTCAGAGGCAATGCTATGTGGAATACTGTAACAGTGGATAAGGCATTCTGTGAATCCACAGATGGTAGTCTTGGCAGAAGCACTGCGTGCAGGATAGGCAAACCCCTATCCAGAGTAAGTGTCTATTCCAGTGAGGACAAACCTCTGCCCTTTTCATGATGGATGAGGTCCAATATAATCAACCTGTCACCAGGTAGCTGGCTGATCACCCCGAGGAATGGTACCATATCTAGGGCTCAGTGTTGGTCTCTGCAGCTGGCAAATTGGGTACTCAGCAGTGACCGTAGCCAGGTCAGCCTTGGTGAGTGGAAGTCCATCTTGCTGAGACCATGTGTAACCTCTATCCCTGCCACCATGGCCACTTTGTTCATGGGTCCATTGGGCGATGACAGGAGTGGCTGAGGAAAGAGGCTAAGTGGTGTCCACAGAATGGGTCATCCTATCCACTTGATTATTAAAATCCTCCTCTGCTGAGGTCACCTGTTGGTGAGCACTTACATGGGATACAAATATCTTCACAGCTTTTGGCCGCTAGGGAGGTTTATCCACATACCTCTTCCCCAAATTTCCTTGTCACCAATTTTCCAAGCATGCTTCTTCCAAGTCCCTGACAATCCAGCCAAACCATTGGCTGCAGCTCATGAATCAGTATATAATCACACATCTGGTCATTTCTTGTCCCATGTAAAGTGTACAATCAGGTGCACTTCTTGAAGTTCTGCCCACTGGGAAGATTTCTCTTCACCACTGTCCTTCAGGGATGTCCTAGAAAGGGGCTGTAGTGCTGCAGCTGTCCACTTTCAGGTGGTGCCTGCATATAGTGCAGAACCATCTGTGAACCCTAGTCTTCTCTTCCTGTCAACTGATCATAGGGAACTTCCCATGAGGCCATTGATGCAGGCTGGGAAAGAAGGCAGGATGGCAGGAGTTGAGACCATGGGCATTTGAGCCACTTCCTCATGTAACTTACTTGTGCCGTCAGGACCTGCTCAAGCCTGATCACATATATACCACTTCCATTTGATGATGGAAGTGCTGCTGTGCAGGAAGTATCTAGCATGGGAGAAAGATGTAGGCTGGGAGGCTAGGCCAGTCTCTCTTCTCACATTTTTCTGCCTGCTTATTTTCTAGCTGCACTGGCAATTGGTTAGATTGTGCCCACCCATTAAGGGTGGGTCTGCCTTTCCCAGCCCACTGACTCAAATGTTAATCTCCTTTGACAACATCCTCACAGACACACCCAGGATCACTACTTTGTATCTTTCAATCCAATCAAGTTGACAGTCAGTATTAATCATCACAACCCCTATCTGTCGTCATATACAAAAATCAAATCAAAGTGGATTAAAGACTTACATCTAAGACCTCAAACTATGGAACTACTACAAGAAAACATTGGAGGAACTCTCCAGGACATTGGACTGGGCACAGATTTCTTGGGTAATACCCCACAAGCACAGGCAACGAAAGCAAAAATGGACAAATAGCATCACATTAAGTTAAAAAGCTTCTGAACCGCAAAGGAAACAATCAACAAAGTGAAGGCACAATTCATAGAATGGGAGAAAATATTTGCAAACTACCCATCTGACAAGGGATTAATAACTAGAATATATAAGCAGCTCAAACAACTCTATAGGAAAAAAAATCTAATGATCTAATTTTAAAATGGGCAAAAGATCTGAATAGACATTTCTCCAAAGCAAATATACAAATGGCAAATAGGTATATGAAAAAATGCTCAACATCACTGATCTTAAGAGAAATGCAAATCAAAACTATAGTGAGTTATCATCACATCCCAGTTAAAATGTCTTTTATCCCAAAGATAGGCAATAACAAATGCTGGTAAGGATGTAGTGAAAAGGGAGCCCTTGTACACTGTTGGTGGGAACGTAAATTAGTACAACTACTATAAAGAACAGTTTGGTGGTTCCTGTAAAAACTAAAAATAAGAGCTACCATATGATCCAGCAATCCCACTGCTGGGTATCTATCCCAAAGAAAGGAAATCAGTATATTGGAGAGATATCTGCACTCCCATGTTTATTGTAGCACTGTTCACAATAGCTGAGATTTGGATACAACCTAAGTGTCCATCAACAGATGAACGGATAAAGAAAATGTAGTACTTACAAACAACAGAGTGCTGTGTAGTCATAAAAAAGAATGAGATCCTGTAATTTGCAACAACACACATGGAACTGAACGTCATTATGTTAAGTGAAATAAGGCAGGCACAGAGAGACAAACTTCACATGTTCTAATTTATTCGTGGGAGCTAACAATTAAAACAACTGGACTCATGGAGATAAAGAGAATGATGCTTACTAGAGGCTGGGAAGGGTAGTGGGGTTGGGGTGGGGGATGGGGCGGTAGAGGGGGGATGGTTAGTAGGTACAAAAAACTAGAAAAAATGAATAAGATCTAGTATTTAATAGCACAACAGGGTGACTATAGTTAATAATTTAATTGTACATGTTAAGATAACTAAAAGAGTATAATTGTATTGTTTGTAACAAAAAGGATAAATACTTGAGGTGATGGATACTTCATTTACCCTCAAGTAATTATTACACATTGTATGTCTGTATCAAAGTATCCCATATGCCTCATAAATATATATACCTACTACATACTCACATAATTTTTTAAATGAATAAAAATTAAGAGTTTAAGGCTCTTAGGTGCATACATTATAAAAGCTTTATCAAGGGAATTTTGTAGTAAATAGCAAAAACCTTAAAAGTTTGTGTACCATTTGATCAAACAATTCCATTTCTGGAATTGTATTCTAAGGAAATACTTATGGACTATCCCGGCCCGCGGGATAGTCAGAGCAGGCCCTGGAGGAGGGGGTGGGAATTTGGGGAACAAGAGACACGAGAAATGGAGACAAGACAGTGCTCTGATCAAGTCTCGTTTAATGGCGGTAATGCAGTGCCTTATATACACTTGGAGGGGAAGGGGTTGGGCCAGAGGCGGAGATGATCTCATCACAGAGGGCGTGACCAAGTAGGTATTGGTTTCTCTGGTCAAACGTCATGTTGCACCTGCGCTGTCAGTTGGTAATTTTCCCGGGCACGGGAGGGTGCTTGTGCTACAAAGTAACAATTTTCGCAGCGCGGGGGGGGGGGGGGGGGGGGGGGGAAAACAAGTGAAGAAGAAGCAGGAAGAGCGCCATCTATTACGAGGTATTGATACAAAAGAGAAACAACAAATCTAGGGAGGAGGTAGAAGGTGGAAAGGAATAGAGCTCGGGTGTTTAATCATTAATTATTATTTGCTGTGGCCGGGGCGCGCCAGTGTAAGAAGCGCAAGCAATTGGCCAGGCTTCCGTATTTTGTAACAGCCAATGGATGTGTGATTGAGTGTAGGGTTGTATAATAGTAGAGGGTTCTATTCCAAAGTATTTTCTACTGTCTTCTCTTCCCAAGATAATCAGATCAGCTATGGCATCATAATAAGGCAACAAAACCTTTTTAGGGGAGGAGGGCAGGTGTACCCACATAATGGGATTGTTCTGCCAAAATAGGCCAGTAGGGGTTATTGTTGTGTTAAAAATAATGAATATTAATGGCTGAGAATAATTAATGCCGGTAACAAATTGTGTTGCAATGGCATGTTCTACCTGTTGGAGTGCTATTAATGCTTCTTTAGTAATGGACCTGGGAGATTTTGGATTAGAGTCTCCTTTTAATATATTGAAAAGAGGTTTTAACTCTCCTGTGGTGAGCTTTAAGTACGGTCGAAGCCAATTTATGTCTCCCAGTAATTTTTGGAAATCATTTAAAGTTTTTAAATGATCACGACGTATAACGGCTTTTTGATTAATGATTTTGGGTCCGTTAATTTGGAAACCAAGATAAGTGTATGGATCTTGTAATTGTACCTTTTCTGGGGCTATTTGTAGTCCTGCTGCTGTTAACTCCTGTTTGAGTTGGGCAAAACACTGTAAGACTTGTTTGTTAATTTTTCCTGCTATTAAAATATTATCCATATAATGTATAATATACATTTGTGCCCATGTTTTTCTGACTGGCTCTATAGCGGCAGCTACATATTTTTGACACAAGGTAGGACTATTAGCCATACCCTGAGGTAAAACTTTCCATTGATAACGCTTTATTGGTTGTTTAAAATTTGTAGATGGAAGACTAAAGGCAAATCTTTTCTGGTCAGCAGGGTGAAGGGGAATTGTAAAAAAGCAATCTTTAAGGTTAATAACGATTTTAAAATATTTTTGAGGAATCGCAACCGGTGAAGGCAATTCTGGTTGTAAGGCACCCATAAGGATCATAGTGATATTTACTGCTCTTAAATCTTGTAAGAGTCTCCATTTACCAGACTTCTTTTTAATAACAAAAATAGGTGTATTCCAAGGGGAATTACTTTCCACAATATGCCCTGCTATCAGTTGTTCCTGTACTAACTGTTGGGCAGCACTTAGTTTATCATTGAGTAAAGGCCACTGATCAACCCAAACGGGCTCATCTGACTTCCAAGTAATGGGGTCAGTGCACCTTTGGGGTGCAGGTATGTCAGTGGCCTGAGCTAAAAATTTCCAAACCCCTTTTTATCAAGTTGTCCTGAAACCAGTATAGGCTGTGGGATACCGTTCTCTCCTTTTCCAAGACCTTTACCAGGGGTGTATCCTTGAGTTAACATTTGTGCAGTAACTATATCATTTGGACTACACATTATAATTTTCATTTGAGAGAGTAGATCTCGCCCCCAAAGGTTAACAGGTAGGTGAGGAATGACAAATGGCTTAATGAGGCCTGAATTATTTTTTTTATTTGTCCATGTTAGGTATTTAGAACTTTGTTTAGGATTACTGCTTTGTCCAATTCCTCTCAAGTGAGTTAAAGTTTCTGTGGTAGACCAATGAGAGGGCCAATCTTCCTGTTTAATGATAGTTACATCAGCCCCTGTGTCTATTAGTCCAGTGAATGCCTTCCCGTCTAACCATAAGGTTAGAGAGGGTTTTTGATTTGTAATTGGTTGCACCCAATATATATCTGATGATCCGAAACCTTTTATATTTCTACTAGAGTATTGGATATTATTATCTGTTTTAACCAAAGGTAGCAGGAGTAACTGAGCTATTCTAACTCCTTGAGGGACAGTAATAATACTATCAATAGCTCTGGCCATAATTTTAATTTTTCCTTCATAATCATTATCGATAACTCCAGGGAGGACTTGTAAGCCTCTCATGGTGACACTACTTCTTCCTAAAAGTAGCCCAAAAGTGTTAGGTGGCAAGGGTCCATATATTCTGGTATTTAAGGTCTGTGGTCCCATTTCAGGTGTTAGTATCGTGTGGGAGGTAGAACTGAGGTCCAATCCTGCACTTCCTGGGGTTGCTCTACTAAGTTTTGAAATGGATTGCTGTTGCTGGCTGGAACAAAGCTGACTGCCCCATATGCTTGTTTTGGGGCCTGAGGCTGGCCCCTCATCCCGTTTCCCTGCCTGGGGGGTAAAGGATTTCCTTGACTGTCAGTTTTAGATTTACATTCGTTTGCCCAGTGCCTTCCTCTTTTACACCTTGGGCAAAGGCCTGGGATTTTTGCTTTTGGACTCTTATTTTGGTTTTTATGGCAATCTTTTGCAAAGTGTCCCCTTTTTCCGCATCTAAAACATCCCCCTTTATCTTTACCTTTGTTAATGAGGAAATCTCTTACTGTTTGGCTGCTAAAAGCGGCGGCCATTGCTAGACCTTGTTGATATGAGGGCCCAATATCTGAACAAAGGCGAATGTATCCTGTTAAATCTGTTTTCTTTCTATAAGGTCTGATTGCCGCTTTGCAGGCGGGGTTAGCATTTTCATAAGCTAACTGTTTAACATAATCTACACCCGTTTCTGCATTTTCAAAGATTCTACCTGCCGTGGTCATAAGCCTATGTACAAAGTCTGAAAATGGCTCATCGGGTCCTTGTTTAACCGCTGTGAGCGAAGCCCCTGGATCTCCTTTAACGGGAAGTTTTCTCCAGGCTTTTGTAGCAGCAGCCTGGATTTGTGAGAACAGTCCAGGGTCATATTGCATTTGGGCCTGAGTGTCTGCATAATTACCTGAACCAGTTAACATATCAAAATCCCAACCGTTTCCTGCCTGTTGATTTTTTTTAGCTGTATCTCTACAATTTTCAAAGAACTCTGACTTCCAAATTAAGTGGTCTCCCCCAGAAAGGACTGCCCTAACTAAGGTATTCCAGTCTGTAGGAGTGAGCCAATTATCAGCCACAGATTCCACTATAGCAAGAGTATATGGAGCAGTAGCCCCATACTGAGAGGCAGCAGTTTTTAACTCTTTTATGATAGTAAAATCAAATCCAGTATGATGCCTCCAAGCCTGTCCCTGTTCATCTATGGTTTCCGTGACCGGAAAAACGTCTTTGGGGGAGGAGTCTTCTCTATGTCGACTAGCGACTAACCCCCTTCTTGGAACATGTTGTCCAGGCCGCTGAGGTGGGCGCAAGGAACCCTCCATAGCGTCTGAGTTAGGTATTTTTTCATTTCCTGTTTTTAGCTTTTGGAGCCTAATTATCAATGATTGATGTAACTCTTCAAGTTTAATTTGTTCTTCTAGTTGAGCTATCTTTTGTTTTAATTCTTCTTTGGGATCTATTGCTGCCATAACAATGGGCGCAGAAGCCTCATTATGCGTCTTATTATATGGGGGTGGGTATGAAGTAAAGGGAGGCAAATCAGGGTTGTGATATTTAGCTGCCTCTTCCTCTAAATCATCCCAATTTATATCCGATTGATTAGGCTTATTAATTTCCTCCTCCTTTTGAAGCATCTGTAAAATTGGGTATTTTTTTGGTTTGTTTTCGTGTGGTATTTCTTTATCTGTTACAGAAGGAGACTTAATTTCCTCATGATCACTTTCGAGGGAAATGAGATCCTCCTCCGTATCTTGCGGAGGCTTTGCGAGGTTAGAGCGGGAGCTAACCTTTAAAATATGCTCTGTCTGAGCGACCGCAGCCATGACTTGCGGATCGGCCTCCTTCTTATCTATTAAATCTCTAATGAGGTTCCAATAAGAGAAGGCGGTTACAGGAATTTTTTCTGGCCCAAAAGTATTATAATAGTCCTGAAGACAATCCCCTACTCTACGCCATCTTTTAATGTCAATAGTTCCTTCCTGTGGGAACCAAGGGCAAGTGTCTTTTACAAAATCAAAAAATTTAAACAAATCATTACCTTTAACCTTTACTCCTCGTATCTTTAAAGCCTCTTTTAATTGTCCTACATATATTTGATGTTGGCTTAATTCTTGTCCCATTTCGGACGCGTCACTTACCTTCGATCCTGATGCGGCAGGTTCCCGCGGTGATCGGAAGAGTTTGACTCCTTTTGTCTTTATTAGCGGTCGACCGTCCTTTGGCGTCCTCTTCCTCACGGAGTCCCTCGTTTCCAGGTCCCTGTTCGGGCGCCACGTATCCCGGCCCGCGGGATAGTCAGAGCAGGCCCTGGAGGAGGGGGTGGGAATTTGGGGAACAAGAGACACGAGAAATGGAGACAAGACAGTGCTCTGATCAAGTCCCGTTTAATGGCGGTAATGCAGTGCCTTATATACACTTGGAGGGGAAGGGGTTGGGCCAGAGGCGGAGATGATCTCATCACAGAGGGCGTGACCAAGTAGGTATTGGTTTCTCTGGTCAAACGTCATGTTGCACCTGCGCTGTCAGTTGGTAATTTTCCCGGGCACGGAAGGGTGCTTGTGCTACAAAGTAACAATTTTCGCAGCGCGGGGGGGGGGGGGGGGGGGAAAAACAAGTGAAGAAGAAGCAGGAAGAGCGCCATCTATTATGAGGTATTGATACAAAAGAGAAACAACAAATCTAGGGAGGAGGTAGAAGGTGGAAAGGAATAGAGCTCGGGTGTTTAATCATTAATTATTATTTGCTGTGGCCGGGGCGCGCCAGTGTAAGAAGCGCAAGCAATTGGCCAGGCTTCCGTATTTTGTAACAGCCAATGGATGTGTGATTGAGTGTAGGGTTGTATAATAGTAGAGGGTTCTATTCCAAAGTATTTTCTACTGTCTTCTCTTCCCAAGATAATCAGATCAGCTATGGCATCATAATAAGGCAACAAAACCTTTTTAGGGGAGGAGGGCAGGTGTACCCACATAATGGGATTGTTCTGCCAAAATAGGCCAGTAGGGGTTATTGTTGTGTTAAAAATAATGAATATTAATGGCTGAGAATAATTAATGCCGGTAACAAATTGTGTTGCAATGGCATGTTCTACCTGTTGGAGTGCTATTAATGCTTCTTTAGTAATGGACCTGGGAGATTTTGGATTAGAGTCTCCTTTTAATATATTGAAAAGAGGTTTTAACTCTCCTGTGGTGAGCTTTAAGTACGGTCGAAGCCAATTTATGTCTCCCAGTAATTTTTGGAAATCATTTAAAGTTTTTAAATGATCACGACGTATAACGGCTTTTTGATTAATGATTTTGGGTCCGTTAATTTGGAAACCAAGATAAGTGTATGGATCTTGTAATTGTACCTTTTCTGGGGCTATTTGTAGTCCTGCTGCTGTTAACTCCTGTTTGAGTTGGGCAAAACACTGTAAGACTTGTTTGTTAATTTTTCCTGCTATTAAAATATTATCCATATAATGTATAATATACATTTGTGCCCATGTTTTTCTGACTGGCTCTATAGCGGCAGCTACATATTTTTGACACAAGGTAGGACTATTAGCCATACCCTGAGGTAAAACTTTCCATTGATAACGCTTTATTGGTTGTTTAAAATTTGTAGATGGAAGACTAAAGGCAAATCTTTTCTGGTCAGCAGGGTGAAGGGGAATTGTAAAAAAGCAATCTTTAAGGTTAATAACGATTTTAAAATATTTTTGAGGAATCGCAACCGGTGAAGGCAATTCTGGTTGTAAGGCACCCATAAGGATCATAGTGATATTTACTGCTCTTAAATCTTGTAAGAGTCTCCATTTACCAGACTTCTTTTTAATAACAAAAATAGGTGTATTCCAAGGGGAATTACTTTCCACAATATGCCCTGCTATCAGTTGTTCCTGTACTAACTGTTGGGCAGCACTTAGTTTATCATTGAGTAAAGGCCACTGATCAACCCAAACGGGCTCATCTGACTTCCAAGTAATGGGGTCAGTGCACCTTTGGGGTGCAGGTATGTCAGTGGCCTGAGCTAAAAATTTCCAAACCCCTTTTTATCAAGTTGTCCTGAAACCAGTATAGGCTGTGGGATACCGTTCTCTCCTTTTCCAAGACCTTTACCAGGGGTGTATCCTTGAGTTAACATTTGTGCAGTAACTATATCATTTGGACTACACATTATAATTTTCATTTGAGAGAGTAGATCTCGCCCCCAAAGGTTAACAGGTAGGTGAGGAATGACAAATGGCTTAATGAGGCCTGAATTATTTTTTTTATTTGTCCATGTTAGGTATTTAGAACTTTGTTTAGGATTACTGCTTTGTCCAATTCCTCTCAAGTGAGTTAAAGTTTCTGTGGTAGACCAATGAGAGGGCCAATCTTCCTGTTTAATGATAGTTACATCAGCCCCTGTGTCTATTAGTCCAGTGAATGCCTTCCCGTCTAACCATAAGGTTAGAGAGGGTTTTTGATTTGTAATTGGTTGCACCCAATATATATCTGATGATCCGAAACCTTTTATATTTCTACTAGAGTATTGGATATTATTATCTGTTTTAACCAAAGGTAGCAGGAGTAACTGAGCTATTCTAACTCCTTGAGGGACAGTAATAATACTATCAATAGCTCTGGCCATAATTTTAATTTTTCCTTCATAATCATTATCGATAACTCCAGGGAGGACTTGTAAGCCTCTCATGGTGACACTACTTCTTCCTAAAAGTAGCCCAAAAGTGTTAGGTGGCAAGGGTCCATATATTCTGGTATTTAAGGTCTGTGGTCCCATTTCAGGTGTTAGTATCGTGTGGGAGGTAGAACTGAGGTCCAATCCTGCACTTCCTGGGGTTGCTCTACTAAGTTTTGAAATGGATTGCTGTTGCTGGCTGGAACAAAGCTGACTGCCCCATATGCTTGTTTTGGGGCCTGAGGCTGGCCCCTCATCCCGTTTCCCTGCCTGGGGGGTAAAGGATTTCCTTGACTGTCAGTTTTAGATTTACATTCGTTTGCCCAGTGCCTTCCTCTTTTACACCTTGGGCAAAGGCCTGGGATTTTTGCTTTTGGACTCTTATTTTGGTTTTTATGGCAATCTTTTGCAAAGTGTCCCCTTTTTCCGCATCTAAAACATCCCCCTTTATCTTTACCTTTGTTAATGAGGAAATCTCTTACTGTTTGGCTGCTAAAAGCGGCGGCCATTGCTAGACCTTGTTGATATGAGGGCCCAATATCTGAACAAAGGCGAATGTATCCTGTTAAATCTGTTTTCTTTCTATAAGGTCTGATTGCCGCTTTGCAGGCGGGGTTAGCATTTTCATAAGCTAACTGTTTAACATAATCTACACCCGTTTCTGCATTTTCAAAGATTCTACCTGCCGTGGTCATAAGCCTATGTACAAAGTCTGAAAATGGCTCATCGGGTCCTTGTTTAACCGCTGTGAGCGAAGCCCCTGGATCTCCTTTAACGGGAAGTTTTCTCCAGGCTTTTGTAGCAGCAGCCTGGATTTGTGAGAACAGTCCAGGGTCATATTGCATTTGGGCCTGAGTGTCTGCATAATTACCTGAACCAGTTAACATATCAAAATCCCAACCGTTTCCTGCCTGTTGATTTTTTTTAGCTGTATCTCTACAATTTTCAAAGAACTCTGACTTCCAAATTAAGTGGTCTCCCCCAGAAAGGACTGCCCTAACTAAGGTATTCCAGTCTGTAGGAGTGAGCCAATTATCAGCCACAGATTCCACTATAGCAAGAGTATATGGAGCAGTAGCCCCATACTGAGAGGCAGCAGTTTTTAACTCTTTTATGATAGTAAAATCAAATCCAGTATGATGCCTCCAAGCCTGTCCCTGTTCATCTATGGTTTCCGTGACCGGAAAAACGTCTTTGGGGGAGGAGTCTTCTCTATGTCGACTAGCGACTAACCCCCTTCTTGGAACATGTTGTCCAGGCCGCTGAGGTGGGCGCAAGGAACCCTCCATAGCGTCTGAGTTAGGTATTTTTTCATTTCCTGTTTTTAGCTTTTGGAGCCTAATTATCAATGATTGATGTAACTCTTCAAGTTTAATTTGTTCTTCTAGTTGAGCTATCTTTTGTTTTAATTCTTCTTTGGGATCTATTGCTGCCATAACAATGGGCGCAGAAGCCTCATTATGCGTCTTATTATATGGGGGTGGGTATGAAGTAAAGGGAGGCAAATCAGGGTTGTGATATTTAGCTGCCTCTTCCTCTAAATCATCCCAATTTATATCCGATTGATTAGGCTTATTAATTTCCTCCTCCTTTTGAAGCATCTGTAAAATTGGGTATTTTTTTGGTTTGTTTTCGTGTGGTATTTCTTTATCTGTTACAGAAGGAGACTTAATTTCCTCATGATCACTTTCGAGGGAAATGAGATCCTCCTCCGTATCTTGCGGAGGCTTTGCGAGGTTAGAGCGGGAGCTAACCTTTAAAATATGCTCTGTCTGAGCGACCGCAGCCATGACTTGCGGATCGGCCTCCTTCTTATCTATTAAATCTCTAATGAGGTTCCAATAAGAGAAGGCGGTTACAGGAATTTTTTCTGGCCCAAAAGTATTATAATAGTCCTGAAGACAATCCCCTACTCTACGCCATCTTTTAATGTCAATAGTTCCTTCCTGTGGGAACCAAGGGCAAGTGTCTTTTACAAAATCAAAAAATTTAAACAAATCATTACCTTTAACCTTTACTCCTCGTATCTTTAAAGCCTCTTTTAATTGTCCTACATATATTTGATGTTGGCTTAATTCTTGTCCCATTTCGGACGCGTCACTTACCTTCGATCCTGATGCGGCAGGTTCCCGCGGTGATCGGAAGAGTTTGACTCCTTTTGTCTTTATTAGCGGTCGACCGTCCTTTGGCGTCCTCTTCCTCACGGAGTCCCTCGTTTCCAGGTCCCTGTTCGGGCGCCACGTATCCCGGCCCGCGGGATAGTCAGAGCAGGCCCTGGAGGAGGGGGTGGGAATTTGGGGAACAAGAGACACGAGAAATGGAGACAAGACAGTGCTCTGATCAAGTCCCGTTTAATGGCGGTAATGCAGTGCCTTATATACACTTGGAGGGGAAGGGGTTGGGCCAGAGGCGGAGATGATCTCATCACAGAGGGCGTGACCAAGTAGGTATTGGTTTCTCTGGTCAAACGTCATGTTGCACCTGCGCTGTCAGTTGGTAATTTTCCCGGGCACGGAAGGGTGCTTGTGCTACAAAGTAACAATTTTCGCAGCGCGGGGGGGGGGGGGGGGGGGGGGGGAAAACAAGTGAAGAAGAAGCAGGAAGAGCGCCATCTATTATGAGGTATTGATACAAAAGAGAAACAACAAATCTAGGGAGGAGGTAGAAGGTGGAAAGGAATAGAGCTCGGGTGTTTAATCATTAATTATTATTTGCTATGGCCGGGGCGCGCAGCTCCGGACAATGGACATGTGCAAAAAGTTATTAAGAATGATTTTCATCAATGTTAAAATTTTAACATAAAAAGTTGGAAATGGTTGGGAATATTTATGTACGTTATGCCCCAACTCTGTGACAAAATATGCATGTTTTAAGAAATATTTAGCAATATGGCAAAATGTTATAACGAAAAATAAATTTATAAAATCGATGGACTGTATGATCTCATCTTTGGTTAAAATGAATTGCTGCATGCATAGAAAAAAGACTGAAGTCATGTTCTAAAATATCAATAGTTGTTACTTCTGGATGATATCTTTATAATTTTTATATTTATGGTTTTTGTTTTTTTACATTTTCTACAACAGTACGTATATTTTCTATGATCAGATTTTCAAAGCTTTTATAAAAAAAACTATTTTTTGTAACAATTATACTAAATTTAAAGTCATACTTTTATATAAGAAATAAAAATTTAATCATTTAAGAATAAAAACAGTCCTTAATCCATGTTAGAGATTATCATGAAAAATGAAGAAAGCTTCACATATAAACATGAAAAGAAAACATTAAAGGAAGTGATAACTTGATACAAGTTTCTGTCTGCCTCACCCAGCCGGAAGTTAAGCCCTCTATCTGTGGAGCATCAGTAAAGTAAGGGTATAATTTTTAGTATTAGTAATAATAGGTTCTTGCAAACCTATTATGCAAATTGCTTTAAAGCCAAAATAATTCTTTGAATATAAATTTGGCTTTAATTCTATAAATTTAAAGAATTAATTTGGAAGCAAGATGGGTATTGTATCAACTTTGCATATATCCTATTATTCAAGCATTCAGCAAGGTGGCATTGGGTATGAGCTATTTCATTTTGGATAAGAAAAGTGGCCAGCCATCTAATCCTTCCAGGAAAGAAATTTTTTAACATATGGCAGAGTGTGAGGCATCAGGTGTTATAAATCCCAGTTGTCATTCACACAACTAGCGGGCTGTTATGAGAAATATTCTGGGTATTCCTATTCAGTCGTGTGATTGAAGACTTGGTGTCTTTTTTGTTAATTTATTCTTATTATTAAAAAGTAGCATATTCCAGATTATTAATACTTCCCTTTTCCATTAAACACACATTTCTTCTAAGAATAATGTAAATTATGATCATTGTTAAGCAATAAAATCCCATCTACCTCATTCAACCCTTGCCCTCCCCAAATAAAACAAAACAAAACAGATACTAAAACTGTGAGTTGTTCTGAACTTTCTCCAGTTAGCTCAGGGAAAACATTTGCCTAAACTGCAGCTTCTTGTAGTCACTCTTAAGATTTCCATCTATGTTCAAACTCTAAGAATTTGTCTCAATTTCTTCTGCTACTATAGGCATTGGTAGGGATATAGAACTAGGGAATATGTATCACAGACAAATAGGTCTCATCAAGGTAGTCTCCATTGCTGCTTGTCTCATCTTCAAGACACACAAAAAATTAAACTGTATGGTTGGTAATTTTAGCTATATTAAATTTAAAACTTCTACTTAACCAAAAGCTCTATAAATAAAGGGATCAAGTAACAGGTAGGAGACAATGTTCACAAGGTACAGAACAAAAGATTAAAATTCACAATAAATAATGCTTACAGATGAATGAGAAAATGACAAACGACCCAGTAAAAATGGGCAAAGGACATAAAAAGGTGTATAAGAGAGAAAATCCAAAAGCAAAAACATATCAACAGAAGCTCTATCTACTACAAATTAAGAAATGCAAATTTAGAAGAAAAAAGTTCACATTCTTCTAGTTGTTAACAAAGTATAAAGTCTGATAACACCAAGCACAGAAGGATGTGAGTTGCTGATAGGCATATAAATAGGTACAACCATTGGAAATCAATTCGATACTACCTAGTAAAGCTGAAAATGTCTTTACACCAAGACTCAGGTTTTTTAGTCCAGAGAAACTTGCCTACATACACAAGGAAGAATGTATAATATAAGAATGTTTATTACCTCACCCTTTGAGGCAGAAATAAAGAAAATAAAAACAGTCTAATTCTTCATTGGTTGGGAAATAAACAGTATGTAAATATTCATACAGTAGGTTTTCATATAGTAGTTAACAAGTAAATCATAAGTACATGTATACAGTGGATCAATTTCAAAAATTTAAGTAAAAATGAAAGTAAATCGCAAAGGATACAATCAATATGATACAATATATACAAACATTATTTTGTGCATGTAAAATTATACACAAATTATATCAAATTGAATGTATCCTACTGTGATTTATTTTTATGAACATAAATTTTTTTTCCTTTTTTTTTTTTGAGACAGAGTCTCACTTTGTTCCCTAGGCTGGAGTGCAGTGGCGCCATCTCAGCTCACTGCAACTTCTGCCTCCCACGTTCAAGCAATTCTCCTGCCTCAGCCTGCTGAGTAGCTGGGATTACAGGCACACACCACCATGCCTGACTAATTTTGTATTTTTAGTAGAGACGGGGTTTCACCATGTTGTCCAGTTTGGTCTTGAACTGTTGACCTCAAGTGATTTCCCCGCCTCAGCCTCCCAAAGTGCTGGGATTACAGGGTGAGCCACCATGCCCAGCCTACTTAAAATGTATATATATACACACACAGTATATATAGAGAGAGCATATATACAGTATCTATATATAGTGTGTGTGTGTGTGTGTGTGTGTGTGTGTGTGTGTGTCCAAAACACAAACTCATGCATGGCAATGATACATTATTGGCAGGAGCTATTTCTTTCCCCAGGGAAAGAAAGCAAAGAGATGGAAGTATGGTTTTAGTTATATCCATAATATCATGTATCTATATTATTTTATTTATTTAGAGAAAAAACATTCTGAAGCAAAGATGGTAAAATGTAAATATCATTTAAATTCAGATGGTAGGTAAATGGTTGTCTAATATTACTTACTGTATACTGGAAATATTTAATGATGAAATTAATTTTTTATTTAAGTTATTAATAAGAAAAATGCTCAAATTGTTTGGGGAAATACAAAAGCAAGGCATATTGAAGCAATCTGAAAAGGCTTAAGTTCATTAACAGTTCATTTTGCCCCCATAACAAATACTTAGTGTAACAACTCCGGTTCAGCCGGAAGAACATCTGTTTTTCAACTTATCTTGGTGGGGGGCAGACCCGTTTTCTACTTATCTCCCATGACAGTGTGACAATTCAATTTTAAAAGGTTTTCTAGGCTTTCTTTGACCTTACATTTACAAGTCAAAAGAAAGATTTAGGCAAGTGAGCAAGTCATTCATACTTCAAATCAGTTTTTGTTATTTATTCAAATTTTTTGTTATATTTGCTTCTTGTGTTTTTTGTTTGTTTTGAGACAGGCTGGAGTGCAATGACATGATCTCAGCCAGGCTCAAGCAATTCTCCTGCCTCAACCTCCCAAGTAGCTGGGACCACAGGCGTGTGCCACCATGCCCAGCTAATTTTTATTTTTATTTTAGTACAGACAGATTTCACCATGTTGGCCAGGCTGGTTTGAACTCCTGACCTCAAGCGATCAGCCCTCCTCGACCTCCTCGACCTCCCAAAGTGCTGGGATTACAGGCATGAGCCACCGTGCCCGGCCTTTTATTTCCTTCTTTGGGTTGCTGATTTATTTGTTTGATTTTCTCTAAAATTGTATACATTTGATGAAAATACAAACCAATATAATTTAAGAAATCCCAAACTAAAGAATCACTTTGTACCATGGGTAACCATCACAGTAGCAACTGGTTCAGTCAATAATCATTAATGGGTGCCAAAACTGGTGGGCAAAAGTTCAATGGGAAAGAGGATATAGTCTCGAAGTATCTCGCCACAAATTACTGTTTAACTTTAAAGGGAAAAATAGTAACTTCAGAGTGGAGAAAACAGGCAGACATCACTTTAACCAAAGTAGCATCATGACTACTGAGACAAACCAATATTATGTGAACTGATGTGTGTATGACACAACACATTGAGATTACAGCATCACTTCTGTGCTAACCCTAACCCAAATGCATAACCCAAATCTAAGCATGAGGTGACATCAAACAAACCTAAACTGAGGGATATTCTGCAAAGTAACTGGTCCATATGCTTCAAAAATGTCAAACTCATGAAAGACAAAGAAAGCCAGAGGAATTATCCCAGATGAAAGAAGACAAGAGCGACATGGCAGCTAAATGCAGTAAGTGACGCTGGACTAGATTGGACTCTGTCACAAAATTGTTTTTATTTTCCTAAGAATGACATCATTGGATAATTGGTGATTTTGAGTAATTTGTTTCATGTTGCTTTTGTTGAGAAGCCTCAGAATGCAAATTTAATATAAAATACTTAAAGTATTTACACCATATAACAAGATTAAAACTATGAAAACATTAGTCTCACCTTGCCCCTCTATAAGAATAATCCAGTTCTAAGAGATGGTTCTTCAGACTTTGCTCTCAAAAATTACAAACAATTCTCATTGTAACATTGACAGAGAATTTCTAATATATATAGGTCCTGAATATGTTACAGATTTCATAAAATAAATTTGAGGACTGTTGGTGGAAGCTCAGTAGCTGATCTATTCTACTGAAAAGTTGAAAAAGGAGAAATGATTAATAAGGCTGTCATAACCAAACAATATGAGTTGTATAGCTTATACCAGCTTTCAGAATTGCACTTAGAAACACAGTGGCAATCAGTCTAGTATTTTGACTTTGATGCAATGCATTCTACTTCCTGTATCATTTAAATGTAGTGGAATTGTTATGAAGATGAGTGTTACACATCCCAGTTTTTTGGATAGTGCTCTCCATAAATTTCATATATTGACTGCAATGCCAATTACAGTTAAAGGCAAGCTTGTTTCTCATTGACTATGTAACTTCAAGCTAATTACTTGGCTTCTTTGAGCCCTAGAGCCTGAATTTGTTATATGATAGGATCAGAATCTCTTGTCTTTGAAATTCTTTTCAAGTCTAGTTATGGATCATTCGAGATTTCAGTCAATAGTTAAGTTATCCATAAAAATGACATATTTCTTCTAAAGCCAAAATAGAAAACCTCTCTTCTTTAAGAGCAATTCCTTATGTTAGCTTATTTTATGAAGTATTTTAGATACATGAAAAATGTATAATTAAGAATAGAACAAACTTCCACGTACCCACCATCCAGCTAAAATACAGAACATTACAGTTTGTTATCTATCATGTTGGCAAAAATCCTTGAGTCTGACAAAATGCCTTATTATCAACTCTGCAGGGAAATAGACACTTTCACATATTGTTGGCAGGAATGCAAAAACGGTATGATGGGAATTTGGCAATATCTAGCAAAATTACATATGCATTTAATCCTGGACACCACAATCACCCTTCTAAATCTATCTCAGAGATATATAGGCAGAAATATGAAATGATGTATATACAAACTTATCCATTGTAGTACTATTTGTAATAGCAAAAGATTGCAAACAATCCAAATGTTCATCAATAAAGGACTAGTTGAAGAAATAATGATGAAATACTCTTCCACTATAAAAAATACTCTATAAGATGCTGTGAATTGCATACAGCATGCTATCTTTTGTTTAAGAAAGAGGGACTATAAGTGTATGTGTATGAGTGTGTGTGGAATAAGCATTTTTTAAAAGTAATAATAGAAGGATAAACCAAAAGCCAATGAAAAATGATTACTTATAGTGGAAGGAAAAAACAGGAATCAGAGGATGACAAATATGCATAAGAAAAGATGTTCAACCTCATACATCATTAGGGAATTGCAAATTAAAATGAGATACCACTACACATATATTAGAATGGCTAAAATTCAAAACACTGACAGCACTAAATGCTTGTGAGGATGTGGACAACAGGAACTCTCATTCATTGCTGGGGGAAATGCAAAATGGTAAAACCACATAGGAAGACAGTTTGACAGTTTGACAGTTTCTTACAAAACCAAGCATACTCTTACTATATGATCCAGCAATCATACTCCTTCATATTTGTCCAAATGAGTTGTAAACTTATATCCACACGAAAAGCTATATGTTAATTTTTACAGCAGCTTTATTCATAATTGCCAAACCTTGGAAGCAGACAATGTCCTTCAGTAGGTGAATGGATGAACAACCTGTGGTACATCTTTACAGCAGGGTATTATACAGAACTAAAAAGGAATGAGACATCAAGCCACTTAGAGACATGGAGGAAACTTAAATGCATACTGCTAAGTGAAAAAAAAAAAAAAACAAACAGTCTCAGTAGATAATTATGACGGCAATAATCCACCCTTATCCACAGTTTTGATTTCTGCAGTTAACCAAGGCCTGAAAATATTACATGGAAAGTTTCAGAAATAACTAATTCATAAGCTTTAAATTGCACACTGTTCTGAGTAGCATGATGAAGTCTTGTGCTACCCTGCTCCATCCTGCCCTGGACCCGAAACATTCCTTTGTCCAGCACATCCATGCTCTATATATTACCATAAACATTCGTTACTTAATAGCTGTCTCTGTTATCAAATCGACATATACAAGAAAGGTGAGTACAGTACAATTAGATGTTTTGAGAGAGAAAGCATATTTATATAACTTTTATTACAGTATATAGTTATAATTGTTCTATTTTATTATTAGTTATTGTTGTTAACTTCTTATTGTGCATAATTTATAAGTAAACCTTATTATAAGTATGTATTTGTAGGGTTCTATACTATCCATAGTTTCAGGCACCTTCTGTAGGTCTTGTAACATATCCCTTGAGGATAAAGGGGGACTATTATGTATGACATTCAGGAAAAGGCAAAACTATGGATACAGGAAAAGGTCAGTGGTTGCCAGGATTCTGGGGAAAGAAGGGACGGATGAATATTGGAACATAAGGGATTTTTAGGGCAGTGAAATTACTCTGTATGTTATTGTAATGGTGGATACGTCATTAGACATTTTTCAAAACTCACAGAATGTGCAACACAAAACAACAAACCTTAATATAAACCATGGTCTTCAGTTAATAATAGTGTACCAATGTTGGCTATCAATTGTAATAAATGTACTACAATAATGCAAGACATTAATAACGGGGAAAAAGAGGCAGGTTTTCTGTAAACCTAAGGCTGTTTTAAAAAAAAAATCTGTTAACAAAAAAGAAAGGCAGGGGACACGGACTGGAAATAAACCTTCTCAGATGAAATCTGTCATATGGTCTTGACTTTCAAAACATGTAAATGTGGCTATTAAATAACCAATTACTTTAAGAAGAAAATAAAAGAACAAAGCAATCCCTAAAAATCTAAACCAAATTGAGACAAGCGAACTTAGCTCTACAGCAAGTTGGTGGCACGACCAAATAGAGAAGAGCTCTGTCTAATGACTGCAAAAGGAATATTTTGGCTTTCATTTTTTTGTGAGATATATCCTAAAGACTAAAACATCACAAAGAACTGTAACCTGTATTTAGTCATTTTATTGTTACTTACAACATTGGGGTTGCTATTTTGAAACTGTTATTTTTAAAATACCTATGATACTGGGTGTGGTAGCATGCACCTGTAGTCCCAGTTACTCAGGAGGTTGAGGCAGATTGCTTGAGGCCATGAGTTTGAGGCTGCAGTGAGCTATGATTGTGCCACTGTACTCTACCCTGGGCAATATAGCAAGCACTCTACCCTGGGCAACATAGCAAGACCCTATCTCTAAAATAAATAAATAAATAGCTACATATACCAAATATATATTATTTATATGGTAGGAAAAGACAAATAATGTTAATATTATTAAAAACCAGGATTTTTAGCTTAAGAGAACAAGGCAAAATATTAAAAAGTAGGTGAAAGTTATAATCTTTAATTTAAATAGAAAATACCAGTACGAGCTCATTATTTACTTTTCTTCTTCTAGAAAACAGTTATTTCCGAGTTCTGCCCACTGGAAAAGGTCTGGAAGTAATAATAACTTAGTAGCAACGATCATCCCTAGCATTCAGATTATAGTCTTCAAAGACTAATGAAGCAGGGCCTTTGAAGAAATGGCTGATTTCATACAGAATAGGAAATATACATGCTGAGCCTGAGACCACTTGCTATGCCTGAAAGCCAGAAAGCTATCAGAGACTACTGGGGTCATATCAAATTAATTAAAGAGTCAAACTAAAAATGCTCCACTCACCAAAAATGGCAACAATTTGAGCATCAAAAGAGAATAACAATACACTTACTATATGATGCAATTGAGTAAAAGAATGCAGAAACATGATTCTATTTTTAGGAATTCCTAGAAAAACCTAATATATAGTGACAGGAAGCAGATTAATGGTTGCCTAGGGCTAGGGATGGAGTGGAACTGACTGCAGAGGGACCCAAAGGAATTTTGGGGGGTGATAGAAATATTCTATATTCTAGGCTGGGCACAGTGGCTCACACCTATAATCCCAGCACTTTGGAAGGCCAAGGCAGGTGGATCACTTGAGGTCAGGAGTTCAAGACCAGCCTGACCAGTATGGTGAAACCCCATCTCTACTAAAAATACAAAAATTAGCTGGGCATAGTGGCAGGCACCTGTAATATAATACCAGCTTCTCAGGATGCTGAGGCAGGAGAATCGCTTGAACCCTGGAGGCAGAGGTTGCAGTGAGCCAAGATTACACCACTGCACTCCAGCCTGGCAACAGAGCAAGACTGTCTCAAAAAACAAACAAACAAACAAACAAAAAAAGAAATATTGTGTATTCTGATTGTGGTAGTAGCTATACAGGCATATGCATTTTTCAAAATTCATTCAACTGCAGTTTCTAAATGAGTGCATTTTATTGCATTTAAATTATACTTCCAATAATATTGATTTTTAAAAAAAAAGGAATAAAGACTGCAATGAATAGAAATCATAAGTGTAAAAATCTCAGAGTCCTTAATAAGTCTTTTTAAAAAATCCTCTTTGTTCACCAATTACCAGGATACTAAATGCTACAGTTTGGAATATTGTTCCCTCTAGATCTCAAGTTAAAATTGGATACCCTATGTTGGAGGTGGGGCCCAATGAGAAGTGTTTGGATCACAGGGGCAGATCCCTCATGAATAGTTTAATGCTCTCTCCCAGGAGTGAGTTCTTACTCAGTAAGTTCTCATGACAGCCTGTTGTTAAAAGGAGCCTGGCATCTCCTCCATTTCTCTCTTGCTTCCTCCCTCACCATGTGATCTCTGTACACACCAGGTTTCCTTCACCTTCTACTATGGGTGGAAGCAGCCTGAGGCCCTCACCCGATGCAGATGCCTGTACTGTGCTTCTTGTACAGTCTGCAAAACGGTAAGCCAAACAAACCTCTTTTCATTATAAATTTCTCAGCCTCAGATATTCCTTTATAGCAACATACAACAGACGAAGACACCAAATCATTATTCTAAAAATCGATAAATGTAAGTTATCACTTACCCTGCCTTTCTTATGTGGGCCAGACTTCAAGGTACCTAGTGGTTGAGGAGGGAAAGTTCTTTATTGAACAATTACAGTTAATAAATGCAGAAAGGATGATAAAATTAGAAAATTACTATTTTTGAAATATTTTACAAAATGATGGATCTAAGTAATAATCATCAGTGGTTTCTAAAACCATTAGGTGAAAGATAGACAAAGATCCTTAATACTATATCTATTGATGAGTCAGGTCAACCACATTCGAACCACATTTAACTGATGGATAACCAGACATTATGTGCCTCTTGATGTGATACAATAGGAAGTATAGAGCATCATATATAAAATATCTTACCTAAATAAATAAATCTTAAAAACTGAATCAAAAACAAACCTCTAAATCTTACTGTCAGTTTGTAGGAAATACTATTTTGTACTCACTAAATGAGAAAACTTAGTGAGTCTGAGCTTAGCAAGCTTAGTGAAGATGTAGAACCCTGGAAACTCTCACACCCTGCTGCCAGGAATGCAAATTGGCCCACGCAGTTTGAATTCGACAACACATACAAAATGGGGGAAATCACCTCCTTGCCACTAGGTGGTGCTTATTGGCTTTTGAGAAGTTTATTGTATTGTTTTCTATTACATTGCTACATTCCTCTTTTTACTTCTGGTGGATCACTGGAGGAAGGGACTGGGCACTAGGGACTAGAGCCTCACCAGAATGTTGTCACTGGGATCCCAAAAGTCATATCTGCTGTGGAACTATGTTGCCCCTGGGGACACATCTCTGAGAGCTGCTGTTTCCCCTAACCACTTACATTATTCAGTTCCTTAGCAATATCTATCTCTAATCCTGTGTCAAGGGTATTTTTCTGAAGAATATATTTTTCAATATAGTCTTATTATCTTTAATTATTTCACATAATATCTGTGCTCTCTATTTATCTTTTTTAATATAACTTTGAAATTATAAAATATGGTACAAGAAAATCCTATACACACTTCACCTAGGCCCCAGGTTCACCAGTTATTATTGATTTACCATTCTCTCTCTCTCTAAATCATATGTACATAATTTATATATGCCATATATAAATTACATGTATTATTTTATATAATTTTTATATATTATATATAATTTATATATTATATAATTTATAGATATGTATATAATTTATAGATATATTACATAATTTATATATTAATTTATATATTTTATATTATATATAGTATATGATACATAGTTTATATATATTATGCATATATATACATTTCTAAACCATTTACTAGTGAGTTGCAGACATAATGCCCCACTGGCCTTATAAACACAGACACTATTCTATAAAACCACAGCATACCCATCAAAATCAGGAAATTAACATGGATATAGTGCTATCTAATGTACAGACCCCTTTCAAATTTTACCAATTATCCCAATAATATCCATTATAGCAAACATACAACAAAACAAAATAAGAAACAAAAACCCACAATTGTTTAAAACCCTCTTTCCCTTTCACCCTTTCCTTTCTGTTCCAGGACTCAACTCAGGATTATCCACAGTGTTTAGCTGTCATGTACATATCTTCTTTAATCTAGACAGCTCCTCGGGCTTTCCTTGTCTTTTATTATCTTGACATTTTTGAAGGCCAGATATTTATATTACCTTCAATTTGGGTTTGTCTGATATTTTTTCATGATCAAAGTTATGATTTTGCAAGGCAGGACTATCACAAGTGACACTGTGTTAGGGCATCATATTAGGAGGTGCACAATGTCAGTTTGTCCTATTACTGGTAAATTAACCTTTATCATTTTGTTTGTCCACTGTTAATCTTATAAATAAATATGTTTAGCTATTATTAAATAATTTAAAAAGCATTTTATGGGGAGATACTTTGAGAATATGTTAAGTACCTTTTCTCTCATCAAACTTTAACCACTATTTTGCCTCCTATTTTAGTATGGTTGTTATCAAATGGTGATTCTCTAATTCCATTATTTATTTATTTATTTTGAAACGGAGTTTTGCTCTTGTTGCCCAGGCTAGAGTGCAATGGCCTGATCTAGGCTCACTGAAACCACCTTCGGTGTTCAAGCAATTCTCCTGTCTGAGCCTCCTGAGTAGCTGGGATTACAGGCACCCACCACCACACCTAGCTAATGTTTGATATTTTTAGTAGAGACGGGGTTTCACCATGTTGACTAGACTGGTCTCGAACTCCTGACCTCAGGTGATCTGCCCGCCTCGGTTTCCCAAAGTGCTGGGATTATAGGCGTGAGCCACCATGCCGGACCTATTATTTCTTTTACGTTAACTATTTGGCTTAAATTGTAAATAAGAGCTTTCCATTTATTTATTTATTCATATCTTTGTATCAGTATAGGTTCATGGATTCTATTTTATTCAATGACTTATAATCTGTTACTAATGTTACTTATTTTGATGCCCAAATTGTTTTATATTTGGCAAGTGGGATCCCCTTCAGTTTGAATCCTTTGTCGTTTAATGTGGTTCAAATCTCCTTTGAGAGCTTTCTTATTTTCTGGTGGAAGAAGATGTTTCACACTCAGCTTATACTTTCATTGGCACAGCTGTGAAACTGGTGACTTCTCCATGAGCCTTGGTTCCTTTTAGTAAGGTATTTAAAAACCAAGATGTGGGTACGAAGTGTGCTTATCGCTACAAAGATGCCACTGTTCACAGACCCTCTTACCAAACACAGCCAGAGAATACAGATTCCTATATCTATTTCAAAATCTATATCTGCATATTAATACCACTATGAGATCACAGAAGTATCTATAATTCTAATCATTTATACCACAGAGTTTTGTTCTGTTTTTGAGATGGAGTCTCACTCTGTCCCCAGGCTGGAGTACAGTGGTGTGATCTCGGCTCACTGCAACCTCTGCCTCCTAGGTTCAAGCAATTCTCCCGTCTCGGCCTCCCAAGTAGCTGGGACTACAGGCACTTGTCACCATGCCCAGCTAATTTTTATATTTTTAGTAGAGACAGGGTTTCACCATGTTGGCCAGGATGGTCTCAATCACAGAGTTTATTCTAGCCTTTCCTCTTTCTGTATTTGTTCTCTTTACTCTGTAAGAAAGTTGTCTTTCATTGCCCTTAATCTATTAATTTTCCCTGTAGGTAATCAATATCCAGATGAAGTGAATTATCTCCTTGACAGAAACCACCACACCATATCCACAGTTTACTTCCTCAGCCCCAGCCCCAGCCCCTCTAAAATTTTCAGGCACATGGCATCAGTCTCCCTACCCCAAATGATCTCCAGTCGCTCATGATTTCTCCCTTCCCTGCACTGCGCAAGTAGGATCAAGCACCAAGGCCTGACTATCCCACCTCCTAAATTTTTCCTGAATCTGCATTTTCCTCTATATTCTATGTGATTGTATGACTAGGAAAACCTTGCCAACTGCCTAGCTAATCATTGATGTCTTTGAGAGAGCTAATACAGTCTTTCTCCCTCTAATTTTTTTGACTTATTAAAAATTATTAAGGGTTGGCCAGGCACAGTGGCTCACGTCTGTAATCCCAGCACTTGGAAGGCCGAGGCAGGTGGATCACGAGGTCATAAAATAGAGACCATCTTGGCTAACACAGCGAAACCTCGTCTCTACTCAAAACACAAAAAAAGTAGCCAGGCGTGGCGGCGGGCGCCTGTAGTCCCAGCTACTTGGGAGGCTGAGGCAGGAGAATGGCGTGAACCCGGGAGGCGGAGCTTGCAGTGAGCCGAGATTGCTCCACCACACTCCAGCCTGGGCGACTGAACAAGACTCCGTCTCAAAAAAAAAAAAAAAAAAAAAAAAAATTATTAAGGGCCTTATTAGTCATAGATAAAGATCAGCATATTTCCCCGGCCATGCTTGTTATCGTCCTAGTAATTATTCAAAGCGTTCAAAAATTGAACGTGAGAAGTTAAGCCTTGGTCCTGGCCCACAAAGTGGGGAGAATGATACCCGGGTGACAGAGCTATTTTAATTAAAGGATGGAGGGAGTGGGAGAAGGTGGGAGGCCATTTCTGTCAGTTCAGCCTCACTGGTGGGCTCCTTGTCCTCTAGCTTCCAATCCTAATCTCTAATGGGTAAGATCCAAAGCTCAGCTCTTCTCTCCTATTCTGGCAGGGATTAAATTCAGTATTAATCAGCTACTAACTAATTGCTGAGCTTCTATGGGTAACTCAGGTTGATGCTGCACTCTTTCTAGTAATTTACCCAGGAGTCTAGGTGACCTGTACACGTCTTTTAACAATTTTGCTTTGTCAACCATCTTGCTTTATCACTTCAGAGCTGATATAACAGGTGAGTGTGGGGTAGGGTTGGAAAAAAAGCAAACTTTATTCTGATTATAAAAGAAATCATTACATTATAGAAATTGGAGAAAAATAAAATGAAGAGAAGAAAAATCACCTATAATATCACAACCCCTGATACAATGTTTTCCAGTTTTTGCTATGTTTTTATAAAATAAACTTGATATTATAGTAAGTATTAACCTTTATACTGTTTTTCTTTTTCTTTCTTTCCTTTCTTTGTTTTTTTTAGAGACAAAGTCTTGCTCTTCCACCAAGGCTGGAGTGCAGTGACACGGTCACAGCTGATTTTTGGCCTCTTTGAACTCCTGGGCTCAAGCAATCCTCCTGCCTCAGCCTCCTGAGTAGCTGGGACTGTAGGTACAAGCCACTATGCCTAGCTAATTTTTAAAATATTTTTTGTAGAGACAGAGTCTCAAACTCTGTCTGCTGGTCTCAAACTCCTGGCCCCAAGTGATCCTCCACTTCAGCCTTGTTTTTCTCTTAACATTATAATATAAGCATTCTTCCATTTAAAAATTATTTTAAAACATTAATAAACATATAGATGTGTCTGATTTCACAAGGCACAAATTTTTTACATGGAGCTTGTTTTCAGTTTTTTACTATTATAAATATTTCCAAAATAAACATTTATGTACATAAATCATTTTTCCACATTGATAATTACTTTCTTAGGTTAAATTGCCAGATCTAGAATTATCTGGCCTAAATCTGTGAATACAGTTAAGCTCTTGGAGAATATTGCCTTATTGTTTTTCAAAAAGCTTGCTGTAATTTGCACTTTCATGCGCTGTGTATGAGAGTGAGTGCTTTTTTCACACCCTAAACATTGCACCTTAAAAAACAGAGTAAGAAGTAATATGATGAAAAGGGGAGAAATGAAAAAGGGAGATCAAGCCGTCACTTGAGAGAGAATGTTCGCTTCTGAGTTCTGCCCTTCGACGTGAGTATGTGATGGGGCTGTTTAGCCATTCTGATCTTCTTGGGGGCCTTTAACCTTGTCTTATGTACATGTCTAGGGAAACAAAAGGTCTGAAATAGTAAGATGCCTCGGTGCTGCTGGAATTTAAACTTACCATTTGACAGGAAAGAGAAGGAAATTAGATTGCAGAGGATGGATACTTTGGAACATCCTTCCTCCCTCCTTTTTTCTCACCCTTCACATCTGATCAATCAACAAATCCTGCTACTCTGCTTCCTCTCTGTCACTACCTCTCCACACCTATTAGATGCTTTAGTTCAGGCTGTCATCATCCTTCATCCTGAATAAACACAATAGCCTCCTAACAGATCTCCCTCAAGTCCATCCTTCTCCCAGAGTAATCTGTCTAAAGCACAAATTTAGCCATCACCAGCCCCACAAACTCCTTTGAAATACCTTCAAGGATGCTTCTGCTTACAGAATGGAGGTGAAACTTTTTATCCTGAAAGCAAGGGTGTCCTGACTTATTCCCAACCTGTTATTACTGCTTCATCTTTTCCTTTCTCCTTCCTTGCACATTATGCTTAATTAATAGCAACTACTGGTAGTTACTGCCCAAACACCATTCTATTTCTTGCCTCTAAATCGTTTGTTCCCACTACCTAGCATAACTTTCCTCACTCTAATAATGACTAGGGCAGTATTCTACTCAAAATATTCTTTTTCAAAAATATTAATTGCCCATCCCTGGGGTAGTATCATACTTCCCTGCTCCACAGAAATCAGGTTTGGACACATAATTCGTTTGGACCAATAGTATGTGGGCAGAAGTTATGTTTGTCACTTCCAAGCAGAAGCTTCACAAACCAGAATGTGACTTGCTATGGATTTTTGTTTTTCTTTTTCCCTGCTATGAGATCAATAATGTTCTAGAGGCTGCTTCATCAGCTTGGGTCCTAACATGAAAATATTGGCAATCTGGAATATATATGAATGAGATGTAAACCTTGATTACTGACAGCCCCTGAGATGTTGGAGTCATTTGTTACTGCAGCATAATGTATCCTATCCTGACTGATATACTGGCCATCTCCTAATCATTCTTTCAGACTAGTCATTACTTCTATGAGGTTCTGTACATGTATAGCTGCCTAATACTTAATGATACAAATAAATGTTTTGTTTGGATGATATGGTTTGGACCTGTGTCCCCACCCAAGTCTCATGTTCAATTGTAATCCCCAGTGTTGGAGGTGGGGCCCGGTGGGAGGTGACTGGCTCATGGGGCAGAGTTCTTATGAATGGTTTTGTAACATCCTTCTTGGTACTGCATAGTGAGTGCATTCTCACGAGATCTGTTTGTTTAGAAGTGTGTAACACCTCCTATCTCTCTCTCTCTCTTTCTCTCTCTCGGTCCTGCTCCTGCCATGTAAGATTCATGCTCCCACTTTGCCTTCTGCCATGCTTCTAAGCTCCTTGAGGCCTCCCCAGAAGCAGAAGCCACTATGTTTCCATATAGCCTGCGGAACGATGGCCAATTAAAGCTCTTTTCTTTATAAATTACCCAGTGTCAGGTATTCCTTTATAACAGTTTCAGAATTGACTCATACATTGGGGAAGGCTCTATTGCATGACATTTGGCAAAAAACAGATTCTGCCTCCCACTAAGGAAGCCAGAAAGAGCAGATACTTGCTCTCCTAGACTCCTCACAGCTAGGGAAGTACCATGTGACCTAAGGTCAGCCATTTGGAAGTTCCCTGCTCAGGACTTAAGAGTTTTGAATCAAAGAAGCAAGAACAGGACAGTAGAGCATTAATTCTGTTGCTGGAGGCAATATCCAGCATCCAGTGGAGTGACAGTAGTGAGAACAGAGTCAATGGGTGAGAACAAGTGTCCAAGATAAGCAGACTGTTCCGGTGGTATCTCTGACTGAGTCCCAGACTGCCTAGTCCCCTCAGTTCCTGTTCATTTTCTGACTCTGCTCCTCCAGTTTTCCCAATGATTCTTTTCTTTTTCTTTCTTTCTTTTTTTTTTTCTTTTTTTTTTGAGATGGACTCTCACTCTGTCACCTAGGCTGGAGTGCAGCAGTGTGATCTCGGCTCACTGCAACCTCCACCTCCCAGGTTCAAGCAATTCTTCCACCTCAGCCTCCCAAGTAGCTGGGATTACAGGCATGAGCAATCACGCCTGGCAAATTTTTTGTACTTTTAGTAGAGATGGGGTTTCACCATGTTGGCCAGGCTGGTCTCAAACTCCTGACCTCAAGTGATCTGCCTGCCTCAGCCTCCCAAAGTTCTGGGATTACAGGCATGAGCCCCTACACCTGGCCTATCATGGATCTTTGCTGAGAAAACTTACTTGAGGTCTGTAGCTTTATCTGTATATTGTATTTACATCTCTATATGAAACAGAGCATTTCAGCTCATTAATACTCCATAATTGTGAATGAAAATTAAATAGCAGGTTTCAGGCTGGTAGGGAACCTATGGCAATTCTTGAAGAGGAGGGGATCAAATAAGACATGGAATTGTGAGGGAAATCCACCTTAACATAATTCAGGTTAAATTTGGATATTTTAATATTTGTAGTAATCTATCACATCCACACTCTTCAGGGAAGGTCTGAGAGTTGAGTATTGCTTAGAAGGAAGGGAAAGTTGAGAGTAGAGAAATGCTGTGTCTCACCTCTGTTGCATGCACTTAAAAGAGATAATTTATAAATGTCAGATTTGGATTACTTTGCTATTCTATTTTAGCTTCTATTTTTGTTACTTTTATTAAATTTTCTTCTCTTTTATTGTAATATCTGATTATTTTATACATGATAACTATGGACAGCAGAATTTTTACAAACTTATTTCCTAAAACTAAAATGATAACCATTTTGGAAAGTGCTTGTGGATGTCTAGTTAATTTGAAGATGCACATGTAACCCAGAAATTGTACCTGTAGGTATATATCCTAGAGAAACTCTTACATATATGCACAAGGAGATATATACAAGACATATACAAGTATGCACTTGCAACATTGTTGGTTATGTCTTCTATTAATAGAAGAATAAACAAATTAATTGTCGTCTATTTATTGAACAGTATACCATACAGTAGTGAAAAAGAATGAGCTAGGGCTACATGTATTAACATGGGTGAATCTTGAAACCATAATGCTGAGGGTAAAAGAAGATTGCATAAGAATACCAATAATAGTAAAACAGCATTTGAAACAGTGTGGCATAGTCATGCAGATGTGCTGGTGTCAGACTCCCTTGGTTCAAACGTGCTTCCACTGTTTACTAACAGTAAGACCTGGGCAAGTCTCTAACCTTGGTTGGCCTCCATTTTCTTATCTGTAAAATGGGAATAATATTTTCCACATCTTACAGTTATTGTGAAAATTACAATAAGTTAGTACTAAAGTACGAAGAGGAGTACATAGCACCATTATTTTTATGTATATTGTATAAGAATGTGTACATGTTGGTAAACGTATATACAAATAAATGAGTGAAAATGACAAACACAAATTCATGATAGTGGTTATCTCCTGGAAAAGGAATATTTCTTGATCTGTGGTGGGTACATGATGGTTTGTTGTTATTATTCTTATGCCTTTGTGTATGACTGAACAATTTTATGATAAAATTTATGGGCCGGGCATGGTGGCTCATGCCTGTGATCCCAGCACTTTGGGAGGCCAAGGCAGGCAGATTACAAGGTCAGGAGTTCAAGACCAGCCTGGCCAACATAGTGAAACCCCTGTCTCTACTAAAAATACAAAAATTAGCTGGGCATGGTGACATGCACCTGTAATTCCAGGGAGGCTGAGGCAGACTTGAACCTGGGAGGCAGAGGTTTCAGTGAGCTGAGATCGTGCCACTGCACTCTAGCCTGGGTGACAAGAGCAAAAGATTGCAAAAAAAAAAGTGTATATATATATATATAAACTATACATATATTTTATATATGTTATATATATTATATATATAACACATATATATACACTTTTTTTTTTGAAACAGAGCCTCACTCTGTCGCCCAGGCTGGAGAGCAGTGGCGCTATCTCCACTCACAGCAACCTCTGCCTCCTGGGTTCCTGGATTCAAGTGATTCTCCTGCCTCAACCTCCCAAGTAACTGAAATTATAGGCATGCACCACTATACCTGTTGTGGGAAGTCAGGGACCCCGAATGGGGGGACCAGCAGAAGCCACAGCAGAGGAACATAAATTGTGAAGATTTCATGGACATTTATCACTTCCCCAATCAATTCTCATAATTTCCTTTGCCTGTCTTTAATCTCTTAATCCCATCATCTTCGTAACCTGAGGATGTATGTTGCCTCAGGATCCTATGATGATTGCATTACCTGCACAAATTGTTCATAGAGCATGTGTGTTTGAACAATATGATATCTGCGCACCTAGAAAAGGAACAGGATAACAGCGATTTTCAGGGAACAAGGGAAATAATCATAAAGTCTGACTGCCTGTGGGGCCAGGCGGAATAGAGTCATATTTCTCTTCTTGCAAAAGTGAATAAGAGAAATATCACTGAATTCTTTCTCATCAAGGAACAGCCCTGGGAAAAGAATGAACTCCCAGGGGGAGGCCTCCAGAATGGCCGCTCTGGGAGTGTCTGTCTTATGCAGTTGTAGATAAGGGATGAAATATGCCCTGGTCTCCTGCAGCACGCCCAGGCTTGTTAGGATTGGGAAATTCCAGTCTGGCGAAATTCTAGTCAGACCGGTTCTCTGCTCTTGAACCCTGTTTCCTGTTAAGATGTTTATCAATGACAGTGCATGCACAGTGGGACAGGGAACCTCATCAGTAGTTCTAATTTCACGTTGGCCTTGTGACCTTGCCCTGCTCATTTGCCTTGTGATATTGTATTGCCCTTGAAGCATGTGATCTCTGTAACCCACACCCTCTTAGTACACCCCTCCCCTTGTGAAATCCATAATAAAAACTTGCTGGTTTTGCAGCTCAGGGGGCATCACGGAACCTGCTGACAGGTGATGTCTCCCCCGGACACCCAGCTTTAAAATTTCTCTCTTTTGTACTCTTTCCCTTTATTTCTCAGATCAGCCGACACTTAGGGATAATAGAAAAGAACCTCTCTTATACCTTTGTGTACGACTGAACTATTTTATGATAAAATGTATGGGCCAGGCACAGTGGCTCACGTGTGTGATCCCAGCACTTTGGGAGGCCAAGGCAGGCAGATTACAAGGTCAGGAGTTCAAGACCAGCCTGGCCAACATAGTGAAACCCCTGTCTCTACTAAAAATACAAAAACTAGCTGGGCATGGTACCACATGCCTGTAATTCTAGGGAGGCTGAGGCAGGCTTGAACCTGGGAGGCAGAGGTTTCAGTGAGCTGAGATCCTGCCACTGCACTCTAGCCTGGGTGACAAGAGCAAAACATCACATTAAAAAAGTGTGTGTGTGTATATATATATATATATGAAAATATACATATATTTAATATATACATACTTTTAAATATATATATATTTTATATATATACATACATATATATACACACACACACGCAAATACTTCCTTTTTTTTTTGAGACAGAGTCCTCACTCTGTTGCCCAGGCTGGACTACAGTGGTGCTGTCTCCACTCACTGCAACCTCTGCCTCCTGGATTCCTAGGTTCAAGTGATTCTCCTGCCTCAACCTCCTGAGTAGCTGAGATTACAGGCATGCACCACTACACCTGGCTAATTTTTTGTATTTTTAGTAGAGACAGGGTTTCACCATTTTGGCCAGGCTGGTAACTCCTGACCTCAAAGTCATCTACCTGCCTGGGCCTTCCACAGTGCTGGGATTACAGGCATGACCCACTGCACACCTGGTCTATTTTATGATAAAATTTAAATCAAATGAATGAAATTTATTCTTAAAACTACAGTGTAATCAAATTTCTGAGAAATTGGAAACTAGAAGAAAAACTCCAAATAATACCATTTTATCCCACAATTTTAAAAATTAAGTAATTTGGCTGGGCACAGTGGCTCACGCCTATAATCCCAGCACTTTGGGAGGCCAAGGCAGGAGGATCACGAGGTCAAGAGATCAAGACCGCACTGGCTAACGTGGTGAAACTCCATCTGTATTAAAAATACAAAAAAAATTAGCTGGGTGTGGTGGTGGGCACCTGTAGTCCCAGCTACTCAGGAGGCTGAGGCAGAAGACTGGTGTGAACCTGGGAAGCGGAGGTTGCAGTGAGCCGAGATTGCGCCACTGCACTCTAGCTTGGGCAACAGAGCAAGACTCCATCTCAATAAAATAAAACAACAACAACAAAAAAACTAAAATAAAATAAAATGAAAATGAAAATTAAGTAATTCTTCCAACAACTGAGTGAGATTGGTGAATGAGAATGTTATTTTTGCAGCATTCTTCATAATGGCCAAAACATGGAATCAACCCAAATGGCCACCAACAGGAGAAGGGATAAACACAATGTGGTATATCCACACAATGGAATACAATTCAGCAATAAAAGAGGAACGAGATGGTGATATATGCTACAACTTCAATGAAATTCAAAATCATGCTCAGTAAAAGGAGCCAGACACAAAAGACCACATATTGTATGATTCTATTTCTATGAAATGTCTAGAGAAGGCAAATCTGTAGAAGGAAAGAATAGACTAGTGGCTGCCTAGGGCTTCAGAAGGAACAAGGAGTAACTGCAAATGAGCATGAAGAATTTGGTGGGATGACGGAAATATTCTACAACTTAGTGATTGTGTTGATTACAAAACTTTGTATAATTCCTCAAACTAATTATACACTTAAAAGGGTGAATATTATAGTATATAATATATGTCAATAAAGCTATTAAAAAAGCAGTCTTGGCCAGGCACGGTGGCTCACGCCTATAGTCCCAGCATTTTGGGAGGCCAAGGTGGGTGGACTGCTTGAGGCTAGGAGATTGAGTCTAGCCTGAGCAGCCTGGTGAAACCACATCTCTACAAAAAAAATCAAAAATTAGCCAGGTGTGGTGGCAGGCACCACCTACTTGGAAGGCTAAGGTGGGAGATGGCCTGACCCCAGGAGGTTAAGGTCATAGTAAGCCAAGTTCACACCACTAAACTCCAGCCAGGGCAACAGTGCAAGACTCTGTCTCAACAAAAAAAAAAAAAAAAAGAAAAGAATAACAGTCTTAAAAATAGAATAAACATTTATGCTTGGGTGGGAAGGGAATGCTATTTCCATTTATAGACATGAACATGGAAGTATATGATCCTGAGGGAACCTAGAATCCTACTCCCTATGTCAGCAGAAACTCCTTTCTTTCAGCGTATCTGTGAGAAGGCCACCTTGGAGTAAGACACTTACCAACGTGGAATTGCCACAGTTAAAAATTAAAAAATAGTAGTGGTGGTACTGTTGGCTGAGAGAAAGCCTGAGATGGTGCTCCTAGTTCTTCGTGACCTGTACGTGGTTTACAGGAGATTTAGAAGTTCCTGTATGCCCTGATTTGCAGAGGGTGAGCACCACACCTGATAGAGTGAACTGAAAGAAACCTGGAGATTGAGATTCTGGAACCATGTATCATATATATGTTGATAACCCCCAAATTTATATCTCCAACTTAAATCTTGTACCTAACTGTAGGCTCCCATCTCCAATGACCAACTGGGTGTCTACTCTTGCACAGAAAGATCAAACTAAACAAAGCACCAAATGGCACTCTTCATTTCTTCAGCCCTAAATCTCCTCCATCCCACTACTCTCCCTGATGGTCACCCTCTCTCCTTTCTACCCCTCACCCATATCCACTGTCCCAGTCTCTTCAGCATGGAATCTACTTTCTCTATCACCACTGATATGGACAGGAGACATGGAAATACTGGGCAGAGGAGAGCAATTCCCCAGCAAAGGCCCCACCCTCAAATCTGGAGACCCACAGCCCTAAGAGGGAACAGGCATTTTTGCTTTCACACCTAGAAAGTTGCCTTTTGGCCTGCCACACCCCCCTATCCTGTACCCATGGAAACCCCAAACCCCAGACTCCAGAAGCAGACGAGGAGATGAGGAGATGGGGAGATGAGGAGACAACCAGACGAATGCCATGGCAGAGAAAGAGAGAAGAGAAGGAACCCCTGAATGCCAAGAGGAGCTCGGCTGGGGGCGGTCAGAGAGGAGTTTGGCTGCTGGATGGCCAAAACTCTAAGGGAAGATCATCTTCCCACTCCATTCCCCTTTCAGCTCACCATCCATGCCACTGAGAGCCACCTCCACCACTCACTAAAACTCTGCATTCATCCTTCAAGCCCATACGTGATCCAATTCTTCTGGGACATTGGTCAAGAGCTTGGGATACAGAAAGCTGTCACACTGGTACCCTCCTTGCAAAAAGGCAGAGGGTCCATTGAGCTGGTTAACACTTAAGCTGTCTGCAGATGGCAAGGCTAAAAAAGCATTGTAACACTGAGGCTGCAGGCACTCACCCCTAGACACTACCATGGGGCTGGAGCCCAAAGCACTTGCCCCCACTCCTGCACCTGCCCAATTGTGCTCCCCTTCTTGTCAGGGGTTTGAGCAGTAGTGGAGATCGAATGGGCTAGCCACACCCCTGTCGCACATTCTGCAGGGGGAATCAGGGAACTCTCCCTTTGCCACCTTTGCCACCACCTGTTCTTGGCCACCATCATTTGTCTCCTGGACGAAGCAACAACTTTTTAACGGGCCTCTCTGCTTCCACTTTTGCTTTCCTCCGATCTATCCTCCACACAAAAGCAAAGCTCATTGCAAATTGGGTCGTCACTCAAGTGCTTAAAACTCTTCAACAGCTTCTCATTGTACACACAATAAATCCAAACTCTTCACCTTGGTCTGTAAGGTCCTGAATAATCCGGTCCCCACCTAATTCCCTACAGCACCAAATGGCATTCTTCCCCTTACTTACTACATTTGCTTATGCTTGTTCTTCTCTCAATCTTCACAATTCCCTAAGCTTTTTCCATCTCAAGAGTTTGGCATCCACTGTTTCTTCAATTTGTACCAATCCTTCACCTTCTCATCCTTCAAACTTCAGTTTAAATGCCACTCCCTCAAAGTCACCTTCCCCACTCATTCTATCTAAGGAAGCTTTCCTCTTTACTCTCTGCCTTCATTCTTCATTTGTTTTCTTCATAGCACTTCTCATAATTTGCAGCTATTATGTATTGGTTTATATATTGTTTATGCAACTTCCCTTACAAAAATTGAAATTCTATGAACCATATGCTGTTCACTATTGTAGCTCCAGCATCCAACGTACCTGGAATGCTGTAGCTGCTCAACAAATGTTTGTTAAATGAAAGCACTTAGAAAATCACACAGATATTTCCCCCTATTGTCCAATTTTCAGAAAGAAACAAATTTTGTTGGCCATATCAGGGCAGTTTTGATTATAAGTAATAGAACACCACCTAAGCCTAAATAAAAGAGAGACTTTTTTTTTTTTTTTTTTTTGAGAGGGAGTCTTGCTCTGTCACCCAGGCTGGAGTGCAGTGGCGCCATCTGGGCTCACTGCAGCCTCTGCCTCCTGGATTCAAGTAATTCTTCTGCCTCAGCCTCCTGAGTAGCTGAGACTACAGGCACGTGCCACCATGCCCAGCTAATTTTTGTATTTTTAGTAGAGACGGGATTTCACCATGTTGGCCAGGCTGGTCTTGGACTCCTGACCTCAAGTGATGTGCCCACCTTGGCCTCCCAAAGTGCTGGGGTTACAGATGTGAGTGCCTGGCCAAGAGAAATTTTAATATGCAGACACACTGTTCTCCCAGGAAGCTGAAGGGCAAAAGCATAGGTATGTCTTAGGAAATAACTCAAAGCAGGAATTAGTGCAAGGTAGAGAACTCAAGGATTTTGCCCTACTTGCCAGCTATCAAATTAGCCTGCCTCGGTGTCATGGCAGAAGACACAAGATTCCTTCATTAGAGACAAAGGACAATGTATCACTCATAGCAATAGTAGCCAGAGTATCAGTATTTGCTCTGGTTCGCACAAGGAGACATGAAGAAAGCCAGGTGGGGCTTATACACCCAATGGGCTGTGTTACCAGTGAGAAACTCAGAGTTTAGGGAACCCAAATCTTTATAATGGTCAGTAAGTACCTGACCTTCGCTCAGAAGGGACACATTACCTTTATCTTTATATTGGATAGTAAACAAATTTGCTCTTTGCTCCACAGGGATAAATTATCTCTGTTCCAAGACTGTTTGCTATGTAAACATCCCTGAAATGATATTGCAGAACAAGAGTAGCCAGTCCCACGTCACAAGATGTGCAGAAATGCAAGCGATCCATGGAGAAATGTCTCCCTGTTAACAAGCAGGTGTGGAGGAAGAGCTAAGCAGAAAAAACTATAGATATCCACCATAGATACATCTCTGGAGCTGTGGTACCTTCTACAGTGGCTAAGGCAATGAGTCTAGCACTTGTTACAAATGAATTCAGGGAATATTTATTAATTTGTATTTTAGAAAATGTTTACCATTAGATTGTTTTTCTTAAGAAAAATGTTGATATCTCTAAAAGGAAATTTTGAAAACAATATTAATGTGTCACAACAATATATATGAAGGAAAACAATTTAAATTGCTGTCAATGATGAATTTGAAATAATTTTTTCATGGACTCTTATTTTTTATTTTCTGTTTCTGTTTCTTAAAGAAATATTGTAGCAAAGGGGAAAGTAGGGTATTGTTTGACATTTTTCCTGCTTCAGGGAATCTGAAGTATTCTGATTCTGTATGAATAAAAAAATTGGAACACTTACGGATACTTTTTAAAAATTCTAAGGCAGAACTAAGGGGATTGAATACCCTGGGAACTCTCAATAACCATTTCAGATATTTTTATTATATTTATACATGCTTTTGAAATTCTGGTTAGCCACAATTCTGTGAATGATGAAGTCATAGTCTTAGGAGATGAATCACTAGCCAAGGCTTACTGCTACCGGTATAAACTTACTCTATAATTTCTCTCTGACTGATTGTTGTAGAATGGTAGCTTGTAAGTAAACTAGTGATTTATTTGTTTATTGTATTCAAATGATGAATTTGAAATAATTTCATTGATGGCCTCTCATTTTTAATTTTCTGTTTCTGTTCATTACAGAGATACTGTAGAAAATGGACAAGTAGGCTATTTGATGTTTTTCCTGCTTAAGGGCAAGCAACTTGTCTTAAGTTGTTGAAGCCATAAAATACTGGGCTTGAATTAGTTTAACTCACTTTATAGAAAATTTAGCATAGCAATTAAGCACTTAAATATTTAGTAAATTAAGAAAATGGTCCTCAAATCAATTACAATACCAGGATTTTAGATCTCAGTGAAGGATGAATATTTAGAAGCTTCCTTCCCTCTAAATCAGTGTTAATGCTTTTTTTGTCTGTCTCTGAAATTTAAGAAAGATAATCCCTGTTTTTTCCTTGTTTCTCTCATTTCTAACCCAAGAGAAAATGAAACTATTTCAGTCATATTTAGCAGTAGAGTTAATTTACTAGCAAATCTAAGTGGAACAAATTACACACTGTTTTTCATGTGAGAAAATATGTTCTTAAGTTAGAGGAATATTTCAATAACAAATATCCCTTAGAATCTACATGCAAGACACTAGCTTATCTAATGAGAAAAGTCAGAGAAGTAAAACAACAAAACAACTTCACATTCTTTAATATGTTCATTCAGAATATTAAATGCCATTAATCGACCATCATTATTATAAAATTTACTATTTAGATAAGTGAGTTTTAGTACAGTGCTATTTAAAGTATGGAACTGTTACTGGTATGTGATAAGTACAGAAATCGAGACTAAGCATTTAGAAACCTAGAACAATTTGACATAGCAATCTTCTGTTGAATCTAATAATAAATTTTTTTTTCAATTTTTCAATTCTCCTATGGAGAATGATATTTGGAAATACAAATAAGAAAACTAGTTCTTACCACAGATAGTTTTAGAAACCTGTTTTAGTATAAAGCCATCATTTAGTATAAAGTCATCTATTATTACCATTACTCTGAAGTGGTTACTGAGCATTACAGCAGTAGGTAGGATTATAAGTTGTTTACTAAATATGCTAGATTTATTGACTCATGTATTTATTTATTGAGAATCCAAAATATTTGAAGTACTTGATGAAGTTGATGTCCTAACCATTGCCTCTCTGCCCATATTCTCTCTTGGAAATATTACAGGATTCTGCTCACTTCTGACTCCAGCCTCAGCATGCTGTACCATGGTGGGCTAATATTAGTTAGTCTAATAATACATGAGTCTAATATCATGTCATCCAAGAATCTGGAATTCAGAAACTGAGAGACTGAGTGATTAGGTCATAGGAGGCACATGAACTGAAATGTCACCAGTTGTTACAACACCAAACCCAACGCCACTTGTAGGCTGATGTTAGAGAACATAGAACATGAGTAAGCAGAGGTTCTGAGATAGAATAAGGGGGAATGGGGCAAATGACAAACATGCCAGAAACAGAGAGAGTGATCCCGTCAAAATGTAAGTCAGGTCCTGTCACTCCTCGGCTCAAATCCTGCCTTGTCTTCCCATGTCACACAGAGTAAAAGTCTTCACAACTGACTACAAGCTGTAAGGAATCTTTCCTCCTCTCTCTGACTTCATCTTCTACCACGCTCTTTGACATTCATTGCAGTTTAGTCATCCAACCTTGTTCTTCCTTGATGCCAGGCACATTATTGCCTCAGGGCCTTTGTACTTGCTCTTCTGCTTGGTATGCTCATATGCAGTTTCCTGCCTGGTTGGCTCCCTCACCCTTCTTCAGAGTTTTGTTCAAACATGATCTTCCAGGTGAGGCCTGCCCTGAGCACCCTACTTAAAATTGCAATCCCAGCCGGGCACAGTGGCTCGCACCTGTAATTCCAGCACTTTGGGAGGCCAAGGAGGGTGGATCACTTGAGGTCAGGAGTTCAGCCTGGCCAAAATGGTGAAACTCCATCTCGACGAAAATAACAAAAATTACCCGAGCGTGGTGGTGAGCACCTGTAATCTCAGCTGCTTGAGAGGCTGAGGCAGGAGAATCACTTGAATCAGGGAGGCAGAAGTTGCAGTGAGCCGAGATTGCACCACAGCACTCCAGCCTGGGTGACACAGAGAGACTCTCTCTCAAAAAAATAAAATAAAATTGTAATCTCGGTCAGGAGCAATGGCCCACACCTGTAATCCCAGCACTGTGGGAGGCCAAGGTGGGTGGATCATCTGAGTCCAGGAGTTGAGACTAGACTGTGCAATACAGCAAGACTCCATCTCTACAAAAAATAGAAAAATTAGCTGGGCGCAGTGGTGTGTGCCTGTGGTTCAGCTACTCTGGAAGCTGAGGTGGGAGGACTGCTTGAGCCCAGGAGGCAGAGATTGCAGTGGGCTGAGATTGCACCACTGCACTCCAGCCTGGGTGACAGAGCAAGACCTTGTTTCAAAATAAATAAATAATAAAATTGAAATTCTGCCCCCACCACACTCCCTATCCTCCTTTCCCAATGTATTTGTTTCTCCATAGCACTATTTCTACACCCTTCACTCTATTCCCTCCTTCTCCATTTGTTTAACATTTTTATTGATTTTGGGCTTATTTTTCCATTGTATCTTTTTACAAACATAAGCATTTATGTATACATTTTCATATCCTTTCCTGCTTCTTGTGCTAAAGGTGTATACCATAAGCACCATTTTGAACCAGTTTTCCTGGAGCTACATAGAGATCGTCATTCCTTTTCTTTTTATTGATGCACAGTCCTCCATCATGTGGATGTATCATAGTTTTTAAACTAGTCCCATATTGATAATATTTGGGTTGTTCTCAGTCTTTTGCTATTGGAAGTAATACTATAATAAATAGCTATGTGTATAGGTCATTATATACTTTAGCCAGTTTGCTTTTAGAATAGATTCTTAGAAGCAAGATAAGTGGATAGCTCCCTTTTTAAATTGAGATGATACAAGAGGATTTCTGTTCATTATATCCAACAAGTCATGATTAAGATTGCTACCTACCCCTGTAGGTCCACCTCAAGTGACCCTTCTTCTGGGAAAACTCTTATTCCAGGCAGAAGGAATCTACTGCTAGTTCCCTAATATGCCCTCAGGTAAAAATAAAAAACAATCCTTATATTTTATATTCTTTCTTGTTCACATCACTCACATGGTACTTTTTACATGCTGCTTTGTATATACAGTAATTTATGTACCTCTGATCTCCTTAAATGGACAATAAGCTGCTACCGATTAAGGAGCACATTCTTTTTGATGTTTATCATCTCTGGTCCCTAACAATGTGCCTTGCACTGGTAATGGATGACTGAATGAATAAGTACAACAGGTATTTGTAATCCTGCATATGACAGTGCCCCATATAAAAGTGTCCATGTGATTTATGTTTCACATAACATACCAGAAAAAAAGTCTCAAGTGGACTAAAGAGTTGAATGTAAAAAAGGTAAAAAAAAAAAAAAAAAAAAAAAAAAAAAAGAAACTATAAGAAAAAAAAAGAAGTGATATTTATTACCTGCTTAGAGGTCAGTTAAAGGATTGTTTGAGCCTTATGCCTTTACTTTTTTTCTTTTTTCCTGAACTAGTCACTGCTTGAGAAACTTACACCTTTAAATAAGACTGACACAATAAAATGAGCCTGGAGCCTTCCAGCACATCATTTTGGATCCTCTTAAATAGCTCCTGCCCATATTCTCTCATGGTAACAATCCTAGCCGGTGGCACTTCAAGGGATGATTAAATATTCTTGCCCAAATCTAAGGCTCCAGAGTCATGCCCATTGTTACAGCCATGTGGAAGATCTGGCAACTGCATTATTGTGCTAAGGAAGAACATCAGCTTCTGTGTGGAGGTTGTGGCCTTTCGACTGAGTGTAGGAGGAGTTATTTGTTCTATGTTCATATGCCCTGCCTGGACTCTAACAGGCTACACCTACTCTTAAAGGGGACCTTGTGCAACATTATGATGTAGCTCTGAATGCATCAGAGGTGAAGAGAGAGACAGGCATGTCTTTTATCTTTGCTTTTGGAGAGGCTGGAGAAATTCATTGCCTCCCATGTAGACTGCAATCCCACCTCTGAAGGCAGTACACACTCTCTGTCTGCCCTATAGTATATAAATACCCTCTCCCTACCAGGATGATTACAGTTAACACCATGATCTGCCCTGCTGTCACTGCACAGCAGAATTTTGGTGATTTGCTCATGAGCTGTCTACAAATGATTCCATATCATGATTTGAGTCCAATATTCAAATAGTAAGCAGAGCTGCTAACTGATAGCTGCATCTGACTCAAGGTGAACTAAAATACAAGGCCACACCTCCTGATCAACTGACCTGGGCTGCAAAAATAGGCAGTAGAAAAAGCTCAAAGAACTTGGGAGGATTCTCCTGGTAGGGAAGAGGAAACCAGTCCTCCAATAATGCAGTCCTACAGTAAGACAGCCATGCCAACAGACAAAGCAGTTCTGTTGGCCATTGCTTCACGTGTAGGTGCCCTATGTGAGGTAAACCATACCCACTGATAACAGGGAGTCACCTGTGCCATACCCAACTATTCATCTCTACTCTGCCCCGCCCAACACCTTACCCTCATTTTTCTAGAATAGAGTGAAGATGTGAGATGAAGGCTATCTGGTTTCCAGGAGCTCTGGGAAGATAGAATCTGTTTACACAACGATGGACTCTTCTGCATTAGGGAGCTTTGCAGTTTGGGCTCTAGTCCAGCAGATCTGGTTACCAATTTGTCTCAATGCTGGAAACTCACAACCCTGCCAAGTCACAGAATCTCTAACCCTTAAATGCAACTGTTTCTTCCACACGCCCTTTGCAAACGGCATGGAAACAAAGGTTGCAGCTGCCTGCAACTACTTTGTTTTGGCATTCACAAGGAATCACCCTGTTATCTAGCGTTGAACCCAGTACACTTGGCTCTCATCTGTTTCCCAGGCTCTATACTTTGGCTTTTCATGTCTGCTTCTAGTCTTCCTTATATCAGGACCCGTTCGAATTTTTCTTCTCTGTTGTATAGGCCCAGGACTCTTGCCGCTAATTTCTGACTCTCAGATCTTCTTGCTTTGTTTATTTTGGTGTTATTACTGCCCTGGGTAAAAGACTACTTCTGCCCCCATAAAACTCCTAGAGGCTAGGCTGGTTCACTAACTTTTGCAATAAGAAGCTCAGATGCTGAAGCTTTATTTCAGCAAACTGCTGACTGATGGGTCTTCAGCCATTCCTACCTATCTCTCCAGTACCTGGACTACTGCCCAAGTATACAGGCAAATTTTGAGCAAGAGATCCAGGAACTACCTCCCTCTCTCTCTCTCTCTCTTTTTTTTTTTTCTTTTTCTTTCCCTAGATGGAGTTTTGCTCTTATGCCCAGGCTGGAGTGAAGTGACACAATCTTGGCTCACTGCAACCTCCACCCCCCCGGGTTCAAGCAATTCTCCTGCCTCAGCCTCCCAAGTACCTGGGATTACAGGCGCCCGCCACCATGCCCAGCTATTGTATTTTTAGTAGAGACAGGGTTTTGCCATGTTGGCCAGGCTGGTCTTGAACTCCTGACCTCAGATAATCCACCTGTCTTGGCCTTCCAAACTGCTAGAATTACAGGTGTGAGCCACAGTGCCCAGCCGAACTACCTCCCTCTCTAAAGAACTGATTGCTTCAATGCTGGGTTCCAGAGTTGCTGAGACATCAAATCTGGCAAACCTGCTGTTAGAGGAAGATTGTGTTGTTGGTATCGCAAAGGCAATGACCCTTAAGTTCTCAATATTATCCCTCAATCCCCACCCCAGATGGTAGTTGACTAGGTATCAATACCCTTTTAAGTAAAAGAGTGGAGAACTCATCATGCTCATGGGCCAAAGTGCAATTCTGAAGTCAGAACAGCTGGGTCTAATTCAGCTCCACTACTTCCTGGCTATGGTACTGGAAATTATTTAACCTCTCTATATCTCAGTTTCTTCATTTGTAAAATGCAGATGATGATGAGAATAGCAGCTACCTCCAAAGATTAATGTGAGTTTTAAATGAATTATCACTTGTCATAAAAGTGGTTAATAACTATCAGCTGCTATTATTATTGGGCCAATTTGGAGAACTGGATATTTATAGAATTAAATTTCCAGGGCACATATAACTGTCTACATAAGAAGGATGATGAATAGAAAGTAACTTTGTAGACATACTTGGGCAAACTGAACAGTTGATGATGTTAGTCGGGGTAATACTCCAGGAGTTTCCCAAAGACTCAGAAATGGAATTCTCTACAACTTCCTAGAAGGCTAATTATGTAAGTATCTCAGTGGCAGCTTAATTTCCTTTTGCTTGATACAAGTCTCTATGTATAATCTACTCTCTCCACCACATCTCTAGGTCAATACTCAGAATAATGTATTTTAAATCCTAGGGCAGATTATTGAGACTTATCTAATTGACTTGGATATTTGGATTATTCCAAATTTTCTTCCATCTTTGAATACTAGTTTCTCTAGAACATCAAACACATTCAGAAGTGGTTCATGTTCCACTCTTCCAACTTCACTGTCCTACTGATATACTACTTAAAGAAAAAAAAGAAATAATACATGTTATTTAAGAGTTTATCTTCCCATCCGCTGCCACTGAAAAAGGGTAGAAGACAAGGTATTGTTTCATTTTGGATAAGACAGCAGCTTCTTGACAGTTCAAGAACCTGTTCACCGTCTGCTCTGATCACAGACTTACCCACCTCTACATCTATATAATATACGCCCCCAACAGTGTGATAGGGGACCACCCTCTAGACAGAGAATCTCCCTAAAAAAGCCCCCCTTCATTTTGCCACCAAGCGTTCAATTCAAAATTTCTTATATACCTAACCTTTAAGGTTCCTAGAACTCCTTTGTAAAATTGCATTGTACCAAGACAGTGAAGAAGAGGCCTCTTGATTGACCAAAGGGAGGCACATCTGGAGGAGGGATGCTGGTGAGGAACATATTAAAGAGGGCAAGTAGAAAATAACTGACCATGTGTACCTATGAAGATTAAATGGATGGACTGTTTAGTGAAATGATCTGTTATGTTAAAAAAATGGATGGATTGGATAGCAAAGGTTTTGTCAAAGAATCTGAGCATTTTCTAAGGAAATGCAAATATTTCTGTGTCTAGCAATTTCTACTACTTTTTAGCATGTGCTTATATAGACACACACACACACACACCTCTTGATTTAGGATTTTAGGATGGCTAAATATCTTTAAGCCATTGAGTAATAGTTTTTCATTCTAAATACTTTTAGTGGTTTGTAATATTTTCCACTTTGTCAGGAGTTTCACTAAGAGCTAACCTGCATGTAGGAGCAAGTTATGAAAACAGGTCACACCTGCTCAGAAAAGAAACAAATCCTTCTTCCAGCAACAATCCAAGCTTACAAAACACAACACCTAAAAAGCTAGTTGGGTTAACTGGGATGCATACTTCAGACACCTACTAACTCTGCTCCTTGTAGCTATATAAAAGTCACTTTTAGAGTGACTTTAAAAAAACATGCTTAGCCGGGCACGGTGGCTCACGCCTGTAATCGCAGCACTTTGGGAGGCCAAGGCAGGTGGATCACGAGGTCAGGAGATCGAGACCATCCTGGCTAACACAGGTGAAACCCCGTCTCTACTAAAAATATAAAAAATTAGCCGGGCGTAGTGGCTGGCGCCTACTACTCAGCTACTCAGGAGGCTGAGGCAAAAGAATGGCGTGAGCCCGGGAGGTGGAGCTTGCAGTGAGCCGAGAGGGCGCCACTGCACTCCAGCCTGGGTGACAGAGCAAGACTCCGTCTCAAAAAAAAAAATTAAAAATTAAAAATAAAAAACATTCTCTAACACTTCTGAGTCACCAGAGAAGACAGGGTATCATAGCTAACCTGAAAGAGGAAGATTCTGGCAAGGTTAAGGATAGAAAGGAAATATTCTTGTCCTTATGCTTCTCAGTGAGAACTTAAAACTCTCTTCTCAGCAATTCTTAAAGGCTGTTGGCTCTCAGGAGGTGGAGAGTGACCTAGTTTTAAGGATGACATATATAGTATGACATGTTGCTCTTTTGGAAGGAGAAAATGTAATTTTAAAAGTCAACCATTCAAAACAATTACAAATTTCCACTTCAATGATTTGAGATATAACCATATTTATCTAAAATTCTCTTTTAGGAGGCTTCACTTAGCCTAAATCCATTCTCTCTCTCATTTAAAAAACATGTATTGAGCACTTACCATGTACTAGGCATTGTTGTAGGCAGTGTTTTAGGCACTGGAGATATAACAGTGAACTCTGTTCTCATGAAGTTTACATTCTACTGGGGAGAGACAGGCAGTGAAGAAAAAAAGAAAGAAAGAAAAGAAGGAAGGAAAAGAACAAGAGAGAAAGAAAGGGAAAGAAAGATGTGTCTGAGAAAAAATGAAACAGGATTAAGAGGATGGGGAATGATACGGACGCTATTTTATGGAGAATCATCATAATGAGGATAGTGATTTTAGGTGCTATTTGGGCAGAGACCTGAATGAAGTGAGGGAGTCAGTCACGTGACAACGTGAAGGACGACTAGATCCTAGACAGATAGAAAAGTAAGTGCAAAGTTCCTAAAGTAGAAATATGCTTGGCTTGTTTGAAGAAAATCAGGAAGGCCAGTGTGGCAGAGTGATGGGGGAAGGGTGTTAATGAGATACTTGCAGAAGTTGCCGAGTATCGAGAGCCTTATAGGCCAAGGAAAAGACTTTGAAGTACATTGGGAAGCCAGTTGCTTCCAAGGATTCTGAGCAGGAGAGTAACCTGATGAGACTTAACACAAAGGATCATCTGGTTGCCATGTACACAAGAGACTGTAAAGAAGCAAAGTGGAATGGCTCATTAAAAGAGTACCACTGTAATCTAGACAAGAGAAGATGGCAACTTGAATTAGAGTCATAGCAGTGGAGGTGCTGGGAGGTAATTAGACATATTTTGAATGTAGAGCCAGCATGACCTGCTTAAAGATTGGATTTGGTGGGTGAAAGAAAGTGAGGAGTAGGGATTATCCTAAGGTTTTTGGTCTGAGCATTTAGAAGAAACGAGCTGTCATTTATTGGAATGATGATAACTACAGGACAAGCAGATTTAAGGGTGTATCTTGTGCAGTGTGTATGTGTGTGTATGAACTGAACGTTGTCTTATACTTAAGAGGCCTACTAAACATCCAAATACCTAGATTGGTGCCTGCCACATAGTGGATACTCAATATTTATTGAATGAAAAAGGTAAGATATTGAGTAAGGCAATAGAATTTGAAAATCCAAGTATATCTATCCACTATGAACTTCTCTATATATCTAAGTACATTTACTCTTATGTTTTGCAACCATGAGAACTCATCAGAATCCTTTACTTTTTGATCGTGGAAGAGATACTGGAGATACTGGAGATTCTCCAACTCACGCATTCTAAAGTAAATTAAGGACCAGAGATTAGAGAGCAGCGATCAAGGTCAAGCACATTTATGCTACCGCTAGAACCCGACATCAGGCTTTCTGATTCTTAATTCATTGTTCCACACTACAACAAGCTTTTCCTGCCCCACAAACATTAGTGCTAACTTCATAATGTCCGGTGAACTATTCGAGGAGTATATTTGAACGGTTCTCCTTACAGAAACTGACTAGTTGGAATCTATTTTACAAAGCACTGAATGCAAGTGAAACCTGCTATACGTGAAGTCAGTCATGATTTTTAACCCTCTGGCAATAAGTTCAGACTGGTCAGAAAGAGCAATGATATTTAAATGAGCATTACATAGATAATATATATTACTTGACAATTATGTTAGCAAACAAACAATCACATCCTTTGACTAGGTCTGTATAGCTAGAAAAATACTCGACTTATAGTTAGCCAGCAAACTTTTAACACGTTTTTTGCTACGAATAAATAGCTACCTGGTTTTAAGTAGAACTTACAGTCTACTCAACTTACAACACACCAAGTATTGAGTGTCCACTGTGTCAGTGTACTAGACATGGTAAGCAAAAATGAACGTCTCCTTAAAGCAAGTAAACAGACAAAAACAAACGAAAAATAATTCTTAGAAAATCAATTTTTTAAAAAGTGCAAACACCTATTGAGAACTACTGATCAGGTAGTGCTAGAATACGCAGAATAATTAGATCTTTGTGGAATTGTCAGGAAGAGGTTTCCTGAATGAGTGAGTATGGGATTTAAGAAAGGGAATCAGATATGGCAGGCGGAGAATATGGTACTAGAAAAGCTAAAGGATAGAAGCAAGCCAGTCAAGGCAATGAGTCCACACTCAGGTGTAACAGGACTGGATCATTGTTATTAAACTAAGGGTGGAGGCGGCAACTGAAGAAAAGCTGCAAACACAAGCCAAAGCAGTTCACAATTGACATCTGAAGACCAATGAATGTGATCAAAACAAAGCATTTAAGTTTTGTTTGGGTTTGCTGCCACATTCTAAAGGCGGACTTCACATTCATACAATTTTCTGCATTCTTCACTATCTGTCAGCGTGTTTAAGTACTTTTAACACACAACTTTTAAAAAAAATCAAGACACACTATGAGGAACTTTTTCCGAAGAAAATGATCCAAGGAGCAGAATGTGAGTCAATAAACGGAGAAAGGGGGTAGAGAAGCGGTTTACTATCCCTTGCTTCCGCCCCTGTGTGCTGCAAACTTTAAGCCGGGAAAACTATGTTTTAACGGATGAGATAATGCCTTTAAAACTGCTTAGCACAGTGTCTGGCCAGTAGGAAGCACTCAAGCAATTATGATTATTATTTTGACCTTAGACCTCTCTTAACTGTCTGAAACTGGGGTTTATTTTCAGGGGAAGAAACAGGACACAGGCAGTCTCAGACGATCCCGCCAGCCGAGACAATCTCCAATTAAAAGTCGGCATCGATTAAATATTTGCTGAACAAAGTAAACTGTCTCTCCACCGCCGGGCTGAGCGCCCACTCGAGGTCTGGCCCGGAACAAGCGCGAGACTGGCCCGCGGGTCCCACACTCCGTGTAAGGGGTGGAGAACACCCCACACGCCCAGGCCAACAGGCGGGGCTGATCGAGGTCCGTGTTAGCCACCTCAGTCCCGCCAGCGGGGAGCCGCCTTCTCGTCTCCCGGCCTGCAGGAACCCTCCCTAACCAGCCCGGCCTCGTCCCACATCCGCCGACACGCCCCTTCCGGCCTAATCCCCGCCCCTCGAACACCGGCCCCGCCCCATAGGCCCCGTCAGTGGCCCCGCCCCGCCGCGAACCGGCGCCCGGTCCTCTCAGCGCCCGCCGGCGGCCGCGTCCACCCGCGACGCTCTGAGGTCACCGACGGGGCCGGCCCGCGGGGGGCGGAGGGACGGAGGGAAGATGGCGGCAGAGGCCGGATATTGGCGCCGCCTCCCCCAATCCCGGAGCCGGCGCAGATGAGGCAGCTCGGCTGGGGCCAGCGGCGCTTTGGAACCCGAGGTGGGGGGACCCTGGCGGTGGGGCCTGGTCCTGCTATATGCCGGCGCCTCGGCTAGAGTGAGTGGCGGCGACGCCTCTTTCCTCCGGCTCTTTCCCTGTCGCTGCGAGAGCGAGCGGGCGGCGGAGGCGGCGGGGCCGGGATGGAGGACGTTAACTCCAACGTGAACGCGGACCAGGAGGTGCGAAAGCTGCAGGAGCTGGTGAAGAAGCTGGAGAAACAGAACGAACAGCTGAGGAGTCGCTCGGGGGCGGTGCAGGGCGCCGGCTCCCTAGGGCCCGGCAGCCCGATTCGGGCCGGCGCGTCCATTCCCTCCTCCGGCGCGGCGTCTCCTCGGGGCTTCCCCTTGGGCCTCAGCGCCAAGTCGGGCGGCGGGGCCGGGTCGGTCCCGAGGCGGACGAGTAGCGAAGAGCTGCGGGACGCCACCTCCTTGCTGGCGGCGGGCGAGGGCGGCTTGTTGGACGAGGTAGAGCCGCTGCGGCCCGACGAGCTGGAGCGCCTGTCAGGCTGGGAGGAGGAAGAGGAGAGCTGGTGAGCTTGGGGCGCCGGGTCGGAGCTGGGCGGGGACGGACCCGGGGGCGGAGAGCGTCCTCTGAGGGTCCCTCTGGTCTGGCGCCTCGCTTTGTGTAGTCGAGAAAACTCCCGTGGGGACTCGTGGTTTTCTTGCTTTGGCAGAGGGAACCTCAGCTGGAGTTGGGGGTTCGAGGCGTGCGCAAGTAACAGGGTTGTAGCTCGTTCTCCTTTGGATTGTGGACCTTCTGGGTGCTGGACCCTATTGGGGTCTGTGGATTGGGGCAGCTTGAGAAGGGCTGTTCGTCTGGGGAGGAGTCGGAGGTGGGAAACTGCTTTGTAGGCCGGGGTCCTGCTTTGTGTAAGATACTGGCTTTCGGATGGTGGCCCTGGGCATTTTGGATGTAGGAGAGGGGTCTGCTTGATGAGGTATCACCAGGTGTGGGGGTCGGGGGCAGACCAAAGTCGTCTACGTCTATGCAACGGTTGGTGTTTGGGACCCATGTCTGGCAGGGATGGGGAGACCGTGTGAATCAGCACTCCCCTTTGGGTAGTGGGGTAAAGCTTGCTTTGTGTGAAGAGGGCAGAGGATGGTGCTGCTTGTTTTCTTTTCTTTTTTTTTGTTTTTGTTTTTGTTACTCTTTGTGTGAAGAGTCAAGGGTGGAACTAGAGCCCCGGCTCTTATTTTCTAAAACGAGAATTGAGTCTGGCGTTTTGCAGAGCTCTGAATTGACAGTTATCACATCCATCTTTCATTTCCACGTTCCTCCTAGGGGCAGAGAAAAAGAGTCCTATTTAAAAATTTAAACCAAAGCTGTATTGTCATAAGCCACTTCTTGATGAAATTGTGATCCCCCCCACCTTTATATTACTTTCATAAATAGGACATGGGAGGTTTTCCCCTCGTTTTATTATAAAGATGTGTGTGGGAAATTATTTGTCTTAATTTTTCTTAAAGTTAAGTTTTAACTTTTAGCTAAAATATCTCTGCTCTATTGAAATTAAAACTTCTAACTTAGTGAAATCGAAATCATGCATAGACTCTTATTGTAGGGTTGGAACTTTTCAGTGTTCTGAGGTAGTTAAGAGCTTTCCTGGATTCAGGCCCTGGTTTTGCCACTTACTAGCAGTATGACCTTGAGCAAGTTACTCTGAGGCTCACTTTCTTCTTCTATTTGATGGAGAAAATAATAGCACTTACCTCTATAGAGTTATGAAAACTTAGTAAGATAATTATGTATGCATTTAGCGCTGGATCTGGCACGTAGTAAACTGTCTTAAAACAAGCTGCTATTTGTTACTCTTAAGCCTAGTTACTTAAATCAAGGAACATGATGTTCTTGTAAATCAAGAATCTTACATGATGTTATAGGAGATTCTGGAGATTCTTAAGTGTTGATCCCTGTTCATAAGTCAGTTATAGTCTTGTTGAGAACTAAGTTTTGTGCAGTTAAATAAACTAGAAAGTGTACAGTGAATTACCCAAAGAGTGATAGAACAAAAAGTGCTGACAGTACTCAGTAACTGGGAGAAAAATAGTGGTCCACAGTAGTTGGGCCAGACTTTGAGGAGGAGGTGGCTTTGGAGTCTGGAAGTGAGTAAAGAGCGGGAAGGGCATTTTATGCTCTTGACAGCTAAAAGAGCAGAGTCAGAGGTATTCGTAACTCCCAGTTAGGAAGATTTGAGTAACAGGATTACTCTTGAGTATATGATGACAAACCTTTATTACCAAGTGATATCAAATACTAGAGCTGACTATGGTAGTGACAGTTTTTGATATAAATGTGAAATTACTTTCTCCCAAAGGAATCTTGGGTATGCATGCACTTTAAAAGAATCCAGAATCTTGTAAATATTGTCACATGGCTCTTGCAAGTGATGATAATAATGATGCTCATAATAATGAGGATTAGCTGCACCCATCAGCCCATTTTAGATTATGTATTATTAGAACACATTGAGTCCACTTGGAGGAGCCGATTAAGTCTTTGGCTGCTTTGGTTCCTGAGCATGAGTTTTGTTAAAGTAAAGTAAGTCTTCCTTAAATACTGTGCCAGGAGTTTCTTTTGACCAGATGATTCCTGCTTAATGCTTTGATCCTGGCATCATATCTTGATCTTACAGGTGTCCTGTACTTTTTCTGAGATTTGTGTGAACTGTAAGTTGGATATAAATAATATTTAAAATGCGTTGGGGTATGTGATTAGGGTAAAAGTTGTAGGGGGTGGATGTCAGTGGCAGAAAGGTTCAAAGGCAGTATTTTTTCCTTTTTTAGCAAGCTAAAAATCTACCTTCTGTAACTTCTAGCTATTCACCTTCCTTTGCATCTAGAGGAATGTTTCCTCCCGAGTGTATGTGCCACAAAGTGCTAGTTCTGAAGATGTCAGTAAGTGCTATGTAGAATAAAAGTGGGTGGGTTCTGGGATGGAATAAGTGTGGGAAAAACTGATTCTACAAAAATAAACAGTTTTCTTTAATGCTGGGCTCTTGGAAATGCTAATGTGTTTTGAACATAGTAAATCTCTAGGGAGTATGGTTTGGTCCTAAACTTAATTGAGCTCCCAAGGAACTAGTATCTTATAGAACACACATAGAAAATAGTGCTCTACAGCAGTCACTTTCACACTTTTTTTTTTTTTTTTTGGACCCAGCTTCATGATAAATACATTTTAACTCATAATCAGGAATTCACATATATATGAATAATGTATATGAATAACTGAAGCAAAAGTTTAACAAAATGTTGATTACTTCTACTACAAGTGATATGCTCAGATATTTTCCTTTCTATTCTGTTTCATTAGAATAAGAATGCTGGTAACTACCCAGCTAAGCTGATTTTGTGACCCATTAATGAGTTGCAATTCTCACTTTGAAAAACACTGTTCTAGAATAACTCAGAAAAGCTTAGGGATGAGAACTAACATCATTGTGCATCACAGTGTGTCATTCTGTGCCAGGCAGCTTATAAATATTTTTTACCTCTAATTTTGTACATTTATGAGATAGGTAGCATTTTCTAGGTAAGAAAACTAATCTCTCTCCAAGCATGAAATAACACACTAAATAATGGCACCAGGGTCTGAATCCAGGTCTTTATACATCATAGCCTATGCTGTTCCCACAGTATTTTGCTTTTTCCAAGTATAATCTCCTTTTCACATGAATGACCTCTTCACATATTTGAAGACTACTGTGGTGTCACTGCTGACTCTTTCTCCCACACACTGTGAGCATTCCCTTGTCTTCTTCAGAGTATATAATCCCAGTTTGTTTTATCATTCCTTAGATAATGTAATTTTCTGATCCTTCAATCATGGTTTTTCTTTTTCTTAATTAACTCTAAATTGCTCATTGTCATTATACATGGTTATCAGAGTTGTACCCAGCATTTTAGATGATATTTGATCAGATGGAGAGTGTGGTGGGTATGAACCAAATGCTGTTTTTTTTTTTTTTTAACTAAATACTTCATTAACAGTTTTAACTTCTATTACTTATGCTTAATATGAGCCCGAAATATCAACTTCTCTCCCATATATTTTATACATAAGATGTTAAACTGAGTCTTCCTAACCCTATTTTTTGTGTAATGGATTTTTTTTTAGCTTAAATATAAGGCTTTTATTTTATATTTTTTTAGTTGTGCTTAGATTAAATATAAGGCTTTTAAATTTCCTTTTGTTAGTTTTTATTTAGACATTTAATATTATCCTTTCTGATTTATTTGGTCATCTTTATATTTGGTAGGCATATCTACCGTGTCTTCATTCAAATTATTGATAAGAATAAATTACTATGGGCCGGGTGTGTGGTGGCTCACGCCTGTAATCCCAGCACTTTGGGAGGCCAAGGTGGGCGGATCACGAGGTCAGGAGATCGAGACCATCCTGGCTAACACGGTGAAACCCCGTCTCTACTAAAAATACCAAAAAAAATTAGCCAGGCGTGGTGGCACATGCCCGTAGTCCCAGCTACTTGGGAGGCTGAGGCAGGAGAATGGTGTGAACCCGGGAGGTGGAGCTTGCAGTGAGCCAAAATCTTGCCACTGCATTCCAGCCTGGGCGACAAAGCGAGACTCCGTCTTAAAAAAAAAAAAAAAAGGATAAATTACTCTGAAGTGTGCACCTCAGACTCACTCTAGATTAACACCAGTCTATTAATTAACACACATGGTTGTTCAATAATTACTAGTTCTATCTTTTATTGTCAGGCTCGTATGACATTTTGTGTGGACATTATGAAAGATTTTTGTCAAATGCCTTGCTATAATTAAGCTATTCTCTGCCTATAAGATTCTCAACTACAGTGAAGAATACTACATTACTATTACCAACCTATTAAAATAGCCATTGCAGTTGATTTGTTTGGACTTGTTTATGACGAATGTTCTAGCTAGCATTTCATGTATTCACTTTTATTCACAAACTTTTTTAAATCCAGTTTTGAATTTTGCAAGGAATCAGTTTGGTCTGGACTTTCTAGACACTGCTTATTTTTTTCTTTAGAAGTTGCCATATTTCCTTTCATCCAGACTTTTGATCCTGCCCGTGTTCACCATCATATTAGTGATAAAATTTCTGTTCCTTTCCATCATTTGGAGTGGTAGGCCTAAGCCCATTTTAAGCTACATTCTGGCTCACTAGATCAATTTATCTTAGGTTTATGAAGACACTTCAAATTCATACTGACTTCTCATCAATAATTTTTGTTGATAAATGTCCCATTTCAGAGCTAGGTAGGTATGTGGTTTTTATACTTTTTTGTCACTCGTGGCTTTTCACTGCTGAGAGTTAATTTATTGTATGACCTCTTTGTTTATGTATGCTTTTTGTAGAGGGCCATTGGTAAAATTTGCCTGTAATTTAATTTGGTAAGCCTAAATTAATAAAGCAATTTGTGTAATTATCACCACTTATCTGAATAGTTTGGCAGTCATTCACTGATTAACATACTAACATCTTGGGAAGTTTTATGTTTTCTAGACTCTTCTGTACCAAGGAGATGTTATTTTAAAGCAATGTGGTTTGCGTATGTGTGTGGGTTAGGTGAATCAGAAGTTAAACCTCTAATAAGCTTTCTATTTCCCTTTTTTTTTTCTTTTTTTTAAAGAGACAGGGTCTTCCCATGTTGCCCAGGCTGGTCTCAAACCTCAGCCTCCCAAAGTGCTAGGATTACAGGCATGAGCCACTGTGCCTTGCCCTCTATTCCATTGTTAGCAGTGGTTTTCCAGTCATTCTAAAATGGCTTTAAATTTTTTTCTTTAATGGAACAAATACTTAGAGTACCTGTGTGCAGCACAGTGTTGGGAACACTGAGAGACATGATAATGCAAGTTCTTAAAAAATAGAACTTGGCCAAGCAGGGCCCCATGGTTGATAAAAGTATATTACAGTCACTGTGATGTGCCCATGTTGTATATGCCAAGCATTTTGCAAGACAGCAGTCTACAACCTTTTTGGCACCAGGCACTGGTTTCGTAGAAGACAATTTTTCTGTGGACCAGGGGTGGGGGTATAATCTACAGCTCACTGCAGCTTCAATCCCTTCCCCCCGCCCCACCCCCAACCCTGCCCCGGCTCAAGTGATTGTCTTACCTCAGCCTCTTGAGTAGCTAGGACCACAGGCGCGTGACACCATGCCTGGCTAATTTATTTTTTATGTTTTGTAGAGACAGGGTCTCACTATGTTGCCCAGGCTGGTCTTGAACTCCTGGGCTCAAGTGATCCACCTGCTTCATCCTCCCAAAGTGTTGGGATTACAGGCGTGAGCCATCGTGTCCAGCTCCTTTACACATCTTAAATCATTTAATGTGTACAATTTGGAGTTGTAATTATTATTATTGTTTTTATTGTAAAATATACATAACAATTTACCATGTTAATAATTTTTAAGTTTACAGTTCAGTGGCATTAAGTACATTCACAATGTTGTGCAGTCATCACCACCATCCATCTCTAGACCTTTCATCTTCCTCAGTTGAAACTGTGTACCCATTAAACAGTAATTCCCTGTTCCCATGGACTCCAGCCCCTGGCAACTACCATTCTACTTTCTGTGTCTATGAATTTGACCACTCTAGGTACCTTGTATAAGTAGAATCATTCAATATTTGTCTTTTTGTGTCTGGCTTATTTCATTTGGCATTGTCTTCACAGTACATCCATGTGGTAGAATGTGTCATGTTATCCCTGTTTTACAGTAAAAGAAGCTAAACCCACAGTCACATAGCTAATAAAGTGAAATTGAGATTGACACCAAACCTAAAAGTCAAGTCTGATGAAGAACTATTGATCTTGATTTATTTAGCCTATAGATATTTAGCTTGGGTAAGAGAACTTTTTGAGTATTTGAAGGACTCTTATAAGGATTATTATATAACTCTTCATCACTAGACTGATAGGTGTAAATTAGAGGCAGACAATTTTTGATTTCGTAGAATGAAGAATTTTTTAATAGAGCTGTTTTTGGATGATAAGGACTACCCTAAACAAATTTTTGGAAATAACCTTCAAAAGACTGCTGAATGCTCCTGTTGTGGGCGATGTTACAAAGAAGTAAAAAAGTTGAATTGGGTGAATTCTAAGTGTTCTTTTAATTCTGTTGCACTCTATGTGGGAGCATAAGATAACTTCAAGACAGGCTGGGCATGGTGGCTCACGCTTGTGATCCTAACACTTTGAGAGGCTAAGGCAGGAGGATCACTTGAGGTCAGGAGTTTGAAACTAAACTAGCCTGGTCAACATGGTGAAACCCCGTCTCTACTAAAAATACAAAAATATTAGCTGGGCTTGGTGGTGGGCACCTGTAATCCCAGCTACTTGGGAGGCTGAAGCAGGAGAATTGCTTGAACCTGGGAGGTTGAGGTTGCAGTGAGCTGAGATCGTGCCATTGCACTCCAGCCTGGGCGACAGAACAAGATCTGTGTCTCAAAAAAAAAAAAAAAAAAGATACCTTCAAGACAGGGTGCTAAGCTTAAGTGTGAGGAGATATTTAGCAAAGGAAGCATCATGGATGTTTTCCCTTTAAGTCTGTGGCACATTTCTCTGAATATCTTCAGTAATGGCCAGTTGTTTTCCTCTTGAGGGTAGGTTTGAATTTAGAAAACCATTAGAGTCATTATCTTGCCTGGTGAAAAAAATGAGTTAGCAGGATATTTAAAAGTCCTCAGCAGTCCAGCACTAATTTACCCTTTTCCTAGATTTACTTGCTTTTGCCAGAACCTTCAAGAACTTTTATGCCCTTTGGCTTTTGATGTTCATCCTTTTTTTCCTCCTCCTCCCCTTACCAAATTTTACTTATTATTCAGGTACGATACAGATTTTCTTTCCTTTGTGAAATTCTCTTACATTTTTAACTTGGTTTACTTCCTCTTCATTGTTAACCTATCACTGTTTACATATCCTTTTTTAGAGTATATTTAATACAACCACCTTGTACTTTGGTCTGTGTAGTCTAGATTGTGAGCAGTTTAAGCAGGAGGACAGTATCATATTCGTCTTTGTTTTTCTAAACAGGACCACAGTATAGTAAGAGTTCAGTGATATGAATTTAAATGGTATCAATCTATCAGTGATGTTAGGTTAAAATGAGGCAAAGCTATAAAACAATGAGACCAAATTTCTTACATGACCCTTATGCCAGTTACAGATGAGATATTTCTCACAGATTCTGAATAATGGCAGTATCGAATCTGTACTTTCCCATGACAAATTAAAGAAGAAAATACTCTCTAGATGTAGTGTCTGATTTTTAAAATAAGTTTAAAAATTAGCCAAAGTACTGGCATGGCTCTGTTTAGTAGGATTACAGAAGCACTTTGTTTTAAACTTCTTCTTTGTACCTTTTGTGATTTCCAAGTTTTCTGGTAAGATGTGAATTGCTTTTATAATTTTTTATAATTTTTTTTTTTTTTTTTTTTTTTTGAGATAGAGTCTTGCTTTGTCGCCCAGGCTGGAGTGCAGGGGCACAGTCTCGGCTCACTGCAACCTCCGCCTCCTGGGTTCATGCCATTCTCCTGTCTCAGCCTCCCGAGTAGCTGGAACTACAGGCACCTGCTACCACACCCGGCTAATTTTTTGTATTTTTAGTAGAGACGGGATTTCACCGTGTTAGCCAGGATGATCTCGATCTCCTGACCTCGTGGTCCGTCCGCCTAGGCCTCCCAAAGTGCTGGGATTACAGGTGTGAGCCACCACACCTGGCCCTGCTTTTGTAATTTAAAAAATCCTATTGATAAAATTTAAGTTGGTTTTATTACTCTGATCATGTGGGGATCATAATATAACATGATACATTAAAAGCCTTTTTACTGGTAGTTTTCCTTGTTACTTAGTGGTAGTAAGATTATATATCACAGATGGATAAATTTTGGCTTCAATAAATATGGTTTTATTTATTGAGTAAACTGCCATAGGTGGAGCACTATGCTATAATGATAGCATATTTTTGATAGAATTGGAACCCAAGACATATATATGATCTTATGATCCATTATTCTTGTTTGTTTTAAATTTAACTGTTTAATTGGGCAAAAAAACATTTATTGAACTGGATAGCACCCAGGACCGAAAGTGGTTTAGAATGCTTCTTATAATGTTTTTAACTTTACATTGAAAAAGTTAAATTCCACAAGTGTAACTATTAAAACATTTATCAGATCTACCTAAATAAGTCATGTAGTCTGTTTTCATGAAAAACACAACTTTGGTTTTTAGGAATATCAGATAAGGAACACCAAAGTTGTATAGGTCACATCCTATGAGCCTTCTGGATCACTGATGCTGCTACTACTCCTCAGTCACATCTTTGGGGCCACCCTGTATTCAAATTCCTATGCCAAATGGCCCAGGGAACCTGGTGCTGATACCCTGGTAGCCCAAAAAGGCTACTTGCCTTCTACTTCCACTTATGCAGCCCCCTGCCTCCTTACTCTTCTGCTAGGAACATATCTATAACTATAAAAATTCATGTAATTTTGACATGATTTTTTAAAAAAGGCAATTTGGGCAGTAAATAACAGAGTTAAGTAGTGTCTTAATATAAATAGTTTGCATTACCTGAATACACTATTCCTTATAGTAATTATCTGTACTTGCCAGAGCACATTGCATGTGACTCCTGTTGGGCTGATTTTCAGTAGCAAAAATGAATTTGTAAAAGAATGTAGGTTTTAAGGCTTTGGTAATAGTAAGTTCTTATTTCACCTCTTTCATTTACTCGAAATTACATCTTCTGAGATCTTTCATTTTGGGATCGAAGTTACGGAGGAAATGAACAACTTTAAGACAAACTAGCTTATTTAAGAGGAAGACTTTAGGTCTTTAGGAGTGGCTTAAAGATTGCAAAACACAGTTCACTTGAATCTGGGAAAGGTCTCACATTCTGGAATAAAATAGAAATTAGAGACTTTAGAGAAAAAAATATTGATTATATCTCCTTGAAATGTGAAGAATAATAGATGCAAGATAATGTAGTACCATAGTATCACATATGAAATTTTTTAAAATATTTGGAAAGATAAGACAAAGTTGTATTTAGTTAAAAATCAGGTTTATAATTCACGAGGATGAATCAAATCATCTCCCACTTCTGCAGTGTACTAGACTGAAACTCCTCCCCCACACATCCTCCACTACTCCATTCAGGAGCTTCTGCTCCTCTGTGAGACAGTAAGAAAGTACCCAATTATGTGTGGCTCTTGAGGCTTATTTTGTTTGGAAAGTGTAAATGAGAAGCAGGAGTGGGCCAAGCTAAGTCTGTAAGTGACCCTTGACTCCAGTAAGCCTGAGGAGTGGGATTTAATAGGTGCTCTCAAGTTAGGTTTTTAGTATGCGTTTAATACCTAATCGATACTATATTTTATAGTGATAATCAGACTAAATTGTGTGTTTTTGCTAATACCTATTTAGTAGATACAGAAAGAATAGTAATTTTAGGCTGTGAATGCTTGTATCTTTTGAGTGGGCCTGCTCATTTCTCCTCTGAGTGGGGGAGATAGTGAATCCTGTGTTGACCTGTCACAGTGAAATTCTTATTTGCCATTGGTTATACTTAGGACTGATCTGGAGTGGATTAAAAAGCAAAACCCAAAAAACTGATGAATCCTAGAAACCTGAATCTAGAGGTTTGGAACTTGATGAGCAGGTACCATAAGTCTTGATGGTAGTGCACCCTGTGAGTGAAAGAGGCTAACAACCTTTATGTGAGGTATAATAATCTAGTTTTATCTTAATTCATCTTCAAGTTTTTGTCTAATACCATGTCTGGCCAGTGGTAACTGCTGTATAAATATTTGTTTAAATTACTGAGTGGAGCATAAGCTTTCAGGGTGTTTAGAGTTTGGCTAGGAGACAGAATGAACATAGAATTCTGTTCTCTCTGAAACCAATAATATTTTCTAGAAGAAAGATTTATATGGGCTTAAAAGTGAGAGCCGGGACTTTGGATTTGGGCACAGATGGAAAGGTATTTTTTGCTGTCTGTGAGAATCAAGATGTTTAGGGAAAAGAGCGAGTGATACATTTGAGTAGGGTAGAGAAAAGGCCTGTGAGATACTTAACTAAAGGGATGTTTGTTAGGGAACAAGTGAGAAAGTTGAATCATTGGGTTGGAGATCATACTGTGAATGGCCTGTGAAAGCTAGGAGGAGAGTTTTTGAATATTGAATGCTCTTAACGAAATGGCATTTTGGAGAGGTTAGTGTGTAGTATGTAGGCAAGGACACAAGTCATAGCTACCTTTATTGGCTAGAAAACAGCCTCTGAGGTTTGCGTCCACCTCTTGTGCCCTGAAGTATTCAAACCAAAGTATTGAATTCAAACCAAAGTATTGAGTCCACAGCGATACTCTTTCCATTTCATACCAACTACTTATATGTTGCATGAAAACCATCACATCACATCAAGCTAAATGATTAAAGATTAGGCCATTTACCTAAGAAGGAAATAATAGATATCATTTTGGTTTCAAGATCGTTTAGTTCCAGTTAAAAAAACATTCACATTGTTTAAAAATGTTATTTTGATCTTATTAACGTTATTATAAGAATAATCCCAAAGCAGAATTTTGCGACCTTGACATTTGGGTCAGATAACTCTTTGTTGTGGATGCTATCCTGTGTGTTGTAGGATGTCCAACAGCATCCCTGGCCAACCAAAAATGTCTCCAGACATTGCCAGGTGTTCCTTTGGGGCAGAATTACCACAGATTAAGAACCATTGCCTTAAAGAATACTTCTGGTATGGTGTCAGAGTGACCAGAAATAACTAGTACTGTATTGTAGTAATAAGTTTCGTATTCTAGTTACTTTGCTCCATTTACATTTTCTAAGTCAGAAATAGTGCTTGATATGGTTTGGCTCTGTGTCTCCACCCAAATCTCATCCTGAATTGTACTCCCATAATCCCCACGTGTTGTGGGAGGGACCTGGTGGGAGGTAATTGACTCATGGGGCAGTTTCCCCTATACTGTTTTCATGGTAGTGAGTAACTCTCACAAGGTCTGATAGTTTTATCCGAGGTTTCCACTTTTGTGTTTTCCTCATTCTCCGTTTGCCTACTGCAATCCATGTAAGACGTGACTTGCTCCTGCTTGCCTTCCACCGTGATTGTGAGGCTTCCCCAGCCATGTGGAACTGTAAGTCCAATTAAACCTCTTTTGTAAATTGCCCAGTCTCAGGCATGTCTTAGCAGCAGCGTGAAAACTGACTAATACAGTGTGGTTCTGAAAATTAAGAATAAGTCAAATGATTGGGCACTACTTGAGAGTCAATGGAGCACTAACCAGATGAGATGTCAGAACAGTATATTTAAATTAGAACTGCCTTGGGGAAACTGGAATGAATGGTCTCCCAAGAAGTAATCATCAGACATTTATTGAATACCTGCCATAGGTGGAGCATTATCTATAATGGTAAGAAATAGTCATAAGAACTTTGATGGTTGGAAAGCCTCATGAAAGCTTCAAAAAAGACTTCATGGTCTGTCTTGAAAGGCAGAGTAAGGCTAGGTTAGATAAAGAAAACTTTTTTTTCACCCTTCTAGTGAAAATAACTATGAACAAAGAATCCATAGGTTAAACTGTCCACAGTGCATGAAACAAACATTTATTTGGTCAGTTTGGCTGCACGCAGAAGGTTTTTTTTACTGGAGTAAAGATCAAAGGACATAGTTTTGAATCTGATAACACAGAATTTTGAAAAATAAGCTGTGGAGTATATCTGATGGGAAAGTTTTTAAGCTGTGAAACAGTGGTATGTAGATGTGTGTTTTAGAGCGTAAGTGGTGGAGTGTAGATAGATTGGAAATATGAAAGTCTGCTAGGTATGGAGAAAACAGTTAAGATTATTGTAACAGTCCGTACTTGATGAGATGGGGCCTAGACTAAATCAAGGTCAGTGGAAATGAAAAGGAAGGGATAGATTTAACAAGGATTTGTTAATTAACATAATAGGATATGTTAATTGAATATGTAGAGAGAAAACAGTCGATATTGGCTCAAAAAATTTCATTTATTGACTGGAAAAGATGATACCATTTTGAGGGTTTTTGGGGGGGATGTCCATAAGAAGCAGTTTAGAGCTCTGTGACTGACACCAAGGAGAAAGACTAGACGTATTAGAAAATTATGTATGTCCAAAAACCAATAGTTGGTTATGGCAAAACAGCAACAAAAACTTTCAAATTAAAAAAATGTTATCTGATAAACATAGAATAAAATAGTAGGAACAAGTATTTAGTTGTATCTTAAGAGTTGATAGAATAACAAAAAGATCCTGGGCTATATAAAGTGAAGGAATAGAAGAGCTCATTTTTACACTATATGTGCATTTTCAGACCCTCAAATCATCACTTCTAGCTTTGGTAATTAAACAGTTGTAAGTGATATAGAAAAAACTGATGGGAAAGGGAAAAAGTTAAGGGATTAGAGCAGTTAAATTTAGCCTCTTACAGAAATTGGGATAGTTTGATTACTGTCACTTGGGAGAGAGATCCTTGTTAATTGTTATGGGTATTTTTTTCCCCCTCAGGCTGAGTCTCGCTGTGTTGCCCAGGCTGTAGTACAGTGGAGCAATCTCGGCTCACTGCAACCTTTGCAGTCTGGGTTCAAGCGATTCTCCTGCCTCAGCCTCCCGAGTAGCTGGGATTACAGACACCCACCACCATGCCCAGCTAATTTTTGTATTTTTAGTAGAGACGGGGTTTCACCATGTTGTCCACGCTGGTCTCATCCTGACCTCAGATGATCCGCCTACCTTGGCCTCCCAAAGTGCTGGGATTACAGGCATGAACCACTGCGCCCGGCCTGTTACGGGTATTTTGAAAGGAACAAATAATGAAATGATTTATGATTTAATTATGAATTAAAATAGGAAAAATTTGATTCAGCTGATCTACAACTGGTAACCAAATGGTTAGGACCAAGGAAAAATGTAAAATTTTCTTTTTTTTTTTTTTTTTTTTTTTTTTTTTTTTTGAGAAACAGTCTTGCTCTTGTCACCCAGGCTGGAGTGCAGTAGCGCCATCTCAGTTCACTGCAGCCTCCACCTCCCGAGTTCAAGCGATTCTCCTGCAGGGATTACAGGCGACCGCTACCACACCCAGCTGATTTTTGTGTTTTTAGTAGAGATGGGGTTTCACCATGTTGGCCAGTCTGGTCTCGAATTCCTGATCTTGTGATCCGCCTGCCTCAGCCTCCCAAAGTGCTGTGATTACAGGCATGAGCCACTGCACCTGGCCAAAAATTTTCATTGTTAATAGTATTTCAGGAAAAAATGCCATGCTCTTTTATGAATTCTTCATACTAATTTCCATGTGTTCCTTTTTTACTGTGTGTCAGGAAGTTTTCTTTGCGGGTGAGGAGACATAAGGGATGATGTGAAATATTCTTATTCTTGTTCTTGGGAAGCTTAGAATCCCATGTGAAGACAGTTATGTAATTATATAAAAATGGGGTATATACACAGAATCACAAACTCTAACAATGGAGGATTAGATTAGGTTTTCTTTTAGGACAATGTCAATTCTAATAATACGATTCCTTCTTCCCCCCAAGTGTATTTTGTGCTTTCTGACCATCTCAGAATACAGTATACCTCAGGAATCCTCACATACCCATTCTTATCTTTATATATAATTCAAAATAAAAAAGGAAGAGAATGTCTACCCTGATATTCTTAAATATTAACTTTAGTTCTATGAGCAGAATACAATATACCCATCTCTCTTACCTCCTACTCTGGCATGTAACATAAAAATATTGTTAACTTTCTTTAGCATTTGAATGTTGAGGTTAAACACGTATTTAATATGCATATATTTTATATATTTATAAATATGTAAATGTAGATTATATCTAATTACATGTTTATCTGTTTTCTCATTCTTATCTGGTTTATATTTTCACAAAGTTGGTAAAATATTTTAATTTTATTATAACTCAAAATAATTTTAGAACCTGTAGGAATACTGCAGGTAGAAAATTCTCTGAGATGACAACTTTTTAATCTTTACTGTGTTAATAAGCCTTTGTTATCAGTGTCTTGTGGATTCAAACTTTATGTTCCTGTATCTTTTCCAAGGTAATTTATTTGTAGATACTTTATTAACAGTATGAAAAAGTGTTAATTTTTTAAACCTAAATTATTAAGTTGACAGACTATTAAAAGTCGTAGCAGTATGCATTATTATTATCTTGGATTTGAAGAATATATCATTTGCTGAAAGTATGACGTTTTAGCCAGGAACTAACATAGTTTCTATGGGTAAGATCCTGTTTTAGTCACTAAAAAGCAAAGTACTCTAAAAGAAACTGCATGGATTACGTATGTGTGTAATGTTTATATGTATATATTATATATGCACATATCCATACATATACCCATGTATGTTTTTTGTGGACAAAAAACTTCCTGTGTTAGTAATTGCTATCTATATATGCAGTTGTAGCTGAAAAGATCTGTGCTAGTATACATAAGGACTGTATTGCAGCTATTGCCACAGTTTGTGAGTCTGGAATAGTTTGAGACTCCTTGTCTTCCTGTCTTCTTCTCTTAAAAGGAAGCAACTCAGTTTCTGATTGATGCAATCTAGGTTGGTCTCACTGTAACTAGTGTTCCCAGCATTCCCAGGTGCATAGTTATGGCTCAGCACTACGAGTTTTTTCTTTAAAGACTTAATTCTCAACCTCAAGTTTAGTGACACTCCAAGAAATATCAAAATTGTTTCATTCTCTTAAAATTTAAAAAAAAAAAAAACCATGCCATACTGGAATGGGAATAAAGTGAGTTATGAAATGAAAATGGAATCGTAATAGCTATTTCTAAAAGTTTGAAATTCGCTTCTTTACAAGGTTTTCTTCAGTTTACTCTGCTTGCTTTGCACTGTTTTCTGGGTTCATCATGTTGTTTTGTGTTCTGTCATACATACTCATATATTCTACCCTGCAACTAATGTCACTTCAGTGCTTGAAAATAGCTCTGTTTTAAAACTTTATTAATGAAGTTTGCCTTGCTAATAATTATTAGTATTATTTGTAATATTTTTAATATTCCTCTAAAAACCAGAAGAACATATTATATATATTTATATAAATATAGTATTATATGTCTTTTAGTTAGCTGATGGGCCAAATATAATAATAAAATAGCACTATGAACAATCTAGAAGTTCAAAAAGATACTATATATTTGAACTGAATGTGTTTTTCTTCAATTTAATTGTGATTTTTGGTTGTAGTAGTAGGTGGGATTGATTGAAACCTTATATATTTTATTGTTGGTAAGGCTTAGGAGAAAGCAGGGAACGTTGTGGCTGTTAGAATGATTAAATTGAAGTCTTTTTTTTTTTTTTTTTTTTTCCCCCTGTTTCAAGGGGTAGGGTTTCTTTCTGTTGCCCAGGTTGGAGTGCAGTGGCACAGTCATAGCTCACTGCAGCCTTGAACTGGGCTCAAGCAGTCCTCCCACCTCAGCCTCCCAAGTAGCTGGGACTACAGGCACCTGCCACCATGCGCGGCTGATTTTTTTTTTTTTTTTTCCAAGCAATTCTCCTGCGTCAGCCTTCTGAGTAGCTGGGACTACAGGCATGCACCACCATGCCCGGCTAATTTTGCATTTTTAGTAGAGATGGGGTTTCTAAACTAAACCATGTTGGTCAGGCTGGTCTCGTACTCCCGACCTCAGGTGTTCCGCCTGACTTGGCCTCCCGAAGTGCTGGGATTACAGGTGTGAGCCACCGCACTTGGCCCCACTGATGTTTTAAAAAAACTTTTGTAGAGACAGTGTCTCACTGTGTTGCCCAAGTTGGTCTTGAATTCCTGGCCTCGAGTGATCCTCCCACCTCAGCCTTCCACAGTTTTGGGATTACCGGTGTGAGCTACCATGCCTGGCCCTATTAAAGTCTTTAACTTAGGAATCTTTTATATTCTTTTTTAGCAATGCTATTAGGCAGTAAAGTATAATATTTAAGAGTACTGCTTCTGGAGCAATTTCGGTTTTGCCATTTAGTAGCTGTGCCACCTTGGACAACTTACTTACCTCACTTGTCTCAGTGACCTCATCTGTAGAATGGAGATTGTAATAACACCTATCTTACAATTTTGTAATGAAGATTGAAAGAGTTACTATATTTAAAATACTGAAGCAATGCCTGACATGTAATGAGCATTTAATACAATATAAATTATTATAATTACTGTTACATTGACTAAGAAAGCTTATTAAAGCATTATAAGCAATGTATCCTAATGGTTTAGAATTATTAAATTATATTTGCTTGTGAGTAAAACCAAAGATGTTTGTATTTTTTTTTTTTTTTTTTTGAGATGGAGTTTCGCTCTTGTCATCCAGGCTGGAGTGCAGTGGTGTGATCTCAGCTCACTGCAACCTCCTCCTCCTCGGTTCAAGTGATTCTCCTGCCTCAGCCTTCCAAGTAGCTGGGATTACAGGCTCCCGCAGCCACGCCTGGCTAATTTTTGTATTTTTAGCAGAGATGGGTTTTCGCCATGTTGGCCAGGCTGGTCTTGAACTCCTCACCTCGGGTGATCCGCCTGCCCAAGCCTCCCAAAGTGCTGGGATTACAGGTGTGAGCTACCACACCCAGCCCAAAGATAATAAGATAAGGTTTTATTAATTAAAGATTAATTATAGAATTATTAAAATGGAAATAAAGTTACAAAAGTGGCCACTTTAATTTACCTTGGTATCCTCCCTTTATTTCTTTTCATATTGCTTTTTTATTTAGTGTTAATTCAGATCCAAATATTTGAGCATGTATAAGTGCCTGTGTTGGGGATTGTGCATTGAATGTTGTGAAGACAGTGTCCTGTGCATTGAATGTACCTTACTCAGTGAATAGGTAGAGGGGGATGATTTAGAGGTAGTAAAAGTCTGTTATTTTCCTCAGCCTGTAAAAAATTTGCATCTAAAAAATTTATTTCAATAATGCTTTTAATATAACTTTTATTTTTATCTTAAATTTAAGTCATTTTTGTCCTTGGCTTCAGTAGCCTACTTTCAGCTGGCTACAATATGAAAAGTGATTACTATGGTTACCACAGATTCAGCAAAGTAACTCCTGTCTTCTTTCCTCTCACCATTATTTACTTAATATCCATCTACTATGTGAAGCAGTATATTAACAATGTGAAGAAAAGTCTGGAGAGACATACTTCAAATTGTAAATAATTTTGGGGTGTAATTTTGGTAGAGAAAGGGAGGTTATTATTTCTTATATTTGTACATTTCCATGTTACTGAAAGTTATTACACTTAAAAAATAGTTATATTCTTAGTTGTCTTTAATCACCATATTATACAGGTATGTGTGACATATGGGCCAAAATGTGACTTCTTATTGTAAGCTTTGTATTATCGTATTCTTAATTACATTTCTAATAACTCAGTATTTAACGGTATATGTAAATTGTATTTAATAGTAGTTAGGCCGGGTGCGGTGGTTCATGCCTGCAATCCCAGCACTTTGAGAGGCCGAGGCAGGTGGATCACGAAGTCAGGAGTTCGAGACCAGCCTGACCAACATGGTGAAACCCCATCTCTACTAAAAATACAAAAATTAGCTGGGCGTGGTAGTGCGCGACTATAATCACAGCTACTCAGGAGGCTGAGGCAGGAGAATCGCTTGAACCTGGGAAGCGGAGGTTGCAGTGAGCAGATGTCGTGCCATTGCACTCCAGCCTGGGTGACAGAGCGAGACTGTCTAAAAAAAAAAAAAAAAAAAAAAAAAGTGGTTAGTTCCCTTGTAATGATTGTTCTAAGGGAAAAAGTGGCATCTTGAAAGGGCAATTTATTCCTATCACATTTTAACAGCTTTATCAAGATATAATTTATGTACCATAAAATGCACCTGTTTAAAGCGTACTGTGGGCTGGGCATGGTGGCTCATGCTTGTAATCCCAGCACTGTGGGGCTGAAGCGGGTGGGTCACTTGAGGTCAGGAGTTCAAGACCAGCCTGCCAACTTGGGAAAACCTGGTCTCTACCAAAAACACAAACATTAGCCACCATGGTGTCGCGCACGCCTGTAATTCCAGCTACTCGTGAGCCTGAGGCATGAGAATCACTTGAACCTGGGAGACAGAGGTTGCTGTGAGCTGAGATTGTACCACTGCACTCTAGCTTGGGTGACAAAGTGAGACTCCGTCTCCAAAAAAAAATATATATATATATATATAAAATAAAAAATAAAGTGTACTGTGGTTTTCAGTGTTCAATAGTTTGTACAATCACAGAATTGTACAACCATCACCATAATTTAGTTTTAGAGTATTTTCAGCATACCCAAAAGAAACCCCGTGCTCATTAGTAATCATTTCCCATTCCTTCTCTCTACCCCCTCATCCATCCCCAGGCAACCACTGATCAACTTATCTCAAATTTGCCTATTCTAGATATTTCATAAAAATGGTATCATACAATCTGTGATGTTTTGTGACTGGCTTCTTTTACTTAGCATAATGTTTGAAGTTCCTGTGTAGCATTTTTATTGCCTGCAATACATGTTTAAATGTCTCTTTTCAAATTATAAATACCAACTCAAAAAATTCAAACGGGACAAAAATAAATAAAATATAGTCTCTTATTATAATGAGTGTAAGGGATAGAATTTCCTTTTTGACAGGGGGAATCTAAATGTCTACAAAGATACTTTCTTAAAACATTTTGCATCTGTGTTGTACATGGTGGAGACACTTAATACAATCTTATTAGAGATGTTCCAGGAAGGTTTTCCTAAAGAATTGACATTTAAGCTGATACCCAGTAGAAAACAGAGAAGAGCTAGGTGAAGTTGAGCAGGGGAGGGTGAGGAAGCAAAAAATGGAATGAAACTTGTTACAAGGGGAACAACATGCACAAATGACCTAGAAGCAAAAGTGTTGAACTTTCCAGGAATAGAAATTAATTCCATATGGCTGCTATTTAAATTTGTGTGGTGGAGGAAGGTGAGAAATGAAGCTAAAGAAGAACTACGACAGTTAAATCATTGGTTAGGTCTCAAGAGCTGTGGGGATCATTTTTAGAAAAAAGCTCCATCTTAAGGGCAGAGGGAAACTGGCACAGAATTTTTAGCAAAAGAATACTAATAAAGTCAGATTTGTATTTTAGAAAACACTGACTGCATTGTACAAGATGAATTTGAAAAGCAGGCAAGTCCAGAGATTTGCAAAATTAAAAAAAAATTTTCTCAAAATTGTTTTATCCATTCTTTGGCCTTTGCATTTTTATATAAATTTTACAATCAGCTTATCAGTTTCTGTTAAAAATGCCTGCTGAGGTTTTCTAGGGATATGTTGATTCTACAGGTCAGTTTGGTGGAGTTAACATCTTGTCAGTCTTGTGTTCAGATCTGTAAACATTGTATATCTCTTCATATGTCTTCTTTTAATTTCTCTCAGCAGTGTTTTGTAGTTTGCAGTGTACATCTTGCATTTCATTTGTTAAATTTATTCCTGAGTATTTTATTCCTTTTGATGCTGTTGTGAATGAAATTGCTATATCTACTTCATATTCAAGTTGTTTATTGATAAGTGTTTAGAAATACAATTTTTTGCTTATTGATCTTGTGTCTTGTGACCTTGCAGAACACATTTGTTATATAATTTCTTTCAATTTAAGAGTTTTAGAAAGGATTTTCTATGTGCAGGATCATGTTGTCTGCGATTAAACATGTTTTACTTCTTTCTTTTCAATCAGAATACCTTTAGTTTTTTTTTTCTTGCCTTATTGTACTGTATATCATTTAATAAAAGTATGAGAGTGTACATCCTTGCCTTGTTCCCAGTCTTAGGAGAAACTATGTGGTCTTTTACCATTAAGTCTGTTTTTCTTAAAGAGTTTGTGTAGGATTGATATTGGCATTATTTCCTTAATATTTGATAGAATTAATAAATGAAAAAATGTGGACTTGAACTTTTCTTTCTGGGAAGGTTTTTAAATTTCTTTCTTTCTTTTTTTTTTTTTGAGACAGAGTCTTGTTCTGTCACCGAGGCTGGAGTGCAGTGACTGGATCTCGGCTCACTGCAACCTCTGCCTCCTAGGTTCAAGCGATTCTCCTGCCTCAGCCTCCTGAGTAATTGGAGCTACAGGCCCGTGCCACCATGCCTGGCTACGTTTTTTTTGTATTTTTAGTAGTGACGGGATTTCACTGTGTTAGCCAGGATGGTCTCGATCTACTGACCTTGTGATCCACCCGACTCAGCCTATCAAAGTGCTAAGATTACAGGTGTGGGCCACTGCGCCAGGCCGGTTTTTAAATTTCTAATTCAGTCTCGTTTATAAAAGTCTATTCAGGTTCTCTTTCTTGAGTTTTTAGAGTTTTTTTTGATAATTTATGTTTCCTAGGAATTAATCTGTTTTATCTATTTTATTAGCATTAGGTTGTTCATAATATTCGCTTATATTCCTTTTAATTTAAGTCTGTAGTGTTTGTGGCGATGTCCTCTCTTTTGTTTTTGGTAAGTTATGTTTTCTTTTTTCCTAGATCAGTCTCACTTAAAAATTTATCCTTTTTTTGTCTTTAAAAAAAGAATAGGCCGGGTGCAGTGGCTCACGCCTGTAATCCCAGTACTTTGGGAGGTTGAGACAGATGAATCACTTGACGTCAGAAGTTTGAGATCAGCCTGGCCAACATGGTGAAACTCCATCTCTACTAAAAATACAAAAAACTAACCAGGCGTGGTGGTGGGTGCCTCTAATCCCAGCTACTCGGGAGGCTGAGACAGGAGAATAGCTTGAACCTGGGAGGCGGAGGTTGCTGTGAGCCGAGATCGCAACAGAGCAAGACTCCATCTCAAACAAACAGAAACAGAAAAGCAGTTTTTCCCCCTATAATTTTCTGTTTTCTATTTCACTGATTTCTACTTTAATCTTTATAATTTCCTTCCTTCTGGCTACTTTGGGTTTATTTATTTATTTATTTTTATTTTTTGAGATGGAACCTCGCTCTGTTGCCCAGGCTGGAGGGCAGTGGCGGGATCTTGGTTCACTGCAGCCTCCACCTCCCGGGTTCAAACAGTTCTCCCTGCCTCAGTCTCCCGAGTAGCTGGGATTACAGATGCCCCGCCCCCACCGCTAATTTTTGTATTTTTTAGTAGAGATGGGGTTTTGCCACGTTGGCCAGGCTGATCTTGAACTCCTCACCTCAGGTGATCCACCAGCCTCCGGCTCCCAAAGTACCAGGATTACAGGCGTGAGCCACTGTGTCCAGCCTACTTTGGATTTAATTTGCTCTTGTTCTAATTTTTCAAGCTTAGATTATTGATTTTAGACCTCTTTTCTTTCCTAAGTGTTTGAAATTACAGATTTTTCTCTAAGCACTTTTTGAGCGTCATCACATAAATATTGGTATGTTGTGTTTTTGTTTTTATTCAGTTCACAGTACTTTCTGATTTCCCCTGTGGGATACATTATTTGACTTTATTTATAAGTATGTTTTTAATTTCCAAATATTTGGAATTTGCTAAATTACTTTCTGTTGCTGATATCTAATTTAATTCCATTGTGGTCAGAAACCATACTTTAAATAATTTCAGTTTTTAAACATTCAGTAAGACTTGCTTTATGTCCTAGCCCATGGTCTATCCCAGAGAATGTTCCATGTGCAATTAAAAAGAATGTGTTTTCTGTTGTTGGATGGAGCATCCCATAATCCATAAATGGTTAAGTAAAGTTGGTTGATAATGTTGCTGAAGTCTTCTGTATTTTTTCTGATTCTCCATGTAGTTCTTTTTTCAGTTATTAAGAGTCAGCTATTGAAACCACAAAACAAAATTTCTGAATTGTTTATTTTTCTTTTCAGTTCTATTACTGTCGTTAGGTATGTTTAAATTTATAATGTTATATCTTTCTGATGTATTGAAACGTCCCTTTTTGTTTCTAGTAATTTTTTGTATCTTAAAGTCTATTGTCTAATAATAGCCACTCTAGTTCTTATAGTTACTTTTTCATGGTCTTATTTTTTCCCATTCTTTTGCTTTCAACTTATTTATGAATTTGAATCTAAGATGTTTCTTTTGTAGACAACGTATGATTGTGTCTTATTTTTTAATCCAGTCTGACTATCTGCATGTGAATAGGATGTCCCAGTGCCTTGTTTGCCAGGTTGGAGGCTCAGCTCCCCATTGAGCCTCCATGATTTAATTTTAGTAGTAATAGGATAATGAAGTAATGTTTGTTTTTTTAAGCAAGTAAAAACTTGTTGAATCTCAACCTGTTTTAGGTTGCATTAACTGTAAATAAACTTGCTGTGTTCATCAGAATTATGTCCCTCTTGATTAAATCATATTCTATGATTTAAGAAATTCTTAAGTGTCAAAATGAAAAAAAAATGTTTTTAGTGGGCAAAATAGTTATTTCGAACAAGTCCATGTGTTTGTAAGAAATGAACAAAGAATATGATATATATTGTTATTACCAATAGATTTATTTGTAATGGGAGTTTACTTAGGATTTCCTTTTAAATTGAGAGACTTAAACAACTCAGTCCTGCTAAAGGTGAATTCAGTTATGTGATACAGCTCATCTCATGTGTCCTCTGGCAAGTTTAGAAGTATGTACTTTGAAACCTCAACCAAAGGTTACCTGACCAAGGAATTTTGTGCCAATATCATATGGGCCAACGCCCTTTGTTTTTAGACTTCAGATAAGAGGATAGAGTGATATAGAAAGTTAGTGTACTCTCAGGGCTTACTGTATCATTTTCTCCCTTTTCATCACTATGAATAAGTATGGACAAGTTGCTTTAATCTGCTAATGGAAGGAAGGAGCATTCTGTATTCCCAATTAAGGGAGCAAGTACAGGAATGGGAGAAAAAATAGTTTATTTTGATAAGGGTAGAAAATAAAAAAGATGGAGCAATCCTAAATCACTCACAAGGTTTTAGTCTTTATAACTGAAAGAATTATAATGCTATTAATAACAGGAAAGAAATGGGGGATTTGCGGGGTGGGGGGGCAGTTGTGATGTTTTAGTTGATTTTGAATTATTGTTGTATTAATTTAGTTTGTAGTAGTTTCTGTATTTTTAAAGATGCCAAAGCACGTTGCAACTTTTTAAAAACAGCTTTATCAAGATATTATTTATATACCATAACATTTATTAATAGCTTATAATCAGCATATCATAAAAAGTCATTATATGTTAGTGAATTTAGTATATTTACAATGACAAACCATTACCATAATTATCACTACCATATAATTTTAGAACATCTATATCACCCTAAAAAGAAACCTCATTCCCATTCCTACCTCCAGCCCTAGGCAACCACAAATCTCTTTTTCTGTTCCATATGCTTTTCTAGACATTTCATGTAAATGGATTCTTAAGTGTCAGTATGCATTCACTGAACATAATGTTTTTGAGGCTTTTTTTTTTTTTTTTTTTTTTTTGACAGTGTTGCTCTGTTGCCCAGGTCGGACTGCAGTGGTGTGATTGTGACCTCGGCTCACTGCAACCTCCACCTCCTGGGTTCAAGCGATTCTTGTGCCTCAGCCTCCTGAGTATCTGGGATTATGGGCGCCCACCACCACACCCGGCTAATTTTTTGTATTTTTAGTAGCGATGGGGTTTGTATTTTTTTTTTTTTTCCCAGAGTTTCATCCTTTTATTGAAGCTTACAATTTCACTGGACTTTTGGCCCCAAATGAAAAAAAAAAATGCAAATTAAAAAAAGTATTGGCAGGGAGAGGTGCCCACTGTCCCCTGGAGACTGAAGCTGAGCAGAGCATGGCAGGCAACTGAGGGCTCCCAGCCGTGGAGGCAGAGCCTGGCCAGAGAGGCCCAGGGAGCAGATTTGTCTGAGCAGGGCCAGCCCCAGGCAGTTAGAAGTTAACATACAAGGATTTATGGGTGTGGTGGAATCCAAGCCACTGGTCCCATGGGCAGATCTCTCTCATGCTTGGTCAGATTCCACTTTGGAGAAAATGGGCTCGTGTGACAGGATGGCCTGGTGAGGGAACACAGGTAGTAACGGTAATGGGCCAATGGACACTCACCACTGGCATCAGGGTGGAGCTCAGCTGACTGGACACTAACTCCGTTACAAGAACCTGCTCCTGGCCAGGCTGTGCCACTCAACTGCTCATGGCCATCAGGACATTCAACTTCCATCCTCTCCTCCATCAGGCCCCTACCTGTGTGGCCTCAGCCCCGGTCCTCACTATTTGGTGGCTATGATGCAGGACTCTCAACCCTCTTTTGGAACAGTGTTGCATTAAGCAAGGGAGAATGTTCTTCTAAAGGGACAGGAAAAGAAGAGATGTCCACATACTTCTCTCACTCTAAGAAGCCAGGAAAGGTCCCTGGTGCACTCCACTCCACAGGTGGGTTGGGTCATAGCATCCGAGAAGCTGTCATGGTGACGAAGTCCTCGAAGCTGAGCCGAATGTTGCCTTGTACAGCTGTGTCCTTCTCCGAGAAGGCCTCTGTCAGCACCTGCAGCTGGGTGCATACCTGGATGAAGCGGTCCAGCTGCATGGCAGGACTGGCAGAGCGTGGGCAGTAGCGGGAGACCAGAAGCTGGGTGAACTGGGGGCTCAGGTTGTAGCCCATTTGGGACAGAGCTTGCTGCAGCTCTGTGTCTAACGGAGCCCGAGTGGTCCTGGTCATACTGCTGGAAGAGGTTCTTCCACTGTTGGATGAATTTCCACAGGGCTGAGAAGCCGTAGACATCGATATGGCCTGACTTGGTCTTGTCAAACATGTTTATCATCATGAGGCAGGTCTCATCATTGAATGAGGACCAATTGCAGTTGACCAGGGCTTGCTTTAGCTCCTTCATGGAGATATAGTCACTGTGATCTGAGTCCACCGACTGGAACCAGGAGTAGGCCTCAGGATCCACATTGGGAGGGGCGCCACCCTGTCCATAAGGCCCAGGCTGCTGGGCACCATAGGAACTTGGAGGTGGCTGACCATAGGGGCCCCCTGGAGCTGCACCACCATATGGTCCTCCTGGAGTTCCAGAGGGGAACATCCCAGGAGTGGGGTATCCATAAGGCCCTCCACCAGCTGGTGGTCCATAAGGCCCTCCAGGGGCAGGACCCTCATAACCACCAGGGGGTAGCCCACTGCCATACTGCCCTCCACTATTGGGGGGTCCAGGGTAGTAGCTACCCGGAGGGACTTCTGGTGCTTGTCCTGCAGCTCCTGGGCAGCCCTGCCGGTTCAGATAGCTGGCCATGGCGATTCTGACATCACTCGCAGGCAAGGGGTCGGGGTTTGTATTTTTAGTAGAGATGTTGGCCAGGCTGGTCTTGAACTCCTGACCTCAGGTGATCCACCCGCCTTGACCTCCCAAAGTGCTGGGATTACAGGCATGAGCCACTGCACCCAGCCCTGCTTTGCACTTTTTAAAAAGGAATTTTATAGCCAGCAGTAGGGGGACTATGTACTTAGTACATGTGAGCCATGTGGGTAAATTATGTAAAACCAGTCAGTGTAGGAAAAATATATATATTGAAAGAGTAGTGATAATGTCATAAAATTGTTTTATTATTGTTTATTATTCATCTATAGAGGTTTACCTTGCTAAACATTCGCTGACATAGGATATCAGTATGTAATATTTACGACAATTTTTAAAGTGGAGTTGCTGAGGTAGAGATTTTTGTTAAGGAATCTTTGCAGTATTTAAATTGGAAATAGAATGAACCCCATTGATTTCATTTTGAATTGACAGTTATTCCATAAATTGAGATTTTATTTCACTATTTTTGTCAAATGAATTTGGATTGTAGACTAAAGAAATGGTCATCTACCCCCATTAGTTAGTCTTGATGATCTTGATCAAAACTAAATAATGCATGTGAGTGACAGACCTAAGTTACAGATGGGGAAAAGAGACAAGTGATGGAAAAGGTACTGTTGCCACTAAAAGTAGTTTGTCTATTGTAGTTCTGTAGATATGCATTTATTTAAATATTTACAGTGAAACAACACTTCATATTATTACACTAACTTGATTAATGTAAATGTGAAATTATCCTTATTGAAATCTTTCACTAGATATACAGTATCAAAGCCTAATTTTGCTTCATAAATTCCACTTAACGTGTCTTAATTTGAAAATCACCCTGGTTAGAAATCAATAACTATTTGCATTTTTCATAAGGGGTCACACTTGAAATAAATTAATTATAACTGACATAATCTGGATTAATCTGAGAAACATGATGTAGAAAATTTATGTACACGCCTCCGTATTTTCTGCTCAACTTTTTCCTTCTGTATACCTTCGCCATTAGCTTATAAAATACTGTCTCTTGGTTCTTTTCTGAAACTGAAGCAATTTAGTAATTGATTCACATTTAGTTATTTAGGGTTTAAAGTATTGCTTTTGTCCAACACATTGTCATTTGAAAAGAGGACTACACATTGGATACTGCTTAACTAAAAGGAATGAATCACTAATGGTAGATGTTTGTGTATGTGGTGGGAAGGGAAATAGGTGCAGAGCAAGGAATTTAGCTCCTCCTGCTTCCTAGCTAGATTTAATAATATGGATATATTAAGGAGTTAGTCAAGTACTGTTGAAAATAGAATAAACTGCTGGAAAGACAGGTGTTTTCTCATAGTCTTAATAAAGCATCTACTTTAGGAATACCTCATTTGGGTTCACTTAGTATTTGAAATTTGGATTTATATTGATTGTTTTACTATAATTTCCTGTGCAGTAAGTAAATGTGGGTGATTTAAAATATACTCCATGATTTTTACTCCCTTCTCCCCTATTTAAATTGATCCAAAAGGATCCCTGTTTTATATAACCTTGTGCTTAATAAGGAATTTTCTGTTTTTTGTTGTCTTCTTCTAGGCTGTATTCATCACCAAAGAAAAAACTTACACCAATGCAGAAATCGGTTAGTCCATTAGTTTGGTGCAGGCAAGTTTTGGATTACCCAAGTCCTGATGTTGAGTGTGCTAAAAAATCTCTTATCCACAAACTTGATCAAACTATGTCAGGTATGTCTATAATTTTATTTGTAAATTCATCTCTTTGCTTTCTTTAGTCTAAAACCATACATGTTGAGCAGTGTGTTTTTAGGAAGCAATTCTTTGCTTGGAGCATTTTTCAAATTTCATTGTTCATACGGTCATGAGAGTTTTTCCCATGTTCATATAACCCTGGCCTATCATTTACTTAATAGCTTTTTAAAAAAATCTAAAGAATAATATCCATGAAATAATGAATTTCGTATGATAAGCTTTTTTTTAAAATACAAGTTACGTAACTATTAAAATATAAAATATCTGGTGTTGTATAAAATCATCTCACATTCCACTCTTTGGGGAAACTGGTGTGGTAGAAAGATACAAGCGGAGAACTACAGAGACCTTGTTCTCACTCTAGCCCTTAATTGCTCTGTCACTGCATTATTTGATTCTGTGAGCTCGGTTGTCTCATAAGAATGATGAGCCTTGAAAGGTAATTTTAAGGGTTAAGTGTTATGTGAAAGAGCCTAGCGTGTTTTCTGGCTAACAGTAAGTGCTAAGTAAATGTATTCATTTCCCTTGTTATGTAAAACTAGTTGGCATTTTAGGTTTAAACTGCTTTTATGCTCTTTTGTTTAATAGCATTCACAAAGCTGACAAAATGTGTCTGGGGCTATTTATGACATTTAATGTAGCATGCCAGTGTGGGCAGAAATGTAGGAAAAATATTGTTTATTTCTTCTTGTATTTCTCTGAGTCTGTTTTATGACTCTTACTGTTTTATGAAATACTCAGATAGTAAAAGATGGATGCATGATTAGTTTTGTTTTTGTTTTTCTGCCTATATTTACTTGGCAGCCATGTACTTAAAATTACTTATTTTGGCTTTATTATAGAAAACAATATGTGCCTTGTGGTTAGACTTTAAGCTGAAAATGGTCACAAGAAGCAGAGGGGACAGTTAAAGTGGCATACATAAAATGAAGTTTATTTGGCTATAAGGGGTAGTGGTTATTACATGCAAATAACTTATGGGATGTTATTACAGAGGTTCTGAATCTGGGTCAGTTTTGACACTGAAGTATTACTTTTCCTCTATGAAAATAAGCCGTTTTGTTTTTGTTTTTGTTTGTTTTTTTTTTTTGATATGGAGTTTCGCTCTGTTGCCCAGGCTGGAGTGCAGTAGTGCGATCTTGGTTCATCACAGCCTCAGCCTCCTGAGTAGCTGGGACTAAGGTGCCCACCACCACTCCTGGCTAATTTTTGTATTTTTTGTAGAGATGAGATTTTGCCGTGTTAGCCAGGCTGGTCTCCAACTCCCGACCTCAGGTGATCTACCCGCCTCGGCCTCCCAGTCTGCTGGGATTACAGGTGTGAGCCACCGTGCCTGGCCAAAGAAGCACTTTTGAAAAAACAATAGCCTTTATGTGATTTTTTTAAAATGTTTAGTATGACTGTCAGCTTGCTTGTTTGAATTGTACCCTGGAGCTTGATTTAAGTTATATTCATAAGAGATTATTTGAAATAATGTAGACAAGCTAGTAGACCATTTTAAATAACTTAACATTTTCTGACCAAATTCTGGCATTAATGTACTACTTAATGCCACAGAACATTAAGTATGGAAATTTTCTGACTATGTATTGAGAATATTCCTACAGAAGGAGCATGACTGAAAGAAAAAAGAGTATTTCTAGAGGGCTAGGTGCGGTGGCTCACACCCGTAATGCCAGCACTTTGGGAGGATCACTTGAGCCCAGGAGTTCAGAACCAGCCTAGGCAACATAGTGAGACCCCACCTCTACAAAAAATAAAGAAAAAAAAATAGCCAGGCGTGGTGTGCACCTGTGGTCCCAGCTACTTGGGAGACTGGGGCAGGAGGATCCCTTGAGTCCAGGAAGTTCTTGCAGTGAGCCGTGTTTGCACCACTGCACTACAGCTTGGGTGACAGAGCAAGACCCTGTTGCCAAAAAAAAAAAAAAAATTTTTTTTATATATCCTAGAAACTGTTTTCAATACCCCAACTTAGAAATAATATAATTTACAATTTAATTAGGAATTTTCATCATTCAACAGTATGTATTGAGAATCTGCTATAATAGGCATTGTTCTCAACACTGAAATTATGGCAGTGAATATAATAGACCAAAAATGACTTACTTCTTGGAGCTTATATTCTTATAAGAGGAGTCAGACAGTAAACAAATAAATAAAGCTCTGGCAAACTTTTTCTGCAAAAAGCCGGATAATAAACAATTTTAGTCTTTGTTGCCTGTAAGATCTCTGTTGCAGTTACTCAGCTTTGCTCTTGTAGCATGCAAGCAGCCATAGACTATACATAAATGAGTGAGCATGGCTGTGTTCCAGTAAAACTACTTACAGAAACAGGTGGTGGACTAGATTTGGCCTGAAGGCTATTTTACCAACCCCTGGTTTAAAACGTCCTAAGGAGTACGAATTATTAGCAATTGGTGACTAGCAATTTGGACTTGAGGGATAAAAGCAAAGCTGCTGCACCTCAGAAATAGCAATTTTGAGTGAGTGGCTTTTTGCTTTATTGTAAGGAGGATATTAGGAGTGTGTAAGAGAGGCAGTTACTCTTGAACCATAACTAGATGTAATTAAGTACTGCATCTGTTTAACATGGTTTAAATTTTATAGCTGTATTCATAGAACAATAGCTATAGCTATAAATACAATGTCTATTTGAAATATATATGTTTAAAATTTTTTAAGGAAAAGAATTTGGCTTTTACGAGTTTGAACTTCGTAGTTTAAGTCCCCCATTTCCCAAGGAGATTTTTTTTTTTTTTTTTTTTTTAATGCACTGTTTTGGTAAGGCAGAACTTCCTAGGAACTTAAGTACTATATTGCAGCAGAACAGTTTCTACTCCTTCACACTCAGGTTCTCTGCAGTGCACTATCACTCGTTCCTAAAATTTTCTTCACTTGTTTCTTTTGATAGTGTATTGTCTTTTTAACCCTCATTTACCCTCCCTGCTCTTTTCTTTTCAGTCTTCATTGAAGGTTCTTCCTTTTCCGCCCATCTTTTAAAAATTGTCATAAAATTATATAATACAAAATTATCCATTTTCACCCTTTAAAATGTACAGTTCTGTGGCATTAAGTACATTCACGTTACTGTGCAACTGTCACTATCATATCCAGATGAACAGAACTTTTAATCATCCTATACTAAACTTTTTCATCATCCCATACTGAAATTCTTTACCCAGGTTAACCAATAACTTCCCATTCCCTTTGCTTCCTCTCTGCCTGTCTTTTAAGTTTAGGTTGCCCCGGGTCTCTCTTTTGCCTCATGTATATCCCTGTTTTGGTGTTTGCATCTGTTTATATCATGTCTAGTATCACCTCTATTGAATCACATTCATTCGTCATATATTCAAATAATTTTTAATGCAAACCTGTTAAGTATCAGGCTTTGGGGAAAGGGTGGAGGTGGGGTGCTTTATAAAGAAAAATTAACATTGTACTGGCACTTACTAGAGTTTTATCATCTAGTAGGGGAAACATACTACAAATAATCTTTTTAGTGATATATATATAAAATAAAGGAATAAAGGTATAGTGCTTTGAGAAATAGGAATTTTCCCTTAGGAAATGATGTTTGACCTGAAACCTTAAGATTCAGAACAATTTAAGTGTGCTAAGAAAGAGATGGGGCCGGGCGCGGTGGCTTACACATGTAATCCCAGCACTTTGGGAAGCCAGGGTGGGCGGATCACCTGAGGTTGGGAGTTCGAGACCAGCCTGACCAACATGGAGAAACCCTGTCTCTACTAAAAATACAAAATTAACCAGGTGTGGTGGTGCATGCCTGTAATTCCAGCTACTCGGGAGGCTGAGGCAGGAGAATCGCTTGAACCCAGGAGGTGGAGGTTGTGGTGAGCCAAGATTGCGCCATTGCACTCCAGCCTGGGCAACAAGAGTAAAATTCCATCTCAAAAAAAAGGAGATGGAGTAGAGCATTCCAGATAAAAAGAAAGGCATGTGCAAAGGTTCCATATGGGATGAAGCATGACATACATGAGGAAGTCGCTGGAGAAGAGTAAGGAAGGGAGAGATGTGAGATAAGGCCAGAAAGATACATAGGAGTCAGACTCTGTAAAGCCTTATAAGCCATGTTAAAGATTGTGGACATTATTCTTTTTCTTTTTTTGGAGATAGAGTCTTGTTCTGTTGCCCAGGCTGGAGTGCAGTGGTGCAATCTTGGCTCACCGCAACCTCTGCCTCCTGGGTTCAAGCGATTCTCCTGCCTCAGCCTCCTGAGTAGCTGGGATTACAGGTGCCTACCACCACACCCAGCTAATTTTTTTTTTTTTTTTTTTTGTATTTTTAGTAGTGACGAGGTTTCATGATGTTGGCCAGGCTGGTTGCGAACTCCTGAGCTCAAGTGATCCACCTGCCTTGGCCGCCCAAAGTGCTAGGATTACAGGTATGAGCCACTGCACTGGGCACCCAGCCAATTGTGGACTTTAAGAGCACTAGAAAAATATTGAAGGGTTTTCTACAAGGGTGTAGTGTATGTGGACAGGAAGGATGTCATCAATTTTATTTTGGAAAGGTTATTCTAGTATGGAAAGTAGGTTGGAGAGGGGCAAGAGTGAATGTAGGGTGCTTTTGAGGAGGGTTGATAATGATAGACCGTGTGTGCTGAATAGAAAGCGTAGTAGTAAAGGTGAAAGGATATAGTCATAAAAAGAGAATGAACCAAATATGAGGAAATGGTGGACAAGAATATCAGTAGTGATTTCTAAGTTGCCAGCTTCTGCGACAAGGTGAATATTGGGATCATTCTGGAAGAGAGACCTTTGGAAGAGAATTAGATGTTAATGCAAAGACCATGAATTGATCTGATATGTTGACTTAGATACATTTGCCATACCCAAGGGGAGAGACATTAAATGGGTGATGTGTATAGGTCTGAAACTCAGAGGAAAACTTAAGATTAGAAATATAAATAATGAGGAGTGTTTAGTATATAGATAATAATTGATGTTGTATGATTGAGATTCCTTAGGAGAAAGAATATGGCATAGAATGAGAAGATAAAAGGCTCAGAACTTTGAATGCTAGTGATTAATAACTAAGTAAAAGAGAATAAACTCCAGAGGAGATGGAGGAGGAGGAAAAAGATAGAATTTAGCAACTGTATTTCTGTACAGGTTGATAGTTCCAAAATCATGCCACATACTTCATACTAAATATATATAAAATATTGTTTTGTCTTGCATCTTGTCTCATGGTGAATATGTACAAAACTACATGGTCCAAATTACTGCACTGTCTTAACAGAAAACATATGTTCCTCCTCCCCAAAACCACTATTCTACCAGTAGGCAAACCAGACATTTCATTTCGCTGATTTCTTTTCTTTAGCAATCCTTTCCAGTTTTTAGTATCTATCCTTTTGTTCTTTTTTTTCCTTTTTTCTACTCACCGTATACCACCGTTAGTTCAGTCTAACTGAACTCACCGTGTATCACCGTTAGTTCAGTCTAACTTATTTAACATCAAGATTTCCGTCATTTTTTCTCCTTACACTGATCGGATCATATCACGCTTGATAAAATCACTGCTACTAAATAGGTTTAGTAGCCTACTAAATAGGTTTAGAAACCTACTACATAGGTTTCAGACTTCTGAGGGTCTGGGTAAAACACATACTTACCATACTTTCAGCATCAAATCAAGTTACTGCTCATGGTCTCAAGACTGCTTCAGTGCGTCTCCTTCCAAAAAGCCTTACCCAGTTTCTCTCAGTTGTAATGAATTATCGTAACTCTTCCTTTCCATTGCCCTTTGGACCTTTATGATAGTACTCATTTCATTTTGCCTTGCAATTTTTGTTGTCTCTGCCTATGCTACTTGGCTGCAAGCCTCTTAAGAGAGAGCACCATATCATATTTCTTGTATATATTCTACAAAGTGCTCTTGCCAGTACTCATAAATATTGAATAAGCTGTGGATATTAAAATATGAAGGAAGGGGCTGGGCACGGTGACTCACGCCTGTAATCCTAGCACTTTGGGAGGCCAAGGCAGGCGGATCACCTGAGCTCAGAATTTTGAGACCAGCCTGGATGGCAAAACCTTGTCTCTACTAAAAATACAAAAAATTATCCAGGCGTGGTGGCACATGCCTGTAATCCCAGCTCTTTGGGAGGCTGAGGCACAAGAATCGCTTAAGCCTAAGAGGCAGAAGTTATAGTGAGCTGAAATCACGCCACTGCGCTCCAGCCTGGGTGACAGCAAAACTTTGTCTCAAAAAAAAAAAAAAAGATTGAAGGAAGAAATAGTATTTTTAGTGTTAATTTTTTAAGTATGTGCATTTGATATCTTAGTCCTACTGTTCTATTTATTTAATTGTATATGCATAGCACAGTTTTTTTTTTTCTTTTTTTGACAGAAGTAGTCAGGTTGGCTTTTTTTTTTTTTAAAGGATTTCCCATGTCTTGACCTTAAACTGGCTTCATAATAGTCGGCATTGCTTTAAAAAAAAAAAATCCAAACTTTGCAAAGGCTATTTAAACAACTTATTTCTTAGCTTTTTAAAAAAGTCATAGGTTGAGTGCAGTGTCTCACCCCTGTAATCCCAGCACTTCGAGAGGCCAAGATGGGAGGATCACTTGAGGCCAGGAGTTTGAGACCAGTCTGGGCAACATGGTAAGATCACATCTCTCCAAAATATATATATATATTTTTTCAAGACGAGTCTCACTCTGTAGCCCAGGCTGTAGTGCCGTGGCACGATGTCTGCTCACTGTAACCTCTGCCTGCTCACTGCAACCTCTGCCTCCCGAGTTCACGTGATTTTCCTGCCTCAGCCTCCCAAGTAGCACGCAACACCATGCCTGGCTAATTTTTGTATTTATTTTTTTTTAGTAGAGACAGGGTTTCACCATTTTGGCCAGGCTGGTCTCAAACTCCTGACCTCGAGTAATCCAACCACCTCAGCCTCCCAAAGTGCTGGGATTACAGACGTGAGCCACCATGCCTGGCCCAAAGAATATTTTTTAAAATGAAAAGTAATACGTTTGTTACAGAAAAATGAGAAAACATAAGTATGCTTTTATATTCCATTTATTTTTAAAGGTCACTCAGGATTGATACAGCAAGTATCAAAGAGTAAACTTTCCAACATGGTAGAAGTGAATTAAGCGGCCAATAATCTGTTTAGGAGTTACTTTTCCTGCATTATTTTTGTTGTTTGGTGTGGCTCCGGTTTTATTTGCATACACAATTTAAGATAATAGAAACAATTTGTTGGGATTATTATATTTTTCTCCCACTACCATAAGAATATTTTTCATTTAAATTGAGATAGATAATGATTTAATTTTCTAATAGGAAAACTTTAGAAATGAAATGTTAACTTTTTCTCAGTTATTAAATTTGATTTTCCCCTTCTCATTAATGCAGCTCTCAAGAGGCAGAATTTATATAATAATCCTTTCAACTCTATGAGTTATACAAGTCCTTACAGTCCAAATGCCAGTAGCCCATACAGCAGTGGCTTCAATTCTCCATCCTCAACACCCGTGCGACCTCCTATAGTCAAACAGCTTATACTTCCTGGAAATTCAGGTAAGGAGAAAATGCTATGGAGCTATTAAGGACTGTTTTTTTAGCTTACTGCACTGTATCAGAAAATAACATTCATCTGTAGTTCGAGTTCATTTTACTTATGAAACTTTTAACTGGCTAAAGAAAATATCATTGAGGAGCAACTTAGCACCAGGTACTATATCAGGCACACATAAGCCAGTGTGTAAAATACATAAAATTTTTTTTAGCATGTACCTAAAAGTTTTTAAGTCTGGCTTAATTAAATGGGTTACAAACATGATTCTTTTAATCAATAGATCCTTATTGAACAGCCTACCTGGGTTGTAAAAACTCCAGAGTTAAAACCTCTTTATAGGAATTTTAATAAATTTTGATACTGCAGCTAAATAATAGTATGAGGTTAGGGGTGAATGTACCAAAAGAGTGAGAGGGGCAGTAAATGATGTGGGAAGGCCAGATTTCTATAAACCAGGGAAAGAATGTTCTGCGCTGGTTCTTTGTGTGAGACTGTTACTGTGTAGCCTACTCTTCACGAATTCACCCATTCATTTACTCTTATTGTCGCTGAAGCTGTTGTTATAGCTGATTATTATAACTTCCTTAAAAATTAAGGTTAACCACCTCAAATTTTGACCTCTGCACTCCCTAGTCTAATGATCCTGCTCTTTGCTTAGTATATAGGTTGTTACTTGCTACTTACTTCACCTACGATGATACCATGTTAAAAAATTTAAGCTGCAATATTTGTTTAAAATAGGTAATTTCGTTCAGGCATTATTTGAGCCTGACCTTGTAGTACTTTTAATATCATGTGCACTCTGCTCTTCTTTCATTGATAGTATAAAGATTAATTATTTTGTACTCTTCTTGCTCTCCTTACATGCTTTTCATGTTGGAGCTGTTATGGTGAAGAATAATGGAAAACAAGTGTTTCAGATAAATCTGTAATAGAAATATTAGTGGCAATGTTGGGATTTTATTATTTAGTAAAAGTTGGTGATCTGATGAAAATATTTCATTAGAAACAAGTTAGACTTTTTTTAGATGTGTGTATTCTTTATCTCTCTGGTCTGTTTTCTGTCTTGGTTTAGAATGATAAGTACTTTTTAAAAATCTAGTCTTTTTTTTTTTTCATCACATCTTTCGTGCTTCACTACTAAACTTCAGAGAAATCCTTAGATCCCCATTACTAATTTGGTAAAGAAGTTTTGTAAAACATGGCATAATGTAGGAGAAACAAGCCTCATGGTCTTTGTTCCTAAAATCTCTAAGGAATCTAATTTTATTCAAATTATAGTTTTCTCATTTAGAAAAATGAGGGAAAAGATGATGGTGTTTGTTAATGACTGTGAATTCGAGTGAAGAAAACACTACATCATAAACTCATCTATTTATAGAGCAGTTTCATTGGCTATCTTGTGCAAGTTGAAATCCTTAACATATAGTTATTGAACACCAATTACTTTGTGTTGAAAGCTGAATTGTTACATAAGAGAATAGATAAGTTATACTTAGATGAAAATATGTTTATGCCATAGCATATAAAGGAGTCTCAGTAGCCCTCATTTTTCTTAATGAAGTCAATTTCTAATTTCAGGGAATTTTTTAAGCAGAAAAGGCAGAACAAGAATGAATTAAAAGATATAATATCAAGTTAGTTACAGTAGGCATTTATTCAATCGTTGCTTTACCAAAGTTTGAATTTTTTTTCTTTTTTTTAAGGTAACTTGAAAAGCTCAGACAGAAATCCTCCACTCAGTCCTCAGTCCTCTATAGATAGTGAGTTAAGTGCTTCAGAATTAGATGAAGATTCAATTGGATCCAATTATAAGCTAAATGATGTAACCGATGTACAGATTCTAGCCCGGATGCAGGAAGAAAGTAAGTATTCTAATTTTTAAGAGTTGAGGTTTTTTACTATTGCATAATTTTGTTGTATATTGAATATGTCTTAAAGTGTTGTGAGGATACTAATGTAGTGAAAGTAGAAATGTTGCAGTAGACATTTCAGAGGCTTAGTCGACATATGTACATGTTTATTCATCAACTTGTTTTCAGAGTCCATTTTTTCATAGAGCAGTTATGCTGTGTGAGGGACAAAGAATAGTATTTATGCTGCTCTGCTTCTATGACTGGTTTTCATACCCTGCATGTTACTCTGCACTGGCACTTACTCTTGTAATTGTTATCTGTTACCCTTTGTGTTTTTAGTGTAAACCAGCGTTTCTCAATTTTTTTCTTTTTAGTTGCTCCCCTAAGGAGCCTTGTTAAAAACTGTTTTTCCTTTTCACCCACAGTCCCCATGAAATCTTAATACCACAAGATATACTAAGTACTATGAGGGCAATATACGATTATGACATCTAGGAATTTTTTCCCACCCCAAGAACCAATTTTTGCCCTCTTGGGAGTAAATATCTCCTCACTTGAGAATACATGGTGTAAATTATAAAAAAGACCGTTAGGAGAACATTGGACTTGTGACATTAAATTAAATGAAGCATGCGATGGTGCTTTGCAGAGTGAACCATGAAAACTTTTTAGGCCACAGATACCTTTGAGAATCCTATAAAAATTATAACTCCTTTTATCACCATAATGTACATATGCACAAAATTTTTAATACTTTTTGAAGGGTTCATGGCTGCTTGCCCTGGTACTCATCTGAAGGTAGTTATTCTTGCCAATGCATTTCATTAGAAGATGCCATCTGCATAACTATGAAGTAAGAAATCTCTCTGAAGTAATTTCTTTAACCTTTACGGTGAAAAGAATCCTTGAAATACATATTTTGACAAGTCTTGACAGTTGGCTGAGGGTAATGGAGCATTGCTACGGTTTAGTTCAAAAACGTTCTGTTGTCTGTATATATAATAGGTTCTCTTTAAATATGTGGTAAGCTTTATCAAGCTGTAGCATTTATTAAGAAACTAAAGTGTTTCTTATTCTGCTGATTCACTTCCCATTTCCATACAGCTACCCCTAGGAAGATAGAAGGACTTAGTGCTTGCTTTATTTAGCCCTACAACCAAATAGCAGAGTACTCTTTTCTTCTGTAATTTTAATTAACTCCTCACTGAGACTGTGGTATTGTCAGCTGTTTAGGGGCTGGTTATTGTTGTGAATGTGAAAAAATAAAGAATGCTGCCTAATAGAGTAAGTTCTCTCATTTATTTGAACCCTGGCTTTTTAGATCCTAGTATTTTGTTAGAAGCTCAACCAGCTCTTTGCTTTGGTTTTGTATTGTGTTTTGGTAACAATAGAAGTTTTAGTCTCTAATAATTTTTTCTAAACCATCCACATGCATGAATATTTATTTTCCTGGTGGATACAAATAGTAATAAAAATATATGTGATAGTTCTTGAAAACTACAGCTTTTTTTTTTTTTTTTTTTTTTCTTAGAGATGATTTTCCTTTTTACAGCATTGTTTTTTGTAATGATTAGAAATGTAGAACTACAGATTTGGGCAGTTGCCTGGTCAAGGTCCTTCGATTTTAGATGACAAATGCAAGATCCTATAGTGATTGATTATAATTTCCTTAGGATCCCCTTGTTAGGAGAGCCTACATCGGGAAGTGGGTTTTTCTTTGCTAACAGTACTGTTTTCATTGGTCTGTTGTCTTTTGTTAGGTGACTTTAGTGCCATGTTGTCTATAACTAGACACTAAGTAACTTGTTGGTTACTATTTTGGTTCCCAAACTGACTGAAGGGCTGAGTGGACTCTAGGAATTTGTAGTTTTGAAGATACTTTAGGGTGATTCTCATCCACTAGTTTGATGAACCATGTTGATAGCACTTTCTGTGTGTGAATACATGACTTAAGGATTTGAATACCACTTTATAACAGATCTTTCTGACTGGAGTGCTAATAGCAGGATGTGCTCAGAATATTACCTAAATTCTATACGTTTGCATTGGAGTTTGTTTCTTCATTGACTATGTTACGTATCAACTTTTTTTCTGTTGTTCTAGAAGCATCTGTACTATTTGAAGGGCTCCCAAGGTTGCTTGGGTGTTTTCGAAGGTATCAAGCTATATAGGAGAATTCTTTGAAAATTGTTACTTGAAGACTTAGAATTTAAGCTTGAAAACAAGCTTAAAACAATAAAAATGGAAGTCTCTTGGGTAGTGAAGCAATCAAGATTTCGTTTGTGCCCAAGTACTGAATTCCTATAAGTGGGCTAGAAGTTTCTTTGGTACTTTATCATCTTCATGAGTAAGATTATTTCAGTAATTAAGTATCCAAGTAGTTTTATTTACTCACATACATATTCTTTTTCCACTGGTTGGATGGTAATTGTTTCCCCTCGATATTCCTTTAATATTAGTCTCAAATTTGGATTACTATCTTTAGGGGTAGAAATATTTTTAAATTAATGATTCTACCATGTGAGACAGATTTTAGCTTTAAGAAGAAATCTGGAAATTGGGCAGTGGTTTAGGGGATTTCATTCAATTTAAAAATAACCTTCAGATGTGATTTATTTCTCCTTATATGGGCATATAAGCCTATATAAGTCTAAAAGCAGAAAGGAAATTTTCTTGTACACTTTACACCCTCTTTGAATTTCTTAGTGATAACCTTTTACTTTAAATTTTAAAAATATTTAAATGTTTAAAAATATAATTTAAATAACATTCATTGTTGCCAGGTCTCCGGCAAGAATATGCAGCCACCACGTCTCGGCGCAGTTCTGGTTCATCTTGCAATTCTACAAGACGGGGTACTTTTAGTGATCAGGAACTTGATGCACAAAGTTTAGATGATGAAGATGACAATATGCATCATGCAGTATACCCTGCTGTTAACAGGTTTTCACCATCACCACGCAATTCACCTCGACCATCACCCAAGCAGTCACCCAGAAATTCACCTCGTTCACGATCTCCTGCTCGGGGAATAGAATATAGTAGAGTGTCCCCACAGCCTATGATTAGCCGCTTACAGCAACCTCGCCTTTCACTTCAAGGCCATCCCACAGATTTACAGACAAGCAATGTTAAAAATGAAGGTAAAACAGCATATTTTACTGATAATTAGACAGTTTCTGCTAGCCTGTGCAACATAGCAAGACCCCATCTCTAGGAAAAACTTTTCAAAAGTAGCTGGGCATGGTGGTGCACATCTGTAGTCCTAGTGACTTGGAGGCTGAGGCTGGAGGATTGGTTGAGCCCAGGAGTTCAAAGCTACAGTGAGCGATGATCACACCATTACACTCCAGTCTGGGCAACAGAGTGAGACCCTGTTTTCAAAAAAAAAAAAAAGTTTCTAGATTAAAAAAAAAAAAAAGTCTCCTTTATATTACACTATGAAAGTAATACAATTTTTGCCAAGTTTTTGTATTCCAGATAAGTAAATCAAGAGTTTAGTCAGGTTTACTATTTTATTAATAGTGAATCATTACAAAAATAAAAGGGAAAGTGAATATCATTCTACTTGGTTGTTTTTGCTTCATTGTTTTATGAAGTTTACCTGTATTTAGATTTTGATTTAAATATATAATTTGTGGTTATCTTTAAGGGTTCTTATATTCTACCCACTTACGGATCCTAGATTGAGTTGTTTGTTTTTTTAATAAGACAAGTCCTTCCTGTTTTCTCATATAAAATAAACAGAATGTTTGATAAACAATTTGATTTTTGAATGCTAGTTAATATTTTAATTTTCTCCATCTGAAAGAATATGATTTTTTTTAAATTAAAATTCTGTTGCAGAAAAACTAAGACGCAGTCTTCCAAACCTGTCTCGAACATCTAATACACAAGTTGACTCAGTGAAAAGCAGCAGAAGTGACTCAAATTTTCAAGTGCCAAATGGAGGAATACCTCGCATGCAACCTCAGGCTTCAGCCAGTAAGTATTCTTCTTATGCTTTCGTGTATCAATTAAAGAGAAATGAAAATTTTAGATACTTGTTTTGTGCTGAAAAACTGTTTTAAGCCATAGCTGTAGTAAAATTTAGTGTTTATTAATTGCTGGATGATAATCAAAGTTATATTAGTTTTAAATTTTCTATGTAGGATACTGGATTCTGCCAGTACATCTGTCTATACAAAACTCTGGTCTCTCCAGAATTTTTAAAATAAGCAAAGTGTAACTATTAAAGTAGGTATAGCTTTTGCTTATAGATATTAGAATTAGAAATAATAACCAGTATAGCGTCCAAAAATGTATGTCCCTTAGTATGTAAATTTTCTTTAATAACCTCCACTTTAAAAATGTCTAGAAGTTTATTTGGGTATTACATAATTTTAGAGTCATACTCAAAATATTATCAATTCATTGTTCAAACCTGCAGTATATTAAATCTATTATCAAAGTTGGATTGTTGAAGTTCTTTTCTTACCAAAACAAAAGTATACCAGGAGAACTCTTGGATGATCTCATTTTATTTCTGCATCTGTTGAGGTAAAATTTCTGGTTTTGATTCAATTTTCTGTGTCTGTTAAGGCTATTTTAATGAAGAAATACAATATTGAATCAATATGTATGCCAAATTAATTTATAATCCTAATCCTACTTATAACATAGATTAAAATTTGAGATAAATTGCCAGAAACCATCACTTTTTAAGAATTGATCAGGACTTATCTATTTAAATTATCTTTCAGAAAACAAATTCTTAGAACTAAAACTAAACTCTTACAGTAGGTGAATTTTAGAACTATAGTAGAAACAACACATGTAGATTATAATCTTTAATAAGTTTTGGTCATTGGATGGATACTAACCCATGAATGTGACAGTATTTTTATTCAGCTATTATTTGTAATAAATACTTGAGTTTTTATTTTGTGGCAAGTAGTACGTTAAATGAATACAGGCATTTCTACTATAGCACAAAATATACATTCCTTGAAAACCTCACATTCTGCAGTATTACACAATACAAATGATGGGATGATGAGGAGTGGAGGGAATAGTCCTGGAATAGACCACTGAAAACCCAAGCAACTTTCTTAGAAAACATTAATAAAAACGGTAACTATACTAGCACAGTTAAATTCATGTTAAATCTTTATTAAATACTCCAGGAGATATAGAACTTCATTTTTAAAGAAAGATTTGAAGGTAATGTGATGGAAAGGAAAGGTTGAGACTGTTGAATTAAGGAAACATGTACAACATAGACAAAGATCAGAGAGAATCATACAGTAAGAACATATAGGACAAAATAGCCAAACTGAGCCAAGAAGTAGTGATGGGGGAGTAAATGGGCATTGTGTACATTAATGTACAAGTTGATTTTAAAGGAATGGAACACTTTCAATAAATTACTTTTTAACTAGGATAGATTTGAGCATGTAGTCAAAACAGTTTTAAATAAATGATTACAGTTATTTTTATGATTTTATAAATGCTCAGTATTCATCCCATGTGTTTCACAGCTCACATCAGTCCCGTATATGAGCTGTGAGACACAAAGGATGCATATTCACTTGGGTCCTTGTAGGGACACAAGGGATGCTTATTCACTCAGGTCCTTATAGGTACACAATAGATGCATATTCTCCTAGATCCTTGTGGCATATTACTATCAGTGGTTGAAGTGAAAGCTGTGTTATGTTCTTTCATTTTCTCAAGGCTATGAAGAAGTGATACAAACAAGAGTTGACTGTTCGCTTATAACTTGTTAATTAAACAATTAAAAATGTGAAGGTATTTAACCCTTTTTTCATTTTCATCTTTTTTTTTCCTTTTTTCTTTTTTTTTTATTGAGACAGAGTCTCACTCTGTCACCAGGCTGGAGTGCAGTGGCACCGTCATGGCCCACTGCGGCCTCACCTTCCTGGGCTCAAGTGATCCTACCTCAGCCTCCTGAGTAGCTGGGACCACAGGCGTGCGCCACCATGCCCAGCTAATTTAATTTCTTTGCACTTTTCCTTCGCCCTGTTGTGTTTAGCTGACTTCATATACTTCATGTTAAGCTGTTGTTACTTGGTGGCTGAAAAATCAACAGTCTAGCAGGAGTTTGAGACCAGCCTGACCTGGAGGCTGGTCTCTAAAAAATCGTTTTTTTAAATTAGCTAGGCATGGTGGTCACATGCCTATAGTCCCAGCTACTTAAGAGGCCGAGGTGGTAGGATTGCGTGAGCCCGGGAGTTTGAAGCTGTTGTGAGCCATGATCATGCTACTGCACTCTAGTCTATTGAAAAAATAAACAACAAAACAAGCTAGGAAAAAAACTATATTTGAATCAAAATGACTTCTGTGATATATTGACAAATTTTCCTTGTTTACCAGGTGCATATGATATTACTTATATAACAGAAATTTTTATTATACTGTATTTAGATGCATAATCTTATTTAATCATTAGAACAATTCTGTGAAGGAGGTATGATTATTACCATGTTTTACTGATTAGAAATTGAAGTTTTGAATGGCCAAATAAACTGCCTCTGATTATACAGCTTATAAGTGGCAAGTTAGAATTTAAACCCATGTTGATTCACCTTGAGCATTGGCTCTCACTAGGTGAGAGTCTAGATTCACCTAGTGAGATTTGTCACATCTGTAGTTTAGACCATGATATAAAAATTATCCAGAAATATAATTTCCATTTTTCCTGAGATTTAAAATTCTAACATTTAAAGCACTGTAGAAAATTGTTACCCAGAGATTTGTAAACCACATGTATTCAGCTAGATATATGCTAAACCTGTTTTTGTAGCAAATTACATTTTAAGCTTAGTACTCCAAGTCTTATATGATATTGTGAACTCTGTAATTGAGAGTGCGATTATAATACTCACTGTGGTACTAATAAATAGCATAGAAAACAGGAATTCACAAAACACTTGAAATGAAAGGAAGGATAGAATTTGAGCTTTATCTTCGAAATGGTGAGTGATACAGATTAACTTAATTTGACACTTGAGAATATCCTGTTTCTGGCTTCTTTTTTCCCCTGACACATTTGGCTGATGCAAAAAAACACCCACAATGTTAATGTAACAGGAAAGAAAAATAGTAAATAATTAAGAAGGTTAAATAATAAAACTTAAGTACATTATAAGCCATGCTTTTACAGCATATGAACAGATGATCCAAAACAATGTTTGTACTTGGCTTTCAAAGATGCCTTCATGTTTAGTTTGAATTGTTACATTGTGAATTTCTCAAAACTTTACATGATACATGTCCAAACAGCAACCGGATACTTTCTTTCTGTTTTTTGAGACGGAGTCACTCAGTCGCCCAGGCTGGAGTGCAATGGCGCGATCTCGGCTCACTGCAAGCTCCGCCTCCCAGGTTCACGCCATTCTCCTGCCTCAGCCTCCCAAGTAGCTGGGACTACAGGTGCCCGCCGCCACGCCCGGCTAATTTTTTGCATTTTTAGTAGAGACGGGGTTTCACCGTGTTAGCCAGGATGATCTCGATCTCCTGACCTCGTGATCCGTCCGCCTTGGCCTCCCAAAGTGCTGGGATTACAATCGTGAGCCACCGCACCCGGCCCGGATACTTTCTAAAACTAGCTATATTTATATCCTCTTTACCTCATCCCCTCATACGTGCTCTGTATTTGAACTATTCTAGCATGTCAAAGCTTTATGGAAATGAAAAATAATTTTTTACAAAAACAGAAGGAAAAAGAAAAGGTTGGGAAGCTAAGATAAAAATGTGTTTAGAAGTAATGCATTGTCTGTGTCTTAAACTTCACAGTGATTGCTTGCCTTCTCTAATGGTGGAATTACCATTGTGTAATTATAACCACCTGCTGATAACCTATCGTTTTTTTCTGTAGGTGAATTACTTTTCCTTTTTTCCTCAGAAGTTGATAATTAAGAAATATATATAGGGAAAACACAATGGGATTCCAATCATTGATTTACTTTTAAGTGGAAAATATGTATGCAGTTTTGTAATGGTGTATTTCAATACTTGAATATATAGGCAGAAGAGAAAGTAAGGTACCATGTTTTTTTTTTTTTTTTCAATTGTATGTAGTTGTTTATTTCTATATTTTTGGCTGTAGTAAAGCTTATAATTAAAATGTCACATATTTATTTTGATATAGAATTATACTGTTCTCAAAAACGTATTTGGAAAGTTGTAAATTCAAAATATTAGCAAGTTTAAAACTTAGTATAGTTTACTTTAAAATATTTAAGACTTTGTTGTAGTGTAACATGAAGCAAAAAAAGTGTTATCGATTTATCTTGAAATTTCCTATATATTTGATACATGAAATATATATGTAAGCATTCTTTTAATTAGTATATATAGTTTTCATAATAGTCTTTATTTTGATATATAATTTGTACAATTATAATAAGCTTTATATACTTTGTACATGAATTGGTATTTTGTATTTTTTGTGTAAACTTCAGTTGTTAGTGTAACAGATGTTGCATTTTGTTTTAAGTATTTATTTTTTCAGCTCTTAAGTGGTAAAGCTTTGGTTCTTACTTGCTGGTCTGCATGAACCTAACTTTGCAAGGTTGCTGTTACTTCCACCTAAGGGATCACTTCTTTTGCCTTGTTACTATGCCAATCACTACTTTTATATGCTTATTTGCTGTGGCTGCATTATTGTGGATGCTGGCATTCAAATATGAGATTTATGAGAGTTCTAATGTATTTCCATTTTTATAACTATTACCAATTTTTGACTTTTATATCTGGAAAATACAACTTAAAAAGTTTAAGAAAACCAGAGCATTGCAGAGTTCATGGATACATGTCAGTTTCTTAGTTTTGTCAATTAAAGGAAGGAATGTTTGTGAGAGTCAGTTTTTCAAAAGGCTAATGCCTTGCTTTCTAAGATTGTTAGAGCACAGGTTTAGCAGAAAGTTTAGTTTCCAGAAAGTCATAGGAATAATTGGTTGAGAAATAAGGGAAGGGAGAAAAACCCAACACAATCTACTGATTTGAAAAATAATAACCAAATTTTATTTTTTTGTATATGTTTAAGTGTATTATTTCATTTAAACCTCACAAATCATTTATTTTTATAGAAAGGGAGCAGAGATCCATATAAATTATATGAATTGTACAAGGCCATATAACTAGGGAAGTGGTGAAAGCAAGGCCAGATTTCTCCCTTTTCCCAGGGCCTCCCTGAGTCTCCTATTTTCCTCTTCCTCATTGTTTGGATGAGATCATGCTTACCTAATTACAAATGAGTACATCTTGGAAAACATTCTTGAATGACTATCAGACCATGATTTGAGATTAACTAAGTATTTTGTGAATTATCGTAGAAGAGTAAAATAATTCAATGTAATATTATCCATCTGCTTACATTTAACCAAACAGAAGAATATTTTTGCATGGAATACAGAGTTATACCCCAGAGAAAATACATATAGGATCAACATTCTACTTTGGACCTCTTACTGAAGAAAGACGGACGAGTGTCCAGAGCAGTTGTCAGCTTATGCATAGCCATCCTGTTATGAGACCCATGAGGAAGGAATTCCCATCCAGATTTCACTTACTACCAAAACACTAGTAGATTACACTTGAATTATACATAATTTTGAAACACAAATTGAAACAAATAAGTCATGATTAATATGTGTAATGTGCTAATCTAAGAATGAATGAAACATTTATAAAACATCTATTTAAGTAGTGCAATGATGTTGGCTCAGTTATCTAATCACAAGGACACTTTATAAAAGTAGTTTTTCAGGCCTTTCTCCCTGGAAATTTTGATTGAATGCACTTGGGATAGGGACCCAGATTCTATATTTTAGAAGCATCTCAGCTGATTCTGGGGGCATGTTCAAGTTTGAGAACCAGTGGGTTAGACCCTGACCATGGTGGACCTTGAATGCTTAGTATAGAGTTCTGGATTTTATCCAGTGGTCAGTCACTTATGTGTTCCTTAATTATTCAGTCGATATTATTGGGTATACGTTATATTTCCAGGGCTGGGAATATAAATGTTAATAAAACAGCCTATGCCTTCCAATAGCAGGGAGTGTTAGGCAGGAACCTCTATGGGAACAGAGGAGAGGCATTAAATTCAGCAGTGTGATGGGATTTTCAGGAAAGATATTAAAAGATATTTCAGCCAGCCCAGGAGGAGCTTATATGAGTTGCCCAACAAAGAAAGGAGGTATAGGTTTTCCCAACATTGGAATCAGTAATGAAAAGTCTTGAGAATGGCAGCCTGAACATAGTGATTTTGTATAACTAAAGTGTAGGGTGTATGATGGGTAAGGGAGTGGGTACAGCATCCCATGAGGGATGATAGCTGTAGAGAGAAGACAGGCTGTAGCAGTATTAAAATATCATAGGATTTGAATTTCATCCTCTAAGTGGGAGGAGCTATAGTAGGTTTTTAATCAAAGTGGTTTCTTAGAAAGTTCACTCTGATATCAATGTGGAGAATAGATTCAGTGAGGTGAGACTAGAAACCACTTAGGCTATTATTGCATAATCTAGGCAAGAAATTAAGATCTGAAGACACAGCAGTAAGGGAGTGAGGGTGATGAGATCTGGATGAGGTTTTTTTTTTTTTTTTTTGAGACTCTGTCTCTCAGTCTGGAACGCCGCGGTATGATCTCAGCTCACTGCAACCTCCGCCTCCTGGGTTCCAGCAATTCCCCTGCCTCAGCCTCCCTCTCAGTAGGTGGGATTACAGGTGCACACCACCACACCCGGCTAATTTTTTGTATTTTTAGTAGAGACGGGGTTTCACCATGTTGGCTAGGCTGGTCTCGAACTCCTCATCTTAAGTGGTCCTCCCACCTCGGCCTCCCAAATGACTCTAAATCAAAACTTGTAAGCAATAAAAGATTTAAACAAAAATGAGGATATGGGACAATGGGATATTTTACCTAGTAATAATTAATCTTCACTCACAGAGGCTATGCTTGCTTAGTATTTGGCACCTAGAGAAGCTAATTTTTAACATCCTCCTGTATATGAAAAATCATTTTCAGTTACCATGAAATGAAATGAATTATAGTACTAATGGCCAGGAAAAAATGCAGACAGTGAAAATATTCTTCTATTGAAATTGTATTTTATAACTGTCAGTAAAAAATAAATAATAAAATCACCATTATAATACCAAAAAGACAGTTGGTTAATAATTTGAAGTTACGTTGATCTTTTTTTAAGAAGGAAAAATGTTTTTATATATTGATCTGTCATAGTGGTGAATAGTATAGCTTTCGTTTTTGAAAACTTAATAACTTCTTCAGAATTGATCTTTCAATATTGAATCTGTCTCTACTCTTGATGGAAGAACACTATCTTTAAATTTTAATTTTGAAAGTTTTTTTCATGAAGCAACTGCTACACAGAGAAAATCTTCAACATAAGGATAAGTTCAGCAGAGAATCTTAAAATTCCATTCTCCAGTAAATTCCAGAAATTGCCATACTTTCCATGCCTTTGGTTTTGAGGGATCAGGTCTAATGATTTTTCAATGTCTTGGCAGTTAAAATATTTTAAACACAAGCTCAAAATCCCATATAATGACAGAATTGAGGCAACCCCAAATCCTTTCATTTTCTTTAAAAATCACTGTACCATTGTTTATTTCTAATGTGCTTAAATATAATAATATATTGTACCACAGGGTTGGAGGCACACACTTCGCTGAAGTGAGCTTGAATAATTTCAGATTGCTACCAACTTTCTCTTGAAAGGAACATGTATAGCCAAATCTACCTGTATCAGGGGAGACTATAAGTAGAAGACTGTAATTGGGAGCTTTCCTAATTAACTCTTACATGAAGTATTTATTAAAGTATAAGTCATAAAATGTGCTTATTTAAAGCTTACATATATGTTATTAAAACTCAACAGTTGTTTATAGCTTAGACCAACTTTTTTTTCAGGGAGGAGTGCTTTTATAACTGATGTTTGTTATTACTGGGACATGATGATAATAGAAAGCAGACCAACTTGGTTTTATTTTTGTTTCTAAATTGCCTACAGGCAATACAGCCACTTATTGCCTGCTCTTGGGGAGGTGAGCAGCACTTTCAACACCCTTCCCTTGATGTACATGAATAGAGTGAAAAGGATTAAATATAGGGAGACCACAAAAACACCGATTGGAATCAAGAAATAGGGTGTGATGAAGGCCTGAATTTGCTTATTTAGGAGACAACAGGAATATAAAGGAAGCGATAGATTTAAGAAATGACCAGAGATTAATAAATGGAATTTAAAATAAGAAAAATTTGAGCTAGAATGACTTGGACAATGGTGTTTTAACAGAAAAGAGATTTTTTTAAGGAGCTGGTTTGTGGAGGAAGACATTATAATGGTGGCATGAAACAGTAATTGTTTTGCACTAGCATCTTTGCTTCTCACAGTAGGGTATTGCTGAAGTGGAATTATGTAAATATTAAAATAACCAAGGAAAGTTTTAAACCATAAATATTTTCAAACAGCTAACACACTGAACTCTATTATTAGAAAGATTCAAAGTTTCACTTAAACTACTACACTTTGTCATTTAAAAATGATTTTGTCTTAGAAAACTGATCAAATTAAGATAATTTAGAATAACATTGGATTTTTGTTATTTGAGTAATGTTACATGACTGTGGTATTTTAGGAAAATGATTCATTTCATTCTTTCTGTATCAAGTGAATTTAGAGTTTACTGCCTGGTTCTGTGTGTAATCTGATTCTTCAGATTCCCAGTTCAGTTTTTGCTTGTCTGTAGATAACCATTGTTAATTACAATCATACATGAAACTTGAGGGATAAATAGAGGTAGGGTCCATTGGAGTCACCGTAGCTATTAATTCAAATAGGATCTTTCCAGACAAGTTCATTATAGACATTATTTAATATTGAATCCTTAATAAACTTTTTTAATGGTTAATAGTGTGGACTGTGGTGTGAACTGTCGTGTATGTTCAATTGGTTACATTTTGCCCTCATTTATGCCACCCGACAACTGGCCTACGTTCTGTTCTTCAAACATACAAGGCATGGTCCTATCTCAGTATCTTTTTCCCTCTATCTGGAATGCTTTCCCCCACATATCTATGTAGCTTACTTCCTATCTTTTTTCAGATTGCTATGCAAATGTCATCTTAGGGAAATCTTTCCTGATCACTCTATTTGTAATTGCAACTTAAATCGCCTACTTCCTGTCCCTCTTTTCTACTTAGTTTTCTCCTTAGCAGCTATCACTATCTGGCAGGCCATATATTTTACTGCCTCATTGTCTATCTCCCTTTTCCTAGAATATTAGTTTCATGAGAGTAGGAACTGTATCCATCTAGTTGCCTACTGAATACATTATACCTAAAACAGTACCTGGAATAAAGCAGATACTAAACTATTTGAATGAATGAAAAACAGGAACAAGTGAGTGGATGAATAAAAATATAAATGGTTGAAAACATGTATGAATATATATGTAGATGAAAAATACTCTGATAGTAACCTGTATTTTTGTGCAATAGAAGTAAGATAACTCATTGGCTGCGCGCAGTGGCTCATGTAATTCTAGCACTTCGGGATGCCAAGGCGGGCGGATCACTTGAGGTCAAGAGTTCCAGACCAGCCTGGCCAATATGGTGAAACCCTGTCTCTACTAAAAATACAAACATTAATACAAAAATTATGGCAGAACCTTCATCGACCATGCTGAATGGAGTGCAGTGGTGCAATCACAGCTCACTGCAGCCTCAACCTCCTGGGCTCAAGCACTCCTCCCACCTCAGCCTCCCGAATAGCTGGGACCACAGGCACGCCACCATGCCTGGCTTATTTATGTGTGTGTGTGTCTGTGGGTGTGTGTGTGTAGACAGAGTCTCCCTATGCTGCCCAGGCTGGGCTCAAGCGAATCTTCCTGCCTTGGCCTCCCGAAGGCCTCTAAGTGCTGGGATTATAGGCATGAGCCACCTCACCTGGCCAAGAAATCTTACTTCTTTCTGATAATGTGTCAAGTATCCCTTTATCAGCCCAATAACGTTTATGCAATCTGCCTAGATTTAGAGTGACGAGAGCTCTCTTTTTTTGCACATAAACACTAAAGGTATATGAAATCTGACTTTCAGTAGAGTAACTAAAATATTTTAGAACCACTTAAATACACTGGTAGGTGTGAGACTCATCAGTCTGTTAGAGCCATAGTAACTGTATATTGGGGAAATTGGAACCACTTTATCTTGGATGCCCCTGAGCTGCTGCTTACCTGCTAATTTTGAGTTTCAGTGCAGTTAATAGATAGGAGTTTGGAAGAAAGCTTAGCTTTCCTCATGGAAAACTTTAAAAGGTAGATGGTCTGACTCCTCCAAACCCCTCAACCCACACCAACATTACATACAGTGCTCCCCACCTGCATACATATGTGCACAGCTTAGATATGGTGCTTAGATATCCAAAGTCTGAGGTAAAAAATTAGTTGTATTAGTTGTACTCTATAAGATGGTATTGAACATATTAATGCTACTAGATTGTGACTCCCCAAGGACCTGCTGGGTTCTGAGTTTTCTTCTCCTTTTTGAGTATGCAGATTATGGTTTCACATTAGGGTAATTCATCTAACAATAATTGCTTTGCCAAAATCTGCTTTTTTTGCGTTAAACAAGTGCTGCACTTTATACTGTGTGCTTGTGTTCATCACTTTTATCTTTGTATTCTTTGTATCCCTAGCATGTTTGTGGTGGTTTGTTTTCTCTTTGATATTTTGACCAATTGACGTATTGGAGATTTTCTCATCTATAAGAAACTCTTTTAAAGTTTATGTTCTTTCCCCTTTTCTTTCCAACTTAATGCACTAAGCATCACTTTAAAATTCTTTTGCTTCTAGGATTCTAACATATTTGCACCTTATGGCTTCTGTTCTTTGATAAATTTTCAAGTTTGTATTAAAACATTCAAGTTTATAGACGCTATAGCCTTTATCTTGTACTTCCAGGCAAATATTACAGTTCCTTATTTTTCAACAGCTTCGCAAAGGCTGAAAAATTTGCCTCGCACTTCCCTCAAAGCCAAACAGTTGCTTCAAACTTCATCTACAAAAAGAGGTAACTACAGCCTCTTACTCAGTTTAAAATTTCAGCAAATGACCTAGTTAAATCTTAAGCCATTTGGCATACTGAGTCAGTGGTGTCTGTAAGGCACATTTTAGTCTTATTTTTAAAAATAATAAAATAATGAGGATTTATTCTGTTATTTGGATAAATCCAGAAGAAACATTTTCTACAGAGGTATGTATTGGGTTGCTTCTCTCAAAGGAGTAAATGATATATAGAGAATGTATTTTTCTTACCAACTTAAAACGAAAGGGCATCGTTTCAATTTTATGCCAACTGAACTTCATAAGTGCTTTAAAATGAACCAAATGTCAGACATTCTGTATGTTGATGTTTTTTCCTTGGACTTCGATTTTTAGTTTTACTTATCTGTATAAAATGGGAACACTTCCACATTAGAAGGTAGTTGAAGTTAAATCAGAAGTTGTGGTTAACTGATAGGTCTGGAATGTTTATGGAGTTGTAGCTTTCATAAAAATAGTTGAAGAAATATATGAAGGTTGTACATCAAAGCTGTCCGGTATTGGTTCCAAGACACTGAATGGGCAGCTAGACAGAAGTAGAGTTAAGAGAAAATGGTGGGATTGGATAGACCTACAGTAATAAAAACAAACAGGCCTCAGAGGAAATGGTATGAAACAAGGAGGAAAAATGTTTTCCGTATCCAGAACATGTAGGTTTTCTGATAGCTTTAGACCTCAGTAAATAACCAAAATATGTAACAGAGGTAAAGCGCTAAAGACAATTACGCAGGAAGAAGAAATTAGATTTTTTTGGGAAAAAAAAAAGATTTGATTATGTTTACAAAAGTACTATAATATAAGTTTTGGCAAATTTACTGCAAATGGTGTTGCAGTGATTCCTTGGATTGAGTATAATTTAAGGAAATTGTTTTAGATAATAGAATTTGAAGGAAAGTCAAATAGGCAAATAAAAAAGCAGAATGTATGAATGTTTGTGTTTTGATTATCGGAAGTTGACCATGGGCCTCCAATATGAATGTTTGATGGGAAAGGAAGTGACAAATAGGGATCATTATAGAAAGGGATTTTTATGTACTTATTTGGGAACCGTAGGCTTCTTTTTTTTGAGACTTCTCAATATTTTTTAGTACTTCCATGGCTAGGTGTGGGAGGCATATAAAAACATGAACCTGAAAACACTGTGGTATCTAAACTAGGGCAGGAGATCACTATACCGTAATAAAAGAGTAGAAGATTTTAAGTTGATATAAATTTTGTTGTTTGCCTCTGTAAGCTGTTTCATAATGTTTTTTAGAATTAAGTAGGTTTACATAACTTAAAATTTTTACCTAAAGATTTCATGTTGCTCCATTGATCAGGTTAAGAAAACCATAACTTCTAGCTGAAATTTTAAAATTTGCCTATAGGGGTTACATTATTTTTATCACTCCAAGCCACCAAACTACCTACCCTCTGTGATAAGATGACAGGAAAGCCCAAACTTAGAACTGTTATGAACTGGAATTCTTGGCATCTCTAGCTGTCTTATTGACTTAGTAAAGGGAAAGAAGGGGGAGGGGGGCAGGGGGTATGCTATTCTGTTTTGTTTAATCTCTTAGTTATTTAACTTGATCCAGACTTTTATATTTTCTGATTGGTATTTTGACGTGGGCATTACCATTACCTACCTCTTCTCTATAAATTTTTAACCAGTTGAGAAATGGACACAGGTATAAGGTAAGATTTAAAATATTAGCTTAATTATTGATGAAGCTGAAGTGGAGGATATCTTTTGGATCCAAGGTCAAAATGGATTTTCTGATTTCCCCTCATACCGAGACATTAAAGGGAGGGGTCTATATTGACTGGCAGGAGTCTCTTCTCTTGTAGGGATGTGAGGCACCCAGGAGACAGAGGCCACCTGTTCACAGGTATATTTGGCATACTAAACGTGTCCAATAAAGAAACATGGACCAACAGATGATAAATTGGCACACAAATCAATTCATCCATCCTGGGGATGAACCTGTACAATTTTCTAGAAAGCTAGTATGTCGTAGGTCTGACAGGATCATGGGAGGAGGAAAAAGATTACTTAACAATTGGAAATATAGCCACTTTGATTTTAATTGCATTTAGTAGTAGCAGGTATTTGAAAATGGAAAGTAAGAACTGTGTTGCTTGACAGAGTCACTCCATAAGTATTTGTTGAATGAATATAGTCATGCTGCTAAAGTCAAAAAAGGATGGACACGTTCTTTGCATTTTCTTTTTGCAAGTTTTTTGTGTTTCTTCAGCCTATCCCACCCTGAAGAAAACAGTCCAGTCTATGTTTTTAAGACTTCATGGAGGTGACTATTTAAACTGCTTTAAGAAATATTTTATTCATTCCCTGTTGTTGGGCACTTAGTGAAGTGGAGGTAAATAGGGCAGAGACCTCACCAAGTCAGGGGGAAAAAATGAAGACTAATTAGACAAAGTGAATGCAGAGATAACAGGATATTAATTCCTTCTTAGTTGCCTCTTTCCTTCTAAACACCCCATTAAAAAGTGGGCAAAGGAGATAAACAGACACTCTCAAAAGAAGACATTCATGCAGTCAACAAACATGAAAGAAGGAAATACAGAAGGAAAAGGCAACAACATTTATGTTTTGCCTGTTTCATAGTTATTTAGAAGGAAAGAGGCAACTAAGAAGGAATTGATGGTAATTGTTTAATACTCTTCACTATATTTTGAGATACATAATTCTGTAAAGAATGTCAGTGGTAGTTTAATGGGAATAGCATTGAATCCATAAATTACTTTAGGCAGTATGACCATTTTCATGATATTACGATACTGATTCTTCTATCCATGAGCATGGAGTGTTTTTCCATTTGTTTCCTCCCTGATTGCCTTAAGCAGTGGTTTGTGGTTTTCCTTGAAGAGGTCCTTCATTGCCCTTGTTAGCTGTATTCCTAGATATTTTATTCTTTTTGTAGCATTGTGAATGGGAAACTATTCATGATTTGGCTCTCTGCTTCCCTGTTGTTGGTGTATAGGAATGCTAGCGATTTTTGCACATTGATTTTGTATCTTGGGACTTGGCCGAAGTTGCTTATCAGCTTAAGAAGCTTTTGAGCTGAAATGATGGAGTTTTCTGGATATAGAATAATGCTATCTGCAAACAGAGACACTTTGACTTCCTCTCTTCCTATTTGAATACCCTTTATATCTTTCTCTTCCCTGATTGCCCTGACCAGACCTTCCAATACTATGTTGAATAGGAGTGGTGGGAGAGAGCATCATGGTCTTGTGCCGCTTTTCAAAGGGAACGCTTCAGACTTTTGCCCATTGAGTATGATATTGGCTGTGGGTTTGTCACATGTGTCCCTTCTTATTTTAAGGTATGTTCCTTCAATACATAGCGTATTGAGAGTTTTTAACATGAGGGGATGTTGAATTGTATTGAAGACCTTTTCTGCATCTATTGAGATAATCATGTGGTTTTTGTCTTTAGTTCTGTTTATGTGATGAATTACATTTATTGATTTGCATATGTTGAACCAGCCTTGCTTCCTGAGGATAAAGCCAACTTGATCTTAGTGGATAAACTTTTTGATGTGCTGCTGGGTTCAGTTTGCCACTATTTATATTGAGGATTTTTGCATCAGCGTTCATCAGGGATATTGGCCTGATGTTTTCTCTTTTTTTGTTGTGTCTCTGCTAGGTTTTGGTATCAGGTTGTCGCTGGCCTCATAAAATGAGTTAGGAGAATGGCGTAAACCTGGGAGGCGGAGCTTGCAGTGAGCTGAGATCCGGCCACTGCACCCCAGCCTGGGCGACAGAGCAAGACTCCGTCTCAAAAAAAAAAAAAAAAAAAAAAAAATGAGTTAGAGAGGAGTCTCTCCTTTTCAATTGTTTGGAATAGTTTCAGTAGAAATTGTACCAGCCGTTCTTTGTACCTCTGGTAGAATTCAGCTGTGAATCTGTCTGGTATTGGGCTTTCATTGTTTGGCAGGCTATTTATTACCTCCCCAATTTCAGAACTAATTATTGGTTTATTCAGGGATTCATTTTCTTCCTGGTTCAGTCTTGGGAGGGTGTAGGTGTCCAGAATTTTATCTGTTTCTTCTAGATTTTCTAGTTTATGTACATAGAGGTGTTTATAGTATTATCTGATGGTTGTTTGTATTTCTCTGGTCACTGGTGGTATTCTCCTGATAATTTCTGATTGTGTCTATTTGAATCTTTTTTTTTTTTTTTTTTTTTTTGAGACAGAGTCTTGCTCTGTCGCCCAGGCTGTAGTGCAGTGGCACAATCTTGGCTCACTGCAAGCTCCTCTGCTTCCAGGGTTCAAACAGTTCTCATGCTTCAGCCACCCAAATAGCTGGGATTACAGGTATATGCCACCACGCCTAGCTAATTTGTTTGTATTTTTAGTAGAGACGAGGTTTCACTAGGTTGGCCACACTTGTCTTGAACTCCTGTCCTCAAGTGATCACCCACCTTGGCCTCACAAAATGTTGGGATTACAAACGTGAGCCACTGTGCCTGGTCCCTTTTCTTCTTTATTATTCTAGGTAGCAGTCTATTTTATTATCTTAAAAAAAAAAAAAAAAAAAAAAACTTCTGAATTCTTTTTTGTTACTGTTTGTGTTGTTTTGTTTTAAGGGTTTTTCTTGTCTCTGTCTCCTTCAGTTCTTCTGCTAGTTTTGGAGTTTGTTTTCTCTTGGTTCTCTAGTTGTTTTAGTTGTCATGTTAGGTTGTTAATACGAGATCTTTCTAGCTTTGTGATGTCAGCGTTTAGTGATGTAAATTTCCCTCTTAACATTGCGTTAGCTGCATCCTAGAGATTCTGATATGTTGTCTCTTTGTTCTCATTAGTTTCAAAGAAAGTCTTGATTTTTGCCTTAATTTCGTTGTTTACCCAAGAGTCATTCAGGAACAGGTTGTTCACTTTCCATGTAGTTGTGTGGTTTTGAGTGGATTTCTTAATCTTGAGTTCTAATTTGATTGTGCTGTGGTCTGAGAGACTGTTATGATTTCAGTTCTTTTGCATTTGCTGAGGACTATTACGTGATCACTTTTAGAGTAAATGTTGTGTGGTGATCAGAAGAATGTATATTCTGTTGTTTTTTGTGTGGAGAGTTTTGTAGACCTCTATCAGGTCCACTTATTCCAGAGCTGAGTTCAGGTCCTGAATATCTTTGTTAATTTTCTATCTCGATCTTCTGTCTGATATTATCAGAAGGGTGTTAAAATCTCTCACTATTACTGTGTAGGAGTCTAAGTCTCTTTCTCGGTCTCTTAAGAACTTGCTTTATGAATCTAGGTGCTCCTGTATTGGGTTACATATATATTTAGGATAGTTAGCTCTTCTTGTTGAATTCAAAACCCTTTACCATATGTAATGCCTTTCTTTATCTTTTTCAATCTTTGTTGGTTTAAAGTCTGTTTTGTCAGAAAGTAGGATTGCAACCTCTGCTTTTTTCTGTTTTCCATTTGCATGGCAAATTTTCCTTCATCCCTTTATTTTCAGCCTATATGTGTCTTTGCATGTGAGGTGGGTCTCTTGAAGACAGCATGGGTCTTGACTCTTTATCCAGCTTGCCAGTCTGTGTCTTTTAATTGAGGCATTTAGCCCATTTACATTTAAAGTTAATATTGTTATGTGTGAATTTGATACTGTCATCATGATGTTAGCTGGTTATTTTGCAGACTTGTTTATGTGGTTGCTTCACAGGGTCACTGGTCTGTGTACTTCACTGTGTTTTTGTAGTGGCTGGTAATGGTTTTTCCTTTCCATATGTAGCGCTTCCTTCAAGAGCTCTTGCAAGGCAGAACTGGGGGTGATGAATTCCCTCAGCATTTGGTTGTCTGAAAAGGATCTTATTTCTCCTTCCCTTATGCAGCTTGGTTTGGCCAGATACGAAATTCTGGGTTAGAAATTATTTTCTTTAAGAATGTTTTCTGTTGCCTCCCAATCTCTTCTGGCTTGTAGGGTTTCTGCTGAGAGGTCCTCTGGTAGTCTGATGGGCTTCCCTTTGTAGATGACCTGGCCTTTCTCTCTGGCTGCCCTTAATTTTTTTTTTTTCCTACATTTTGACCTTGGAGAATTTGATGATTAGGTGTCTTGGGGTTGATCTTCTCGTGGAGTATCTTACTAGGGTTCTCTGGATTTCCTGAATTTGAATATTGGCCTTGTCTTGCTAGGTTGGGAAGTTTTCCTGGATGATATCCTGAAATATGTATTCCAACTTGGTTCTGTTTTCCCCATCTCTTTCAGGTACCCCAATCATTCATCGGTTTGGTCTTTTTACATAATCCCATATTTCTCTGACTTTTTGTTCATTCCTTTTTATTCTTTTTTCTCTATTCTTTTCTGCCCATCTTATTTCGGAAAATAGTCTTCAAACTCTGAGATCCTTTCCTCCTTTTGGTCTGTTCTGCTGTTGATACTTGTTATTGCATTGTGAAGTTCTCATGTTTTTGTTTTTCAGCTCCATCAGGTCAGTTATGTTCCTCTCTAAACTAGCTATTCTGGTTGTCAGCTCCAGTATTGTTTTATCATGATTCTTAGCTTCTTTGCATTGGGTTAGAACAGGTTCCTTTAGCTCAGCAAAGATCAGAACCCTACTTCTGTCAATTCAGCTGTCTCAGCCTCAGCCCAGTTCTGTGCCCTTGCCGGAGAGATGTTGTGGTCATTTAGAGGAGAAGACACATTCTGGCTTTTTGAGTTTTCAGTGTTTTTGCGTTGATTCTTTCTCATCTTTGTGGACTTATCTACCTTTGACCTTTGAGGTTGCTGACCTTTGAATGGGGTTTTTGTGGGGTCCTTTTTGTTGATGTTGTTGCTTTCTGTTTTTAACAGTCAGGCCCTTCTTCCGTAGGGCTGCTGTGGTTTTCTGGGCGTCCATTCCAGACCCTAGTCACCTCAGTCCCTCCTGCATCTGGAGGTATCACCAGTGAAGGCTGCAGAACAGCAAAGATGGCAGCCTGCCCCTTCCTCTGGGAGCTCTGTCCCAGGGGGACACTGACTTGATACTGGCCTGACCGCTCCTTTATGAGGTATCTGGAGACCCTTGTTGGGAGGTCTCACCTAGTTGGGAGGAATGGGATCAGGGTCCCACTTACAGAAGATGTCTGACTGCCCTTTGGCGGAGCAGGTGTGGTGCTCTTGGAGGAGCCCCCTTTGTCCAGACTGTCCGGACTCTCCAGAGCCAGCAGGCTGGAAAAGCTGTTGGCTGAACCACAGAGACTACGGTTGTCCATCCTCCACAGGCTCCGTTATCAGAGTTTCGTTCATATAACCCTGGCTGGAGTTGCTGAAATTCTCCCAGGGAGTCCTTGCCCAGTGAAGAGGGATGGATCAGGGTCCCACTCAAAGAAGCAGTCTGGCCACGATCTGGCACAGCAGCTGTGCTGCACTGTGGGAAACTCCTGGTCTGGACCACCTGGACTTTCCAGAGCCACCAGGCTAGCACAGCTGACTCCAACCACAGCGATGGTGGCCACCCTTCCTCCTAGAAATTCGGTCTGTGTCAGGCAGTCTCCAGCCTGCTACCGCTGGCTAGCTGGAATTCCAAGCCAGTGGGTCTTGTGAGGTGCTGTGGGAATGGAGCCCACAGAACACTGCTGCCTGGTTCCTTGGATTCATACCCCTTCCTAGGGTAATGCATGGAGGGATCTCCTACCTTGCATGAATTCCTGAAACTGGAGTATGCAAAACTACTGGGTCTCTGTGAGGGCCTGAGTGACCATACTGCGGAGACTCCACACAGCTTTGTGCTTTGGATCCTAGGCCATGGTGGCATGGGCTTGTGAGGGAATCTCTTGATCTGTGGGTTGCAAGGATCCGTGGGAGAAGCGTGGTTTCCCAAGTCAGGGCACGGTTGCACAATCACTCACCACCTTTCTTGGCTGGTGGTGGGGGCTCTCCTGGCTCCATGCTGCATCCAAGTGGGCCATTGCCTCACCCCGCTGCTTTTCCTCGCTCTCCATTGGTCAAGCTATTCACCTAGTCAGTCCCAGTGCAAGAACCTGGATACCTCAGTTGAAGGTGCAGAATACACTCACTCTTTTCTTTCCTCTTTTCATTCCTCTCTGTGAGAGCTGCAGACCACTGCTGCTTCCAGTTGACCTTGGCCCACCCTCCGACTTTTGCATTTCTAATTATTAGATTTTAAAATGCCTTTTGATATTAGACTACCTGAAGATGGAGAATGAAAGAATTTTGTGATTACCTAGAAATCAAAATTAAATTTGTCTTTTCTATCAGCTGACAAGTATTTATTGAATCTGTATCATAAACAAGATACACTAATTGTATCTTTTCCTCTTTTCTCTCTGTTCTAGCCCCTTTGCTTTCTCCTCTTACAGTTGTGTTCAAAACTAGCTTCTGACATACACAGAATTCTTAGAAACAATTAAAATGATAGGAGTTGTTTCCCCTCCTATGATTTTGATGTGTAAAATTTGAGGAATGAGAGAAGAAAGAGTATAGAGGCTGTTGTTGAGGTTCCCTTCAAACACACATTCTTGTTAGACCATTTCATGCTATTTTTGGAATGATAACTGAACATTATAGGTTTTATTTTATATTTAGACTTAATAATGTTTTTATGGTTTTCTAAGGCCTTTGTCTTTCTCTGTAGTTAAATCTTGATTACAGCTGTCAATTTCCTTTGCTGAGAAAATCCTAGGTCAAAATTTTCTCCTCTCTGAAATTTGTACCTTAATTTTTCCAGTTAAATGCTGACTGCCTTTTAGAATATGAAAGTTACAGCTCTTTAAAGTTCACCTGTATCCAATCAACCTCATTATATTTTTATTGTTCCCTGACCCACTTGTTTATAGATAAGTCAAAATGCTGCTACCATGAAACATTTTTTCCAATAGTATCACTACAGCTTAGTATCAGATCCTCTCTAGTTTCCCCTCCACTTATACATTAACTTTGTTAACATATTTCTCTCCATACCTTGATGTTCTAGGAGTTGACTTATTCTTTCATAGACTGTATTGCGTTTATCTAATAATTTAGGGATTAATAAATTTACAATGATTGCTGATTTATAAATCTGTTTTTAAACTTTATTATTTTTAAATAAAACATGAAATCAGAAAACCAATACACAGTTTAATTAATTCTTATAAGGCAAACACCCTTGTAACTACCATCCGTATCAGGAGACTAGAACTTGGCACCTCAGAAATCCTCCACCTGTCTGCTTCCAAACACAACCCTTTCTTGACCCCTCCCCAGAAAGTATCTACTCTTCTGAACTTTTATAGCAGTCACTTCCTTTTTTGTATAGTTTTATCACCCAAGTTTTGAAACTAGTTTTGCCTTTTTGATACATTTTTTTAAGTTTCTCTTACTTTATAGTTTTCTTCCATTTCTTTTCTCTGTCTCATTGTTTCTTTGAAGAAACCACCAGATCATTTGTTCTGCAGAGGTTCTTACAGGCTGGATTTTGCTGATTACTTTTTCATGGCTTTGTTTAGCAAGTTCCCTTGTATTTTCTATAAAGTGATAATTGGATCTAGGCAGTTCATTAAATTATTTTGCTATTTTTGCAAAACTTTTTTTTTTTTTTTTGCATAGGTAGTGGTGCTTCTTTATCCAAAGGTGCATAAAGTGGGGTTTCCTCTTTTCATGATGTTAGTAGTCATTGATGTGTAATGCCTAGATTCATAATTCATTAGGTATTACAGAATTGGGAATTGGGAATTTTAATTCCAGTGTGCCTTTTTTTATTTGTCACAGTACTGTATAAAGAGAATTTTTTCCTTATTTGGTCATCCAGTGGTAGTTTCTTTAGGAAATTCAGACCAAATATTTGTTTTTTCCCTTTATTTACTAGTTTACAAAATTTAAAAATGGCAACGTGGCACCTTCCAAAGGTGACCAGTTTTTTAAAATGGTTTTCATTATGAAATTACAGATTTAAACATATTTTTAAATATGTTTCAGTTCATTCTAGGTGTTTTTCCAGCTTTACTGGAAGCCTTTACAAGTTGGCTTCCAAGTCTTTTTGACACAACTCTAGTAGTCTTTGATACCATCTTGCTAGCTGGTATGGCAAGATTGGCTGGTCTTGTACATTTCTTGCCAGAGACCTGGAGTCAGGCATTTCTCCAAAAAGTCCTGCTTGCTTTTGGTATTTCAAGACCAAAATCTGTGTGTTTAGCTATACTTACTGCTACTGGGTTGGTCATTGTTTCCCAGTCTTTTTAGTTACTAGAGCTAGGAAACATATGTGTAAGTTTGTGTTTGTATATTTTTTTAAGATTAAATGCAGAGCTTCTGGGCAATTATTTAACCTCCTCTAGCATTCTCCCATCCTGAGAATCTTATTTCTCAGCAACACATAAAAGTAGAATATCATAATAATTTGTTTTGTCCCATATTTCACATAAAGTGTTCTTAGGATAACATTAGCATGACATACAATATGATTACTGAAAACAATTTTTACAACTTTTGGTTATGCTTTTTTTTTTTTTTTTTTTTTTTTTTTAAGTTAAGCTGTATCCACATTGTCAGATACCTGTTACATACTGTTTTCTCCTTCACATACCTCACTTAGTTTAGGCTCTCCATTTAAATACATATTTGATGCTTGACGCTAGTTTATATGTCATTGTCTCATCAGTCATTTTTCTTGTCTGAAACATATTCTTTGATTCCTTAAGGAGTTATGAGAACAGTATTCATTTTTTCAGTTTTTACATGTTGATGATAGCTTATCTCTTGTTTTCATACTTGAAAGTCATTGTCTAGATATGAAATCTTTGGCTCACATTTTCTTTAACTTAAATGTATTTACTCCACTTTCTGCAGGAATAAAGAATTGTTTCTGTTACAATCATTTGGTCTTTTTATCTGGATGTACAATGGATATTTTCTTTTTCTTTACAATAATTTACTAGAATATGTCTTAGTATTGATCATTCTGAGCTGCTTTTCCCAGATTCAGGGTGTGTTCTTTCATTATAGAGTAGCAAACTTTTTTTGTTTTTCAGAAAAGTTTCATTGCATTGTAGTTTTTTATATTCTGTTCTCTTGGTTTGGTTTTCTTTTTTGTGGAGACCCCTGTTGTACACATGTTCGAGGTTCGTTTCTTGTTTCTATATTTGTTGCCTTCTCTTGAATTATTTTTTTCTTTCTTCACTTCTATAAAAGTTTTCATTGTCTGTTTCTCTTACAACATTATCTATTGTGTATATTGACTCTTATATTTCTCCTTAGACTTCATCTTAAAATGATTCATTTTATAGCTGATTCCTTCCTGAGTTCCATCAGCTCATTTCTGAGTGTTTCTCTCTCTGATTTATGCTATTCTTTTGTATCTTGTAGCAATATTAAAATGTTTTTAAAATTTGAAATATTAGATAATTTCATCTTTGTGTGTGTGATTTCTTACCATGATTTCTGGTAAGGTTTCACTTCTTGTAGAAGTGTTACTTTACTCCTTATTTATTCTTTTTTTCTTGTAATAACTTTATGTGTGATTTGACTTCAGTCCTTTTCTATTGCTCATTTTTCCATGAAATTGATTTTTCTAAACACTTAGCTTGATTTAAGACTTACTAATTTTATGGTTCTATAGCTCTTTCTTGTATTTGGAAGTGTTAAAAAACATGGCTGCTTCTTTTCTGAGATTTCTTTCCTTTATTCCCTCCCTCCACTTTCAAAATTTATCCTTTCTTAAAGTGTACTATTTGGTATTTTTTAGTATATTCACAGAGAGAGAAACCATTACCACTATCTTATTTTAGAAAATATTTATCACCCCCATAAGAAACACCATACTTATTAATAGAACTCCTCATTCCTCACTTCTTCTAGCCCCTGGCACCCGCTCATCTACCTTCTCTGTCTCTAGATTTGCCTGTGTTGGACATTTAATATAAGTGGAATTAAACCATATATGATCTTTTTGTGACTGGCTTCTTTTACTTAGCATAATGTTTTCTAAGTGCATCATTTTGTAGCATGTATCAGTATAGTCATTTGCTGCATAACAGCGTTTCAGGGCCAGGCACAGTATCTCATGCCTGTAATGCCAGCACTTTGGGAGGCTGACGTGGGAGGATCATTTGAGCCCAGGAGTTTGAGACCAGCCTGGGCAACATAGTGAGACTGCATCAGAAAAAATAAAATAGCCAGGTATGGTGGCACGCACCTGTGGTCCCAGCCACTTAGGAGGCTGAGGGTTGGAGGATTGCTTGAGCTTGAGAGGTTGAGGCTGCAGTGAGGTGTGATTGCACCACTTCCAGCCTGGGCAACAGAGCAAGACCCTATCTCAAAAAATCTAAAACCAAAAAACCGACATTTCAGTCAACAATGGATCGCATGTATGATGGTGGCAATTTCTGTCACCTAGTAACATCATAGACCTTCCAGTGGGACAAGATGTGGAGGTGGAAGATAGTGATATTGATGATCCTAACCCTGTATAGGCTTAGGCTCATGTGTGTGTTTCTGTCAGTTTTTAGCCCCCCCAAAAAATTTAAGTAAACTAAATAAAGATTTAAAATTAAAAAACACTTGTAGAATAAGGATATAAAGAAAGAAAATATTTTTGGACAGCTGTACAACATGTTTGTGTTACAAGCTATGTGTTATTACAAAAGAGCCAAGAAGTTTTTAAGTTTATAAAGTAAAGTAGTTACAGTAAGCTAAGATTAATTTATTATTGAAGAAAAATAATTTAGTGTAGCCTAAGTGTGCAGTGTTTATAAAGTTTGCAGTAGGGTACACTCTACTCACTTACCACGCACTCAACTTCAGTTCTATAATCTCCATTCATGGCAAGTGCCCTGTACAGATCTACCGTATTTTGTCTTTTATAACATTTTTACCGTACTTTTTCTGTGTTTAGATATTTTTGGATATGCAAATGCCCTTCTGTTACAGTTGCCTACAGTGTTCAGTACAGTAACATGCTGTATTGGTTTGTAGCCTAGGAGCCATATACTATTTTTAAAAATTTTTTGTGGGTACATAGTAGGTGTGTATATTTATGGAGCACATAAGATATTTTGATACAGGCAAGCAATGTGAAGTAATAACCTCACAGAGAATCAGGTCCCCATCCCCTCAAGCATTCATCCTTTGTGTTACAGACAATCCAATTACACTCTAAGGTATTTTAGAATATATAATTAAGTTATTGTTGACTATAGTCACCTGGTTGTACTATCAAATAGTAGGTCTTTCTCTATTTTTTTTTTGTACCCATTAACCATCTCCACCTCCCCGGGCCCTGCCTTCGGCTGTTCCTTATAGCCTAGGTGTATAGTAGCGTAAATAACTTAGGTTTGCGAAAGTACACTCTGATGTTCCTACACAGACAAACTTGCCTAACGAGTCATTTCTCAGAACATATCCCCATCGTTAAGTGACACATAACTGTACTTTGTTCCTTTTTATTGCCAAATATTCCGTTGTGTGGATGCACCACATTTCGTTTATCCATTCATCACTTGGTGGATACTTGAGTTGTTTCCACTCTTTGTGGAAACAAATTCCTACTGTGAATAATCCTGTGGTCAGGCCCGGTGGCTCACGCCTGTAATGCCAGCACTTTGGGAGGCCGAGGTGGGCACATCACCTGAGGTCAGGAGTTTGAGACTAGCCTGGCCAACATGGTAAATTGAAACTTCGTCTCTACTAAAAGTACAAAAATTAGCTGGGTGTGGTGGTGGGTGCCTGTGATCTCAGCTACCTGGAAAGCTGAGGTAGGAGAATTGCTTGAACCCAGGAGGTAGAGGTTGCAGTGAGCTGAGATCATGCCATTGCACTCCAACCTGGACGACAGAGCAAGACTCCATCTCAAAATAATAATAATAATAATAATAATTCTCTGAACATTCATGCGCAGTTGTTTACATGGACAGACATGTTTTCAGTTCTCTTGATTATATACTTAGTGGAATTACTGGATCATATGGTAGCTTTATGTTTAACATATTAAGGATCTGCTAAACTGTTTTCCAGAATGGCTACAACATTTTAGAATGTCACCAGCACTATATGAGGGTTCCAGTTTCTCCATCTCCTCAGTAACACTTACTGTCTTTTATTTTAGCTATCCTGGTGAAGTGTTATAAAGTGGAATCTCATTGTAGTTTTTATTTTGCATGACTAACTTTGAGCATCTTTTCATGTGCTTATTGGCCATTTGTGTATCTTCTTTGGAGAAATGTCTATTCAAATTCTTTGTCTCTGGTTGTTTTTTTTTTTTTTTTAATTGAGTAGTAGCATTCCTTTATATATTCTGGATTCAAGTCCCATATCAGATCCATGATTTGTAAATATTTTCTCCTACTCAGTGGACTTATTCTTCACTTTATGGTATCCTTTGAAGCACAGAAATTTTTAATTTTGATGAAGTATCATTTATCAATTTTTGATCTTATGGATCACACTTGTGGTGTCATAAGAAATCAGTGCCTAACCCTAGTCATTACTCCTGTCCCTTCTGCTCTACCCCGCCTGCTCTTCCCAGACATGAATCTGCTACATGAATCCGCTGCGTTTTCCCCTTCGGTACTTGGAGCTTTCTGCGGCCCTTCCCTTCCCCAAGTCTGGCTCTGCTTGTGGTATCCTGCCCTCCTCCCCGTCTGGCCTGCAGCACCAGCACCAAGACTATGCTCTTCTGTTCCTTTTTCAGTCCCTGTGGGCAAGGATGTGGACCTGGAACTCAAGAATGACCTGCATATCTGTGGATCCTTCCATTCTGCGGATCGGTGTCTCAACATCAAATTAACTAACATCAGTGTTACAGACCCTGAGAAATATCCTCACATCTTCATTAGGGGTTTAGTGGTCCAATATGTGCAGTTGCCAGCAGACAAGGTAGACAAAGTTGCTGCAGAATGCAGCAAGGAAGGAAGCCCTATAGCAGAAACAGTGATGGCTCCTCCTTTTTCTCTTCCCTCTTCCATTGCTGACCCATAACCCCAGGTCCCAGCCTAGGACCCCTGACCGTGAATACTTGAAGCAATTTTGTTTCGTTGGTGTTTTTTTTGTCGTTGTTTTAACTAGTGAGTGAGTGTGTGTATGTGTGTGTTTAAGGGATGACTGGATGAGAGGGATAATAGGGAACAGCTCTCCTTGTTGAGAAGGGGAGGATAAGTAGGCTGGGAAACTTCAAAGCCTTCCTAGTCCTCAGCATCTGCCTTTTTCACTACTTCCCTAGAGATGGTACGAGAGTTTCCTAAGAACTTTATAGGGTTAGCTCTTACATTTAGGTCTGTGATCCATTTTGAGTTAATTTTTTAATAGTGTGAAGTGTAGGGGTCCAACTTCATTCTTTTGTACGTGGATATCCAGTTGTCCTCACAGGATTTTGAACTCTTTCCTGCTTTTATCTGGACTTCATTTTCCTTTATCTGGAATGTCCCTGTTCTGCTCTATTTGGATTATTTTCTGAGTTTTTTTTTTCTCTTAGCTTGAAGTTTTACCTGGAAGAGGGATTTGACTGGTTAATTTTAAGAATTCATAGCCACTCATGTTCCTCCTAGACCTTACAGTAGACCTCTTGTACTCACTCACTATTGGAGTGTGCAGATTCCTCCCAGTTCAGCTTCTGTTCAGCATTTTTTTTATATGAGTACTTGTTGGTTATTTTGGAATTTTCAGGACATTGAGATATTCCTCTACTTCCTTCTGCACAGATGCTGATAATTCATGTGGTCTTGTAGTTGTCAGTGGCTTCTTCCTACCCACTTGTATTTTGGGGCTCACGGAGATACTCCATCACCTGGTTTTACTGTAGCTGTTGTAAACAGGTTTTGGTTTGACCTTCCTAGTTAGTTGCTCTGTATGTTTTTATGGAGAGAGTTGAGAAAATTCGTAAATTACACCAATGTCTGTACCATCTTTCAAGAATCCTCATAATTATGTTTCTTAATCTTGACATTGACATTTTTTCCCCTTTCCTCACTAGATACTCTAAGGTTAGTTATATGTTAGATAATTTATTAAACTAAAATACAATAAGTTAGATAGGTATAGATGTATAGCTGTTTATATATACTATGTACTAAAACTAACGTGTCTCTCAATAAATCTTGATATCATATATTTTGATACATAATCAATTCCCTAATTTTGGAAATATGGCTATTTTGTTAAAAACTTCCCCTGTCAGGGTGAAGATATCTAATGAATGTTAATAGTTCCTGTATTGTGTGTTTGTATATACACACACACATTTTCTCTCTCTCTCTCAGCTTTTGTACCCAAAGGGTGGTTACAGTTTTCAGTTGAATAAAAATATTTCTTTTTAAAAAGTTTATTTCTAAAAGTCATTATTGAGGTTGAGGCAGTTATCTTTTTTTTTTTTTTTTTTTTTTGAGACGGAGTCTCACGCGGTTGCCCAGGCTGGAGTGCAGTGGTGCGATCTCGGCTCACTGCAAGCTCCGCCTCCTGGGTTCCCGCCATTCTCCTGCCTCAGCCTCCTGAGTAGCTGGGACTACAGGCGCCCGCCACCACGCCCGGCTAATTTTTTGTATTTTTAGTAGAGACGGGGTTTCACTGTGGTCTCGATCTCCTGACCTTGTGATCCGCCCACCACAGCCTCCCAAAGTGCTGGGATTACAGGCTTGAGCCACCGCGCCCGGCCGAGGCAGTTATCTTGAAGAGGATCAGTTCCAAAGTTATTTTCTATTTAATAGAGTAAATTCGAAGATTAAGCTGTAAATGTTTGCTGGTAGCTTATGCATTCATATATATCTTTTTGTATTTATGGAAGAAAAGGTATTGAAGCCCTGTTCTCGGGGCATTTTCTGCCTCTTATGTTTAATACATTTTTCTAATAACTAACAAAATTTTTGTATGCTTACAAAAATAATAGTCATGTACATTAATGGAAGAAGAAATCAAAGGCTTCTATGTCTTTTTTATGGTTACTTGTCAGCAATTGCCATTTTAATATGCTTTGGAGTCATACCTTATAAAACCTGCCTAGGATAGTAACCCCACAAATAAACTTTCTGAGTCTAGTTGAAAATTAAAGTGTTGATAATGACACTTTGGCCAGGTACGGTGGCTCACTTATGATCGCAGCACTTTGGAAAACTGAGATGGGCAGATCACGTTAGAGGCCAGGAGGTTGAGAACAGCCTGACCATCATGGCAAAACCCCGTCTCTACCAAAAAATACAAAAATTATCCAGACCCGGTGACGTGCACCTGTAGTCCCAGCTACTTGGGAGGCTGAGGCATGAGAGTCGTTTGAACCTGTGAGGCAGAGGTTGCAGTGAACCAAGATTGTGCCACTGCACTCCATGTTGGGCAGTAGAGCGAGACTCTGTCTCAAAAAATAAATTTAAAAAATGTTGATAATGACACTTTGGTTTCTACCCCCAGAGATGTTTCTCTTTTGGTTCCTGGTAAAGAATGCTGATCTAGGAATCGGCAGACCTGGGTTCAGTTCATTTATAACACGACATCCTGACTTTCCTATTTATTTGCTCAGTTGGCTTCTGTGGTTGTGGTAATTTCCCTTGTCCATGAAGTGAGAGGGTTAGAGTACATGGACAGTAATAATTTTTTTTTAACAAGGATTCTTTAATTCTGTAGTGAGATAATCATATTTAATTCATCTTTTTCTTTAGCAGCCAGAACTTATTTTTAAATACTTATTGTATCAGTAAATTGTGATTATTATTGATAGTGTAGAGACCATTGAATAATTGAAATGATATAACAATATAGTAAGGCATAGGTGACAAGGAGATATTTTTGTCCTTCATTTGTTAATAATGGAATTCATATGTGTTTTAATAAATGATGTTTCCCATTGGTCATGATGACCAGTGTTTATTTTTATTACTATATACTTACTGGGCATTTATAGGTTTTATAAATTATGCAGCTAATGGAAGTTGTAGTTTGAAGGAAGACTGCTCTGTGAAGACAACTTGGAATATCTAACTTTTGTATTGCTAGGTACATGTTGGATATATTTTTATAAAGCATTTTGTATTCAGTGAATATCAAGCTAAAAAGATATGTATAATTTATTCAGTTTTTTCATTTTAGGGTTAAGTGCATGCCTGAATTATAGAAACCTTAATTAGAAAGCAAACTTAGCACAATTATTAAATACTTATTGAAAGAAAAAATATTTTAAGATATGAATTCTCTATTACACTTCATCCTAATTTGGAGATAACTTAGACACCAAGGTTAGGATTCTTAGTCATGTCATTTTTATAAATAGAGTTCTAATTTTTGCTCAGAGCAGATAGCTCTCCTTCACATTATGCCTGACTCGAGTGTAATTCTTGGTATTCAAAAAGAGTAAAGAGAAATTATAACTTGTCAATATCAATTTGGGTAATACATTTTGGGTAATAACACGTTTGAGTTAATTTATAAGGAAAGCCTAGGACACTGTTCTATGTGGCATTGTTGAATATCTTTCTAGGAAACTCATCTGTAGCACGCTAAAGGAGCCCTATCCTTTAGATAAGAAAGCCACAGATAAGAATGCCTTACAATTTGTTTAATATTTTACATTTTACTAACAGTTTACACATTTATTACTCGTTTGCTCTTCACAGCAAACTTACATTGGCTGAGATTTATTAGATTCATACGTAAGTGGTTTTCTTTTCGAGCAATGCGATTGGTATGGTATTTTTAATCTTGATTTCTAATGTTTGTTGCTGGTGTATAGAAACATAATCAGAGTTTGTATTTTTATCCAGTCCCGTGACCTTACTGAATTCACTTATTATTTCTAGAAGTGTGTGTGTGTGTGTGTGTGTGTGTGTGTGTGTGTGTGTGTGTGTGTGTGTATAGATTCATTGGGATTTTCTGTGTAGACATCATGGGGACAGTTTCTAACCTCTGTGCCTTTTATTTTTCTTTTTTTCTTTTCTTTTCTTTTCTCTTTCTTTCTTTCTTTCTTTGTTTGTTTGTTTCTTTCTTTCTTTCTCTTTCTTTCTCTCTCTCTCTCTCTTTTCTTCTCCTCCTCCTCTTCCTGCTCCTCTTCCTCTTCCTCCTCCTTCCTCCTCCTTTCTCCTTCCTCCTCCTTTCTCCTTCCTCCTCCCTTCTCCTTCCTTCTCCCTCCATCCTTCTTCTTTTTTTTTTTCTTGCTTATTGCACTGGCTAGAGTTTCTACTGGTAAGAGCATATGTTCTTGTCTTGTTCCTGGTCTTAGGGGAGGCACATTCAATCTTTCTTCATTAAGTATAATGTTAACTGTAGGGTTTTTGTAGACGTTCTTTATGAGGTTGAGGAAATTTTCCCTACTTCCATTTTTCGGAGAATTTTTTTGATTACTGTTGAATTTTGTCAGATGCTTTTTTTGAGTCCACTGTTACGATTCTGTGAGTTTTCTTCTTTATCCTGTTACTGTGGATTACACTGATTGTTTTTCAAATATTGAACCAAACTTTGCATCTTGGAATAAATCCTACTTAGTCATGGCATATAAATCTATTTATATATTGCTGGATTCTATTTTCTAATATTTTCTTAAGGATTTTTACATCTGTATTTGTAAGCAATATTGATCTGAAGTTTTCTTTTTTGGTACTGTCCTTTTCTAGTTTTGGTATCTCGGTAATACTGGCTTCGTAAAAATCAATTGGGACATGTTCTCTCCTATTTTGTGATGGAGATTATGTTGAATTTGTGTTCATTCTTAAACATTTGGTAGAATTTCCCAAGGTTGCTTCCAACCTCCAACAAACATTTGATCTGCTTCTTGTTACCATAAATTAGATTTGACTTTCCTCAAATTTCTTTATAACACAACATTTTACAGTGTGTGTGTGTGGATACACATGGACTGTTTTGTGTCTGGCACTCATTTCATTCAACAAAATTTTTGAGATTCATCTTTGTTGTATACATCAGTAGTTTACTCCTTTTTATTACTGAGTGGTATTCTGTTGTGTGGTTATGCTACAAATTGTTTATCCATTCACCTGTTGATGGACATTTGAGCTTTGTTCAGTCTTTGGCTGTTACAAAGTTGTAGTCAAGTCTTTGTGTGGACATAAGCTTTTTTTCTGTTTTCCTTTTTTTTCCTTTGAGACAGAGTCTCGCTCTGTCACCCAGGCTGGAATGCAATAGCGTAGTCCCCGCTCACTGCAACCTCCTCCTCCTGGGTTCAAGCAGTTCTCCTGCCTCAGCCTCCTGAGTAGCTGAGACTACAAGCATGCACCACAACACCCGACTAATTTTTGTGTTTATAGTGGAGACGGGTTTTCATCATGTTGGCCAGGCAGGTCTCGAACTCCTGACCTCAGGTGATCCTCCCACCTCAGGCTCCCAGAGTGCTGGCATTACAGGTGTGAGCCACCGCACCTGATCTTCTTTTTTGTTTTTGAAACAGAGTCTTGCTCTGTCACCCAGGCCGGAGTGCAGTGGCTTCATCTTGGCTAACTGCAGCCTCTGCCCCTCAGGTTCAGGCAGTTCTCCTGCCTCAGCTTTGAGTAGCTGGGATTATGGGTGCATGTCACCGGCTGCCGTTTTGTTTGTTTTTTTCATCACGTTGTGCTTTGTGAAGCACAGCAATGGTAGCACTTTTTAAAAAATGATTTTTAGTTCTTAAATTTTTAATTACAGTGTCAATAATGTGGGATTTGGACATAGAGCCTCCAGATACTTGATACATGTTTACATGAATGTTTCTTTTCAGGGGAAATATGTTTCAAATTCTAGACAACAATTGGATAGTCAGTTTGTTTTTCACCTCTAGAATGGTCATTCACATGTGGCCCAGATTAGTTGCTACAGTGAGACAGAATCCTGCAGTGCCTTTTCTCTTCTGGTGTTATGCGTTCCAAGCTGACCTATTTAAAATACTGTTGTCAAAGACAGTTGTAATCCTCTTTAAGTACTTGGTTATTTAGAATTCCAGTTACATTTTTTTCTTTTAGTAGCCCAGGAATAGCTTTTATTTTTTGCATTGCTATGAAGTTTCCTGAATACTAGTGACTAATCATCAGTTGTAAGTTAAAGCAGTGGTTTCATATATATATATATATATATATATATATGAAATATATATATATATATATATATATATATATATATATATTTCCACTCAAAAATTGACTTTTCTTTGCTATTCCACAGTACCTTCTCCAGGCAAATTCCGTTCCCCTGCAGCACCATCTCCTTTGGCTCTTCGGCAACCAGTGAAAGCATTTAGTAACCATGGCTCTGGTTCTCCTGGTAGCCAAGAAATAACACAGCTCACACAAACCACCTCCTCACCTGGGCCTCCTGTGGTTCAGAACACAGTCTCCGCAAATCCTCCCAGCAATATCAACAGCGCTACTCTAACCAGACCCGCAGGGACAACTGCAATGAGAAGTGGCTTGCCCAGACCCAGTGCCCCTTCTGCTGGGGGCATACCAGTGCCTCGCAGCAAACTTGCACAGCCTGTTCGCAGGTAAGTGGCAAATGTTCTGTTTCAGCATTCTTGAGTACCTGAAAGTGGATAGACTGGAATTAATTAGCTTCATCTCTATGTTTGATGGTAAACAGAAAGTCATGGTGGATTCCCACCAGAGTTTTAATACAATTTGAATAAAACATTACTACATTGTTTTAAAGAAATCCTCATTTGGGACTTTTACCATTTTGGTTCAGATTAAATGTGTCCAGTTGCCTAACATGATTAAGCATCTCAGAGGACCCCTAGAAAAAAATTGGTTAGAACCACTCAATTTGATTGTGATATTCATTCATTTTGAATAGAATTATATTCAATGAAGATGATAAAGGTATGTTAGAATATAGAGTGATATTTAAGATAAAACTTAGAGCTACTAAGACTGAGTATAATCTATAAGCATGGTTTTCAAACCCTTATTGTACAATTCAGAATTATCTATGAGATTTATATAAATGTAGGGTCTAAGTTTTACCCTCAGAGAGTCTAACCTATTTAATGAAATTAAGTAATTTGCCTAAGGCCACATAGCTAATAAAACTATGAGTTCCAAGTATGTCTGACTTCGGAGCTCTTTTAATCACTGTTCCATGCTGCCTTTCTAGTGATGCTGACACTGAGCTTCTAATATCACATTCATCATTCTGCCTCTCAAAATAATAAGTAAATGATAAGGTTGGTTGTCTATGTGCTTGAGAAAAGGTGAGACCATCTTTTCCCTTCTTTGATCTAGTAACTATGTTAACAAAATGGGAAGTCATCTGTTGTCCAGTAAAACTTGGAAGTTGTGAAAATGCAGAGTGTTGGGAGGTTGTACTAGTACCTGTTTAGAGCTTTTGCCTTGGTACAGCCTTCATGGGATCATGATGCCACCTGAAGAGTAATTAATATATGTGTGAGATAGTATGGTAATATTTCATAAAGACATTTATCAAATTTTAATTACAAAATTGCTTTATTTCAGATCCTTGCCAGCTCCTAAAACCTATGGTAGCATGAAAGATGACAGTTGGAAAGATGGCTGTTATTGACCAACAAAGACAAGAATGCAGAAGTCCACGGCTTCATGGATACCCTTCACCAGGCTGAAAAACAACTGTTATATGCAGACTGTTCAGATAAGACTCTTGGGATTTATAAAATCCCAGCCCTCTCTGTCTTAATTAGCACAAACTGACAGAGATCATCAAACAGCACTTTAATGACATTTAACATCAGATGTGTTTGGTAATCATACAATCACTCTCCATAGAATCACTTTTAGTTTTGTTTAATAGAAACTAGGTTGATTTTTTTAACATATTTGACAGAGGCCAATATCTGGGCAAATACTTAATGGATGCCAAAGAGAAATGCCCATTTGTAAATGAGAAAAATGCCCATTTGTGCACAAGAAAATGGTGAATTCAAGCTATCCAAAACTTCACATTCAACCTAATTTACTGTATAAATAGTATCAATAAATATTTGTGTTAATGAGAACTAATATTCTGACTAATTATCTAAAGTGTTTCACTAGTACACCAGGAAACTACAGATTGAGATTAGGGGGTGGGAGGAAAGAAACCTGGGCTAGAGATTTAAAACATTCCTAAATTTGGGAGAATTTCAGAAATTATTTTTGCAGATTCATTAGAAAAATTGTCATTTAATCTTAAGTTTTGGATGTAGCTCACGTATCACCACCACCAGATAGTGTTACAGCACGCATCCATCATGTTGCATTGACACATCGAACTTCTGTGTGTTTGTTTTGATTGCCAAAAGGGCTTAATATCAGTTGTACAATCTTTCTAAACTTTATAGTTCCTGGCTCAGGAAAGATGGCCTTTGCTATTGAAGCCAACTTCTTCGCATGCTGTTATCTTTACAGAACTAAGAGATCTTGTTTCTATTAGCAGGTTTTCATGATAGGAAAGAACAAGTAGTGTGTGTCTTTATTCTTGATACACCACCACCTCAGTGCTTACAACCTGGAACAAAACCATACAATGAGAGAGAGGGGGAAAAAAATCTATGCACTTAACCTACAAAATCTCTGGTGATGACAGTTGTATTGTTGCTATTACATGGCATAATGATCTATTATGTGGTAGGAAAATATAGCCTGCTAAATCCTACTTAAGTTGATCCACTTTAAACTGAGTAACCGTATAAAACATCTATTGAAAATTCTTTCCCTTTTGACTTAGATTCTGCCTTATATTAATTTTTGCATTTTTGGTAACAAACCTACTACATATGACTCTAACCTGATAAATACTTGGTCTCTAATGGCTCTTAATAAATCCTTGAAATCACCTATTTCAATTTTATCAGACTATTACCAGAGTAAAACTTCCTTCTGTAGCAGGCCTCTCATTTTTTATTATGAGGTCTGTTTTTAAATCCTTAATTTGAACAGCTCTAAGATATTGTCACTTAGGTCATCTAAAAACTTTTAGATATTTGAACGTAAGTTCATTTCCTGTTCATCAAAGACATTCCGTAAGTTGGCAAAAGAAATTGGAAGAGAGAAAATGGAAGGCTTGATATTCATGATGGCATTAAGGTTGATAGGTTGAAAGAATGATAAAAACTTAAAACCAGGACCTCCATTCTGTCATGACTGACACCATGGTAGTCTGTCAACTTGACCAGTGGAAAGTCATTCATTTAGCACAAGCAGCTGGAGATTGAAACTGCCAGTACTATGTATTTGGTGTATAACGCAAAGAAGAAACTTTATCCTTGAATTTGAGGGTGATGGGGTGGGTCAGGAAAGGATGGCGCAGAATTCTACATGATAATGAACTAAAAAATGTTGCTTTTCAAAGGAAGATAAAGCATCTTCTTTTGGGAGGGGGGTATCTCATGTCTAAGTAAGTAAAAAAAAAAGAACTAGCTACTGTCTCTTTTAAAAACCACGTACAAAAGCAAAACAAGTCTCAGTTTTCAGTGCAACATTTCAAAAAATATATATGCTGCAATCTAATAATTGAAAGGAATTTTACCTATTACGAAACACATTACATTTTTTAAGTTAGATAATCAGTTTCAAAAGAGTATTCAGGTTATTTAACTTTGTTTTGAAATGGCTGCATCAGAAAAAAATGTCTATTTTTTTTAATTAAAATATTTCATCACTTGTTAAAACGTATTTTGGATCTGAGTTTGGTAAAGTATTATTTTACGTGCTTTTGTACTACCACAGACTGTTGACTTTTAGTTTCCTAAAGAGAAAAATTGCCTTTTTACTAGAAAGCCTTTGTATATCGCAATTTTTCTGTTTGGGAAAATCTAAGGATTTACTGTGGTTAGTCTTACAGAAGAAATGTGGATTTGATAAACTAGTGCCTATGATTTTAACTTATGTTTGATATATAGTAGTAAGGGTTTTATGAATGTTGATTATTTTGTGCCAACAGCCCAGAATTGTCACTTACGTGTAAGCAGAAAACAATGAGCTCTGCTTCCAAAGTTATTTAATTTTCTCAGTGTTTGAATGTTATTTTTTGTAAGTGTGTTAATAAAAGTGTAAAGAATTGGAAAAAAATATAAATATTCTTAACTCAAGCATTTGCTGGATCATTTTTCTACAAAACTTGTTTGTATAATATAAAACACTCTCTGAAGAGTTGACTTTTTTTCAGTTTCGTATCCTGGAAATCACATTTTGTAAAACTGGGGACCATTCATAATTGTCAGATACTTTTTAAAATTATCTCAATACATCACTTTTATAAGAAAAAAAGTTTTTTTGAAAGAAAATTAGATACATATGTGGCCCCAGATGTTTGTATAACTCTAGAATGATCTAGACTATGTATGTTTAAATTAACTTTTTATTGAATGTACAGGTGTCCATTTTTGACGTTACGCATGGTCCTTTTAGATCACATGATGTTTGATTTGCAAACATTTCTATAGCCGAACTTGTATATGTGGTTGCCTCCTTAATAAACAGCCTGACCATAATGTTTATTATTAAATTTATATATTTTTTAATTGTTTAATTAATCTCTGGATATAGTAAGATTCCTTTTTTTCTCTCATTTGCCTACACTTGGTTTTAATAAATTGTTCAGTTGAGTTTTTCTTTAAACACAGAAACCCAAATCATATTGCCCTTTCAGGCTTAGTCTTCATGGGGTTGGATTTATGTCTTACATTTTCTCTGTCAGAGTTACTTCATTTATGGATTTTACTTGGAGGAAATTTATAGTTTACTCTAAATTGATTTGTTCTTGGAACTTTTTCACCTGCTGTGAATTGATATCTAGTTAGAAAAAGCTAGCATTTGCCTACATCATAACTATATATGATATCTAGTTAGAAAAAACAAGCAAAAAGCTATTGCGAGTTTCCAAGAGGGACGATTAATGTATTTTCATGCCAAATGCAAATATTTAGGTGATCACGTATATTTTTTCTTGTATGAATGGAAAAATCAAGAACTGTACACTGTTTAATGAATTCTCCATATTCCTTTAGGAGATATTTGCTTTGCAATTACATGTTACAATTAGAATAATTACCATTAAAATAATATTACATGTTACAATTAGATTAATACTGATGAGAGGGGGGAAAAAAGACACCCTTCTGTTTTTTTCTCTCAAGCCAGTCTAAAGACTTGAAGAGCCATTTAAAATTAAATGTCACTATACTTGTATTATAAATCAATACATGAGAAATTTAAATCTGTTACATACTCAGTGCAACAGAAGGACCCATATGGAGGTTCAACCACTAATGTATTTTGAATGATCCTAAATATAAGTCTTGGGTGGCTAAATTGGCCCTCTGCTTACCAGTCTGAAAATGAAACCGATTATACTCATCGGCCTTATTTGCTGTAATACAAATTGGTTAAAAACTGTGTTAACTGAATGCCAGTTTCAAACAAATTATCTACATTAAGTCATCTTAATGTTTTCTCTTTAAAAGTAAGAAAAAAATCTTTTTCTTCTGATTTCAAAAGCAATAGAAACTCATTGCTGTAGAACATAAACTAAAAATATTAAAAAGTATAAAGGTGAAAAATGATAGTTGCCTGCAGTCCCATCATCCGGAAATATTGAAGTACTGTCCTTCACATGGTTGTAACATGTTAAGTGGAAGGGTAGGTCTTTTTTTTTTTTTTTTTTTTTTTTGTTTAATGAGAAAATGTTTCTTTTAAATAAATGTTTCTTATGTAAAAATGTTGACATGTGTTTGCTTTTGCACAGAAGTATACATGAACTGCTATTGAAAGCTTGGCATATATCTTAATTCCTGATTTTAGATATTTCTTAATAATAGTATCATATGTATTGTTTGTGTTGTTTATAATATTAATTGGTTTTTTACAATTTATACTTTTTTTTTTTTTTAAAAGAATCTTGCTCTGTTGCTCAGGCTGGTGGAGTGCAGTGACATGATCTCGGCTCACTGCAACCTCTGCCTCCTGGGTTCAAGCAATTCACCTGTCTTAGCCTCCCAGGTTGCTAGGACTACAGGCGCATACCACCATGCCCAGCTAATTTTTGTATTTTTAGTAGAAACCGAGTTTCACCATGTTTGTCAGGCTGGTCTCAAACTCCTGACTTCAATTGATCCACCCACTGTTGTACCTGCTGTTGTATTTTTACCTGCTGTGGTACTACCACAGACTATTGACTTTTAGTTTCCTAAAGAGAAAAACTTCTTTTTTTCTTTTTTTAAGAGATCAGGTCTTACTATTTTGCCCAGGATGGTCTCGAACTGCTGGGCTCACGCGATTCTCCCACCTCAGCCTCCCAAAGTGCTGGGATTATAGACATGAGCCACCATGCCCAGCTTCTACATACTGAAATTTGAGAAATATATAGTAAATTATAAAGAAGAAAAAGTACTTAATAGGTAGTCAGCCACTTAAATTTGAAGATAATGTATTTGTTTCTTTTTCCTTCTAAAATTGTAATCATTTATGCTTGACAGTTAACTTTTTCCTAAGTCTGAATTCATAACTACCATGATTTAGATGGATTCTGCTGCTACAAAAAGCCATTTAGTTCTGGAAAGATTATGTAAATATTCTAAACCTTTTCCAAACTGTATTATTTTAATCCTTCATATCATATCCTTTATTGATACTTGAATGCTCCCCAACACCGCCCCTGCCTCCCATCTACCACGAATTGACAGTATTGATTGAGTACAATGCCAGTTTTAAAATACCTTTAAAGAAATAACAGGCGCAACCAAATGAAGAGTTAAACTAGTCTCTGGTAGAGTTCTTAAACTTGGTCACCTGAAGGGCTATTAAAACAGATTTCTGCACTGTACTCCTGAGAGTTTCCAAGTCCCAAAATTCTAGGGATAGGGTTCCCAGGGCAGGTCAGGTGCACATTACTGGACTAATTGACTGTGGCTAGAGGATTGGGGTTAAGGTAGAACACTAGCTATGGTTTCCTACTGTGAAAATCATATGGATGGAATGGGGAAAGACCATTATCCCTGAGGGTGGTACTGTCCCCAGAAAGTAGGCAAGGTCTTAAGCAAGCAATACAGTAGGTGCACATCACAAATGTCTCAGTGCATATTACATAAAATGATTATACCACGTCAGTGGTCACTGACCTGGAGGAAACATTTGTAGTAAGAAGAGAAGTTTCTGGTAGTATTTGAGCTTCTGGCTCAATTGTTCATGAGGTTCTGTATTATTCCTGTCCGTGGATTCCACTAGGCATCTTGGTATGCTCTTTAAAGATGCCCCTTAGTACATTGACCAGTTTAAGTAGGGTTCTGTCATTTGCAAACAGAAGGAAGAGGTAATTTTTCAAACGTTTTTAAAATTGATACATTAGGTACAGAAGAGTTCGTGCAACTCAAATGGTCAGCTCAAGGAATTAAATTACTACATGTGTGATCACCATGTAGACAAGAAATAGAATGTTCACAGCACCCCAAAAACTCTCCTAGTGTCATTTGACAATCACTACTTCCTTCCTCCTCTACAAAGATAACAGTTACTGACTGGGTGGGGTCACTCACACCTGTAATTCCAGCACTTTGGGAGGCTGAGGTGGGAGGATCACATGAGCCCAGGAGTTCAAGACCATCCTGGGCAACATAGTGAGACCCCCATCTCTCAGAAAAAAGTTAACAGCTATTCTGACTTCTAACGTTGTAAAGCATCAATGCATTATACAACATCTCAAGTCAACATGGTCTGCCTATAGGTCAATACTCAGTAAAATTATAATGGAACTGAAATATTTCTATCACCTAGTGACATAGCCCAATGCATTCATTACTCACATGTTTGTGCTGATGCTGGTATAAACAAGCCTGCTGCGCTGCTAGTCATAGAAGTATAGCGCATAATACTTGATAATAAAGAACTTTGATACTGGTTTACATATTTACCATACTTTGTTATTTTAGAATGTACTCCTTATTTTTAAGTGAACAGCCTCAGGCAGATCTTTCATGAGATATTCTAGAAAACATTGTTATGATAGGAGATGACTGCTCCATGTATTTTGTTACCCCTGAAGACCTTCCAGTGGGACAAATGTGGAGGTGGAAGACAGTAATATTGATGATTTTGACCCTGTGCAGGCCTAAGCTAATGTGTGTGTTCATGTCTTAGTTTTCAACAAAAAAATTGTTTAAGGAAAAATGTTTATAGAATGAGATATAAAGAGAATAATTTTGAACAACCATACAATGTATTTTAAGCTAAGTATTATGAAAGAGTCAAGAAGTGAAAACTATAAGTGATAAGATAAAAACCTTGCAGTAACCTAAGGTTCATTATTAAAGAAAAAAATTTATAAATTGAGTGTAGCCTAAGTACAGTGTTTTATAAGTATAGTAATGTTCTAGGCCTTCACATTCACTCACCGACCCACCTCAAGCAACTTGCAGTTCTGCAAGCTCTGTCATGTTAAGTGTCCTTTACAGGTATCTCATCTTTTACCTCTTATACGGTATTTTCACTGTACTTTTTTTATGTTTAGATATGCAGATACCACTGTGCTACTGTCGCCTACAATATTTAGTGCAGTTAAATGTTGTACAGGTTTGTAGCCTAGGGCTATATCATATTGCCTGGGTGTGTAGTGGGCAGTCATCTAGGTTTGTGTAAGTACACTCTCATGTTCCCACAAGGGTGAACTCAGACCTACCAATGCATTTCTCAGAATGTATCTGTGTCAAGCGACACATGACTGTAATTTAGTTTTGCCTACTTTTGAACTTTATATAAGTAAAACCATACAATTTGTATTTTTTCTTCTTTGAAGGCTAATTTTTTCTTTGAAAGCTAAAAATGATTTTCTCTTAGCCACTAAACAAAAATAATGTGAGATTCACCCATGTCGCTGATGTCATTGTAATTTGTTCATTTTCATTGCTGCTGTAATATGCCATTGTATAAATATATCACAGTTTGTCCATTCTCATGTCAAGGACAGTTGTGGTGTTTCCAGTTTGGAGCTCTTAAAGTAATGCAGTTTTGGATTTCAGTATAGTCAAAATGACATAAGTCCACTGAAGCGTCTCCCACTGACTAAAAATTCTGTACAAAATGTAGAAGACAACTGAGAACACTGGGGGTAGGGGTGGGGGGTAGCAGTAGGATAGAAGACAGAGTCAAACCTGCAGAAAAGACCCATACAGGGGTGAACTTCTCATTTCTCCCCTCTTCTTTCTTGACCCTGATCCAAGGGAGGGCACCCAGAAGAGCTGTCACAGAGGCACCTCTGGCAGATTAAACTTTGAGGAAAAACCCAAAAGATCAGCAAAAGGAGTTCCTGGAAGCTAGAGAACGTCAGGGGAAATCCCCAGGTTTTTATGTTTTCTCTCATGGCTTGCCGTGGGTAAGCCCTCAGGTAAGCTGTGCTAGCAAGTGGTGCCAACAGTTAAAATGGATGGAAGCACTCTCTCTGGGCAAAGGAAATGGGAAAAGAGCCTTTGCAGTCTTGAAGACTGTGGAGGTCATCTGGATTTTTCTCTATTTACTCTCTGTTCTGAGGGTGGCCTGAGGAGTGGGAACTGCATAGTAATAGTGATGGAACTAAAATTCCAAGCAAAACCCTTGTTTCTGGTCAGAGGACAGAGGAATGGGCTGTCTTAGGGCATGATGGGGAAAACCAGAGAGAACAAAGCAGAAGGAATCCCTTTTTTGTATGTGTTAATTAGTACAAGCTCTAAGCTTACATACTTAGGACAGACCCACAGCAGCGCAGCAGAGGCTTTAGGAACTAACGTACAATTTAAACCACTGGCCAAGACACAGATTACTGAGCAGTACATGTTAAGATTGATCCAATATAATATCACCCTTTGAAAACAACTGGGAACCACAGCCACAGAAGATGGCAGAAAACTTTCAGTATGAACCTATATGGGTTTATTGTTAAACAAAAATCAACATTCTCCAGAATATTTTGACAAGACCTAGAGTAAATTATAATATTCAGAATGTGCAGCATTTAATCTAAAATTACCTGGCGTACAAAGAACCAGGAAAATGTGATACATTCTCAAGAAAAAAGACATGTCAACACCAATATGATCCAGATGTTGGACTTACCAGTTTTAAGGCAGCTATTATAGCGTGGAATAGCACTCTTAGGAAAGATAGAAGTCCTCAGGAGAGTAGAAAAAATAAGAACCAAATAGGAATTTTAGAACTGAAAAGATATGTAAAGGTATTTAAATTTGATGGATTCAACAGCTGACTGAAGATGGCAGAAGAGCCAAGAAGTGGAAGACAGCAATACCATTTATTCAGTCTGGAGAACAGAGAGAGAAAAAATTCAAAAAATGAGCAGAGCCTCAGAAACCTGAGGGCAATATTGAAGGTCTAACAGTTGCGTTATTGGAATCCAATGGTAAATTGGCTCTCAAAAGGTTCTTACTTGTATTGTTTTCCAGTGTCCAAGTGCATCCATTTGGGTATTCTCTGTTGTGAAGTCTCTTTCAAATCATTTGTCTGATTTTACATTGAGGTGTCTCTCTTACTAATTTGTAGGAGTTCTATAGGTATTGTGGAGATAGATAGATAGATAGATAGATAGATAGATAGATAGATAGATAGATAGATAGATAGATAGTTTTTAGTAAAGTTGTTTGTAACCCTTTTTAATGAATGCAGGATCTGAAGTGATGACCCCTTCATTCCATGTGTTAGTATTTGGATCTCTCTCTGTCACCTTTCCTCCCTCACTCTTTCCCCTCCATACCTCTTATCAGTTCCACCAGGGGTTTCTTAAGTTTAGTCTTGTAGTTATTAATTTGTTGTGTCCCAGGACCCAGTCCTTGGTCCACCTCTCTGTCTACTCTGTCTACACTCTTGCAGTGTTTCATGGCTTAGAAACCATTTGTTGTATGTCTGGAGACCCCAGACTCACATACCAAACTGCCTTCTCAGTGTCTTCATTTGGATATTAGACAGCTCAGAGTGTACCTGTGCAAAGCTGCAATTCTGATCTTGCAAACCTGCTTCATTCATCTCAGCTAATAGCAATTTTGGAGTCATTCTTTGTATCTCTTATCCCTCACTCACTCTCTTGCTCTCTCTCCATACACACCTAACCAATCTGTAAATAAATCTCATTGATTCTACCTTCAAAATATATACAGACTCCAACCATTTCCTTGCCTCAACCCTCACTCCCACACAGCCACAAGTGATCCTTTTAAAATGTAATTCAGTCATGTCAAACCTCATCTCAAATCCTCCAGGGGCTCGCCAAGTATTTATTGTAAAAGCCAAAATGTCTATTGCTCCCCCCACTTATTTCTCTGGCATTATCTCCCTCACTCCACTCCATTTCAGCTTCCCTGGCTCCTGGCTCCTGGCCTCAGGCACATTCCCACCAGAGACCCAAGAAACCACTGCCTGTTTCCTCTGCTGAGACGCTCTTTGCCCCAGATGCCATTATGTCGAGTCCCTTACCTCCTTCAAGTCTGCTCATGCGTCACCTCCTCAGTGAAAATTGTGACTCAGCCCCTCCCCCAGCTTCTAATCTTTTTTTTTTTTTTAACCAAACTCTCTTTTCCATAGCACTTATCACCTAGCATCCCATATAATTAACTCATTATTATGCCAACTTTCTCTTCTCCCTCCACGCGGCACACACACCCACACACACCCGCATGTGTGTATACCATATATGGTTCTTGGAGGCAGAGATCATTTTTGTTTATCAATTCTTGGCAAATACTTAGACCAGTGCCTGGCACATGGTAGGCACACAAATATTTACTGAATGAAAGCATTGCTGTTGGGAGTCTCTAGAGAGCAACTTGAAACACTTAACAAAATTTAAAACATACCTTTGGCCTGGCTACAGTGGCTGGAGGATTGCTTGAGGCCAGAAGTTTGAGACCAACTTAGGCAACATAGTAGACCCCATCTCTACAAAAAATAATAATAATAATAATAAAGAATGTACTTTGGATCCAGTGATTCTACTTCTAATAATCTATCTTACGAATATACCTGCATATGTGCTTGTATAGATAAGAATACAAGAATATGTATTATAGTATTATTTGTGGACAAACAAGGCTGGACTTAAATGTCCCTCAATAGGAAACTGGTTAAATTATGAAACATTCACTGAAATATTAGGCACCCATTACCAAGATCAAGATATAACTCTATGTAATGATGTGGAAAGACACCCATGATACATCATGAAAAGTAAAAACAAGGTGCCAAAGATGCCATTTGGAATAAAAAGGTTTGTGTGTCGTGTTTGCTCTGTTAGCAATGACTGCCTCTGAAGGGATACAAAAGAAACAGGTAACTGGTTACCTGTGAAGAGGGGAGTGGGAGACACAGCTAACAGTGGTAAGAAGATAAGGAACCAGCATTTTACCTGAGTATTTTAATTCTTTTTTTTTCTTTTCTTTTTTTTAGAGGCAGGGTCTGTTGCCCAGGCTGGAGTGTAGCGTGATCTTAGCTCACTACAGCCTTGAACTCCTGGGCTCAAGCGATCCTCCCACATCAGCCTCCTGAGTAGCTGGGACTTAGGGGTGCACACCACCCCACCTAGCCCCGTTTGAATTCTTTATCGTATCCATATGTATACGCACTGCTTTTTCAAACAGTAAAAGAGAAATAGAACCACTGTCTTCCTTGCTCCCCTCAAAAAACCTGTTTTACTTAATGAAATGAGTTCAATGTGGTCTGTGCATGCACTCTTCATTGTTTCAGCCTTCTCCATTATGGCATCATAAGTTTTATATTTGCACCACAAGAAACATTTTCATGAATTTTACTCTAATATTATGCATTTGGCTTTATCGAGGGTTTGTGAAGAACAAAAGCTGCTTCTGCCTCTGGTGTAAAATTATCAAGAGCATTGTTCATTATGTGACTCAATATCCCCTATATAAAGGCCCATGTGAGAATTTTTTTCTAGAATGCAGTATCTGGAAAAATCATTGTCTTTTGAGGAACTGGGGCTCTCCTTCAATACAAGACCTATGTGATTTGTTATGTTTGCATTTTTGTCCCTGTTGCCAGAAAGTTTAGATCCATATATGACGCTCAATTGCAGCAACTGAGTTTTTTTTTAAGCCAGTTTTGTCCCCAGAAGGATTTAAGGTGGTTTATAGAAATATGAGATGAAGATGTGGTTTTTTGAGTCTCATTCTGTCACCCAGGCTGGTGTGCAGTGGCACAATCACAACTCCCTGTAACCTTGGACTTCTGGACTCAAACAGTTCTCCCACTTCAATCTCCCCAGTTGCAGGATTACAGGCATGAGCCACTGCACCTGGCAAAGGTGTCTTGTTTGTTTATATATTTATTTATATAATTTCAACTTTTATTTTAGATTCAGGGGGTACATGTGTAGATTTCTTATGTGAGTGTCTTGCATAATGCTGGAATTTGGGGTTCTATTTAACCCATCACCCAAATAGCGAACATAGTATCCAGTAGGTGGTTTTCCCACCTCTCCCCTTTTGGAATCCCCAGTGTCTACTTTTCCCATCTTTTTATCCATATGTACCCATTGTTTAGCTCCCACTTATATATGAGAACATGCAGTATTTTCTGTTTCTGTGTTTAAGATGATGGCCTCCAGCTGCGTCCATGTGACTGCAAAAGACATGATTTTTTCTTTTTTATGACTGTGTAGTATTCTGTGGTGTATGTGTATCACATTTTCTTTATCCAGTCATTTGTTGATGGACACTTAAGTTGATTTCGTTTATATATATAATTTTTATATATTAATAATATAAATAATATAAATGTATTAATATATAAATGCTATTGTGAATAGTGCTGTGATGAACATACAAGTGCATGTATCTTTTTGATAGAACGATTTCTTTTGAGTAGACACCCAGTAGTGGGATTGTCAGATTGAATGGTAGTTCTATTTTTAATTCTTTGACAAATCTCCATACTGTTTTCCAAAGAAGTTGAACTAACTTGTATTCCCACCAACAGTGTATAAGCATTCTCATTTTCGGCAACTTCGCCAGCATCTGTTATTTTTTGACTTTTTAATAATAGCCGTTCTGACTGGTGTAAGATGGTATCTCATTGTGGTTTTGATTTGCATTTCCCTAATGATTAGTAATGTTGAGTATTTTTTCATGCTCATTGGCCACTTGTATGTATTCTTTTGAGAAGTGTCTGTTCATGTCTTTTGCCCACTTTTTAATGGGGTTGTTTTTTTTCTTTTTGATTTGTTTAAGTTCCTGATAGAGTCTGGATACTTGTCCTTTGTCAGATGCATAGTTTGCAAATATTTTCTCCCATTCTGTAGATTATCTGCTTACTCTTTTGATAGTTTTTGTTGCTGTGCAGAAGCTCTTTAAGTCACATTTGTCAATTTTTGTTTTTGTTGCATTTGCTTTTGAGGTCTCAGTCATAAGTTCTTTGCCTAAGCCAATGTCCAGAAGAATTTTTCCTAGGTTTTCTAGGATTTTTATAGTTTGAGGTCTTACACGTAAGTCTTTAATCCATCTTGAGCTAATTTTTGTATATGGTTAGAAGTAGGGGTACAGTTTCATTCTTCTGCATATGGGTAGCCAGGTTTCCCTTTCCCCACTCCTTATTTTTGTCAGTTTTGTCAAATATCAATTGGTTGCTATGCGTGCAACTTTATGTCTGGGTTCTCTGTTCTGTTACATTGATCTGTGTGTCTATTTTTGTATCAGTACCATACCGTTGTAGTTACTACAGCCTTGTAATATAGGCGAGCTCTTGTGTGGCATCATTGCTTACTCTTTGTTTTTAGAGACCTGATTGTGTTTTTATTTTATTATATAAATATTCTCTTAGAATTAAAGCGAATAGAAGTGAAAAATTTATATTTACATTTTTAATATATATAATCAGATTTTTCCACCTATTTTCATTCTCAGCAAGCTAGCAAGGCTTCTGTAGGTTTATTTTGCACAGCCCTATGCTATGGACTGAGAACAAAACCACTCCTAATAATGTAATTTTGTAATCAGGTTAAAATATTAGCTTCATAGGAAATAAAGGAGATTATGACTACTAAGTAAATGTAAGCAAAACCTGTTAGTCTTTTACAGAAAGTGTTTCTATAAGAGTTTCTTTATCTTCATTACTTGTAAATAACATGAAAAACAGTTTTAATTACAAAACTCAAGTTTCTGTGGTAGACACTCTTTTTTTTCCCCACACTTTTAGAAAGTTGAAGGGGAAAAAAGCTATATTTGAGAACTGGAAATTTGGCCAACAGCTGCTTAAGATATGTACATTTCAAACATCTTTTAGACAAAAGGTAGTATCTACTTTTTTTTTTTAGTAAGATGCCACCAAACCAGACATAAATATCTAGAGTTATTTTAATGCTAACTTTTTCTTTTAAATCCAACATGTTTCCACCATAATCTGAAGCACAACAACCAATTTTCATTGAGGCTTAGGTTTTCTTCTCACAAAACTTCAAAAGGAGATCTGTGAACCTCCAGAAGATGGATGTTACTAATATTTGAGAAAAAGAAGAACATGATTTTGAAATGTCTAAATCTCAGAATCAGGAAAGAATGATAAAAGAAATATGTATTCATCTGACAATTATCATTTAGCATCTTCTATGTGTCAGTACTTGTGTTATGTGCAGTTTTCATAAAATAAGGAACACTTACATTATTAAATTCACATCCTAATTTATCTTCCCCAAACATTCTCACATGTTTCACTAAGAAATTGATAGTGATTAAACCTACCACGTTATCAAGAAGCAACACTAGATACACTCTCCTTGACCTGGAAGAAATAAACCAGTCTTCAGACATGTTTTATACAAAGGGATCACTTCTTAGGGTAACAGCACCAAAACCGAAATTGGCATTCATATCCATGAGCCTTTACAATAGAGCTTCTCTGGAAATTGACTGAGATGTCATCCTTGTTCATAGACATGTGATGTAATAATTTTTGACTAATTTATCCTATTGTCAATTTCATAGACTTCCTAATTAACAGGGTAAATAATCAAAAATCAATAGTATGAGTGGAAAAGCTTGATAAATTTAATAATATAGCATTTTTAAAAAATTATTTTAAATGTTTAGAACATTCCAAGTGGACTCAGTATTAAGTCATACAAACAGATTTTTGAATTCCTTATAAAGGAGCAATGATTATATTGCAGGGCTGATGAACCCACCTGATAACAGAGTAAACAAGAATAAGTCACCAGGATTGGTAGGGAAAGAAATAATGCCTGTTTTTAATAGCTATTTTTACTTGTTGAAGCATTTTGCTCTTGTAGACTTCAATTATTTTGGTTTCATTGTCCAAAAGAGAGCAGAACAAAAGTCTTCAAAGGATGTGGTCAGCTGAGATGATAACGCTAACAATAGCAACAATTTGTGAAGTGCTTACCATGTGTTTGCTGGGCATGTACATGCATCATTTCAAAACTATGAGGTAGATACTAATATTTTTCCCGATTTTAATACAGGGAAATTTTGGCTTCTGTAGGGCAAACAACTTGCCCTAGCAACACATAGCTAGCAAGTAGCAAACTCAGGATCTGACCCACAGCCAAGTTACAAAGCCTTCATTCACCCTTTCCACTACACCCACCTGCACAGTTGAAAGTTCCAAGCAGAGAACTGGTAAAATATGATAATGGTAGTTTTATTTTATTGTGGTCAGAGAGGATTCTTGAAATAATTTTGATTTTCTTGAAAATTTTAAGATGTGTTTTGTGGTCTAACACGTTTTCTATCCTTGAGATTGACCCATGTGCTGAGAAGAAGAATGTGCATTCTGCCACCACTGGAAGAAATATTCTGTAAATATCTATTAGATACATTTGGTCTATAGTGCAGATTAAATCTGATGTTCCTTTGTCTGGATGATTTTGGTCCAATACCAAAAGTGGAGTGGTGAGTTCTCCAGCTATTATTACATCAGAGTCTCTCTCTCTCTCTCTCTCTCTCTCTCTCTCTCTCTCTCTCTCTCATTCTCTCTCTCTCTCTCTGTCTCTCTCCCTCCAGCTCTAATAATATTTACTTTCTGTATCTCGGTGCTCTAGTGTTGGGTATATATATATATACACATATATTTACAGTTGTTATATCCTCTTGCTGAATCGAGTCCTTTATCATTATATAATGACCTTCTTTGTCTCACTTTATAGTTTTTGTCTTGAAATCTGTTTTGTCTAAGTATAGCTACTCCTGCTCTTTTCTGGGTTCCATTGGCATGGGATATCTTTTCCGATCCCTTTATTTTCTGTCTGTGTGTCTTTATAGGCAAAATGTATCTTGTAGCAACAGAGTGTTAGGGTCTTTTTGTTTTGTTTTTTTGTTTGTTTGTTTGTTCATTTGTTTTTAAATCCATTCAGCCAGTCTACATCTTTTGGTTGGGGAGTTTAGTTCATTTACATTCAATGTTATTACTGAGAAGTAAGGACTTATCCCTGCCATTTTGTTATTTGTTTTCTGGTCTTCTCTTCCTTCTTTCCTTCCTATTTGTCTTCCTTTTCATGAAGATGATTTTCCTGGTGGTATGTTTTAATTTCTTGCTTTTTATTTTTTGTGTCTTTACACTTTTAAATTTGAGGTTACCATGAGGCTTGCAAATAATATAACCCATTATTTTAACCTGATGGCAACTTAACACTGATTGCAAAAACAAACAAACAAACAAAAAAAAAAAAAAAACAAGCAAAGAGAAAATGAATATAAACTCCACACTTTAATTTTATCCTCCTGCTTTTAACTTTTTGTTTTTTCTATTTGTATGTTTTTTTGTTTTTTTGTTTTTTTAGACAGAGTCTCGCTCTGTCACCCAGGCTGGAGTGCAGTGGCATGATTTCAGCTCACTGCAACCTCTACCTCCCAGGTTCAAATGATTCTCCTGCCTCAGCCTCCCGAGTAGCTGGGATTACAGGTGCATGCCACCACACTTAGCTAATTTTTGTATTTTTAGTAGAGACAGGGTTTCACAATGTTGCTCAGGCTGGTCTCAGACTCCTGACCTCAAGTGATTTGCCCACCTCGGCCTCCCAAAATGCTGGGATTATAGGCATGAGCCACCACGCCTGGCCAGCTTTTTTCTATTTATACCATAGTCTATGTCTTGAAAAGTTATTGTAGTTGTTATTTTTGATAGGTTCATCTTTTAGTCTTTCTACTCAAGATTGGAGTAGTTTACACACCACAATTACAGTGTTATAATATTCTGTATACCTACTATTACCAGTGAGTTTTGTACCTTCAGATGATTTATTATTGTTCACTAGCGTCCTTTTCTTTCTGATTAAAGAACTCCCATTGGCATTTCTTGTAGGATAGGTTTGATTTTGATGAAATCCCTTAGCTTTTGTTTACCTGGTAAAGTCTTTTTTTCTTCCTCATGTTCGAAGGACTGCTGGATATACTATTCTAGAATAAAAGTTTTTTTTCCTTCAGTACTTTAAATATGTCATGCCACTCTCTCCTGCCCTGTAAGGTTTCTGCTGAGAAGACTGACTCTGGACATAATAGAGCTCCTTTGTGTGTTATTTCTTTTATCTTGCTGCTTTTAGAATCTTTTCGTTATCCTTGTGGGAGTTTGGTTATTGAATATCTTGAGATAGTCTTATTTTGGTTAAATCTGGTTGGTGTGATACTGTGATCACTCACCTGATTTTTGGTTCTTATAAAAGTGCTATTTTTTGTGCACCATTGTTCAATTTGGTGTTCCTTGGGGGAGTGGGTGGGAGATGATCACTGGAGTGTTCTATTTGGCTTTGGCCATCTTTGAAATTCATTAACATTTAATGGTAGTTATTATAAGTTTCTAGAACTTAAAAGTCTATCATCATTGAGATATCAGTTACCAATACAAATTTACTGACTTGAGTATAAAAATGTATGCCAGCAAGATCCATGAAATATAATAAACTGAAACAGAAAAGTGGTAAGTACAGCAATGAAAAAAAATATTTATAATGCAGAAAATCACGGAAAAACCCAAGAGCTATCAGACCAGCCTGCTCTACAAAAATCTATGGTATGGTTTGGCCATGTTCCACACAAATCTCATTGTAATGAGATCAATCCATTGTAATCCCCATAATCCCCACGCGTCAAGGGAGGGACCTAGTAGGAGGTGATTGGATCATGGGGGCAGTTTCCGCCATGCTGTTCTCATGATAGTGAGTGAGTTCTCACCAGATCTGATGGTTTTATAAGTGGTTGACAGTTCCTCCTTCCCACGCACTTCTCCCTCTCCTGCTGCCTTTTGAAGAAGTTGTCTGCTTCCCCTTTGCCTTTTGCCATGATTGTAAGTTTCCTGAGGCCTCCCCAGCTATGCAGAACTGTGAGTCAATTCAACCTCTGTTTATGAATTACCCAGTCTCAGGTAGTATCTTTATAGCAGTGTGAAAGTGGACTAATACAATCTAATACTGTAATTCTAATTTTTGAGTGAAGGTTTGAGAGAAATATAAGACAAAAGACATAGAAAAAACGAGATCCTGAAGACATAATGTATGTGCAAAAATTCTAAATGGAAGTCTTTCAGCAATATTGTGGAAATGATACTATAACTGCATGGCAGAGTGAATAAGAAAACATCTGGGGTCAGACCTGAATTGAAAGCTTGTTCCACCACTTACTGCCTGTGTGATCCTTAGCAGCTAACTTCATTAAATTTTAGAATCCCTCCTTCACCCCTGAAAAAAAGAGCTTGATGGTAAAATCTACATAATGAACTTGCTGTGCGGATTAAAAGAGCTTTACATGGCGCCTTCAATAAACATTACTTATTTTTATTAATACTAAAGATAATATTTAGAAATAATTAATTGGTCGGTATATAATATATTGGGTTGAAAGTAACAGAAAACTTCATTTTCAGGGGACATAAACAAGTGTGGCAGAAGTCCATATTAGGTTATTGGTGATGCTGATTTAGTGCTCGACAAGAGTTTTGAGGATACAGGCTCTTCCTAACTTTCTGCCCCACCATTCTTAGAGTTTCCTTGTGGTTCATTATTGCTGCTGCAGATCCAGCCAGCACATCTTTACTCAAGGCAGGAGTATGGGCAGTGCCAAGGGTATGTGTTTCCTTGTGTCTGGAAAGCAAAAGCTTCCCAAGAGGCCCAGCAGATTTCTGCTTGTATCTTATTGATCAGAACTGTCACAAAGCAACTTCTAGCTTAAAGGAAGCTGGAGAAATATTTATCTGAGTTCATTATCTTCCCAAATAAATGAATTCTGTTAGCGGTAGAAGAGGGGGAATGGATGTTAGATTAACAGTCAACAGGGTCTGCCCAAATAATGAATTTAGAAAATCACAGAAACTTAGCTAACTTTCAAAAACTTCTAAATTTTTGAGTCATTTTTAATAAACATCTTTTTCTGACACCTTCATAAAAAGAAGATGCTGATTATGATGTGAATGTTGTTTAATATAGGCTCATCAATAAAATAAAGGCTATACTCTGCTTTCAGTAGATTTATTTCTTCCCTGGCTACCAGTTGTCAATCATGCTGCCAGAAATCCAGTGTTGAAGCTATCCTTATAAATGTGCTCTTTTCTTTCTGCCAGCGCAAATCAACCCAAATTATTAGAATTTCATATTAAGTAATAATAGCCGGTCAATTCATAACTGTGTTTATTTCTACATAGATACCTAGTTTCTTTTTGCCTGTCTTTGTGATAGTTATTTTGCAGGGCTATTTTCGCATACTTCCTGATTTTTCACTACATTCATTGGTTTGAGTAGTCAGAAATCTGATGCCCAGTTAACTCAGAAGTGAGACTGAGAAGTGGGAGGGGGTAAGTGTCACCAACTATACTGCTCATCGAAACTAACAGCCATTTAGAATATTAATATCTACGGAGATTGAATACCTTATCTTTTAGATTCCTTAATCCTGATTAATGCACTCCAGCTCCACAGGTTTTTTACATAAATACCTCCCAGGTTTGAGACTCCATCTCTCTCTTCAAGGGCATTTCGCTATTGAATTTATTTGCCATTTTTGTTAGTAATTGACTGTGTCTACCCTTTCTGTTGGTGATATTGAAACCGAGATGTTTATTTCCAAAAAAAAATTTTTTTTAAATCGAAGATTTGTTCTTCTGTGTTAGCACTACGTTGGAAAGTCGAGGTGCTATTATTTAGCTAAACACTAGGGGGAGATCTTGATTTCTCTTGGAGTGTTTTATTTATTATTTTATTTTTAGCTTTTTTTAATTTTAATTTTTAATTTTTTAATTTTTGTGGGCATGTAGTAGGTGTATATATTTCTGGGGTATATTAAATACTTTGATACAGGAATGCAATGTGTAATAATCATAATAAATGGGATATCCCCTCAAGCATTTATCCTTTGTGTTACAATCCAATTATACTCTTTTAGTTATTTTAAAATGTAAAATTAAATTATTATTGATTATAGTCACCCTGTTGTGCTATCAAATTCTAGGTCTTATTCACTTTTTTTTTTTTTTTTTAACTTTTGAGACAGTCTCGCTCTGTTGCCCAGGCCATAGTGCAACAGAGCAATCTCAGCTCACTGCAACCTCCACCTCCCAGGTTCAAGTGATTCTCCTGCCTCAGCCCCTGGTAGCTGGGACTACAGGTGCACACCACCACGCCCAGCTAATTTTTGTGGTTTTAGTAAAGACAGGGTTTCACTCTGTTGGCCAGGCTGGTCTCAAACTCCTGACCTCAAGTGATCTGCCCGCTTCAGCCTCCCAAAGTGCTGGGATTACAGGCATGAGCCACTGCAGCTGGCCCTTATTCACTATTTCTAACTACTTTTTGTACCCATTAACCACCCCCAGGTCCCACTCTCCCACCCCCACTACCCTTCCCAGCACCAGCTTTTTCAGCCCTTCCAGGTGAGCTCTTCGAAGTTTGTTTTTTAACTCTAAGGTCTTGAAAAGCTCAACCAGCCAGTATGCTGATTTCATGTCTTCCTAAGGAATCCTTGGGTGCCGCTTCATTTTCTGAGCACAGCATTTTGCTCATGCTTCTCCTTCGGCACTTGTTCTGCACCATAGTTACCTGCTCATCTTTTGCATTAGACTATGAGCACTAAAAGAATTCATGTATTCTCATCTTTTTGTTTCTTATGCCCAGCATAGAGCATGACCTGTAATAGATGATCATAAATGTTGATAGAATGATTCACCATTCCAAGGTCTTCTACAGAAGTCTTTTGCATTAGTCTATTGCTTAAAGCATATTCACACTAGCATAGTTTAACCAAATATTCTTAAGAGCAATAACAAACAAGTAAAAAACCACGTAAAGGCCTACTTCACCCACACTGAGTTATCAGTTTCTTTTATGAAGTCAGAAATGCCATAATCATGAGCTTAAACTTAAAATTAACTTTAACTGGGATATAATTCATATACCATAAAATTTATCTTTTGAAAGTATCCAACTCAGGTTTGTAGTGTATTCACAAGGTTGTGCAACCATCATGACTATCTGATTCCAGAACATTTTCATCACCCCCGAAAGAAACCTATACTCATTAGTAGTTACTCCCCAGTTTCCCCTCCCCTCATCTCTAGCAATCACTAATCTACTTTCTGTCTCTATGAATTTGCCAATTCTAGACATTTCATATAAGTTGAACCATACAATATGTGACCTTCTGTGTCTGGCTTCTTTCACCTAATATAATCTGTTCCAGGTTCATCCATGTTGTAGCCTTTATCAGTGCTTCATTCATTTTTATGGCTGAATAATATTCCATGGTATGGATATACCATATTTTTGTTTATCCATTCATCAAGTGGATTGATTCCATTTGTTTGTTCGTTTGTTTTAAACTTTTGTTTTAAGTTCAGGGGTACATGTGAAGGTTTGTTGTATTTGTAAACTTGTGTCATGGGGTTTGTTGTACAGATTATTTCATCACTTATGTACTAGGCCTAGTACCCAGTAGATATTTTTACTGATCTGCTTCCTCCTCCCATTCTTCACTCTCAAGTAGGCCCCAGTGTCTGTTGTTCCCCTCTTTGTGTTCATGTGTTCTCATCATTTAGCTCCCACTTATACTGAGAACATGTGGCATTTGGTTTTCTGTTCCTGCATTCTTTTGCAAAGGATAATGGCCTCCAGCTCCATCCATGTTCCCACAAAAGACATGGTTTCATTCATTTTTATGGCTTCACAGTATTTCATGGTATATAGGTACCACATTTTCTTTATCCAGTCTGTCACTGATGGACATTTAGGTTGATTCCATGTCTTTGCTATTGTCAATAGTGCTACAGCAAACATTCATGTGGTTGTGTCTTTATGGTAGAATGATTTCTATTCCTTTGGGTATATACCCAGTAATGGGATTGCTGGGTGGAATGGTGGTTCTGTTTTCAGCTCTTTGAGGAATTGCCAACACTGCTTTCCACAGTGGTTGAACTAATTTACGCTTGGAGTATTTTAAATCCTTCCCTCAGCTTGCTCTGTATTAAATTTGTTCTATTTTCAGTATAAGTGAATCAGTGTGAGATTTGCATATTTATCAAAATGAAAGGATATATGACAAGTAAATGTAATGTGGTGTCTTGGGCGAGATCCTGGAACAGAAAAAGAACATTAGGTAAAAATTAAGGAAATCTGAATCAACTGTGAAATTTAGTTGATAAAAGTGTGTCAACATTGGTTCATTAGTTGTGACAAACATAGAATACTAATTCATGTAAGATGTTAACATTAGGGGAAAATGAATATAGGGTATATGGGAACTCACTGAACTATGGGAACTATCTTTGCAATTATTCTGTAAGTCTAAATTATTCCAAAATGAAAAGTTTATTTAAAAATTTTTTTTCAAAAAATGAGGCCAGAACCTAATTCCCATTTTATTTCTTTTTGATATCATAAAAATACTTTGAAAAGAATATATCTGAAGAATAAGTTGACTATTAGGAGTTTGCTAAATGAGCTATAAGTATCTGAAGATATAATTAAATAGGATTAGATAAACTAAAAATACTTAAATATAAAAACACGTGTTATTGAACTTCTCCACCTCCTACCAAAGAATCCCTGTCAGCAGAGGAGGTGAAGGGGGAAGAGGCTCTGGGGACTGAGTCCAGGAAGCCTGCTTCAAGTGCCAAGTGTTTGGTAAATTTCTTGGGTCCTCATGGTAACTCACGCGTATAGGCTACCTTGAGGCTTGTCTTAGCCTGGCGTTCCATCTGGAGAAAACATAAAACTGATTCTAAAAAGCACTGAAAAGTGACAAAAGTCTGTTAATGTTTCTTAAGGAGCCATCACAAAGGTTTATTGACCACAATACCTAACAAGAGTTCCCACAAATCCACTCAGACCTCTCTCACACTCTCACGTTCCCACTCCTCACAGGAACTCTCTCATTTCTCTCTTCTCTCTCAAATCCAAAACTCGCTGTCCCCAGACTCATTGCTCTCTTCCCCTCTCCTGTCCTTTTCCTTACTCCCGCCTCTAGAATCCATTTGTTCCTCCCTCCAGGTGGCTCCACTCCACTTCTTTAGAGCCATGGTCCCTTCTTTGTGGTGGGAGGGATTAGGGGTCTGTGGTTAGGGTGTCCATCCACCAAGACTCTGGTTCTCTTCCGCCTGAGCATGAGGTAGGATTTAACATCCCTGGCCATTCTCTTGCCTCAGCCAATGGAACATGAGCAGAAATGACATGTCATTTCTGGGCAGAAGGCTTCAGGGGCTGGCATGTGACTCCTGACCTTCCCTTCCCTCCGCAAACGCTGTTACTCCAGGTGGTGGAGCCTCCCTCAGCGTGCTTTCCCTCAGCGTGCTTTCCCTCAGGGTGCTTGCTTGAGTGAAAAAACGTGAAGCCCTCTATCCAACCACAGGGACATACAGAAGGAGAAAGGAAAATATCTTTGTGGTTTTAAGCCCCTGAGTTTTGGTGGTTGTTACCGCATATAACATAACATAGTTCATCCTATCATGGAGCCACCATACCTCCAAGCAAAACATAGTCTAACTTCCCTCATTCTACACGTGAAGAAACTGAAGCACGGGGAGGTTGAGTCACTTGCCCAGTATCACCTAGCTACAAAATCGTGAAGCCACAATTGAAATCCAGGAAGTCCGGCTCCAGAGCCTATGCTTTGACACCATCCCCTAAAGACTCCCAAAGAAACCCAAGAAAGCATGGGACCGTCCTCCCTGCCTTTCCTCCTCATTCTAGGGCCATTGCTACTCCCATCTGCCTGGGTGATTTCCTAGGCCTGCTAGGTAGATGTTGTCCTGAAACTTACCTGTGTTAGAACCTTTCCCTGGATCTGTGTTTTTTCTTTCTTGGTTTACTCCCTTGTTTTGCTGAAGCTTCCTAAGTGGCTCATAGGAAAGGATACATGAGAGGTAAACTTTTGAAGCCTTCCTTGAAAGTTTAAGATTATATTTCTAAATTATATATAAATATATATTTATAAATATAATGTATAAATATATACAAAGTTGTTATAATGTATTAATTATATATCGATATAACATATATTAATATATTAATATGTTATATATTTATTATATATAATATAATTAATATGCAATTATAATTAATATATTAAATATATAATATATAACTATTAAAATATTAAATATACAATTATGTATGAGAGTATTAGTCAGGTAATAAATATTTTCTTTTATATTTATAATAAATACATTATAATATAAATATTATGTTACCTGACTAATACACACTTCATAATTGATAGTTCAGAGGATATATTTATATGTAATATAAATATATAAATAAAATATATATTCATATGTAATATATATGCAATATTTTATTTATACAATATAAATATATAAAATACATAATAGATACAATAAATTTATAAGTGTATATTATAAATTATATATAATATAACATTTATAATATAAATATATAACATAGATTTATAATATAATAAATTTATTATAACTACAATATAAATTTATAAATATGATGTAAAATTATATATAAATATTATATTTTAAACTTCCTTGAAAGTTTAAAAATGTTAACCATTGTGATGGTTAATTTTATGTGGCAACCTGGCTGGGCCACAGAGCCCAGATATGGGTCAAAACTTATTCTGAATATTTCTACAAGGGTGTTGGGATGAGATTAACATTTACATAGGTGAATTTTGAGTAAAGCAGGTTGCCCTTCATAGTGTGGGTGGGCCTCATCCAGTCATTTCAAGGCCTGGATAGAACAAGACTGACCTGCCCTGAGTAAAAGGGAATTCTGCCGGTGGATGCCTTTCACACCTGAACTGCAGCATTAGCTCTTCCCTGGGTCTCCAGCCTACAGGCCCACCCTGCAGATTTTGGACATGCTGACCTCCATAATTGTGTGAGACAGTTCCTTAAATCTTATAAATATTTATATATTCATCCTGTTGGTTCTGTTTCTGTGGAGGACCTGACTCATACATAATTCATATAAGTGACTGTTCAGAGGATACAGTATTCTCGGCCGAAAATAGTAGCTCCTCAGAATGTTGAGGGTATTCCTCCATGGTCTTCAAATATTTAAGGTTGGTACTGAAAGACTTATTGTCATTCTATTACTGTTGCTTTGAATGCAGCTTTTTGCCCGCTCTTTCTGGGGAAATGAAAAGGATTTTTTTGTGTATGTCTCAAGTGTTTTGATATTTCATCATTGCACGTGCGCGCGCGCACACACACACACACATTTGTTGTTGTTGTTGTTAAGGTCTTTTTAAAAATGTGCTGTTCTGGAAATACCATTCTTGATATGAGCCCTGGCAAAGATTTCATGACAAAGACTCTAAAAGTAATTGCAACAAAAACAAAAATTGACAAGTGAGACCTAGCTAAAGAGTTTCTGCCCAGCAAAAGAAACTATCAGCAGAGTAAAGAGACAACATACAGAATGGGAGAAAATATTTTCAAACTGTGCATCTGAAAATAGTCTAATATCCAGAATCTATAAGGAGCTTAAACAAATTATTAAACAAAAATAATCCCATTTAATAAATGGGCAAAGGACATGAAGGGACACTTCTCAAAAGAAGATATACACACAGCCGGCAAACATATGAAAAAAAATGCTTAATGTCACTAATCATTAGGGAAATGCAAATTAAAACCACAATGAGATACCACCTCACACCAGTCAGAATGGCTATTATAAAAAGTCAAAAATTAACAGACGCTGGTAAGGTTGTGGAGAAAAGAGAACAGACATTGCTGGTGGGAATGGAAACTAGTTCAGTCACTGTGGAAAGCGTTTTAGAGATTTCTCAAAGAATGTAAAACAGAACTTCAACCCAGCAATCCCATTATGAGGTATGTACCCAAAGGAATATAAAGCGTTCTACCAGAAAGATATATGCAGATCTATGTTAATCATGGGATTATTCACAATAGAAAAGACATGGAATCAATCTAAGTGTCCATGAACAGATGACTAGATAAAGAAAATGTGGTATATATACACAGTGGAATATTACACAGCCATAAAGGAGAATGAAATCATGTCCTTTGCAGCAACATAAATGCAGCTGGAGGCCATTATCCTAAGCAAATTAACACAGAAACAGAACACCAAATGCTACATGTTCTCTTGTATAAGTGAGAGCTAAACATTGAGTACATATGGACACAAAGAAGGAAAAACAGATACTAGTTCTACTTGAGAGTGGAGGGTGGGAAGAGGGTAGTCTGTACACCAAACCTCCTGACCTGTAATTTAACCATGTAACAACCCTGCACATGTACCCTCTGTAAAATAAAAGGTGGGAAAACAACAACAACAACAATGATAATAATGATAGGGAAATAACCCAATTAAAAAATGGGACATAGACCTTAACAGATACCTCACAAAAGAAGATACGCAGGTGTCAAATAAGTATATGAATGTACATTCTACATCATATGTCATCAGGGAAGTGCAAATTAAAACAATGAGATACCACTACACACAAGAAAATGGCCAAGATGCAGAATACTGACAACATCAAATGCTGACAAGGGTGTGGAGCAACAGGAACTTTCATTCATTGTTGTTGGGAATGAAAAATGCTACAGCCATTTTGGAGGACAGTTTGGTAGCTTCTTACAAAGCTAAACGTACTCTTACCATATGATCCAGCAATTGGGCTTCTTGATATTTACTGAAATGGGTTGAAAATGTATCTACACACAAAAACCTGCACATGGATGCTTACAGCAGCTTTATTCATAATTGCCAAAACTTGGAAGCAACCAAGATGTCCTTCTGTAGGTGAATGAACAAATATACCCAGACAATGAAATATTATTCAGTGCTAAAAAGAAATGGACTCTCAAGCGTGAAAAGATAAACAGAAAAATTAAAGGCATATTACCAAAGAATTAATCTGAAACAGCTACATACTGTGTGAGTTCAACTATGTGATATTCTGGGGAAAAAAATATGGAGACAGCAAAAAACTCAGTTGCTCCCAGGGGTTAAAGGGTAGGGAAGGATGAATAGGCAGAAGAGGATTATTAGGACAGTAAAAATACTCTGTATGATACTATAATGGTGTACACATGTCATTATACATTTGTCCAAACCATTATACATTTCCCCCCACGGGAGGTTGATAATGGGGGAGGCTATTCCTGTGTGGGGCAGAGGATGTATAGGAAATCTCTGTACTTTCCACTCAGTTTTGCTGTGAACCTAAAACTATTCTAAAAACTAAAAACTATTACAAATAAATAGAAATATGAGGCTCCAGGCCCTCAACAGGCCTCTTCAGCCTGGAAACTCGTGACCTCCTATTCTTCTATTCTGGAAATGTTCTTCTTTCCTCACGCATGTACTTCATTCAGCCATAATACGCTTTGTTAAGGCAGGAGCCATGTGAATCTTGCTCATGTTTATTTTATGGTGCCTAGTGAAGTACCTGGAGTCCAATAGCTATTTGAATAAGTGAATTGAATTAACGAAGGCAAGAAAGAACATGAGTGCTTTGGGAAGAAGATATTCAGCTGAGCTTTGGGGATGCCAAGCTTAAGGTGTACATTGTATGTAAGAGCCTAGACCCAAGAAATATATCAAGGCTGCAAATGTAGGCTAGGGAGGTAACTGCATATATTTGGTACTTGAAGCCCTGGTGGTGATATGGTCTCCTTGGAAAGGTACATGGAGTGAAAAGAAAAGAAAGTGGGTAGTAAAGGGCAGTAAAGTCCATGGTTTCTTTGAATGAAGAAAAAATGTTGTTTTCCAAAATTTCCAAACAAAGGCAAAACTCATGGAGAATGTTCCATTATCCTATGGCTTTCTCTATCTCTCAGCAGAATTTTTTGTATTCTATAAGAAGCATGATACTAGAGTACACTAATTATTAAGGTTCATCACAAAAACTCACCCCTTCTATATCCACAGAGAAAGAGGCATATGTGGGTAGATAACAGAAATGACAGGAAAAGTTATTGACAGATGAGAAAAGTGGCCAGAAGGGAAATATAGTATTCTGGCCTACCCAAACCCTCAGTCTCCAGCTCAGATCCTCTGCTCCCGAAAACACTACAAAATACTCCCCCAGTACTCCACCCCTGCCACTAGCAAATATAACATGCAGGCCCATGCTTTGCTCTCAACCATACCCACATGCCCTTTCCCACAGAGTCTTATTCCTCCTCTCTAAGAAGGCTTATTCTCTGTGTAAGAAAGCTTAAGTCCTCTGCTTGTCCAGCCTAGCTTGAACTGAAACCAATATCCCCAATACCAGCTAAAGTTAGCTGACATGATCTAATTCCTGGATATTTGGGGTTCCTTCTGACTGCCTCTATCACCAGCAAAATCACCTGCTGGGAATTCACTCTCAGCCCAGGTTCTATTTCTGTTCCCCATCCCACTCCCTTCATCTACCTCTGCAAGTTCTGAACCATCTCAGAATGAAACTCCCAGAGAAACCCTGCCCTGCAGGGTATCTTCCTGCCAGTACATGCTTGCAGATGCGCTCATAATTGAATTTGTTCATTTTAATGGTGGAAGTTTGGGCACCTGGGAGCCAATTTTAGAAAATGCATTGGCTATTGGACAAAATGATGAAGTCCAGATCTAGCATGTGGGTCTGAGATTCTCCACTACTGGGCTAGCTAACTAGATTGCTAAAAGGAAGTAGAAAGAGAGTTTGTGTGTTGTGACATTCTATACAAACAAGAATTCAGTTCACATTAGTGGAAAGCATTAAGAATCAATCTTTTCTCCACAATGAAAAACACTGAATAAAATATATTTAAAACGTTGAATAAAATATATTTAAAGTCACGTTAAAAGCAAGGCAGGTCTGGGCATGGTGGCTTATGCCTGTAATGCCAGCACTTTGGGAGGCCAAGGCGGGAGGATCACTTGAGCCCAGGAGTCGAGCCTGGGAAACATAGCAAGATTCTTGCCTCCACAAAACATCCACAAATTAGCTGACCATGGTGGTAGGCACCTGGAGTCTCAGCTACTTGGGAGACTGAGGTGGGAGCATCATTTGAGCCCTGGAGGTCAAGGCTGTAGTGAGCTGCACTCCAGCCTGGGCAACAGAGCGAGACCCTGTCTCAAAAAAAAAAAAAAAAAAAAAGAGAGAGAGAGAAAGAAAAGGTATGGAAGGATTACCACATGTCATGCCACATTTTGGTGGGAAAAGTCTGAACCTAGAAGCCAAGGGAAAAAAGTATCTGAGCAACAAAACCCCTAAGGGGCCTTACTGACACTGAAAACTTAGTCTTGAGTTCCCCAGCCTCATGTCGCAAAAAGGACAGAGTCAAGGCCCAGGGCCACTCAAGAAGAGGAAACTTGGGGATAATATTCTCTATGTCAAGAAACCCCAAAACACTGCATAATAAAATAAATTATAAACAGAACTAAACTCCTCCTACTTCCCAGTAGTAATGGAACAGGGAAAAACAAACAAAAGAGAAAAAAAGAGAAAGATGGTATCTCATTGTGGTTTTGATTTGCATTTCTCTGATGGCCAGTGATGAAGAGCATTTTTTCATGTGTCTGTTGGCTGTATGAATGTCTTCTTTTGAGAAATGTCTGTTCATATCCTTTGCCCACTTTTTGATGGGGTTGTTTGTTTTTTTCTTGTAAATTTGTTTGAGTTCTTTGTAGGTTCTGGATATTAGCCCTTTGTCAGATGAGTAGATTGCAAAAATTTTCTCCCATTCTGTAGGTTGCCTGTTCACTCTGATGGTAGTTTCTTTTGCTGTGCAGAAGCTTTTTAGTTTAATTAGATCCCATTTGTCAATTTTGGCTTTTGCTGCCATTGCTTTTGGTGTTTTAGACATGAAGTCTTTGCCCATGCCTATGTCCTGAATGGTACTACCTAGGTTTTCCTCTAGGGTTTTTATGGTATTAGGTCTAGCATTTAAGTCTCTAATCCATCTTGAATTAATTTTCATATAAGGAGTAAAGAAAGGATCCAGTTTCAGCTTTGTACTTATGGCTACCCAATTTTCCCAGCACCATTTATTAAATAGGGAATCCTTTCCCCATTTCTTGTTTCTCTCAGGTTTGTCAAAGATCAGATGGCTGTAGATGTGTGGTATTATTTCTGAGGACTCTGTTCTGTTCCATTGGTCTATATCTCTGTTTTGGTACCAGTACCATGCTATTTTAGTTACTGTAGCCTTGTAGTATAGTTTGAAGTCAGGTAGCGTGATGCCTCCAGCTTTGTTCTTTTGACTTAGGATTGTCTTGGAGATGCGGGCACTTTTTTGGTTCCATATGAACTTTAAAGCAGTTTTTTCCAATTCTGTGAAGAAACTCATTGGTAGCTTGATGGGATGGCATTGAATCTATAAATAACCTTGGGCGGTATGGCCATTTTCACGATATTGATTCTTCCTATCCATGAGCATGGTATGTTCTTCCATTTGTTTGTGTCCTCTTTTATTTCACTGAGCAGTGGTTTGTAGTTCTCCTTGAAGAGGTCCTTTACATCCCTTGTAAGTTGGATTCCTAGGTATTTTATTCTGTTTGAAGCAATCGTGAATGGAAGTTCATTCATGATTTGGCTCTCTGTCTGTCTGTTACTGGTGTATAAGAATGCTTGTGATTTTTGCACATTAATTTTGTATCCTGAGACTTTGCTGAAGTTGCTTACCAGTTAGAATGGCGATCATTAAAAAGTCAGCAAACAACAGGTGCTGGAGAGGATGTGGAGAAATAGGAACACTTTTACACTGTTGGTGGGATTGTAAACTAGTTCAACCATTATGGAAAACAGTATGGCGATTCCTCAAGGATCTAGAACTAGATGTACCATATGACCCAGCCATCCCATTACTGGGTATATACCCAAAGGATTATAAATCATGCTGCTATAAAGACACATGCACACGTATGTTTATTGTGGCACTATTCACAATAGCAAAGACTTGGAATCAACCCAAATGTCCATCAGTGACAGACTGGATAAAGAAAATGTGGCACATATACACCATGGAATACTATGCAGCCATAAAAAAGGATGAGTTTGTGTGCTTTGTAGGGACATGGATGCAGCTGGAAACCATCATTCTCAGCAAACTATCACAAGAACAGAAAACCAAACACCACATGTTCTCACTCATAGGTGGGAACTGAACAATGAGATCACTTGGACTCAGGAAGGCGAACATCACACACCAGGGCCTATCATGGGGAGGGGGTAGGGGGGAGGGATTGCATTGGGAGTTATACCTGATGTAAATGACGAGTTGATGGGTGCTGACGAGTTGATGGGTGCAGCACAGCAACATGGCACAAGTATACATATGTAACAAACCTGCACGTTATGCACATGTACCCTAGAACTTAAAGTATAATAATAATAATAATAATAAAAGAAAATACTAAAAAAAAAAAGAGAGAGAGAGAGAGAAAGAAAGAGAAGGAAAGAAAGGCAGAGAGAAAGAAAGAAAAAGAAGGAAGGAGGGAAGGAAGGAGGGAGGGAAGGAAGGAAGGAAGGAAGGAAGGAAGGAAGGAAGGAAGGAAGGAAGGAGGGAAGGAAGGAAGGAAAGAAAAGAAAGAAAAGAAAGAAAAGAATCAAATCCTTAAGAAGTTATGGTCATAGATTGGTCCTCATAAGTATTTGTACTCTAGACAAACATAGCCTGGGTGAACAGAGAATCTCAAGTTGAGACCATTCACAACCAGTGTGCCCTTGCACTTGGCAGAAACAAATGCAAAACCTCTATGAAACAGGAATAATTTATCCTAGGCACCAGGGAATCCACCAAATTTTTCTTAAGGTCAATGACCAGCAAGAAAAAATACTAGACACACAAGAAAGCAAGGCAACATGAATGAAAACTGGTAGAACAAGAGGCTACCTAAATTTCAGCTATTCGAATTAGCAGGCACAAACTATATAAATGACAAGTTTGAAAATCTCTGTAAGAAACCATTAAGCACAGAAAATCCCTGTAAGAAATCATTAAATAAGATTTCTGTAAGAAATCTTAAATATAGCAGATTTAAGAAAAAGCAACATAGAAATTCTAGAAATAAACCAAGCATGGTGGTTCATGTCTGTAATCACAGTACTTTGGGAGGCTGAGGCAGCAGGATTGTTTGAGGTCAGAAGTTCAAGACCAGCGTGGGCAACATAGCAAGACCCATCTTCACAAAAAAAAAAAAAAAAGCTGGCATGGTGGTATGTGCCTATAGTCCCAGCTATTTGGGAGCCTGAGGTGAGAAGATTGCTTGAGACCAGAGTTCAAGGCTGCAGTGAGCTATGATCACACTGCTATACTCCAGCCTGAATGACGGAGAAAGACCCTGTGTCTTAAAACACACACACACACCAACAACCAAAATAAAAACTCAAAAGACATGTTTGGTAGTAGAAAATTAGTGAGCTAGAAGATAGAGCAAAAGAAATCACTCAGAGTGTGTAACAGAGGAGAACATAGAAAATACAGCACAGGGAGCAATGGCTCATGCCTGTAATCCCAACACTTTGGGAGGCCGAGGTGGGCAGATCGCCTGAGGTAAAGAGATTGAGACCAGCCTGGTCAACATGGTGAAACCCCGTCTCTACTAAAAATACAAAAATTAGCAGGGCGTGGTGGTGCACATCTGTAATCCCAGCTACCCAGGAGGCTGAGGCACAGGAATCACTTGAACCTGGGAGGCTGCCATTGTATTCCAGCCTGGGCGATAGAGTGAGAGTCTGTCTCAAAGAAAAAAAGAAAAAAGAAAAAAAAAAGTACAGCAGAGAAGTACAAGATAAGGTCTTAACTATTTGCAATTGAAATTCCAGAAGGAGATGAGAGAGAGAATGGGGCAGAGAGAATATCTGAAGAGATAATGGCAGAACATTTCTCAGAAAAAAATTAGATACCTAATCCACAGATTCCAAAGGCTCAGAATATATTTTTATTTATGCTGCTTGGGATTTTCACACCTGAATACATCATAGAGGAAACTCAGAGAAACAAAAATAAAGACAGTCTTAAAAGCAGCCAGAGAGCAAGTAAAAGATAGAATGTCTTCAAAGTGGAAGCATTTAGACAGACAACTGAGTTCTCAACAGAAATAATGGAAAGCAGACCAGGCACAGTGACTTATGTCTGTAATCCCAGCTACTCAGGAGGCTGAGGTGGGAGAATTGCTTGAACCCAGGAGGTGGAGGTTGCAGTGAGCCGAGGTCACGCCACTGCACTCCAGCCTGGGCAACAGAGCAAGACCCTGTCTCAAAAAAAGAAAAAACAATAATGGAAGGCAGATGACAATGCCATAATGTCTTAAACAAGCTGAAAGAAAATAACTGCTGTATCAGTCAGCATTCAACCAGAGAAGCAGAACCAGCAGGAGATATATATTAAGAGACTTGCTGCAGGAGTTAGCTTACACAATTGTGAGGAGGACAGGCTGGAACTCTCAGGCACAGGTTGAAGAGACAATCCACAGGCAGAATTTCCACTTTATTCTGGGAAGCCTCAACTCTGCTCTTAATGTCTTTTAACTTATTAATCATGCCCATGCAGATTATCTAGAATAATCTTCCCTACTTAAAGTCAACTGATTATGGACTTTAATCATATCTACAAAATCCCTTCACAGCAACCCCTAGTGTTTGATTGAATAACTGGAGTCTGTAGACTAGCCAGTTTGACATAGCAAAAGATCATGACAACTGCTAACCTAGAATTCCATACTCAATGAAAATATCTTCCATGAGATGAGAGCTGGCCAGGCATGGTGGCTCACACTTATAATCCCAGCACTTTGGGAGGCTGAAGCAGGAGGATCGCTTGGGCCAGGAGTTCGAGACCAGAATTGGCAACATAGTGAGACCTCATCTCTACAAAAAATTTGTTAAAAAATTGGCTAGGCATGGTGGCACATGCCTGTAGTCCCAGCTACTGGGGAGGCAGAGTCAGGAGGATCACTTGAGCCTAGGATTTTGGGGCTGCAGTGAGCTATGATCATGCCACTGCATGTCAGCCTGGGTGAAAGAGTGAGATCTTGCCTCTAAAAAAATAAAAAATGAATGGAAGCCAAGAAAAGATATTAAAACAAAAATAGAGCTCATCACCAGCATTTTATCATGAAAAGAAATTCTAAAGGATATACTTCAGATAGAAGGAAAAAGGTCTTGGCTAGAAGGTCTGAGTTTCACTAAAGAATCTGAGAAGCAAAATAAATAAACAAAATAACAAAAGAAAAGAGATACAGTACATACTTTTAAACTATTGCTAGAGGGCCAAGATGAATTTTAAACTATTGCTAGAGGGCCAATATGAATTCAAAGGAAGTCAAGAAAACAAAAATAACAGGTTGGGCAAAAAATAAGATGATAGGTTTAAATCCAGGTATATCAATAATCATATATTTACAGATAGACAAAATACTCCAATTAAAAGACAAAGAAGAATTGAGTGGGTTAAAAAATCAATTATTTGCAAGAGACACATCTAAAATATAAAAATATTTAAAAATTAAAGGTAAAAGGATGAAAAAATATTAATCAAAATAATTCTTTAGTAGCTATATTATTATCAGAAAAAAATTACAGTCATTTCAAAATGACATTAAGTCAAGTCCTCGTGAAGAGATGAAGACCCTCAAAATAAATAAAACAAACACAAGCACATTACAAAGAGAAACAGACAAAAAGTCTACCATGGTGTGAGGTTTTGGTCACAGATTCAAAGTTTGTCAGAAGTTTCAAAGAGGTCAATGAACGCTCATGTTTGTGTGATTTAGAAAATGATGAAGATATCTTTGTAATAATCCCAAAGTCAGAGAATAATGTATATATTTCCTGAGATAATTAAATTATTATGAAGAAAATAAATCACGATAAAAATAAAGGGAAACGTTAGAATTACTAACACAACTTCTGATACAGATAATTTCCATTACATTATTAGAACTGAAAACAGTCACAAAAAATAACAAATCACCAAGAATGCATGGAGACCGTGAAGTAATGCCTCTCAAATATGTTTTGCCTGGATGTGTGTTGGAGAATGATAGGAACTAAATGTAGGCCAGGCACGGTGGCTCACACCTGTAATCTCAATACTTTGGGAGGCCCAGGCAGGCGGATCATGAGGTCAGGAGTTCGAGACCAGCCTGGCCAACATGGTGAAACCCCGTCTATACTAAAAATACAAAAATTAGCCGAGTGTGGTGGTGGGCGCCTATAATCCCAGCTACTTGGGAGGCTAAGGCAGGAGAGTTGCTTAAAACCAGAAAGCGGAGGTTGCAGTGAGCTGAGATCACACCACTGCACGCCAGTCTGGGCAATAAGAGTGAAACTCCATCTCAAAAAAGAAAAAAACAAAAACGAAAACACGAAGTGTAGTATCAAACAGTGGCTAATAGAAATTAATACTCTACCTAAATGTCTACACTGGAAGAGGCAAAGTCAGGTCAGAGAAAGCATGTTAGACTTGAAGTTAGAAGCCCTTGAACCTGGGTTCAAATTATTCCCCTGTCCTCAGCCAGGAGTCATCAGTTATAATTAGCTGTGCGGCCTTGAAAAAGTCCCGTCCTTTCTGACTACCCACTTTAGCAAACTTTAAAAGGGTTGCCCCTTCTAAAAGAGTTGACACCGTCCAAGGGTAACCCACCTAACCTCCATTCTGACCCCAGGGCTATCATCCTGGGGAAGCAAATAGAAGGATTTTGCCATTTTCTCATGCTATGTCTCTGGGAAGGGGTAGGTAGGATAAGCATAATACTCCTCATCATCCTGGGGACAGGATTACCACATGTCACATGGCCTGAAAACAGGGGGAGCACAGAGAGGAGGAGAAGCATCGAATGGGAGAGACAGCAGCACAGGCTCTTTTGGACTGCCCAGAAGGGTTCTGTGCCCCTTTGGTACACTTGACTCATAACTCACACCTTGCAGCCCACCACACAGTGAATACTGCTTTTTACATATCACTTACTGCTTTGCAAAAAGTCCCAATACAGTTCCCAAGAATTCTCCAAGTTCCCTTTGTCACGGTGGCAAAGGTAGGGAGGGCCACAGAAAAGCAGCCTCATGGACTCAAGGAGAAAACAGTTTTTCACATGGCCAGAAGCCTTCGCAGCAAAAACATGGTCTCTCTCTTAAAAAGATCAATTTCATCATTACAGGGACTTTTGTGAGACTGTGAAGATAATCCATTTGGAAGTTTCAAGAAGTTAGAAAGGCTTGAACTGTGAGAGAACGAGAACAAATCTTAAACTTCTGATCATGTATATTGCTAATAAGTGGCCCCATGAAGTGATCCAATAAACTTTACCGAATAAGACAAAACATGAAAGTAATTCCCTAATGGGACTTTAAAAAAATATATGGTTGAGCCATATGAAGTTACTGATATTTGAACATTTATTACCTACAAAAACTGTGATTTCCTATGTTTCAACTTATTTAAAAGATCGGAAGGAAATGTCCATAAATATTTTAAGGGAGTGCATTAGGGATGTAATATTTTGAGTGAGAAAGAGAAGACCAGAAACTGCAAATAAAAGAGAGTTAAACTCCCTTTGAAGAAAAGCCCATGGACAAGATGGCATCTTACTGATCGAACAGCAATATAATTTTAGTTAGCCAATTCATAAACAATTTACCCGACTTTAAATAATATAAATGGCATAGAGACACGATAACCAAAACTATGCAGTGTTCCTTTGCAAAGAACCACATAAGGAGATCATTTCCAAAGTCAAATGGAATGATTTATCCTCATTCATTTTCCTCATCTGTTTCCCATATTTGCTTCATGAGATAGAGAGAGACTAAATACTCACCAAATCCATTCCTTCCTCTTAGACATACAGCTAAATCCCCTTCCCAGGCCTCTTGCACCTAGGTGGTACCCTGTGACTCTGGTGTGTTGGTAAATGCTTAACACCTGGCTCTCTAGATGAACAAAGGCCCCGTCTAGAGCATTTGCCTACTATTGCATGGTGTGAATATTCACACAAAGGCCAATTTCAAGCCACCAAAATGACATCACTAAGTAGAATTGGGAAGAAATGCATAAAAGTGACTCTATGAAGCTGGGACCAGCAGGTTCCAGCACACCACTGAGATAGTGACTCATTCTTAGCAAAGGAATTTGAGCAAAAGCGACGTGTGACTTAGGCAGGGAATTATGAGGCCTTCTCCTCCCTAACTCGTTCACTCCTTCAGAGCTCAGCAGCCCTGCAGGGAAGATGATGGAGCTGCAAGTGGTAGGGGACTAAATTTTTGAGTCCCTTCCTGGAGATGAACTATTCAATGAACTGCTCGGAAACATCCACACTGGACTTCACATGAGTGAGAAATAAACTTCCTCTATCTCAAACCATCAAGAGTTCAGGGCTATTTGTTAAAGCAGTTAGCCTGTTCTGACTAATATATTGCCTTTTGGAGAAACTGCAACTACACTCTAACATATCTGATTTTTATCAATTGTCTAAGTCTTGCTTCAACTCAGACTCTGACCAGCTGTATCAGTCCATTCTTGCATTGCTATAAATATCTGAGACTGGGTACTTTACAAAGAAAAGAGGTTCAGGCCGGGTGTGGTGGCTCACACCTGTAATCCTAGCACTTTGGGAGGCCAAGGCGGGTGGATCACCTGAGACCAGGAGTTCAAGACCAGCCTGGCCAACATGGTGAAACCTTGTCTCTACAAAAAATTCAAAAATTAGCTGGGCCTGGTGGCAGGTACCTGTAGCTCCAGCTACTCAGGAGGCTGAGGCATGAGATTCACTTGAACCTGGGGGGTGGAGGTTGAAGTGAGGACGATCTGGCTGGAGACACAAATCCAAACCATATCCCCAGCATATAATCATTTAAGTTATATATCTAACGATTTTTAATCCTGCTGTTAAAAAAGTCTTCATTTTCCAATAAATCATGATCATCATCAGGCATTTATTAAATTACCAAGTTAATGTTTCATAATTTTAAAGAGAGACTTTAAGGAAAACATTAATAAGAGACATTTTACTTAGTCTCAAATTTTAAAAGTCTTTAAAAATAACTATTTAAGCCCTTTGAAATAGCTAAGTATCAGTTAGCAAATCATGAGTCCATTCAGTTAAATAATCACTTCCACCCTTGGAAGAATGGATATAGAGAGATGCACATCGGACTTTATTTTCTTGGCAAACTTCCAATCTGAAGATAACAGTGGTTAATAAATTACATGTGACAGGGTTATATTAATTCACTTAAAACTGCAGTCGAATTTCTTGGCAGAATTTCTCCTAATGGTGCAGGCTCTAAAATAGGACACATCTAGTGAAATTTATGCTATAATTGACCCCAGCTGGCTTTGTTATGCTGCTAAATGCAGCTGTCAAGATAGAACCCAGTAGCTGAGACAAAGGACAGTACAGACTGGAGTCATGGATCTGATTTTCTGGAACCACTTGAATCATCAAATTCTAACTCACCCATCAGACAAGAAGGAGAAAAACATCTTTTCAGCATCTGTTTTTAACAACTAATAAATGTCTCACTAAGTCTCCCCTCTCCTCCATGGAGGTAGCCTTTATTTTGGATGGTGGAAATTCCCAGGAACAAGCTTGGCTGTAAGCCTCCCCTCTTGCTGAGGCTCGCCCAGCACTCAGCTCTAGGACGGTATAATTGAAGGAAGGATTTCCAGGGCATGAGGCGACTGGCAGAGCATTCCTCTGGTGATATTTTCCTGCTAGAAGACCCCTTGGCTTTCAATACTCCCAACTTCACAGAGTGCAGCCTCTCAATGTATTTTTCAGCTGAAGTTTGTAGAGAAAAAGTGTTTACTTATGACCCCAAATCCAATATCTTAAAAATGATGCATAGGTAAAGTCTCAAATTATTTCTGAAAATAACTAGGGGACATCTGAATGGTGTGAAGATGGTTTGAAAGGCATCAAGGGTGGTCTGGCTGGGCCATTTTATTAGGGGGTCTTCAGTGTCATTATCTTTTGATAACAGCTTGTAGGTTCTGAAAACCAAGTGGAAGGAAAGAAGCTATGGAAAGCACAGTATCTTGCTTGCACACGTTCACCTATTCTTCTGCTTACTGTATTTGGGCCCTCAACTCTGCCTGATATCCCCCAGTGCAGAGACTCTTTTACCTTTTCCAGAGAAGAAACCTCCCATCAAGAGGAGCATCTTAGTCAGTTCTGACTGCTGCTACAAGGTACTATAGACTGGGTGGCTTATGAACAACTGAAATGTATTTCTCACAGTTCTGGGTGCCAGTATAAACTGGCTGTGGTGAGGTTTCTGGGTTGCAGAATATTGGGTTGCAGAATATTGTCTTTTGGGTTGCAGAATATTGTCTTTCCATTGCATCTGCACATGGGAGAAAGAGTGAGAGAGCTCTCTGGGATCCCTTTTAAGGGCACTAATCCTATTCATGAGGGCTTCACCCTCTTGACCTACTCACCCCCTCAAAAACCCTGCCTTGTAATACTATCATACTGGGGTTAAGATTTTAACATACAAATTTTGGGGGAACATAAACATTCAGTCCATAACAGGGAGGTTGTACAGACACATAAACTGGAGTGTAGAACTGGATATTAAATACCCTCTATTTCTTTTTCTCCTCTCCCCCTACTCCCACACTTGGACCTCTTCTCCTTTGAAAACAAGTTTTATTGAGATATAACTTACATACTGAGAAATGCACAAATCTTAAGGGTGGACCTAACGAGCTGCATCATTAACAAACCTCCTGATGTTGGCCTATCCTTTGCCCCATCTTCCTGAAGTATATGGTGCTGCCATTCTTGAGCCATTGGGAATTTTGGGATGTAAACGGAGTTACTGGTTACCCCAGTCTGGGTAACAGGTGGGCTGGCTGTCATTACTAATTCTCTCAGGAGACATTTCTCTTTTCTCTTTTTCTTCCCTAGCACCTAGGCTGAGATGAACAAGTTACATTTTTATGTGCTTTGCCTTTGCTAAGGCACAGATACTTTTTCCTCTCCTACCTTTGTGAGGAGGCTGTGGCCCTTCAAGGCTCTGGCTTTATGTGGGGAGTCCCACTTCCTACTCCCCACCTGTGTATGCCCTGGGTTCTGTCTCTTGTGCCCTGTCCTCTGCGTACCCCCATCCCAGCCTCTCTCCAGGGCTCTGGGTTCCTAGTATTGGCAGATACTACATTCCTGGTTTTCAAAGACTATTTATTGTATTTAATTCAGCAGTTTTGGTTTTGTAGCTGGAGAATTTTTCAGAATATCTAGTCCGAGATATTGCCAGGAACAATTAATCTTGTTAAATCCAATTCATCTTAAAAGGCTCAACTCAAAGGTCACCTCTTATGTAAAAGCTCTCTGCCCTTCTCCTGGAGGAGTTAGCCTTTCTTCCTCTAATGAACGAAAGCTTCCACAGGCTCTCATGACACCCCAACTCCAGGGCCGTCACTCACTTGAAAGTTTGCTTTAACTGTGTCCTTAGGGATCTGTCTCCGCCACCAGTTAGGAGCTGCTCAGGGCAGGCACTTTGGGATGCATCTCTTATCTCCTACATTTAGTCCAGTGCCTACCACTGGGGTGCGGCGGGACAGGGGAGGGAGAGGGGATGAGACAATTCTTTTTTTTTTTTCAGGTAACTTTATTTTTTTTTTTCCTTTTTCTTTAATTATACTTTAAGTTCTGTGCACAACGTGCAGGTTTGTTACATATGTATACATGTGCCATGTTGGTTTGCTGCACCCATTAACTCGTCATTTGTATTAGGTATATCTCCTAATGCTATCCCTCCCCCACCTCCCCACAATAGGACCCGGTGTGTGATGTTCCCCTTCCTGTATCCAAGTGATCTCATTGTTCAATTCCCACCTATGAGTGAGAACATGCGGTGTTTGGTTTTCTGTTCTTGCAATAGTTTACTGAGAATGATGGTTTCCAGCTGCATCCATGTCCATACAAAGGAGATGAACTCATCTTTTTTTATGGCTGCATAGTATTCCATGGTGTATATGTGCCACATTTTCTTAATCCAGTCTGTCACTGATGGACATTTGGGTTGATTCCAAGTCTTTGCTATTGTGAATAGTGCCACATTAAACATACGTGTGCATGTGTCTTTATATCAGCATGATTTATAATCCTTTGGGTTTATACCCAGTAATGGGATGGCTGGGTCATATGGTATTTATAGTTCTAGATCCTTGAGGAATCGCCATACTGTTTTCCACAACGGTTGAACTAGTTTACAATCACACCAACAGTGTAAAAGTGTTCCTATTTCTCCACATCCTCTCCAGCACCTGTTGTTTCCTGACTTTTTAATGATTGCCATTCTAACTGGTGTGAGATGATATCTCATTGTGGTTTTGATTTGCATTTCTCTGATGGCCAGTGATGATGAGCATTTTTTCATGTGTCTGTTGGCTGTATGAATGCCTTCTTTTGAGAAATGTCTGTTCATATCTTTTGCCCACTTTTTGATGGGGTTGTTTTTTTCTTGTAAATTTGCTTGAGCTCTTTATAGGTTCTGGATATTAGCCCTTTGTCAGTTGAGTAGATTGCAAAAGTTTTCTCTCATTCTGTAGGTTGCCTGTTCACTCTTATGACAGCTTCTTTTGCTGTGCAGAAGCTCTTTAGTTTAATTAGATCCCATTTGTCAATTTTGGCTTTTGTTGCCGTTGCTTTTGGTGTTTTAGACATGAAGTCCTTGCCCATGCCTATGTCCTGAATGGTATTGCCTAGGTTTTCTTCTAGGGTTTTTATGGTTTTAGGTCTAACATTTAAGTCTCTAATCCATCTTGAATTAATTTTCTTATAAGGAGTAAGGAAAGGATCCAGATTCAGCTTTCTACTTATGGCTAGCCAATTTTCCCAGCACCATTTATTAAATAGGGAATCCTTTCCCCATTTCTTGTTTTTCTCAGGTTTGTCAAAGATCAGATGGCTGTAGATGTGTGGTATTATTTCTGAGGACTCTGTTCTGTTCCATTGTTCTATATCTCTGTTTTGGTATCAGTACTATGCTGTTTTGGTTACTGTAGCCTTATAGTATAGTTTGAAGTCAGGTAGCATGATGCCTCCAGCTTTGTTCTTTTGGCTTAGGATTGTCTTGGCACTGCGGGCTCTTTTTTGGTTCCATATGAACTTTAAAGTAGTTTTTTCCAGTTCTGTGAAGAAAGTCATTGGTAGCTTAGTGGGGATGGCATTGAATCTATAAATTGCCTTGGGCAGTATGGCCATTTTCACAATATTGATTCTTCCTATCCATGAGCATGGTATGTTCTTCCATTTGTTTGTGTCCTCTTTTATTTCACTGAGCAGTGGTTTGTAGTTCTCCTTGAAGAGGTCCTTTACATCCCTTGTAAGTTGGATTCCTAGGTATTTTATTCTCTTTGAAGCTATTGTGAATGGGAGTTCATTCATGATTTGGCTCTCTGTTTGTCTGTTACTGGTGTATAAGAATGCTTGTGATTTTTGCACATTAATTTTGTATCCTGAGACTTTGCTGAAGTTGCTTATCAGCTTAAGGAGATTTTGGGCTGAGACAATGGGGTTTTCTAAATGTACAATCATGTCATCTGCAAACAGGGACAATTTGACTTCTTCTTTTGCTAACTGAATACCCTTTATTTCTTTCTTTTGCCTGATTGCCCTAGCCAGAACTTCCAACACTATGTTGAATAGGAGTGGTGAGAGAGGGCATCCCTGTCTCGTGCCAGTTTTCAAAGGGAATGCTTCCAGTTTTTGCCCATTCAGTATGATATTGGCTGTGGGTTTGTCATAAATAGCTCTTATTATTTTGAGATACGTTCCATCAATACCGAATTTATTGAGAGTTCTTAGCATGAAGGGCTGTTGAATTTTGTCAAAGGCCTTTTCTGCATCTATTGAGATAATCATGTGGTTTTTGTCTTTGGTTCTGTTTATATGCTGGATTACGCTTATTGATTTGCATATGTTGAACCAGCCTTGCATGCCAGGGATGAAGCCCACTTGATCATGGTGGATAAGCTGTTTGATGTGCTGCTGGATTTGGTTTGCCAGTATTTTATTGAGGATTTTTGCATTAATGTTCATCAAGGATATTGGTCTAAAATTCTCTTTTTTTGTTGTGTCTCTGCCAGGCTTTGGTATCAGGATGATGCTGGCCTGATATAATGAGTTAGGGAGGATTCCCTCTTTTTCTATTGATTGGAATAGTTTCAGAAGGAATGGTACCAGCTCCTCCTTGTACCTCCAGTAGAATTCAGCTGTGAATCCATATGGTCCTGAACTCTTTTTGGTTGGTAGGCTATTAATTATTGCCTCAATTTCAGAGCCTCCTATTGGTCTATTCAGGGATTCAGCTTCTTCCTGGTTTAGTCTTGGGAGAGTGTAAGTGCCCAGGAAATTATCCATTTCTTCTAGCTTTTCTAGTTTATTGGCATAGAGGTGTTTATAGTATTCTCTGATGGTAGTTTGTATTTCTGTGGGGTCAGTGGAGATATCCCCTTTATCATTTTTTATTGAGTCTATTTGATTCTTCTCTCTCTTTTCTTTATTAGTCTTGCTAGCGGTCTAACAATTTTGTTGCTCTTTTCAAAAAACCAGCTTCTGGATTCATTGATTTTTTGGAGGGTTTTTTGTGTCTCTATCTCTTTCAGTTCTGCTCTGATCTTAGTTAATTCTTGCCTTCTGCTAGCTTTTGAATGTGTTTGCTCTTGCTTCTCTAGTTCTTTTAATTGTGATGTTAGGGTGTCAATTTTACATCTTTCCTACTTTCTCTTGTGGGCATTTAGTGCTATAAATTTCCCTCTACACACTGCTTTAAATGTGTCCCAGAGATTCTGGTATGTTATATCTTTGTTCTCATTGGTTTCAAAGAACATCTTTATTTCTGCCTTCATTTCATTACGTACCCAGTAGTCGTTCAGGAGCAGGTTGTTCAGTTTCCATGTAGTTGAGCAGTTTTGATTGAGTTTCTTAACCCTGAGTTCTAGTTTGATTGCACTGTCGTCAGAGAGACACTTTGTTATAATTTCTGTTCCTTTACATTTGCTGAGGAGTGCTTTACTTCCAACTATGTGGTCAATTTTGGAATAAGTGTGATGTGGTGCTGAGAAGAATGTATATTCTGTTGATTTGGGGTGGAGAGTTCTGTAGATGTCCATTAGGTCCGCGTGGTGCAGAGTTGAGTTCAATTCCTGGACATCCTTGTTAACTTTCTGTCTCGTTGATCTGTCTAATGTTGACAGTGGGGTGTTAAAGTCTCCCATTATTATTGTATGGGAGTCTAAGTCTCTTTGTAAGTCTCTAAGGACTTGCTTTATGAATCTTGGTGTTCCTGTATTGGGTGCATATATATTTAGGATAGTTAGCTCTTCCTGATGAATTGATCCCTTTACCATTATGTAATGGCTTTCTTTGTCTCTTTTGATCTTTGATGGTTTAAAGTCTGTTTTATCAGAGACTAGGATTGCAACCCCTGCTTTTTTTTGTTTTCCATTTGCTTGGTAGATCTTCCTCCATCCCTTTATTTTGAGCCTATGTGTGTCTCTGCATGTGAGATGGGTCTCCTGAATACAGCAAACTGATGGGTCTTGACTCTTTATCCAATTTGCCAGTCTGTGTCTTTTAATTGGACCATTTAGTCCATTTACATTTAAGGTTAATATTGTTATATGTGAAGTTGATCCTGTCATTATGATATTAGCTGGTTATTTTGCTCACTAGTTGATGCAGTTTCTTCCTAGCCTCGATGGACTTTACAATTTGACGTGTTTTTGCAATGGCTGGTACCTGTTGTTCCTTTCCATGTTAAGTGCTTCCTTCAGGATCTCTTGTAGGGCAGACCTGGTGGTGACAAAATCTCTAAGCATTTGCTTGTCTGTAAAGGATTTTATTTCTCCTTCACTTGTGAAACTTAGTTTGGCTGGATATGAAATTCTGGGTTGAAAATTCTTTTCTTTAAGAATGTTGAATATTGGCCCCCACTCTCTTCTGTCTTGTAGAGTTTCTACCGAGAGATCTGCTGTTAGTCTGATGGGCTTCCCTTTGTGTGTAACCCGACCTTTCTCTCTGGCTGCCCTTAAGATTTTTTCCTTCATTTCAACTTTGGTGAATCTGACAATTATGTGTCTTGGAGTTGCTCTTCTCGAGGATTATCTTTGTGGCATTCTCTGTATTTCCTGAATTTGAATGTTGGCCTGCCTTACTAGGTTGGGGAAGTTCTCCTGGATGATATCCTGCAGAGTGTTTTCCAACTTGGTTCCATTTTCCCCGTCACTTTCAGGCACACCAATCAGACGTAGATTTGGTCTTTTCACATAATCCCATATTTCTTGAAGGCTTTGTTCATTTCTTTTTACTCTTTTTTCTCTACACTTCTCTTCTCACTTCATTTCGTTCATTTGATCTTCAATTGCTGATACTCTTTCTTCCAGTTGATTGTGTCGGTTACTGAAGCTTGTGCATTTGTCACATAGTTCTTGTGTTATGGTTTTCATCTCTACCAGTTCTTTTAAGGTCTTCTCTGCATTGATTATTCTAGTTATCCATTCATCCATTCTTTTTTCAAGGTTTTTAGTGTCTTTGCACTGGTTATGTAGTTCCTCCTTTAGCTCTGAGAAGTTTGATAGAGTGAAGCCTTCTTCTCTCAACTCGTCAAAGTCATTGTCCGTCCAGCTTTTTTCCATTGCTGGCGATGAGCTGCATTCCTTTGGAGGGGGAGATGTGCTCTTATTTTTTGAATTTCCAGCTTTTCTGCATTGCTTTTTCCCCATCTTTGTGGTTTTATCTACCTTTGGTCTTTGATGATGGTGACGTACTGATGGGGTTTTGGTGTGGGTGTCCTTTCTGTTTGTTAGTTTTCCTTCTAACAGTCAGGACCCTCAGCTGTAGGTCTGTTGGAGTTTGCTTGAGGCCCACTCCAGACCCTGTTTGCCTGGGTATCAGCAGCAGAGGCTGCAGAAGATAGAATATTGCTGAACAGTGAGTGTTGCTGTCTGATTCTTGCTCTGGAAGCTTCGTCTCGGGGTGTTCCCTGCCATGTGAGGTGTGAGGTGTCAGTCTGCACCTAGTGGGGGGATATCTCCCAGTTAGGCTACTCAGGCGTCAGGGACCCACTTGAGCAGGCAGTCTGTCTGCTCTCAGATCTCAACCTCCGTGTTGGAAGATCCACTGCTCTCTTCAAAGCTGTCAAACAGGGGCATTTACCTCTGCTGAGGTTTCTGCTGCTTTTTGTTTAGCTATGCCCTGTCCCCAGAGGAGGAGTCTACAGAGGCCGGCCATCCTCCTTGAGCTGTGGTGGGCTCCACCCAATTCGAGCTTCCTGGGGGCTTTATTTACCTACTTAAGCCTCAGCAATGGTGGGAGACCCTACCCCAGCCTCGCTGCCACCTTGCAGTTAGATCTCAGACTGCTGTGCTAGCAATAAGGGAGGCTCCGTGGGCGTGGGACCCTCTGGGCCAGGTGTGGGATATAATATCCTGGTGTGCCGTTTGCTAAGACCCTAGGTAAAGTGCAGTATTAGGGTGAGAGTTACCTGATTTTCCAGGTGTTATGTGTCTCAATTTCCTTTGGCTAGGAAAAGGAATTCCCTTCCCCGTTGCACTTCCCAGGTGAGGCTATGCCTTGCCCTGCTTCAGCTTTCACTGGTCAGGCTGCACCCAAGAACCAGCGCCAACTGTCCAACATGCCCCAGTGAGATGAACCTGGTACCTCAGTTGAACATGCAGAAATCACCCGTCTTCTGTGTCGCTCACGCTGGGAGCTGGAGGCTAGAGCTGTTCCTATTCGGCCATCTTGGGTGCGCCCCCCCTCCAGAGACAATTCTTAATACTCATTGAATTAAGAGAAAGTAATTGATAATGCACTAATGCCATGGTTCCAATTCTACCAAAGCTCGCTCCCAGTCGTGTGTGTTATGAGATACTCAATATACACACATTCAATACAAACATGTATTGCTTGCCTTCATTCTGTCCCTGAAACTTGCCAAGCTTCTTCCCATTTCAAGGTCTTTGTAATTGTTTTCTTTCTGCTTGGAATGTACTTCCCCTGGAAGTTCACATGGCTACCACTTTCCTCTTAGGTAGGTCCCAACTCAAATGCTGCCTTCAGAGACAGGATTCTCCTAACCACCCCCACCCATGCCCAGCCAGGTTATCCAAATATTCTCTTCCTCATAGCATATGATTATAGAATCACCTAAAGTTAGTTTATTTTCAAAAACGTAATGCAATCTACATACTAGCATTCCCAGAATCTAGGATGATGCCACATGACAAAATTCTGTAAATAATTTGTGAACTGACTAATATGCATAGATGCGAGGGATTTTTTAAAAATGAATATGGGGCTCTGGTAGGTTCATAAAGTTCAACTGCTGAAGACAGATCTTTCAGACCACTTTTGAGATTTTTCTATGGCTGTGGTAGACAACTTGTAACATCTGCCTTTTTCTAGGCCAAAGTTTTCTAAGTTATCCTCTGAATCTTTGGGGGTCTCACTCATCATGGAACCATGAGTTGGAGTGGGTTCAGCTAGTTTTCTAGGTAAAGTCCTGGCTTTGTCTGTAGGTAGTGCTGGCTTTGGTTCTCCTAGACAGAGTTACAGAGTGGGGTGGAATTCCTTCCAGATGGGGCTTTGGATCTGTTTCCCTTTAATGTCCACCCCATCCCCCACACCTGCTTCTGCCTATCCTTCCCTCCTGTACTAGGTAGGAGGGAGGCATGAGATGTAGATTAGGGAAAACACACTTAGTTGGGATTTAGAAAAATGACGTGGTACAAGGTTCCAGGGAGTTAGAAGAGAGAATGGGGCTAAGAAGTGGGATAAAGGGAGGAAAAAGAACAAAGTGCAAAGGCCTCAGAAATAACTTGGGCCTACTTGGATAAATAGGGTCAATTTTGCCTACAGTTAGCCTGAAAAAAAAATGCGGTTTCTCTTGACTTATCTTGGCAGGAAAGCTTGTGTGAAAGTGGGGTGAGGGGGCCAGGTAGGGTCACTGACACCTGTAATCTCAACATTTTGGGAGACTGAGATGGGCAGATCCCTTAGCCCAGGATTTAGAGACCAGCCTAGGCAACATGGTGAAACTCTGTCTCTACAAAAGTTAGCCAGGTATGGTGGCATGCAGCTGTAGTCCTAGCTAATCTGGAGGCTGAGGTGGGAGGATTGATTTGAGCTCCAGAAGCGGAGGTTGCAGTGAGTTGAGATTGCATCACTGCACTCCAGTCTGGGTGACAGAGTGAGACCCCATCTCAAAAATAATTAAATAAATAAATAAACAAATAAAAAGAGAAAGTTGGGCAAGGAAGGGAGTGCAAGATGTTTTTTTTTTTTTTTTTTTGTCCTGGGACATGAGCTTCTTAGCTGACAAGGAATGTGGTGAAGCAGAGCATAGATTTCTCCTTCAATTCTAACACTGCAGTCATTCTAGATCTCTGTAGCCCAGTGGAAATGTGCACCCTTCCTTTCTGCACCCCAGCCTTCCAACCACACTCCCACTTAACTCTACATGCTAAGTGTGTCTCTTTGGAAGTGGTTCTGAGCACATCCAGCCATGCGTGCACATGGCTTCCAGCAGGGTCCCTTCCTTCAGGTTGAGAGTACCAAGGGTTTGTTAAAAATGCCAATCCTCCTTCAGAGATTCTGATTCAGTAGACTTGCTGTTGGGTCCAGGTATCTGCATTTTAAATTAGCGCCACAGGGATTCTGATACAGGCAATTTGTAAATGACTCTTTTATAAAATTGGTAGTTACATTTACTAAATATTTCTATGAGCTAACAGTGGTGCTAATCCCTTTAGGTGTATTATCTTAACCCACACAAGAGCTCATCCAGTTATAGCTGAGGACACAGGCTGAGACGTCAACTAGAACTTGTAAATGATGAATCCTGGCCTTAAAAACAAAGGCCTCTGACTTGCAAAGTCCACATTCTTTCATGGGCTAGGGATAGCTTTTAAATCTTTAAATTATTTTAGGAGTTTCTAATATCTTGCTACTCAAAGTGTGGTCCATGGACCTGTAACACCGGAGTCTTCTGGGAGCATGTTAGAAAAGTAGACTCTCAGCCCTCCAGGCCCCATGAATCAGAATCTACTTTTTGACAGGATACCTGTGTGATGTCTATACACATGAAAGTTTGAGTAGCACTGTGATAATATATTTTATTTATTCATTGGTACCCTCATCTCATGCCAAAATAAATTACTGATGTCATTTCCTATTATATATTATGGAAATACTTTATACTGTAGCTTGCATGTGATTCCTATTGGTTTATGAGCTTTAATTCATCCATTCAACTAGATTTAGTGAAACTAATTTTGTTATTTCTCACCCAGACTCCTAAAATTATCTCCTATTTGGTTTGTCTGTCTTCAGTCTCTCCTGTCTTTTAATCTATTGCTAGAAAAGATTAAAAAAAAAAAACAGTGGAACACATTATTGAAATAAAATATTGTTGAAAAACCTACAATAATTAAAGTGCTACTGCTTCGGTTGAAGTGTGTGCACAGTGGAGGGTGGGGTCAGAGCTCGGTCTTTTTAACTCCCCCCAGAATCCCCAAGACACTTCCTGTGAATTCCCGGCGGTCTGTGGAGCACAGATGACCATGCTTACTCTCCCAGTTCTCTGCCACAGCACTGTGACCCTTTCAAAATCAATTATGTGATGCATTGCATATGATTTGGTAATAATGAAAGTACAAATGTTTGTGATGAATTTAGTTTAAAATAACTTGGAGGGAGTGGATTGAAGTCATGCTCTCACTTGCATTCCAATATACTTTCTTTAGGATGAAAGCGCTAATATTAGATATACACAGGAAAATGGGAAGATGTCACCATGGATGTCGTGGTGGGAAAAGGTCAAGAGTCATGGATCTAGGCTGGCTTCCAGGTTGCTGCCAGAGAGAGCTTCCTTAAAGCTATAACTCCTTTTGCCTATAAACTCATCCTCCGCGGCCTACAGAATTATTAATACGACCAATCTGTTTACCTCTCTCCCACTGCTTATCTCTCTCCCACTCCTCCCAACCTCTCCAGGACTCCAGGACTCCAGTCCCCTCATGCCAAAACAGAGCAGACCTTCCACGAGTCTGTGTCTTCCCAGGTGCTGTTCCTCTGCCTGGAAACATCTTTTTTTTTTTTTTTTGACAGAAGTTTGCTCTGTTGCCCAGGTTGGAATGCAGTGGCTCAATCTCAGCTCACTGCAACCTTCATCTCCCAGGTTCAAGTGATTTTCCTGCCTCAGCCTCCCGGGTAGCTGGGATTACGGGAATGCGTCACCATGTCCAACTAATTTTTGTATTTTTAGTAGAGACAGGGTTTCACCATATTGGCTAGGCTAGTGTCAAGCTCCTAGCCTCAAGTGATCCACCTGCCTCAGCCTCCCAAAGTGCTGGGATTTCAGGCATGAGTCACTGGGCCAGCTTGCCTGGAAATATCTCTTTAAAAAAAAAAATTACTTTAAGTTCTGGGATACATTACAGAACGTGCAGGTTTGTTACATAGGTATACATGGTGGTTTGTCACATCTATCAGTCCATCATCTAGTTTTAAGCCCTGCATGCATTAGGAATTTGTCCTAATGCTCTCCTTCTCCTTGACCCCCACCCCCTGACAGGCCCCAGTGTGTGATGTTTCCCTCCCTGTGTCCATGTGTTCTCGCTGTTCAACTCCCATTTATGAGTGAGAACATGAGGTGTTTGATTTTCTGTTCCTGTGTTAGTTTGCTGAGAATGATGGTTTCCAGCTTCATCCATGTCCCTGAAAAGGACATGAACTCATTCTTTTTTATGGCTGCATAGTATTCTATGGTGTGTATGTGCCACATTTTCTTTTTCCAGTCTATCATTGATGGTCATTTGGATTGGTTCCAAGTTTTTGCTATTGTGAACAGTGCTGCAATAAACATACACATGCATGTGTCTTCATAGTAGTACGATTTATAATCCTTTGGGTATATACCCAGTAATGGGATTGCTGGGTCAAACAGTATTTCTGGTTCTAGATCCTTGAGGAATTGCCACACTGTCTCCCACAATGGTTGAACTAATTTACACTCCCAACAACAGTGTAAAAGCATTCCTATTTCTCCACAGCCTCACCAGCATCTGTTGTTTCTTGACTTTTTGATAATCGCCATTCTAACTGGCATGAGATGGTATTTCATTGTGTTTTTTATTTGCATTTCTCTAATGACCAGTGATGATGAGCTTTTTTTCATATATTTGTTGGCTGCATAAATGTCTTTTGTTGAGAAGTGTCTATTCATATCCTTTGCTCACTTTTCGATGGGGTTTTTATTTTCCTGTAAATTTGTTTAAGTCCCTTGTAGATTCTGGATATTAGTTCTTTGTCAGATGGATAGATTGCAAAAATTTTCTCCCATTCTGTAGGTTGCCTGTTCACTCTGATGGTAGTTTGTTTTGCTGTGCAGAAGCTCTTTAGTTTAATGAGATCCCATTTGTCAATTTTGGCTTTTGTTGCCGTTGCTTTTGGTATTTTAGTCATGAAGTCTTTGCCCATGCCTGTGTCCTGAATGATATTCCCCTCACTTCCCCTATTGCTTTGCATGGTGCCTATCCCGAAGTAGGGTTAAGTGAATGAATGGATGAGTAAGTGAATGGAATAGAGGAGAGGGGGAGAGAGAAGGAGATGGGCAAAGAGAGAGAGAAGTTTGGGTATGCAAAGAATTAGAAAAAGAGAACCAGAGAGACATGATGAATCCTGACCTTCAGTGCCTGGCTGTAATCCCTCCTGGAGCCTGGCTGTTCTGCTTGCCTTTGGGATCTCTGATACTGGTTGTTGCCCTCATGTTGGGGTCTATTGCATCCTTTTATGTTTGTCTGTGAGTTGCTGAAGGGCAGAGATCTAACCTCACTCATCTTTGTATCCCCAGGGACTGGAACACAGTAGGACAACAAGCTATTTCTCCCTTTCCACATGGAGCAAACTAAAGAAACAACATCTTGTTTTAGGGTGTTTAGAGCCCTCTTTCTACCCTTTGCTGAAGGCGACATATGAAAACACTCCTTTGAGTGAAAATAAAATACAGTGTGTTCCTCAGGGCTCTAATTTATCAGAAAGATTTTTCAAGTTCTAGTTTTTCTATTGTAACAAGAATGATTTATGTTGATTCCATCAAGAAGCACCAGTACTTTATCATTCCGGTCATTTTCCATTTGCATGAGATACACATCAGGAATTTCCTTCTTCATGTCAAATTCAGTACTGCACAGAGCCAGGCTTTTAAAACATAATTCATTAGCTTGGAAATAGGAAGTGACAAGAAGTAATTGATCTATTTCAATTTGCTCTCACAAGAGCTAGCTTTTATTTCTTTGCCCCATGGCCTCTTTTTATTTAGTGTATGTATTTTCCCAAGAATTTTTATCTTCTTTTTTTATTCAAAGGGGAGCAAATTTTAGACTGTTTAGGCTGTTTTAAATCACAAATACAAACCTCTCAGTCTAAAATATCTACTTGCCTATTGCAATTAAATCTAGAAATCAGGCAATACCAATGTCTCCTGTTTTGCTGCTGCTCTCATCTCAGCATTCTAGCCAACCTTCTTTATTCTCTGCTTTCCCCTGCCCCCACGGAGATTTTAATTTTGTTAAAACGTTTTTACTGCAGCTGTGACTCAGGCAGCTCAGTTAGCTGCAGAAACACAATGTCATTTAATATTCCAACCCACAGCCCAGACAGTTTCACATTGGGTCATTTGGAGCAGAGCTGTTGAGACTGCTTTATATGACAATGATTGGCAACACCCTGCTGTTGAAAAACAGGCAGCATGAAAAACAGCTAGTGTGCTCCTAGCAATATCTCTGTTCTCAATACCAGACCATGAATCGGAGCCAACTGAACAGAACCGAATGTGATCATCAAGCCACACTCTTGTTATTGGTTGGATAAGGTGCTTTCATTCATTAATCCATTCATTCATTTAATTATATTCAAAGTGGACCTATTTCATGATAGGCACCATGCAAAGGCAATGCTAAGACATAAAACACTAGGGGCACAGCTCCTGCTACTAACATACCTGTAGTCTGTTGGAAAAGGTAGATTTCAAAAAAATTATTTGCAGGTTGTCTGGAAAACCAAAGAACATAGCACTGAACACTAACAGAGAAACCAAAGGGGAGTTGCAGGGGCTTGCAGAGGAAGTGAGATTTAAACTATATTTTGAGGGATGAACTGGATATTTCCAGATGAAGAAAAGGAATGCATATATCCCCCAGCAAGGAGATACATATGCAACGGCAAGAGACTGATGTTGGCAACTAAGGTAGAAAGGAGACAGGGTAGGATGGAGACCATGAATTCTACTTTATGTCATGTTTGCAGTATCTGGTTGATTTAGTGCTCAGATGAGATTTGGGACTAGAAATAGAGATTTGGAAGTTAGCGAGATCATTTTTGAGGTTGAACATGGTGGCTTACACCTGTAATCCCAGCACTTTGGGAGGCCAAGGTGGGCAGATTGCTTGAGCCCGGGACCAGCCTGGGCAACAGGGCAAAACCCCATCTCTACAAAAAATATGAAAATTAGATCCATGCCTGTGGTTACAGCTACTTAGGAGGCTGAAATGGGAGGGTAACTTGAGCCCAGGAGGTTGAGGCTGCAGTGAGCTGAGATTGCACCATTGTACTTCAGCTAGGGTAACAAAGCGAGGCCCTATCTCAAAAAAAGAAAAATAAAAAGGAAAAATCACCTAAGAATGTGCAGAGTGAGAAGAAAAATGAGTCCATGACTGAGTCTTTGGAACATTTAAGGATCTGACTAAAGAAAAAGGACACAGAAGGAGGTGTGAGAGTGTAGAAGGAGCACAAAAGAGAAGTACGCGGCAGATACACAAGGCCCTGCTTTCCCAGAAACTGTCTTCCTCATTGTAGCATACTTTGTACCTGATAATCATTCAGATATCTATTAAATGAGTAACTTTAGATATGATCCCATTTAATTTTATCTTGAAAATGAGAAAAGTAAAGCCCAAAATTATGTAATTAGTGTAATTAAGATATTTTCTTTATCTTTTTAAAAATTTTCACTATGATATAGCTAGGTATGAAGTCCTTCCTTCCTTCCTTCCTTCCTTCCTTCCTTCCTTCCTTCCTTCCTTCCTTCCTTCCTTCCTTCCTTCTTCTCTTTCCTCTCTTTCTCTCTCTCTGTTTTTTTTTTTTTCTTCAGAGTCTTGCTCTATCATCCAGGCTGGAGTGCAGTGGCCTGATCTTGGCTCAATGCAACCTCCACCTCTGTTCAAGCAATTCTTCTGCCTCAGCCTCCCGAGTACCTGGAATTACGGGCACTCGCCATCACACCCAGTTAATTTTTGTGTTTTTAGTAGAGACAGGGTTTGACCATGTTGGCCCAGGCTAGTCTCAAACTCCTGACCTCAAGTAATCCACCCACCTTGACCTCCCAAAGTGCTGGGATTACAGACGTGAGCCATCGCACCCGGCCTGAATTTATTTCTACTTACGCTTCTCAGGACTCACTATGCTTCCTGAACCTGGATACATGTCTTTATTTGAGTCAAGAAAATTCTCAACAATTATATTTTAAACTATTACACTTTGTATTTTCTTTCCTCTTGGAATGCCTATTAGATGTGTGTAGAGGTTTTTCATTCTATCCTCAATCCCTCATAATTTATCATATTTTTATTACCTCATCTCCATACTGCCTTCTGGGTAATGCCTCAAATCTATTTTTCTGTTTGCAAATTCTCTCCTTAGCCATGTTTAGCCTGCTATTTAACCTGTGACTGAGATTTTCGTTTCAATGTTAAACTTTTCATTTCTGGAAGTGTTCTATCTTTTAAAAAATTATCTTTCAAATCGGCCTGGTCTTCTGGGAGCAATTTTTTTTTTACCTTTTAATGTTTTATTTTCTGTCTTTAATTATGTATTTCCTTTCTATATTTTGGTCTCTAGCCAAAACATCTATTTTCTGTGGCCCTTGGAATCTGATCCAGCTGTTTTGATGTTTCCTCATGGGTAGTTACCTTCTCATGTTTGTGACTGTTGTTGAGAACTCTGAGGCCTGGGTTTAGGGTGTGTCCCTCCAGACAGGCTCTGCTTTACTTCTGCTGGGTACCCTAGGATTTTACCATCCTGAGATCACATGTTGTATCCATTTCTCAGGCTGGGTACACCTAGGTCACGCTACTATTATAAATTCTAACTTCAAACCTGTGTGAAGACAGGCCTATAGAGTGGGAGACAGAGAAATATTTGACAACCAGCTAGCTCTCTTGAGAAAAAGCCCTGATTTGGAGCATTTGTCAATTGTTTTGCAAATATTTACATAACTGCTGATTTTAAGCAGCCAACTTATGGTACTGAAGGAGTTAGGAAGAAATGTGCACTCTCAGCTCTTGCAAACTACTACAAGCCAGCTCCAGCACTGTACTGGACTTACACTGAACACTTCTCAGGGAAAGCATTTTTTCCCCCTGACCCAGCCATCTGGGCCAAAACAGAAATGAAAAACAAGGCCATCCCTCTTGGTTAATGGGTAGATGTTCTTTTCTAGTTCAGATTTTTACAAAGAGTGTAGTTTTTTCAGAGTCCCATATATACACAGATCAGTCTCAACTCTCTACTTGCCATAAGCCCAGGGCTCCATGTCCTGTGCCCATGTGGCCATTTAAGGGTGAGCCCCTTGAATATGGAGCCCAAAACCATCTGCTTACCTTTTAAGTTTTCAGTTTCCTCTGGTTGGGGTTCCTGGGGATTTCTATTACCCTATTGTAGACTTATCTGCGCCTTTAAAAGGATGTTTCCACAAGGCCAGGTGGCTCACACCTGTAATCTCAGCACTTTGAGAGGCTGAGGTGGGCAAGTCACTTGAGGTCAGCAGTTCGAGACCAGTCTGGCCAACATAGTGAAACCCTATCTCTACTGAAAATACAAAAATTAGCTGGGTGTGGTGGCACATGCCTGTAATCCCAGTTACTTGGGAGGCTGAGGCAGGAGAATTGCTTGAGCCTGGGATGCCGAGGTTGCAGTGAGCTGAGATGGCACCACTTCACTCCAGCCTGGGCGACAGAGCAAGACTCTGTCTCAAAAAAGAAATAAAATAAAATAAATAAATAAAAAAGTATGTTTGTTACATTTAATGCAACATATCTGGGTATTGTTTGAAAAACAAGGGTTTTCAGGTTACTGAGTCAGCCATATTGCCAGAAAGTAGAAGTCCATAAGGGCTATGAGCTTGGCTGCTTATTTCCCTCTGTTCCTAGTTCTTTCTACCAGGCCTCAGAATTGCAGTTCATTTGCATTTTAGACTCCAAGAGGGCATCACAAACATCTTACACTCAACACATCTAAAACCCAAGTCTCAAGCATGGCACTTTCCCTATGTGTTCTCTATCTCAGTTAATGTCATGCCCATTCACCCAGTTTTCCAAATTAAAGCCTAATTTTGTCTTGAATTATCTCTCTCCTCCACAAATGTATCTTCTCTCAACTTCTATTTCTTCTCTCATATAAACTGCCACTATTTTCCACTGGCATTATCATCATAGCCTCCTAGTCTGACTCCTGGCTGGTCTTTCTTTATCTCTATCCATTTGTCCAGGACTTCTGGACCTGCCTTTCTGAGTCTTAAATCTGGAGATGTCACTTCCCTGCATAGAAAGCTTAGCTAACTTTCTGCTCTCAGAAAAATTAAGGTCCAAGTGCTTTACGTGCAATAGAAGCCCTAAATAATTTGCCCTACTACCCACTTTTCCATAGCTTGTTTCCTGTCCCTGCCACTTTGCTTTTTGTTTGTTTTTTGTTTTTTGAGACAGAGTCTCGCTCTGTCACCCAGGTTGGAGTGCAGTGGTGGGATCTTGATCTTGGCTCACTTCAACGTCCACCTCCCGGGTTCAGGCCATTCTCCTGCCTCAGCCTCCTGAGTAGCTGGGATTACAGGTGCCCGCCACCACACCTGGCTAATATTTGTATTTTTAGTAGAGATGGGGTTTCACCATGTTGCTCAGGCTGGTCTGGAACTCCTGACCTCAACCTCCCAAAGTGCTGGGACTACAGGTGTGAGCCACTGCACCCGGCCTGTCCCTGCCACTTTGTCTCCACTCTCTGTTTCCAACATGGAAGTGATGTACTTCCATGACTTTGCTCAAGGTGTTCTCCTGCCCTGGAATGGCCTTTGCCTTTCTTCACATGTTGAAGTCTAGTGCTTCCTAGTTAATGATGCTTAGACTCCACATCTAGGATTCATCATTCCCATCTCTATTTGAACCTAAATATATAAAGTTCATCACAGAGTGCCTCGCATTGCAGTTGACTTATACTTAGAGCTTCAAGGTCTTTGAGAACACAAAACATATCTTAGACATGGTTAATGTTCTCTATCATTCCTACTGCCTAGCAAAACTTTGGGAGATTAATATGCAGTTGTTAAATTGAGTGGTTATAATACAGTGTTACAAAAAGAACTCTGAAAGTTTAGGAGTCAATGTCTACTAATTACAGATAACTATAAAATAATAGAAGAGAAAAATATATTATATATATTCCAAAATACCAGTTTTTCTTTTAAGTTGTTTACATTTGGTCAGCTGTTAAGAGAGAGCCTAAGCAAGTATGATAAAAATGCTCAGGACCAATTCTTAATCCCCTGTATCCAGCCCCCATTAAGTCAGGCATTGTTTTGCAGAAGTAGTGGGGGAAAGCAGTGACCTTCTCCACTGTCCCCCAGTCAATATTCTAGACAAGGCAGGGCAATGGATAGCAATGACAGGTGCTGGTGAACAGCAGCGTTGGGTAATAATTCCCAGATCTCTTGAATGGCAAGACCAATTCAATGTCTGGAGTTAGAAAAGATGTAAAAAACATAACATTATTAACAGATCGTGGTTCATCAGCATTCTTTACAATTCTACCAACACCAGTGAGTGAGCAAGAGATTGTTTCTGTGATTTGATTCCTGTATAATGGATGAGACATTTATAATTATTTCAAGAAAAATCTACCTTTAAGGAAGGTTTCAAAATAACACTTTCTAAAATAAAAAATGTTAATGCTTATCAACTTTGTGTGGTGTGACAGAAAATTAAATAGTCCAAACCCAGACCAATTAGTAGAGTCCAATTTTAATAAAATTTCTTTCATCTCATTTTTGCTATTCACTGTGTAGTCTGGTTACTCAACAAGAGGTAATTTTTCAGTAGTGAGCCTTGAAACATATCACTGGAGTTTTTTTATGTTTAGATCAAATAAATTATCAGTTTAATATCCTGCTAGAGCTTTGTAGATATTGTTTTTTCCTTTTCAGTTTATCAGACGACAAATGCTTCCTGATACAAGATTTTCTGCCGTACAAAGATAGTCATGTGAAATCCCCAGGAAAGGCTTCAAAAACATGCACTGAAAACAAGTTGAAATGTTAGGTTAAAGAATAGATGAAAACAAGGATGGGATTGATCAAAGAATAGAAGATTAATAGAGAAAAGAGAGAGTGAAAACAATCTTCCCATTAAAGCAAACCTTTCTTAAGCCTTGAAGAAATCTGTAGAAAGCTGAACCCTTATGGTACAGACTTGGAGATAACAGGAAAGGAGGGCCTGGAGTAAACGAAACCTCAGTTGATGCCTTTTTGGTAAGGACTAGGCAATTGAATCATATGATTTGAGAGCCGATGAGCTGGTACCTTTACAAAGCTGATTGCTGTATGAGATCTGACGTGTTATCAGAACAAACAGGATAGGCCGGGGATAGTCATGCGAGGACATGAGGAATCACAGCTTCAAAAATGCGGCAGGAGGTTTGGAAGCAACAGCTACACACAGATCAACTTTGAGATGCCAAGATGATCTCAACACAGGAGCTAGATTAGTTACAAGGCACAGAAAGTTACATTATGCATAGCTACCTGTTAGCTCTAGGTGTATTTGATAATGGTTAAGATTGTCTCTAGGCATGGAAAGCTGGTTGTCCTTGATGATAGATTATGCTGTTAGCAATTGCTTGTTTTGTGGAAAAACTGAATGTAGCCCATACTTCCCCTTGGCCACATGAGTTTGAGGCTGCAATCCAGGAATATGGGTCACCCTGAAGGTAACACAGTAAAACCTTGGACTCAGAAATACCACCTAGAAAGTTATCGGATACCTAATGCTCCTTTTTTTTTTGTAACCATTTCATGGAAATGGCCTTATTACTTAGGGACTCCTTCAGTTGCAACTTGAACTAGCTTGGCTAAAAAAAGAAGATTTAACAGCTCATATAACCAGCTAGGTGAGGAGTGTTGTTGGAAAGGACCAGAACAGGGTCTTGGTGATGCCTGCACTTTCTCTTTTCTCCTCTCATCTCCCTTAATTCAGCTTTTATTTTTGCCTTGTTCTCCCAAGCTGGGTGATATCATAAAATGAACCATAGTTAGTAGCAGTTTCTGAGCTCACATTTTCCCAACTTCTTAACTAGAGAGGAAAGGACTCTTCCCCGTGGCTCTTATTAAAAAAAAAAAAAAAAAAAAAAAAATCACAGGGAAGGATCCCAGGCCAGGGTGGATGACTCTCCACCTCCAAATCAGTCACTGAGGGTAGAATGTTGGTTCCTGGCATCACATCAAATGCAAAATTTAACTTTCACAAATTCAACTATGAGAATTAAATGAGGGATAAAACAAGAGAGAGATCGCATGAATGATACGTGAGCCAGGAAATATGGATCTGCAGCTACTAAGGTCAGCCTCAACTCCCTGTGCTTATCATGGTCTGAGCATCTGGAGGAAAGATCAGAGGGTTCTTTCTTATACTATGACCCCAAAGCTGGTCACTCCACCTGGTAATCAGCTATTCCCATACTGGGGAAAGAATGTCATTGTGGCTTTGATGAATAAAGATTATTTTATTGTTATAGGTATTTAAAGGATTTTCAAGGGCAAATTTACTTACTTATAAATGAATTTCTCCCCACAAACTAATATTAAAATCTGAGCCCTGCTTAGGGCTACCTTGAACTCTTATTAAGATGGGTTCAGAGTGGATATGGGAGGCCCATCCCTAAGCTATCACTGACAACTCAGAAGTGGGGTCCTGTAGGAAGGGAGCAGCTTCCATTTGGACTTTATGGTAGGAGCCATTGGAGGTGTGATTCCTCCCAAAAGGGAGAGCCTATTTCCCAGAAGAATAGGGGAACAGTGCTGGGAGCAAAATAATTGAGATAAACAACACTGGACTCACTCCAGAGGCGTTCACTGAGGGTGTAAGTGTCTCTAAGCGCCCTCCTCCATTTTGACAGTCATGGGTCCACTTCCCCAAAGCTCCTCCCTGTGGCTCACCTCATGGCTTCCTGGTCCCATTGAGAGACCAGGACCACTTTTGTCATTGTCCAATCTACATTCACTTTGTTCCCAAAGTACTGCCTGCTCTAAGGTTCTTGTGTCCCAATGTCTTCCTCCCACTCATATTAAACTGTTACTCAGGTACAAAACATATTTATCTCCGATACTGTAGCTGCCCTCTCCACACAGAACCAGGCCAAAATTCCCTAGGGGACAAGAGAGAGCCTCAACCCATACTGCCTCCTCTTCACCAATCCCCAGACAGCATCCCTAGTCCAGGCTTGTGCACCTCCTCTTTGCCCACCTAGTATTTTTCTTGGAATTTAGGGTTTATTTCCTAAATGCTTGGAGAGCTTAGCCCCTGGAGGCCACCATGCCATTTCAGTTTTCTAACAATCATCTGTCTCCAGGTAAGATTGCCAGGTGAAATAGTTGAAACATCTTTATACTAAAAACATATTTGTTGTTCATCTGAAATGCAAATGTAACTGGATGTCTTGTATTTTTATTTGGTATCTACCAGTGAGGCTTCCATAAATATGACCTCTGCCTGGCTGGTCCACCAGGCCACCCAGACATTCCTGAGCAGGTTTTAATATGCTTGAGTTCACCATGAGCAGACAAGCCAGGCCCTCACTGATTTAGAGTATCCAGACTTTTGTGCCAAGTGTATAAATGTAATATTAGGGATTAGTAAGTGTTTTAAGAGTGGTATACATTTTGGGCACAGAAAATAATACTTGGTTATATCCATCATTAGTGCCAGGTGCCTGTAATCCCAGATACTTGGAAGGCTGAGGCAGGAGAATAGCTTGAACCTGGGAGGCGGAGGTTGCAGTGAGCCAAGATCATGACACTGTACTCCAGCCTGGGCAACAGAGTGAGACTCTGTCTCAAGAAGAAAGAAAAGAAAACAAAAAGGAGTGCAAAAATCCTCCATAATCCAGCATATTTTGGCCCAGTCTTTTTGAATGTAACTATAAAAGTACTTTTAAAGAAACTGGGGCCAAGAGCCAGGCTGCAGTCTGCTATGGCCGTGCCTATGAATAGCTACTGCACTCCAGCCTGGACAATGTAACATCTCTACAATGTTTTTTTAAAAACAAAATATAAAAGAAAGAAATCGGTGCAAAACTGTACATAACTTGCTTTTTTCACATAAAAATATACAATGGAAATTTAAAATAGTTGCATAGTATTTATTCTATCATATAAATAAAAAACAATCTACTCAACCCTTTGCCTATTGTTGGATACTTAGGTTATTTCTAATTTTTCTTCTACCAGTCTTATCGTTGTACGTAAATTTTCCACAAGTCAGATGATTTCTGTAAATAGGCAAAATACACAATTTATAATAAAGTATTTTTATTATTAAACTGAAAAAGTTCTATTTCACTAGTAGTTAAATAAGCACAAAATACGAAACTTTTAAAACAGCATATTGACAAAGATTCTTAAGGTAGTAGTACTTGCTTCTGGAAATACAATGGAAGAAGCCCTCAAACACCTTCGAGGGTGCTGAGGTACTGAATATAACTTCTGTGAACCCTTTTTGCTTTTCTACTTACTCAACATCCATTTTTCCTCTTTCTGTTAACAGCACCCACTATTCCTCTGGGGAATCCCTTCCCCAAATTTGAGTTGATGTGTCTTGAGTGGGGATGAGACCACTCCCTTGCTTGAGTGAAAGCATTCCATCCTGTGGCCACAGTGATTGGTTGAAGGATGGGTACACTTCTCTTGTCTATTTTCTATTTAATTTTTTATTTAATTACTTCTATTTTTAAAAAGCCTTCTAGCTTCAAGAAAAGTGGCCAAACATTATTGTACGATAGTTCTCCCTTATTAATCCCAAGTTAATCCCAGGACTTTTATGAGAACTCCTGGAAGGTGGTGCTCTCTTTCCATGATTGTTTCTATGGTAGGATATATCCAAGTTGATTGTATCCTTGCCACTATAGCATAATAGCATATATCTGAATATTTCCCAGTACTGAAATATGGCATCTAATTGCTTCAATTTAATTGCTGTGGTTACTAGTGAATGTGAATATTTTCATAGACGTTGGCTGCTTGCATCTCTTTTGTGATCTTGTGTCTATTCATGTCATTTGCCTCTTTTCCTATAAAATAACACAATAAAACTTTTATAAATTACTCATAAATTTTCTCTTAATTTCTTAAATGATGTTTTTACTATAACAAAGTTGAAAGTTTTTATGTATCCATATCTACTGAGCTCCCCATTATGATTTCCTCTTTTACTTTTTTGCTTAGAAAAATGTCCCCTATCCAAAGATGAGATAAACACTTGCCAATCTTTTTCTCTAGTATTTTGTTGCATTATTATTATTATTATAATAGTTAACCCTTTAATCTACTTGGAATTAGCTTTGGTATACACTGTGCTACAAAGCTCTAAATTTATTTTTCCCCAAATAGCTAGCTTAATTTCTCCTTCCTTCCTTCCTTCCTTCCTTCCTTCCTTCCTTCCTTCCTTCCTTCCTTCCTTCCTTCCTTCCATCCTTCCTTCCTTCCTCTTTCCCTCCCTCCCTCCCTCCTTCCTTCCTTCTTTTCCTTTTCTTTTTTGACAGGGTTTGCTGTCATCCATGCCTGAGTACAGTGGCACGATCATGGCTCACTGCAGCCTTGCCCTCCTGTGCTCAAGCGATCCTTCCACCTCAGCCTCCCAAGTAGCTGGTACCACAGGCATATGCCACCACAGGCATGTGCCACCATGTCTGGCCAATTTTTGTAGTTTTTGTAGAGACAGGGTTTCACCATGCTCTCCAGGGTGGTGTCAGATTCCTGCGCTCAAGCGGTTTGCCCACCTTGGCCTCCCATAGGCATGAGCTCCGTGCCTGGCCATATTTTCTAAGTACCATGTTATCTCTCCCTTTTACATATGCTTTCCCCTGTGGGAAAAGAACACTTCACCAGTGTCACCACACCAGTGTCATCACACTGTGTCATCACACCTGGAGATTGGGCTTAATCCTAATCTTAGCGTGTTCTCATACATAGCGAGGAAGATGAGAAAGAAGGGGAGGCCAGAACACCTGTTTTCTTCACATTGACAATCACCCCATCAGCAGGAGTGACATCAGGTCTGTAGGTCCCAAGAAGCCCCCAAGATTGCAGGTGCAGCATGCATCATGATTTACAATCCCAGCCCATCATCCCCTTCTGTTTATTTTTTCAGATGGAGTCTCAGTCTGTCACCCAGGCTGGACTGCAGTGTCACCATCTTGGCTCTCTGCAAACTCCACCTCCCAGGTTCAAGCAATTCTGCCTCAACCTCCTGAGTAGCTGGGACTACAGGTGCGCACCACCACACACAGCTAATTTTTGTCTTTTTAGTCCAGATGGGGTTTCACCATGTTGGCCAGGCTGGTCTCAAATTCCTGTCCTCAAGTGATCCGTCTGCCTCAGCCTCCCAAATTGCTGAGATTGCAGACAAGAGCCACGTGCCAGGCCCCTTTCTCTTTTCAGTCTTCGCCCATTGCACAAGTTGCCTCCCAGGTCTCTCCCTAAACCCTGAGAGGAGGTAGTTGGATGAGTTGAGTTGGTCTGCCTCTAATTACTGCTTATTTAATGTGATTGTGAATTTTAATATCATTAACACAACAAGGGGTTCTGAGGCAAATAGGAGTGGTGCCTGCACAGTTGGCTTCAGCTGTATCCCTTGCCATTTGTATTCTTGGCTTATCTCATCCTGTGGTTTCAAGACTGTGAAAGCTCAGCAGTGCCTTCCCTCCTTATCTTGTCTGTTTCTCCACACACCTTCCCTGGGGTCTACTAGCGTAAAGTTGGGTAGCATGGATCGTCGTATATCTGAATATCTTTCTTTTTACCTGCATAAGCTGACATGTAAGCTTAAAATATTTTTGGTCACAAATATATTTGTGCTGACATGTAAGCTTAAAATATTTTTGGTCCCTTAAAGCTCTACAGAGCTCACTGAAGTTTTTCTTTTTCTGGGTTTAGTGTTTCGGAAAAGTGTAAGGGTACATTATCCTCCTAAATGCTTGTAAAAGCTGTGCCCTCATGGAATTTACAGTCCAATGAAGAAAAATAAATTATTTGTGATGAAGAGTGCAATATGCTTTGCATTTAGTCTTACTTTTCATAGTCTCTGTCATCTTTATGAGATTTGGGGAGGAGGAAAGGCTCAGTCCACCCTTGGGTAATAGAAGTCACTCTGTGCCAGGACAGGAATTAGGGAAAAGTTCCTGGATAGAAGAATTCACTGTATCTTGGCTCCTTGTGAAAGCAACCCTGGGCTAAGACTGAGCCTTGATTTCACTCTAGAAATTCCTGTTGGTTTTCACAACTAAGTGACTATCACTTTATGGTCACCCCCAGGGAGCTAGATGCCTCCTCAAGAGACCCCACCTGGTTGGTAAGCAGAGAAATTCTTTTCCTTTCTACATGCCATCTAGTGACTAACTTAAACGTTGTTGCATCTCCATTCATAAGAGCTCTGCTTTTGATTTGTTTTGGGATAAACCTGTCTCAAGCAGGGAATCTCAGCACTTTATTTCTTTTCAGTCCTTTAATCCTAATGCCAGGGCTTTACTCACAAAGCTTCGTAAATCTGTGACCACTGAAATATCCTCTCTCTACCTGCCAATACCTTCTTAAATACACATTTTTCATGGAGACTGTTATTAACCAAGCTCTTCTCTGCCCTCTTTAAGGACACATCACCGTGCAGATTCAGCCAGGTACTTGTGGGTTCGGTTGACAAGACTGACACTTCCCCGTGCCTCAGTTTCTTCGTTTGTAAAAATCGAGCTTGTAAAAATTGTATCTATCTCACGGCTTTGCTGTAAGAATCGAATGAAATAATGCACACGCACTTGCCAAAACTCGCTATATTATTATTACATTCTACTTTAAGACTGAACATGAAAATCATGCAAAAAATTGTTTGCAAATTCAAGCCAGATATCGTGTCATGCTTACCAGAGAAACGATGGTATTAAGTCAAGCACCCCTTTTAGGGCTGCAGGCTATAGGAACAGTTTCTATGGTCTATGCGCGTGCATCGATGAGGTTATCCACCCACCCCCTCCACTTTGTGTGTCTGGGTCTCCAGATTTCATTATAAAGAGGCAGAGCCCATCAGAGAACTTGATCGGCAGCCAGGAACGGTTTTTTCTTGCTCCGGTCCTTTGTCAGGTCTTTGTTCCGCCCCTGGCTACACTCTAACAGAACCACTTACTGGCGATTTCACAGGAGGGGACCGGGTGGCGGGGCGGGGCGGGGCCTGCGGGGCGCGGGGCCGGAACGCGGACCCTGCGCAGCGATTGGGTTCACCCGGGGGGCCGTGCTGCGCAGAGTGCCAGGCTGCGGGCGGCGGCAGACCCGGGAGCGGAGACAGGCCCGCCGTCCCCGACGCCGCCGAGCAAGTCAGCTGCGCGCAGCCGCGGCTCGGAGACCGACGGGCAGAACGACGGGCGGCGGCTGCGGCGACCGCGGGACGGAGAGAGTCACGCGGCGGGAGGGGACCGGAATCCGCAGCTCGGGCCGCGCCATGGACGGCACCGACAACGCGACCCTGCTTTTCGCCCCTCTGCTGCGGGACAACTTCACCCTGGCGCCCAACTCCAGCAGCCCGGGCCCTGGCACGGACCTCGCCCTCGCCCCTGCCTCCAGCGCCGGCCCCGGCCCCGGGCTCAGCCTCGGGCCGGGTTCGAGCCTCGGCTTCAGCCCCGGTCCCACTCCGACCCCGGAGCCCACGACCAGCGGCCTCGCGGGCGGCGCGGCGAGCCACGGCCCTTCCCCGTTCCCTCGGCCCTGGGCGCCCCACGCGCCCCCGTTCTGGGACACGCCGCTGAACCACGGGCTGAACGTGTTCGTGGGCGCCGCCCTGTGTATCACCATGCTGGGCCTGGGCTGCACGGTGGACGTAAACCACTTCGGGGCGCAAGTCCGCCGGCCCGTGGGCGCGCTGCTGGCCGCGCTCTGTCAGTTCGGCCTCCTGCCGCTGCTGGCCTTCCTGCTGGCCCTCGCCTTCAAGCTGGACGAGGTGGCTGCCGTGGCGGTGCTCCTGTGTGGCTGCTGTCCCGGCGGCAATCTCTCAAATCTTATGTCCCTGCTGGTTGACGGCGACATGAACCTCAGGTACGGATCTGTCTATTCCTTGGGCATCTGTCTCATTCCAGCCGCGCGTTTACGGCCGTGGGCTCAGGACGAAGGACAGAGGCAGTGGAGGGGTTGGAATCAGGCGTGGAGGAAGGAGGAGGAAAGGAGAGGAAGATGATGACCCCCAGGCTTTAGAAGTCAAGGCCGACCCGCAGATTGTGCTGCTGGGGGAGCTAGCTAGACGGCGAGGGGCTGCTCCAAGGCCGGGATTCCATGAGCAGCGCGGCCCTTCAGCAGGGTCCCTCGCCGTCCTCTCCTAGCATCGGGCTGGCAGCGCAGGTCGTTGTCCAGTGGAAGACAAAGAGAAGGGGAAGGCTGAACTAGAACTCGCCGGCAACGTAAAAGTAAAATAGGGCTACTGGCCCGTCGGAGAAACTAATCTCACATAGAGGGCAGGATTGTTGAGTTCAGCCAAAAGTAGCAGTCAGCAGCTTTACCATGGCTTACCTTGCCGCAGGCTTGCAAGGAAGAACGCTCCTTCCCCTCAGAATCATCCAGGCTCAATAGACTTTATAAAGCCGAGGGCAGCAGTACTGAGACAGGGGGCTTATTTCTCCCCCCTGCCTTGGGTTCATAATTCCACTGGTCTTAAACGTGCTGCTCTCTTGGCACTCTCCTTGGATGATGTAGGTTCTGCTCAGACTTCAACCCTGGGACTCCTTTCACCTTCTCAACATACAATAAAAAGGTTGGCTGGCTGTTTGACTCAAAGCTCGTTCTGATTTCTGCTCATTCCCTTTTCTGCAGCATCATCATGACCATCTCCTCCACGCTTCTGGCCCTTGTCTTGATGCCCCTGTGCCTGTGGATCTACAGCTGGGCTTGGATCAACACCCCTATCGTGCAGTTACTACCCCTAGGGACCGTGACCCTGACACTCTGTAGCACTCTCATCCCTATCGGGTTGGGCGTCTTCATTCGCTACAAATACAGCCGGGTGGCTGACTACATTGTGAAGGTAAGGCCCCTCTTCCCTTTCCATACGAGCTTGGAGAGCCCTTGATCTCTGACCCACAGCAGAAATGTGAGGAAGTTTGGAGAAGGGGGAAAGGAAGAAAAGGACTTGGAAGTAGTTGCATGTATAAAATTTTTTAAAAAAGGTTTATGCTACGAAGATAACTTCCACTTTTGGGATTCCTAGAATAATAGCTTTAATTAAGACACAGCTTAATCAAAACCAGCATAAAAGAACTATCAGTACTCATCGGGAGGAAACAGATCATAGAGGGGTGGGGAAGATGACAGTGTAATTAAATGGCAACATATTTTCCACTAATTGTATATAATTAAAAATCAAAGCAGATTAAATATAATTACTTTAATAGAATTGGTGCACTATTTTAGAAATGCATGGCTATCTTTCAAAAATGGAACTGGAATTCTGAGAAACTCCATAGTAGGTTCTTTTAACATTTTATTAAATTTTTAAAAGTAAGTTGATACTAATAGGACAAAAGTAATGGAAAAGTGACATTGTAGTAATAGAACACACAAAATATTCACTTTAAAGCACAAAATAAAATTGGGTCCTGGATAAATAATGGAGATTATATTGCCCTCACTAAATGTGTTTCTTCTTCTTTCTCCATTGCAATATTTATGGCTTCTAAAGCTAGTGAAAAGATGGGGGATTTCTATAATTTGTGCAATATTTCTCCGAAGGCTTTGATTTTTTTAAAAATTAATGCTTTCTGTAGCAGTAGAGATTTTAGTAGTTTAGTAGTAGTTTAGTAGATTCTAGTAGTGGACTGGAGGAAAAAAAATCTTTGTAAAATTAAGCTGTCTTTGAAAATTCAAAAATAGTAGTGAAAAAGAATAAACCATGACCAGGATGCTGACTTCAGGTAATTAATCAAATAAAATACGTAACTATTACTGCAAAATGCACAGGCAAATTCCTTTGGACAAATGAAGAGAAAAAGAGCCACCTTAATGTTTCAATTATGTAGATTCAAGAAGACATAATCTTTTGTTTTACTTATTTTCTAAAGTAATCTGATTATATAGTCAGCTTTTATTAATATGAAAAGTAGAGAGTTCTTTTCTGTGCATATATCCAGCCCTGAGTAAAAGAAATCCTGCTCCATAATAAACATGTATATGTGAATGTAAAAATATATGTGTACATGTAAATACGCATATATTAATACCTGTTATGTATACTCATACTCTTGAGATGCATTAAGAACTTGTTAATTAAGAACTTAATCATTAAGCTAATGCTATTAACGTGATGATATTTACTATAAAACCTTAGGAAGTCTAAGAGAAAGTCAGTCAAATGACCTACACACCAAAAACAGAAGTATATTTAATATAAATATATTAATAAATTAATGTATTTAATATTCAAATATAATAGATCAATAAGATTAGCTACCTTTGAATTTAAGGTTAACCTCGCCCTATTCTTTAACACACTATTAAGAAACGGTTTATATAATTGTTACACCTTTGCAAATACTTCAAAATGAGCATTCAATGTCAATGCTTGCCCAAATGATTTAAAAGTTCTAAGGGATTTTGGAGCCAATATTTCAAAATGAAGAAATCAGATTGTCAATACTTTTAATGTGACATACTTTGAAATGGTATGCTTTTACATGTAATAGCTTGGTTTCTGCCAATTGTACATCTGTAGTATCTGTACCTTATATAATAATTATTGCGGCATCCTCTAGGGTAGAATTTGTGACCAGCTGATAAATTTTAAATAACTTTTTAAGAGTGTAGAGTCATGCCAGTCCCAAAGACTGCAAAAGGGATATCACAGCTATCCAGGGAACCAGAAGCAACATTTAAACTGTTCTCTCTGGATCGAGTTTCCTTCCCCTGCCCACTCCTCATTAAAAATAATAAGTTAACTACCAATAAGAAGGAGGAGTAGGAGAGGAATTTTTAGGTTTCCACCTTACTATTCATACAGCCTGTTTTATTTGAATGAGTGAAATGTACCAGTCAGAACATCAAGATTACATGTTTTATACAGATGTCAATTGTACTGTATCTAAAATACATCTATTGTAATAATACCTAAGCATCATTAGAGACTTACAGATGGGAGGTTTCTCATGAACAAATGAAAAAGGGGAAAGTTGCCAAATTGCAAAGAATTCTTCACATCTTTATTTACATTTTTTTCTCTTACATAATCTAAGAATAGGTAATTGTTTCAATATTGCAAGCAATCCTCTGCAATATATTTTCAGGGTTAAAAAAATCACACACTGAGCTTCAGACATTTTAATCAAGTTTCACAAGTTTTAACTCACGTAAAATGAGAACCAATTTCTTATGGAAAACATGGGGTTCAGTTCAGGGAAAGTAAATATCCACTCCTCTGCTCTAATGATCAGACCATACCTGGGGTATTAGGCTCAGTGCTAAATGCTGTGTTTTTAAGAGGCACATTCACAAACGAAACACATGTTCAGAACAGTCAGGATACCAAAACAAAGTTAGGTGATGGAGGCTTTAATCTGGGGACTATCTGCCTGGAGAAGAGTAGCCTTCCCTGATAACCGGTTTTAAAGCTTTTGAAGAGCTGTTTTTCAGAAAAGCTTTTCTTTTTTTTTTAAGAGCTGGTCTTTGTTGCTCCTGACAGCCTATATCCAAGTCAATGGCTAGAGGTTATAGAAGGCAAATTGTCCCTCAACATAAGGACAGGCCTCCAAACAATCAGAGCTGCCCAATGTGGCTCTGGATGCTTCCTGAAGAGGTGGCCTGCCCGTCTTCAGAAATATGCTGTCAAAGGTCCTCCATTTTGTGTTGGAGATCATACTGGATTGGTGTTTTCTTCCCTGAGCTTAGGATTCTCTCGCCTGAATTCATCTACAACCATCTCATTGTAATTTTCTATTACTAGGTTTCCCTGTGGTCTCTGCTGGTGACTCTGGTGGTACTTTTCATAATGACCGGCACTATGTTAGGACCTCAACTGTTGGCAAGTATTCCTGCAGCTGTTTATGTGATAGCAATTTTTATGCCTTTGGCAGGCTACGCCTCAGGCTATGGTTTAGCTACTCTCTTCCATCTTCCACCCAACTGCAAGAGGACTGTATGTCTGGAAACAGGTAGTCAGAATGTGCAGCTTTGTACAGCCATTCTAAAACTGGCCTTTCCGCCGCAATTCATAGGAAGCATGTACATGTTTCCTTTGCTCTATGCGCTTTTCCAGTCTGCAGAAGCAGGGATTTTTGTTTTAATCTATAAAATGTATGGAAGTGAAATGTTGCACAAGCGAGATCCTCTAGATGAAGATGAAGATACAGATATTTCTTATAAAAAACTAAAAGAAGAGGAAATGGCAGACACTTCCTATGGCACAGTGAAAGCAGAAAATATAATGATGGAAACCACTCAGACTTCTCTCTAAATGTGGAGATACACGGGAGCTTCGTCTTGCTGAAATAGTGCTTCATATTTATGGCGTGTGGTAGTGCACATGGTTAACATAAAAGATGACACTGGTTCACATCATACATGGAACAATTCTGATCTTTTCATTTTAAGGTTTGCTGGTGCATTAACCAAACGTTGTCACAAATTACAAATCAATGCTGTAATATAATTTGCACCTGGGATGGCTAACCTGAAGTCTGAATTAAATGTGCTTTTTAGTTTTTACCATCACCAATTTCTATGACTGTTGCAAATTCAGAAACTTTTAGAAAACAGAGTCTTGGAAATGTAGAATTTTGGCGCACTATCTTATGAGTAAAACCAAGCTATCTTTGTTAAGCATAATTGAGTTTAGTGTAATTGTTGTTAAAAAAAAAAAAGTGTGCTTGCTCTACTTAAAATTCCTGACAATGTTGAATTTTAACCTGTATTCAGAAAAATTCCAAAACGGGTTAAATAAGGAAATATACTATTTGTCAAACCAGTATCAGAGAAAAGTTACATTAATGTATTTGATTATTTGATCTGGTATCTACTTAGTAATGAATAATCAACATTTTTTCTAGTGGACAGGCCATGTTCTTTTCGATTGGTCTTCTGCATTTATGTAAACACACCCCAAATCAATTTATCTTTTGGAGGAATGATTTGGTTGGGAAATTTTGCAGAACCACTCTGGAGCAGAGCAAAATGGTACCTCGGGTCATCACTGGGACTGGGGGAAAGGACACGCTCCAGGGGAGAAAACAATTCGCCTGGACGAAGATCCCTGGGTGGTTCTCCATGAACTCGCCGAGGGGGCTTAGTGGGTAGTCTCTCGAGCAGCTCTGAGACTAAACTATCCTCCGAGTCAATGAGTAATAACAGACCCAGAACAGTTCCCAAACCTTGGCACTTTCGCTCATTTAGCCAGAGGCACCCGGCCTAGCCTTGGCTTTCTGGTGCGGGGAATGTGGGAGAGCCGGGAGCGAGGGGAAGGGGGAGCGGGGGGAGGGGGGCGGTGCGCAGGCACCTGGAACAATCACGGCACCGGGAGTAGCCGACTCAGCTGATGCCGGTGATGAATTTCTCTCATTGAAATCCTACCCATCTCGGGCGCCTTGGTTCCCTTACGAATCAGCCCTTTCATCACAAAGAAAGCCCTCTTTCCAGATAATCTAAGGGTCATTGTGCCAATATCCGGGCGTGGAGAGTTTCCGTAGGGAGAAGGACGGAGAGCGGCCCCCTCGGCGGGGACGCGGGCCGATGGCTGGAAGGGCGTGGAGGGCGGTGCAGCGTGCGAGCTCCAGCCGAGGGCCGTCCCCGCCTCCGCTCGGCTGCCTCGGCGAGTCGCCTATTTAGGGTGCGGCGGCGGGCGGCAGCGGTGCGCCCATGGCGGCCCTGGGGGACGAGGTGCTGGACGGTTACGTGTTCCCGGCGTGCCCCCCCTGCTCGTACCCGTACCCGGCGGCCACCAAGGGCAAGGGCGCGGCGGGCGGTAACTGGCAGCACCGCGGCGGGGGCTGCCTTCCCGCCGCCTCCCCATCCTCGGTGGGCGCGGCCTCGTCGTCCTTCCCGGGCCGAGGGAGGCTGACAGCCGCCGAGTACTTCGACAGCTACCAGCGGGCGCAGCTCATGGCTCTCCTGGCGCAGGTGGGGCCGGGTCTCGGGCCGCGCGCCCGGAGGGCCGGCAGCTGCGACGTGGCGGTGCAGGTGAGCCCGCGCATCGACGCCGCGGTACAGTGCTCGCTGGGGAGGCGCACGCTGCAGCGCCGGGCCCGCGACCCCGAGTCCCCGGCCGGCCCCATGGCCGAGGGCACCACGGGCGGCGGCTCTAACTCCCAGCAGCCAGCCTGTCGAGGCCTGGAGCAGGGCGGCCCCCAGAACGGCGCCCCGCGGCCCTTGCGCTTCCCGCGCACAGTCGCCGTGTACTCGCCCGTGGCCTCGCGCCGTCTCACCACCTTCCTGGAGGGACCCGGGGCTGCGGCGGGCGAGCAGAGGTCCGGGGCGTCGAATGGAGAGCGGGGGCCGCCGCCCGCGAGGGTTCAAGACCCAGAGGAGGGGGAGGTGTGGACGAGGAAGGCGCCCCGGCGGCCGCAGTCCGATGACGACGGCGAGGCCCAGGCCGCTGTCCGAGCGAGCTGGGAGCAGCCGACCGACGGTCCCGAGCTGCCGCCGCGAGAGGCCCAGGAGGGGGAGGCGGCTCCGCGGTCGGCGCTAAGGAGCCCGGGGCAACCTCCGCCGGCAGGGAGGGCCCGAGACGGCGGCGACGGACGGGAGGCGGCCGCCGCGGGAGAGAGGCCATCGCCACGGAGCCCGGAGCCGGGCAAGGAGCGGCTGCGCTTCCAAGTAAGGCCTGGGGCGGTGAGGGCACAGGAGAGCCCGGGGATGCGGGTGTCTTCCTGGGCCCGGGCCCTGTGACTGCTTCGGGTACACTTGAAGGTGTGGCGCTTCCTTAAGCGTGGCCACTTCCGTGTTTCCGAAACAGCCAATGCCCGCGACAGGTGTCTTCCCCACAGCAGTCTCTTGTCCCGACAGCCTGACTTACTCGCCATGGCTGCTCCACAGGCTGGCCAGGGCAACGCCCTTGGGACATTCACAACCCTCATATTTGCACTGTAAACCTTGGGCAGTGGGCGTGTAGGCCAGTCCTGACCGCGTGGTTGGATGACCTATGAGTACGCACAACTGAACTTCGGGAGCACTTGCAGGCAGGAGAGTCGATTCCGAAGAATTCCCCTCTCCCATTTCTGCACTAGATGTGGCAAAAACCCTTCAACTGCTGAGATTCTGGTTAGCAATTCTGACTTCTCCTTTACAAGCTTCCAGGCTATTGGAAAGCTGGAGCTCCTAAAATGCCCCTTCCTAGGAATTTGCTTTGCTTTTAAAAAGCACCCCCACCTCAGAAATCCAATACTGTGAAAGCATTTGGACTGCTCAGTACTGCCGCCCAAGAGCAGCAGGCCGAACCTTTAAAGGGCTGGGGCACGCAGAGGGCAGTTGTGACCTAGCAGAAGTGGAAAGGCACAAGAGGTGGTAAGAAGCCCGAGGGAGTCCTTCGCGGTCTCTTCCACGGCCATCACAGGCTGGTATTCCTTTTGAGGGGCGGTGTTGGTGGCGGTTGGCTGATTGTGTGAGGAGTGAATCGAGAGGCCAGGGCTTTCCAGCGTGGCCATGCACGAGCTGTGTGTGATCTTAGGCCAGTCATAACCTTCCTGGACTTAACAGTCAGTCTCACAGGTGAGCAGACTGAATTAAGTGCTCCCCAGAGTTCCTTCCAATTCTAAAAGCCTAACTCTAAAAACGTGTGTATAACTGGTTACTCACTGGGAGGGAAGAAGGGAAGTTTAGATAACACTACTTTTGTTCATATTGAATATGAATTATGGCTTACGTACAATTTCGGTTCCTGGCACTACTGTTTGGGAATTAACTAGCAGCATGAAGAATGTGATCTTGGTGAACCCCTTAAAGTTCCTTGGATGTGGAGTCTTATTTTTCTTCAGCTTAATACCTTTCATGTGTGCATAGTCTAAGATCAGGCTTCAGCTTAAAAGGCCTCCCTGAAGAATCCCAAACTTCAGAGAACTGTTTAACTATTATGTCCCTAATTATTCATTTATCAGCCAGCCTTATGAACTGAGTGAATCTGGTATATGAACTTTAAGGCCCAGGCTTGCTTAATTGTTTGACTAGGCTATTAGCTCGCTCCATTACTGTATTGAAGAGGCATACCCAAACCTGACCCTGCTTTCTTTCATGATCTGGAGTGAAGTTGACAGTTTCAGATATCAAGTAGATCCTTCCCAATGTCTGGAAATGAAGGATAATTCAGGTCTTATGTTGGTTAAACTGACATATCCTGTTGTTCAGTTCTTAGAGCAGAAATATGGCTATTACCACTGCAAGGACTGCAACATCCGCTGGGAGAGTGCTTATGTGTGGTGTGTACAGGGAACTAACAAGGTAAGAAATACCAGGTGACTGGCATCTTCTTGCTAAAAGTGTCAAGGCAATTTTGTTTTATTTTCTTTCTCATCACAGGTTTACTTCAAACAGTTTTGCAGAACTTGTCAGAAGTCTTATAACCCTTATCGAGTGGAGGATATCACCTGTCAAGTAAGTCAGATGTTTTGCATTTTGTCTGACCTGGGCTGTCGTAGAGGTTTTTAGTGTAGTTTGAGTATACTTCCAAAAAGAGGCCAGGTCCCCAGACCTTAGGTTTCAACTGGCTTTTGTTAGGAGTGGTAGAAACAATACTCACCTGGGAAACGGGGCCTTGGTGTTAGCTTCTTTCTGCCCTTGCAAATCTTGCTCTTGTTAACCTCTTCTAAAACTGTTAACCTCACTTGCAATACGGAAGAATACTTGCCTTACTTGCTACTTAGATATATAAGAAAATTAACAAAAACATGCTTGTCAGCTAACATGAAGTAGTCAAGGTTGACTGTTTTACCGAAATGCCTCTTAGGAAGCACAACCTCAAGGTATTGAGTCTAAGCACATGGGGTTAGTTTGTCTTGCCTGAAAGCTCACAAAGGGGGACAGTTTAAGATAAATCTAAGTTGTCTAGCTTTATGGGGAGTTGACTGTAACGGTAAGCAAGCAATATGTTAATTAAGCATTGCTTAAGTACTTGCTTGCTATTAACTGTGCTAAGGGGCTTAGCTAATCTTTAAGAGGAAAGTGTCTAAATTCGCCTCTTATCACACAGCTAATGGAGTCTGAATTGCCAATTGAGACAGGCTAATCAATACACTTGACCCACGTTGGATATTTAGAAGCATTAACACCCTGGGGTGGTGGAGAGAAACTAAGTATGGCAAGCCACTTAGAATCACTTAGATCAGGGCCGGGCATGTTTGTAAAGGGGGATGCCTTAACCACTCTGCTCTTGGTGTTCGTTGTCAAATTCATCCCTGACTTGTTCTCTACCCTTCCTCTTAAAAAGTTGCAAAAGAAACTTCACAACTCATAATTGGATCTGATGCAATATTAGCAGCACTACAGCATGGTTAAACACTCACTATTCCTAGCCCTGTCATTGCTAGGTAGGTAGGGATGTAGAGGGAAAACAAGATTACTACGGGACCTTGCTTAGAGTGCATTCAATAAGTACTTGAATGGACTAGAGAAATGTTGAAGTCCTAGGAAATCACTAAGGGTTTATCTTCTGTACGCCCTTCTGTATTTTTTTTTTCCCCCAGAGTTGTAAACAAACTAGATGTTCCTGCCCAGTAAAACTTCGCCACGTGGACCCTAAACGGCCCCACCGTCAAGATTTGTGTGGTAGATGCAAAGGCAAACGCCTGTCCTGTGACAGCACTTTCAGCTTCAAATACATCATTTAGGTGAAAGTCAGTGTTGCTGTGCATGCACTGATGGAGTAGATGAGTGAGCTTTTCCGTGCCTCTCCTCTCCACCTCTCCCTTCTCAAAATACTTCATGAAAGGCAGTGTATTCTGAAAAAGCCTTCAAATAAAGGTATTGCAACACAATTTATATATTGCATAAAATCTGTCTTTGAAAATAAAGTTTCAAGAGCGCTTGTCTTGTGCTAACAGTCTGGGCCTGTCACTTCACCTTTATGAATGCTTGCTGATGGCAGAGAGTGGGCCAGGCTCTGAGTTAGGCTGTGGCTACTTGGAAAACAATTTAGTGGGGGCTCGTAGACGAGGTCTACTATTTAGGCAGCTCTGGAAGACTGAAGCTTAGAAGGGAGTTAACTGAATAAAAAGCCACCTAGAGATTGTGCCACTGCATTCCAGCCTGGGCGACAGAGCGAGACTCCGTCTCAAAAAGAAAAAAAAAAAGCTGCCTAGCTGTAACATTGAGGCATTCTTTTGGGAGAGGTGGAGGCAGAGCCATTTCTTGGTTGCATGAGACTGTTGGGAGGTTAACGGTAGAGTAAGAATGCTGAATGTCGGGGATGGGGTAGGTAAAGGCTTTAGTGTCCGGGTAACTTTAGGAGGTAAGCTACTAGGTAGAGGAAGGCTGGGAAAACTAACCTGACTGACTAGTCAGTTTCACAAATGTGGCAAAAGTGGGGCTTGGAACAGGGTGGCTGTGGGCAAATGGCTGCTTTAAGACACTGAATAACCCATCAAGTAGACTTTGTGTTTCTTCAAAGCTTTTTTTTTTTTTTTTTTTCTTAAAGTAGGCCTCCTAAATGTACTTATAAGATGTCAAGTTAGAGGCGTAGGCCTTAGCCTTTGTCTTCACTGACTTGGTGCTAGTTGGGATGCCAGACTCTTAACTGCATCTAGTAGCTTCTCATGACAACACTGAGGCCCCACTGCCAGAATGCTCCTAGTTGAGGATGGGACTGAGTTTAGAGCCTCAAGTGCATCTGATGAAATTAAAGTTGTAGTATTGGTTTAATTAGAGAAACCATATAATTGGAACCATGTGCTAATTATGCCTCCAATTGTCTAACATCCCACTTAAGTGAACTCCTTACTACCTTAGGCCATAGCACTAAGTCTTAACATTCTTGGACACTTGTTAAAAGGGGCCAAAGTGGGTTTGAGGTCTCCATAGAATCTGTATCTCGAGGGGAAAGGCCCACCTGCATCGATGTGGACGGAGATGGTGCGTGTAAAATGCAGATTACTGGATACCTGTCCTACCTACATTTAACAGGCACCCCCAGCTGTTACTAATGGAATTGAAGCATGAGAACTTGTGCTCAGCAGAGAAGAGGTGGCATCTCATGGAGCTTCTAGTACAGCAGGCAGATGGCCACTAGTTTTTACATCAATGTAAAACCGAGGTTCTGACCTGTGATAAGGACAATCTGCTAAAGTGCCTCTGCAGTAAGGGACCTGACTTAGGTCAGGGAAACCCTGCCTAAAAGAATGACACCTCAGCTGAACTCCATTTCAAATAAGTTGAATGAGGCAAAAATGGCGAGGGGAAAATTTCCAGATTAGGGCAACAATCTGCAAAAGCCCTGTGGTAGAAAACCACCAGGAGGAGGCCACAGTGGGAGAATACTCTGGAAGACATGCCAGGTGAATCTAGCAGTGCCAGACTGGAGGGGTGTTTTAGGCCTTCATTAGGAGGATGGTCTCTACTGGAGTGCAGGGGCTACTCACAGGCATTATCAGGGTACACCACAGCCTCAAGCTCCTGGGCTCAAGTGATCCATCCTCCTGGCTCAGCCTCTCAAGTGGCTGGGACTACAGGCACTTTGTCAGGCTGCACTAAAAAGTTTTAAAGGTATGCTGGAGATAGTAGGGCATGGTGACATATAGACTCACTTTAAAAAAATCACTCCAGCTATACAGTGGATACCTGTAGATAAGGAGACTTGCAGGGACCAGATAAAGTGGTGGCAAGGCTAAAGAGAAATGACAAGAACTGGTGTGGGTAAAGGCGATGTGTTTTTTACTGGTTCTAACATGTTCCTGTTGTTTGGTTGGGGGTAGGTACAGGGGTAGGAAACCCATTTGTACTGTGGCATGCAAGTGCTACATAATGTGATCAATAGCATTTGCTCAATGAATGAATTACATAAAAGGTACCTGCATTGAGTCCTAAGAAATTTCCACTGGCTAGTAATATGGTTACATTGTTCTTTAATATTGCTTGCTATTAATTTTCCTAACATAGCAGCTAACCCTATTTTTCAGCTGAGGAAAGTAAGGATCAGACTGTTTTACTTAGGGTGGGTGGGCATGCAGATATTCAACAAAGTGGCACAAAAACATGCCATTCAGATTATGGTGATTACATTCGAGCAATGAAAAGGCACTGCCAAACTCTTTATGTGTACAATCCAAAAACTTACAAGATGTGAATGGATTTTAAGACAGGTTGAGAGAGGTTAGAAGGAAATACTCCAGGATGTCTCTGGGTATCAAGAGAAGTAACTGTAGTTTTCTTCAAATGTCCTTTATTTTCTAAAGGAACCATGGATTACTTTGAAAAATTAGGGAAGAAAATGCTATACAATACCAATAAATGGATTTTAATACTGTCTCTCTCCTTTTGTTTAGGTTATCCTGGTGTTTTATGTGAGCAGTATTTACTCATAGGCCTGAATGAGGATCCTTACTCTTCTCTTGAGTCTTTTTCTAAGAACGCATGTAATGATTTCCTAAATTTAAGGGAGGTTATGTGTTTTGCCACACCCTCTATTTTACATCACTAAAAGTAGAAAATATATTTTAAAATAAGAAATCCTGTGGTTTTGTTTTAGAAGCAGCATGAAGAAACTGCCAGATTGCTGCTTTTACTGTTGTCTTGTAAGTATACTATTTAAAAATGATAACTGTAATGTGCAAAAGAAAAAGGTTGTATGTAGCAAAAACTGGGCTCCAAATAGAACTAAATCAGGTAATAAATTAAGCACTGGATATATTTAATAAATACTAACTTGGGATTCAGAGGCTGAGGAGCAGAGAAGTGTAGGTTGGAGGAAAATGCTGTTGCAGAAGGCCATCCTCATGAATTTGTTTGCATCTTGATTGCTGGAGGTATATTCACTTTTATTAATAGACTTAGTTACATATAAATAAACGCAAAAAGCAAGTATCAACTGAAAGGTTTGGTTGGGTAGTCAACTGATTTTGTTCTTTTTTAAGGCAATTCAACGGGGTAACATTTGAAAGGTTTCTAAATGATGCACACTCTAATCATTCATTCTTTGTTAAAATACAACACAAACCAACAGCTACAATGCTTTTTATTTTTAACAAAAAGGATGTAAGGAGGGTGAGAAAAACAGGGGAGAGTAAGATAGGATGTAAAGTGTAATGTATCTCTGGACACCATCCCTCTCTGCCTGCCCCACACCCAAAAGTTTTAAATAATTTAAAGGATACCACTTACAGTACCAGAACACCATCAAAATAATTGTCTTTATCAGGGTCCAAAAATACAGTGATTATGAATGAGCCGTGACCAGATATGGAATTTTACTGGATATGTAACTGTGGTCAGCAGTCCAATGGTGTGCACAGTGCCTTCAGTTAATGCACTTGAGCATACGTAATTACATTTCTGGCAGGGTCCACACCCCCAAGAAAAGGTAAAGCTAAGCATTTCATTTCTACATTCTAAACTCTGGAATCACAGAGCCCAGTTTAAAAGAAAAGTCACAGTGGATCACAGTGGATAAGAGATGTATATAAAAAATACAAGGTGTTTCTTTCAAATCAGGAGTTGTGGGACTACATTCTTTTTTTTTTTTTTTCTTTTCTTACAAAATGCGATTTAAAAAAGGGTAGAGACTCCAGTTCATGTTATACTACAGACTTACACAGTGAATAAGTATACTGCATGTTTTGGTAGTCAGTCTTCAGGCTTGCTTTCATTTCCCCTAGCCCTAGGTTTCTTTCTTTAGGGTAAAACATGTGAGTCCTGAATAAACATATAAAAAATGCATTTGCAGCTCTTTTCTTGAATTCTGCAGACTTCAAAGCCTGCAAGTCATATATTCCATCATCAGTGACCACATTTTTTTCTTTAGCTTTGTACACCTATTCTTATATAACAGTGCATGGCACAAATGTACAAGAAAATACTGGTTTTAGTCTCTACAGTTTCTATATGGAGTAAAATAAGTTAACTTTTCTAATGAGAATAGCTGACAGGCAGCATACATCTTTATTTTACATTTTAAAGTCTCTGCAGGCATCTACTTTGGTTAGTTATCAACAATCGTAACATAAGCACTGATCAGAGAACTGAGCAGCATTCCAATAACGTTAACAGATATATTATTTCTTTTTGAAATACTGGGAAAGCCCAGTTTTAAAATATTATTAAAATGTTCTAACATTTACATACTATGAAGAGTTAGATCTAATAAAATAACATTTCTTCAAAAATAATCTTGCAGTGCTCTTTTAGGCATGCTCTGAGACGTTATAACCAAACATCCATACCTTGAAAATATCACATATCCACACATCCCAACTCACACACACATAATTCCTTATACAGACCAAAAAACAAACCAAAAAAAAACCCAAACCCTTATCCCACATACTGAAAAATCAATGGTTTTTGTAAATGAGTCTTGATGTGTATAGCTGACTGCATGTTCATCTGGATGATTAAGCATCAATTGCAGGTTAGGTTTTCGACTGCTAGAAATTCAAGCAGCTTTGCAGGTCTTCAGCTAAAATGAAACAGCCTTGATTTCAGCCTCATTTCACCCGCTTTTGGATGTTTCAGTATTGGAGGCCATTATTGCAAACATTCTTGGAATTCTTTTCTTTCCCCCAGAAAGTAATGTATTTGTAGGCATCACTTTTAGCCCTTTTCTTTTCACGTAGGTTAAGTAATTAAAAAATTCCTTCTTCATACAGTTATTGTGGGAGATGTTGGCAGCTGTTAAAATACCAGATTTTTTTTCTTTCAGATCTTTGTTTTTGATACAGTTTGACATTAGTTAAACTAAAAAGTAGATGCTGCCAGAAAGTTATCAGTGAATGCAAGAGTCCATAAAAGGTGCTTGGTTTAATATTCTTCATCATCTTCAGTTTAGTTTCTTTCCTAAAGGCCTGAAGTGTCTCAGAATCCAGTGCTCACCATATTTCCCATTGGTTTGGGCTGTGCTAGAAGTTGGTATGATTGCACCATGCGTAGAGATTCTCTTATTTCCAGATTAAGTTCCATCAGTTTGTAGTTGGCTTCTGACATGTCCAGGTTAGAGCCTATAACTGCAAAGCTTCCTGTCTGGCCCAGCGTCTGATGATGGAAATATATATGTAACAGTGTCTGCACAGGGTCATCTTCACAACTGCCAAAGATATCACTGGGCCAGAGAGATCTGAAAATACACAACAGTTTTTCAGTTCTGAGACTTAGGCAATTATTAGTTAAGACTAACTCAATTTAAGTTAAATACCTATAACAACACATTTCCTTGTGAATAACATGATCTGTTTTAATATTTGAGCAAATATTACTCAAAGTACCACCTGAAAGTGAAAAGAAATCTAAAATTGGTATCATTTCAATGGCAACTGTTAAAGATACTCATGTTTTCCTTTCATAAAGACATGATATGGAAACAGCAAATTGAAAATGAAAACCTAGTATTACTAAACTTCCTGTCTAATTTAAAGGCATCACCTTTAAATCCTGTCACGTTTTACCTGAAGGCTTTGACTTGTACTACAGCTGATATAAATTCCTTATTTTTCAAAGTTTCAATTAAAGAATGAATGGCAGTTTCTATAGTAGTTTGTGCAGCTTTGGAAATGTCAATTTCTTCATTTTCGGAAACGGACTCAGCTTCTTTGAGGATACTTTCCAGTTGGGCAAGTTCCTCTGACATGTTGATGACCTAAAACAAATACATATTTAAGGATCTATTCGTATGTTTGGTAACAAAAACATTTAGTTGGCTACAAGAATATACCTGATGGTAGTACCATTGTTGCTCTTATTTTAAAGAGTATTTAAAAATGTTTGCCTTGGAAGAAAGGGCAATTAATATTTCAAGTACTCCATTCTGTAGGAGCAAATAAATTCCACCAAATAGTAGTCTTGAAATTAAATGTTCTTGATAAAGCAACAAGTTGTAATAAACAGATGTCTATATTGGTTTTAATATTACTACATTTTGGATAGTAAAAGTAAATTTACTGTTATGGGGGATCATGAAAACTATGTGACAGTAAAGTCTTTAGATTTTAAAAGATGATTTACCCCAGGGTATTTATATAAATATAAATATAAATATATATATATATGTTTACAGATTTAATGACTAAGAAATTAAATCATTTCCCCAGTGATAGTTTTATTACCAGCAGATGACAAGGGGGGAAAAAGACTAAAGTTAGCATCTTTGAGGCTATATTTTTTAACATGTTTATTCTTGTGTGCATTAATAAAACTATAACAATATGGGCTGGGTGTCGTGGCTTATGCCTGTAATCCCAGCACTTTGGGACGCCCGGGCAATGGATCACCTGAGGTCAGGAGATTGAGACCAGCCTGGCCCACATGGTGAAACCCTGTCTCTACTAAAAATACAAAAAAGTTAGCTGGACGTGGTGGTGCACACTGGTAGTCCAAGCTGCCCGGGAGGCTGAGGCAGGAGAATTGCTTGAACCCAGGAGGTGGAAGTTGCAGTGAGTTGAGATCATGCCATTGCACTGTAGCCTGGGCAAAAGAGGGAGACTCTGCCTCAAAAAACAAACAAACAAACAAAAACTATAGAAATATGAACAACATGTTGGGGGAGGTGGGTTGATGATACAGTTTTATGTCTGTATTGAACTGATGTGCTTTATTTGACTATTTTGATTTTCTGAGACGGTCTTGCTCTGTCACCTGTGCTGGAGTGCAGTGCTACAGTCACAGCTCACTGCAGCTTCTAACTCCTGGGCTCAAGTCATTGTCCCAGCTCAGCCTCCCAAGTAACTAGGATTACAGGTATGTGCCACCATCCCTGGCTTTTACTTGACTTTTGATTATAGATGATCTGTTTCTGCTATGGAAGCCTTTAAGGTCTGGAACCTTTTACAACTGCTGGGTATCTGCTGTCTTATTTACTCATAGGTCCTGACATAGCACATCATTAAAAAACAAATTATTCCTTAACTGAAGGAAAAAAAAGACCACTCTAAGTGACTTTTGACTTAAGCTATTCTAACAACTAATAAATGTATATTTTAAAAATTTTCTAGAATCAGTTACTGATGCCTAATACAACTGAATATTTACCTCTGCTTCATTTTTTATTGTATTTACTTGGTTGATAAGTTTACAGTAGGCCTGGAACAGAAGCAGCAATTGAAAATGCAATTTGTATAATCTTCGGCAGAGCTCCAATTCCTAGAAATAAATAACATTACATTAAATTTAGGTGTTGTTTTCTAGACAGCATATTTCCAGTGAAAATTTATAGTTAAAATTGTCTTGTCATTTATTTTTCTGCAGTAAGCAAGTTAATATGGTGTGAAGCTGATGAAAGGCAGGCGAAATATGCTTTAACGACTAAGATTAAAATGAAAACAAGTATCACTGCTGGTTACATAATTCAGTTTTAATGTTAAGCACATTTTCACATTCTACAAATAGACTGTTTCAGCAGGCAATTAATAGGATACTTTAAAAAGGATTCATTAGAATTTAAAACTTTAAATTCATAATTAAAATAATCTACAAATGCAAAGACTTTTGCCCTCATTGAGATGTAGATCTCACTGCATTTATCAACAAATGCTTGATAAAGCAAAGTGAAACCGGATAACCGCTTACCTAAAAAGTAAGAAAAGCTGTCTTTTAAAGTGAGATCAGTTTTCTAAAGAAAACTACTTGGTAATCTCATTGAAATGAAACTATGAAATTAACACGTGGGCTGAGCATGGTGGCTCACGCCTGTAATCCTAGCACTTTGGGAGGCCAAGGCGGGCAGATCACTTGAGCTCAGGAGTTTGAAACCAGCCTGGCCAATGTGGTGAAACCCTGTCTCGACTAAAAATACAAAAAAAATCAGCGGGGCATGGTGGTGGGTGTATGTAATCTCAGCTACTGGGGAGGCTGAGGCAGGAGAATCGCTTGAACCCAGGAGGCAGAGGTTGCAGTGAGTCAAGATCATGTCACTGCCCTCCAGCCTGGGCAACAGAGCAAGATTCCATCTCAAAAAAAAAAAAAAAAAATACTTTTTTAAAATTAAGAAATTTAAAAGGAGATATGTTTAAGAAAAAGGTGACTGCTAATTTTATGTATTTTAACATCTATTTTAATAGAACCAACATTTCATGGATTAGGGCTTTGCAAAACTGAAGCACATACTACTTGTAAAGTAGTCCATGACAAAACATTGCTAGGTCACAAATGGACAAATGGCAGATGAAAACCAGTTTGTCTGGCAAGGGTGAGTGGTCTATAAATCAAGACAGGTCACTTACTGCTAGTATTTCCATTTGCTAAGCAAGAAGGTGATCAGGTCACAAAAAATACAAAGAAAGAAAAAGACCAAGAATTAGTGTAAGAAATCATTTTAACTAGGGTCATAGATGTTCCAGGTAAACTGAAGAACATATATTTATACCCCAAAGAAAACTATATGAAGTTATGTCCAGAATAAAACTTTTTAGACATTTACTGCAACAATTCAGGGTGTTTTTAAACACTGCCAAATAATAAATTACATTTAGGCTATGACTTATTTCTGTGTAAAAGCTACAATGTATAAAACTGAACTATTGTGATCTTGGCAAATTTGGCTATCCAGGTTAAAAAAAAAAAACAAAACCCAACTGTAATAAAACTTACATTTGTAAACTGGAAAACTTATGATTAGAAAATAAGAAACAAATTAATTACTATTACTTCTCAGAAAAGAATTGGCTTATGATCGTACATAATAAATACTTATCCATCACCATCAAAAGATTATCTCTGGGGTGGCTCATTCCAGGCTTCCTATCCTTTATGGTCTAATTAGGTCCTACTTTGCCATAATTGGTGCTGAGCCACAGGGTGAAATATCAAAAGCAGATGCGTGTTCTAAATTGCATTCCAAAGGTACTTCAGTAGGTTTCAGAAACTTAACCCGACTAGGTTTGAATCAACATAATGTATGTAAAACACAGTAAAAATTTATGAACCATCTTAAAAACTATATGAACACATGTACAGCAACTGATCTGGTCTCATTACGAGGAGAATGACTTCTAATTAAAACAGCAATTGTTATACTGTAAATGTATCTTCTAAAAGTCATTCTTAAGCCTGCTTTTCTAAATACTTTCCTGTGAAGGGCTGTTTTTCATAAAGTGTATTCCTATCAGTTTAGAAGGGATTTGCTAAATAAGCAAAGGTGAACTTTAGCTCCACGCTGCTTACCATAAATTACGTGGATGCTCATCCAGTAAACATCGGTTGAGCACAATCCAAGGTCAAGCATATTCCGTATCTAAATTTCTGAGGGTTTAGTTCATACAGTTTATTTCATATGGAAATTAACAATTTGAATTGTAAATACCTTTCCTCACTTCTATTAGCACAAATAAAGTAGAACTGATTCTACAAGCATATATGCATAGCCTCTACTTTGGGATGTAATGGAACATAAACTGCTGATAAAGTTTATGATCATAATTATAGGAAATAACACAAATGTAATGAATTTTACAGCTCTGAATTACCAGCAATTACTCTAAATATGCTAACAGGGCAGTTTTTGTGGATGAATGTGTGTGTATATATATATGCACATTTTAAAGTATATTAAAATTTGCACATTCTCTTTTATTCATCTAACAAATATTTGACTGCTTATTATGCAAAAGACAAGACTGGTACACAAGGACAGATCGAGTTGCATAAAAAGGATCTTCCACCCTCAAAAAAGTTGAATATGAAAGGTGAGGTGAAATATAAATGAAAGTGTTAAATGTTCAGTTTCCACTTAGTAGAAAATCTCAAGCTATGTTAACTGACTTGGTCTTAAGATGGATATAATTTTCTTCAAGGTAGAGGGGATATAAAAAAAATCACTTAATATAAACACCTAGTTTTTGTAGGAAAAAAGGTTGCATTACTTGCTGAAGCGATGCAGTTAAACAGTGGCAAAGACAGAATTAGAACCAAAGGACCTAATTCTGGTCTAGAATTCCTTATCTTCATTTCTTTACATAGATGACTTCGCGGTTTCTTTTTAACATTAGTGCAGGATTTGGAGTCAGCCTGCCTAGGTTTCAATCTTGGTTTCACTATTTGCTGATTTTAGATAAATCAGCTTCTCTGAGCCTCAGTTTCCTCATCTTCAAAACCGGGATAATTAAAGCAACTACTTGACTGAGTTGTAAGGATAAAGATAACGATAGAGGCTGGCAAATAGTTAACACTTAGCGAGTATACTGTTATTTTCTCAACACTGCAGTTTTTGCAAAACTTCAACTTTTTACTATAATAGTATAACCTAATAATAGTATAACCTTTACAGAGACTAGAAATCTGTAATAATATAACCAAAGGTAGAATATAAAAGACTGGAATTCTGATGTCAAATGGAAATAATTTTCAGTTGATGAATGTATTTTCCCCTATGAAGCTGCACTCCCATTAGAATAATTTGTAGGCCCTAACTTATCCTCACTTCAATGTATGTGTTTATGTATGTGCACCTTTCTAAGAAAATATAATGCTTTATTTTCACTCAGTCTTATATTAGAGAAAAACATTATAATTTATCCAATTCTAATTTTACCTTTAGTATGGATGTATTATATCACGTTATTCTTAGGTTGCTTTCTTGACCAATTTATCTAACAGAATAGCAGAATACTAACATGGAACAAATTTTTCTTTAAGAGGCACATGCAACTAAAAGCTGACCTGGGCTTTCCAGATATCCATCAAGCTTATCTATTGAATGTTATTAAGCTTCAGTCACAACCTGGTTGTTCATTTTTATTAAAGTGAATTTTTCATTACGAAACCAGTATTTCACTGAGCTTTTACAAAGATTGTTTGATAACCAAAATGAAAAGTTTTACAAATATTCTTTATTTTTAGAAATAATCAAATAAGGATATTTGAACATATGCATTGTTTTACCTGATACAGAAATACAGCAAAAACAAGAACAAGAAACTTACTTGTGCATCTGTGTTTATCCTATACATGTCTTCTTTGGCACCAAATGTCCTCTTACAATCATCTAGCCACTAAAAATAAGTAACAGTAACATTTAATATGCACAATGAAATGGGTAATGTAACAGCCCGTCCATATACAACACCAAACTTAAAGCTAACTTGAAGTTCTAGGATTGGTTGCAGACCTAGAATTTTATCCCCATTCAAGCCAAATCATTTACATGGAACTAACAAAAGCAGGGATAGCGTTAATATAACAAGAGGCACACACTTGTGACAGCTATACTAACAAAACCCATTCCATTCTAGGGACCTGTGATGTTCCATTTCAGTAAAGGATGTTCTTCATTTTGCAGGTTTTATGAAAATCTTCACAACCTTTGCCTGACCTTTGTGTAACATAAGACAGGGAAATGAAAGATGTGCTTCCCTTTTAGTCAATATAATAAAGGCAACTTAGAATTAAGCAGGTCTGTTGCTTATGAGAAGTATAATTCTCAGAAGACTAGTGTCAGTTTTAAATTTGTGAACTGGCAATCAAGATCCATTTTAAATCTTGTTTTTCTTTTCTTTCTTTTTGGACAGTAATGAATGACAAACATGTTATTTCCAAACAATACTGGATGTAGAAGCCAAATGTGGTTTTTCCTTCTCTGGGGGTATTCCTAATGTTGATATAAAAGTACAGGCTGGGTGTGGTGGCTCCTGCCTGTAATCCCAGAGCTTTGGGAGGCTGAGTGGGGAGGACTGCTTGAGGGCAGGAGTTCAAGACCATCCTGGGCAACATAGGGAGACCCTGTCTCTAAAAAAATAGTTACAAAAAGGAATACTTTAGAAATAACTTAAAGTACATTTTCTTCAGCAAAATATAAATAAAACAATAGCACTGTGGTATAGTAGAAAAGAACGCTGGACTCTCAGAATTTCTAGGCTGAAGTAAAAGTTAAGTGTGTTCAAGGTAAGCTCCTAGCTTTGGACAGTTTGATATTATCAGTTGTTTTGACTTCTAAGTTCTTTTTTTTAATTATACTATTAAACAATACAACTAATATATATATAGATATATGAAATCATTAGGACTTTGAGAAACTCAAACTAGCTGCATTAAGCAGCTACTCTGAAAGTATTTTAGTATTCGACATTTAACATTCTCTATTGTAGCTTATATTGTACCCACAAAGAATTAAAATTAGACATTTCAGTTATTTCAAAAATGATCTCTTTGACCTTATTTTCCTTTTATTTCAGTCTCTCAGGTTTCACCGGCCCTTAGGCTATTTGCTTGACAGCATCTCTGAAGGAAAACATGTTAAGCTTTTCTAGTGAGATACAGCTGATGGCAGCCATTGTCAAAAGCTATCAGTGGATTTCTTTGTATTAGTAAAATGCAGTTGACATCTAACATGGAACCTGTGCATTAATCTTTATTCATACAAAATGTTAAAATCCTAATTATCCCTTATCTTGTCCAGTTTGTCCAAGTATACTAATAAATTTGAAAATAATTTCAGTTGACTAATGGCTTATTTTTGTACTGTGTACTTAATGATACAGCCTTTTGGGGGGTACTATTCAATATAATTATTGCTGATTTTTATTCTGTTAAAAGACAAACCCCAACCATATAGTCCTGTGGCTGCACAATGGCTTGAGAGATACAGGTCCACACCTTTCCAGCCACAGCATACAAAACACGGTAGTTTGTGCACAGAGCACCCTCCAGTTCACATCTAATCAGTTTTCCTGTCACGGCATTTTCTTTATTCAAGGTTCAAATGAAGGTTAAAATTTAACTGTCGAGGTTCTACTTCTGGGTGTGATGGAGTAGCCTATATAAGAACAATCCTGCAAGGACAACTATGGAAGCTGAATCCTATCAGCGAAAACTCAAACAGTTAGAGAAAAGTACCGAAGTGAGCCCAATACCCGCCCCAGTGCTTACTCTAGGTGTATTCATATTCACGTCCCTGCGCATAGAGGCTGAACAGAAAGCAGTGGCCTAGAGTTTATGCCCTACAGTTTCACTGGGCTGGGAAAACAGTTTTCAAAGATAGATAGTGAGATATTGAGGGCCAATATCCTGGAGAAAAGAGAACTGCAGAGAAGTGACCCCAATAGTCTCTGTGCAGTTTCCCCTTGGGACATTTGCTGTTCCTGTTTATTATCTGCAGGGGGAGAGGCTACGAAATCACACACTAGCCCCTGGGAGACTGAGAAGGTTGGCAGAGACTGCTGCTCTCTCAGTGCTGGAGAGAGAAAAATCATTCAATTCACTTGTGAGCCTTAGAAGTCTTGAAGAATAATAAAAAGAATGTATAACTCAAAAACATAGGAAAATTAAATAGGGCAGACAGTAAATATTTTAGGCTTTGCAAGCCATATAGTGTTTGTTGTAACTATTGAACTATTACAGTGCAAACATAGCCATGGACAATATGTAAGTAAACCAGATAGCTGTTTTCTACTAATTTTATTTACAAAACCAGGCAGTGGGCCAGATATGACTTGATGGCTGTAGTTTGCTAACCTGTGTTCAAGAAGTTTGTATGCACTATTAGTTGTTTGAATTTCCTAAAAATTTTAGAATCAGCCTGTCAATTTCCGTTAATATGCCATCTGAGATTTTGAATGAGACTGCATTAAACCTATAGACCATTTTGGGGGAAAATGACATCTTTACCATATTGAGTCTTCTAATTGATAAACATGGTATATAGTCCTCCATTTAGGTGGTCTTTCATTTTTTTCAATATTTGCAGTTTTCTGTATAGAGGTACAGCATATCTTTAGATATATTTGTAGGTATTTGATATATTCCTATTATAAATTGTATCTATTGCTTTAAAACCAACCACCCTGAAACTTAATGGCTTCAAACAACCAAAATGAATCTATGTGCTGGCTGGGAGTTTTCTTCTGGCCTTGCCTAGGGTCACTCATGAGTCTATAGTCATTTGATGGCCTGACTGGGGAAGTGGCAGGGTTGAAGTTCCAAGTTGGCTTCACTCATGTCTTGCACATTGGCTGTCAACTGGAATGCCTCTGTTCTCCCCTACATGGCCTCATCTTCCAGCAGGCTAGAGGTCAAATAGTTTCCCAGAGTTTATCCCAGTTTGCACTCTGACCAGTATGATGGCAAAAGCAGAAGCCACCAAAGACCACTTCAGGACTAGTCTTGGAAGTTACACAGCATTGCTTCTGAACTTGATCGGTTAGAGCAAATCACAAGGCCATCCCAATTTAAGAGATGGTGAAATGGTGGACTCTGTCTCTTCATGGGAAGAACAGGAAAGTCACATTGCAAAGGGGTGTGGCCACAGAGAAGCATGATTCATTGGGACCAGTATTTTAACAATCTACCTTTGCTTCTAGTAGGCAATGATTTCTGAAGATACAAAAACCATAACCATGATGGAAAAGGCCAACAACCTGGACTTACTAAAATTAAAAACTTCTGTTCATCAAAAAATGCTACTAAGATAGCAAAACTGCTAGCCACAGAGAAGGAATAATCTTTGCAATACATATATCCAAAAGAGGATATATCCATTTAGGATAAAAAGCCCCTACAAATCAAAGAAAAACCCAACCCATTTACAAAAATGAACAACGTACTTGAAGCCACAATTCACAAAACATCTTAAATGAGATCCATTTGAAAAGGAACTCAAACATTAGTCATCAGGGAAATGCAAAATAGTACCATGAGATACCACCACACACTTCATTTTTCATAGGCCTATACATGTCATAGATATTTACTACTTATTAATGAAAGACCCATCTCCTAGAAAAATAATTGTCTACTGTATGCAGTTTGTGTGAAAGAGAGAAACTATTTTTTGTTCTTCTGCCCCTCCCAATTGAAAACGTGCTGGATTTACTCTTAGGGAAGGAACAGAGCTACTCTGTTTTCAATGCCAGATTGGACTTGAAGAGGCCTTTCTTAGGAGGTGATTATCTAATGCTTTTTTCTCCCATTGCTTGCCCATGTACATGTACACATCATGGGAAAAAGATCATAGCTTTGTCAGAGGTTGTGGATTTCCTAGACCACAATTCTCTAATGCACTGAGAAATACTGCTTCAATTTCCCCACTTGGAATGTTGACAGCAGCAATATAGTCTCCACAGAGCTTTTTACAAAGCCATGGTTTTCCATTGCGCTGTTAGAGAGCTGATTTTTTTTTTTTTTTTTTTTTTTTGAGACAGAGTCTTGCTCTGTCGCCCAGGCTGGGCTGCAGTGGCCGGATCTCTAGAGAGCTGATTTTTAAAAGCCAAAGGTAGGAATTCGCTGGATAGAGAGCTCAAAGAACCTGCTGCTCTCAGGAAAACCCTGAGGCAGGTGCTAAGAAGTCTTCTTTTCTGTCTGGGCTATTCTGCTGCCAGGATTACCCTTCCAGTGTCAAGAGCAAACCACTTTTCACATATGGTAAAAAGAGACTGACCTGCTCAGTGGCTTCTCTTTTGGCATTGTATGTATCCAGGTGTTCTTGCAACTCCAAAACACCAAACTTGAGGGTTTCCAGCAAACCACATGACATCAGCTGTGAAATCAGAAATATTGACCCAGGTTACCATTTCTGATTGAAATCACGAGACTCACAAAATCATGAGACTTTTCAGTTATGGAATACCTATTAGTTGGTTTTTGGATATTCTCTTACTCTACTCTGTCCCCTACTAAGAGCTGAGCTCTCACTGGAACAGAGTAGGAGTGCAGTGGGACTTCAGAAGTCTCAGGAAGGACATCCTCAAGTGTTTTCAAAGACGTCAGGCAAGACCAGTACATAACTCAACCTTGAAGATTTTTAAACCTTAGTTCTTTAAATACCTTAATATATAATCTAGAAGTGTGCTTGGAAATAAATCAAGAAATGAACCAGGAGGCCTGAGTATTTCACGGGGGGAGGTTTAGGTATCTCCTACGCATTTTTATTTAAGAATAAAAAAATTACCCATCTCTAGAGCATGACATTTTAGCTTTCCCATCTAGGACTCTGTGGAGGGTAAGGGCAGGAAGGAGTCAGAATCAGAAATAGTCACAAGTTGCTGCATCTAATATACCAGAATTGTACTTTGCCAAATATTTATAATCCTGTTGAAAATCTGAACCTTTATACCATAAAATTCAGAATTACTTAGAAAAAAAAGACGACTTACTGAATGATGCCATTCAAATGTAGTCTTTATAATAAATGTGCATGTAAAAACTTACTGTTTCAGCATCCACAAAGACTGTTGGGCATTCTGAACATATCATCATCACTTCCAAGGAGCTTTTAAATTTGGTACCAATGCGTTGCAGACTCTCACCAAGAAAGCTGACTGCCTCATTAGTTATTTCTCCAAACTTTCTTTGAATTGTCTATGGGGAAAAGCAAAAGAGTTTGGTGTTTCATAAGAAAGCCTTTTTTTACCTTTAAAAGTAAAGAAGCATAATAGGGTAGACTTTTATTTTAAAATTATAATGATATATAGAATTTTAACCATTGATCTGTAAATCCATATTTTTAGGTATTTCCTTAGGAAACATATTAATTTCTAAAAAGAAACAAAAATTTACAAAATAATATTACTGAAAAAATTAATGCTATATGCCAGTCATCTCCCTATTCCTGAGATTTTTTCATCAGAGGCAGACAGATGGATGCATGCTGTACATTCTTAGCAATCAAAGTCCTTGCCTGTCTTGAGGAAGTTGTTCATCAAAAGTTATTACCTGAAAGAAACTTTCAGTAAATGTAGTTTACTATTCTTGACTATGGGCTGCCATCTGGCTTAACTTTAGGTAAAGTCATAAAAAATGTATTAAGAGTAATATTTTCTCCGAGTCCAAGAATATTCATTTCCATAAAACAGACAATGCCTGACTCACAGTAAGTCAATCAATTAGACTACATTATCAGTAGTATCAATGGTTAAAGTATACCTACTTATATATGTGTTGCACTGTTAGGTGGCATTATGATTAAAATAAAAAGCATAAATCCACACTTTCAGCCATCATGAAACTTACAACATCAGTAAGAATATGAGTAGAAAAACCAAGTAGTGATGCAGTAAGTACAGAATTAAATAAGCGCTCCCGTTAATGAGTGCTAAAGAACTTCCAGGAGAGAGAGACTGGAGGTTGGAGTGGTTGGGAAAGCTTTGGTAAGAAAATGTATTTAGCTGAGTCTTCCAAGATGGGCAAAATTTGGGAGGAGAAAAGGGAGGAAAGGTAGTAGATAGTTCAGAGGATATAACTTAAATGGTGGCATTTTTCTGTACCTTAGTTTCCCTCTCCACTGAATGCTAAAAATCAAATCTACATTCCATAGTTGTGGTGTGAGAACACTTACTATAAAGCCATTTAGCACAGTGCCTAGCACGTAGTGGGTAGTCAATAAATTTTAGCTTATATTATCGTTATTGTTGGGGAGGAAGCAACCTTAACAGCTAAAACTTTTAAGGTCCTCACAGAGTCATAAAAGTGTCCATTACTTTAACCCTTGATTATAAACTGATTTATGATATATTAACTGTAAGCTCCCTGAAGGCAGAGCTTAGGCCTTTATTTCTTTGGTATCCTGATAGTGCCTAAGCATACTGCAGAAAACATATCAGATGTTGTTTTGAAGTTTTATTCTAATTGCCTTAAGGGAGAAATCTGTAACAGTCATTGTATAATGTACCAGCAGTACCACAATGTCACAGTGTCAATGTAAGTAATACTACTAGCTTAGAAAAAAAAAATTATTAAAGAAAACTGGTAGGAATATTAAAATTGGAGATGCTGATTTTAGAAGAAAAACTGTAACTTGAATAGGTAACTATAATATAAATTCAGAAACCCTGAACCTCACTGACCTGAAAAAGCCTAGAAAACACATGAAAAGTAAACACTGCAGAGGACCCGTCGGTGTCAGACAGCATCTGATTGACGTGGCAGCGCCAGGCTTCCTCTTCATCATCATATGCCACGGGCTGAAAGGCGGCTATGATGGCAGAAAGAAATGGTGATGGCAGAGGCGACGTCTGTACTTCTGGAAAACCATCTTGCTCTTCTTCGTCTTGACTGTTAACACAGATATCACAAATATCATAACACTATCTCAGAAAAAAAGAATAGGCTCGATCACGTAAGACAGCTTAAGTCATTTGACAGGTTATTTTTATTCATATATACACACTGATTTAGAAAATGTACAACCACCTAAATCTTGTAAGAAAGTGTGAATAAGTGAATTCCTGTTCTTTCTAGTTAGCATTTTTAGAATTAGAACTCTAATTTCAAGCAACTACCTTAAAATAACCCAAGTCCTATAATGTGCCACCACTATGGATTAATTTTAGTAACTTCTATGAATAATACCAATGAGAATGTTTTCATTTTCAATGGTCAATTTTGGAGGCTTTTATTTGAACAGCCTCACATTGGTGATAATATTTTTAAAGTTTTGATCATGATCTTTTGTGTTAAGGGCTATGTTAGGTGCCTTATATGGATAATTTCATTCAGTCTTTGCAACTACATGAGGATTAGGTTCTATTATTATCTTGATTTTAAAGATGAAACAAAAAGTTCAGTAAGGTTAAATAATATGTCTAGTTACTGGGTAAGAAATGACAGGGCCAGAATTTGAACCCAGGACTACGGGTCCAATTACTATTAGCCAGGAAACACATAGCTAGCTCAGTTATTTCATAAGCACATACTATGTTCCTAGCAATATGGCCAATAATAGATTGGAATCCAAAGAAACATAAGACCTGGCCATTTCCCTCAAATAATTTATAATCCCAAAAGTCAGATTACACAAACCAAAACGGAACAATGGAAAAAGATGAAGATATATTTGGGTTGGACATTCTACAACTCTCGGCCATAAATATGAAGAAATATTTGAGTCTGACACTCCATAAAAAAGACATGTGTTATTCAAGGTCTTAAGATTGAATGTTTCGCATTACAAGCTGGTTCTATAAGACTTTATCGAAATTTTGGAGCAATGCATATGGAAGAGAGGGACCCAAGTAAAGACTGGAGAAAACCATCAAAATAAAGCAGACATCTGAAGTGAAAACAAATGAGACCTCAAAAAGGTTAATTTTAAAACTGTCACTGTGGTGACTGATTTTAACACGTATACTATAAGCTAGAGTAGATAACCTGTTTGCTTAGTAGGAATGCTCCATTCTATTTCAGCTGCAGTAGTTGGCCAAAGTCGACTGTTTGGCTTCAGCCTTTTAGAAAGCCAACTAGCTGAATAGCATCGTTTCTGGCATTCCTGAACTTGTGCATGATTAATGATTGAATGGTTGCATGGGCTACTGCCATATTCAAATCAGTAATATGAAAAAGGTGTATCACTAAGATTTATTGTTAATATCTGATTATATATTTTCAAATATAGGTAAGTATTCTTCATATGTTGACGGTAAAAAAAAATCTCCAATGTGTTGTATATGTTAAAACTCTATTATCACATGAAGTATAAAGGTGTAATTTTTATTGTAAAAGTAAAATTCTGAAATACTTGCTGATTATTAAATATTAATTTTATATAAAAACAGTTATCCAGGAGCTCAAATTGTTGAATGGGGAAATAGATACACGCACAGAGTGCATGAAGTTAGATACCTTTATAAAAAACATAATATTGAACCACAAATATTTATGAAATTTAAATAGTGGATATTCTAATTCTATGTGTTACAGAATTATTTGGTATATGAGTTTCATAACAGCCACCAAAATTTCCCTTAAAAACTATAAATAATTGATTATTCAAGTTAGTCCATGAGTAAAGAAAAAGTTCCATTTGAGAATTCTTCATACTTTTTGGTAATACGTTTTTAATGTATGGAGCATAAACATTTAAAAGGAGCAATCTAGCATTTAAGAAATAATCTGCCTATAATAGAAATAAAACTTAAAAAATATGACCACTGATCATGAAACTGTAAAAACAACTTTTTGGATATATTTTAGATTTAAATTCTGGTATCACAGAAGTTCATTCCAATATTGATTTTAACATTTGGCCATCTAGCATGCCAAAATAGATATTTGGCGTGCTTCTAAATGTGGAATACCACTTACTATGCTTTGAAAATGGCCTAATTGTTTTTCTTTATGGGAATGTCCATAATCGAAGAAATATCCCATTAGAGTAAGGCATTCTATCTTTAAAAATGAAGATAGTATGATTCTAGACTAAAACACACAAAGTATGATTACAGACTGAAACGCACAAAGAAATGAAAGTAAGTAAACTGGAATACAGGGGCACTCTTTGGAAGGAATGGGGGAGAGATTATCACCTCACTATGGTGTTTATGATACTGTATTCTCACCTAGACAGTCCGGAGAAATCTGCTTCTTCTTCTTCACATCTTTCATCTAGCTCTTTCAGAGCTAAGGTAACATCCTCTTCGCAGATTGACTCAGGGTAGCTTTCAGGAGCTAGAGGCTCCGGCATTTCAGTTTCTTCTAAATCAAGAATTCCTTGACACACAAGAGAATCCTGCTGTTCTTGAATTATATAGGACCCTTCATCTTCAAAGGTTGTAACATGTTCTTCCTTTAATACTGAACTTGTATCCTACAAAACAATCATATTTTTAGTGAACTATAAAAACATAAAAAAGAATTTTACAACACAATAAATAAGTATTGCCATCCATCTAAGTCTGTTTTATTAAGTGGTGTTCATTTATACAGTCTAACTATATGTATAAATATATATATGTATATGTATTTTTTTGAAACAGAGTCTTGCTCTGTCACTCCCGCTGGAGTGCAATGGCGTGATCTCGGCTCACTGCAATCTCTGCCTCTCAGGTTCAAGCGATTCTCCTGCCTCAGCCACCCAAGCAGTAAGGACTACAGGCACATGACACCACACCCAGCTAATTTTTTTTTTTTGTATTTTTTAGTAGAGATAGGGTTTCACCATGTTAGCCAGGATGGTCTCGATCTCTTCACCTCGTGATTCGCCCGCCTTGGCCTCCCAAAGTGCTGGGATTACAGGTGTGACCCACTGTACCCGGCCACTTTTACAGTTTTTGAACCAGTTATAAACTTTTTTAACGGTCATAGGTTTAAAATATTTTGAAATTAAAATATATCACCTATTATTGTATAGAAATATTGAAGACTTTTTCTTTTCTCTTCAGTAATAGGATTTAGGTGTTTACTTAGAAATACGCACTTTGGTCCAAGATGGCCAAATAGGAACAGCTCCAGGCTACAGCTCCCAACGTGAGTGACACAGAAGATGGGTGATTTCTGCATTTCCAACTGAGGTACCGGGTTCATCTCACTAGGGTGTGTTGGACAGTGGGTGCAGGACAGTGGATACAGCCCGCCAAGTGAGAGCCGAAGCAGGGCGAGGCATTGCCTCACCCAGGAAGCACAAGGGGTAAGGGAATTCCCTTTCCCAGCCAAGGGAAACTATGATACACAGCACCTGGAAAATGGGGTCACTCCCACCCTAATACTGCACTCTTCCAAGGGACTTAGCAAACGGCACACCAGGAGATTATATCCCGTGCCTGGCTCAGAGGGTCCCATGCCCATGGGGCCTCCCTCAGTGCTAGCACAGCAGTCTGAGATCTAACTGCAAGGTGGCAGCGAGGCTGGGGGAGGGGCGCCCACCATTGCTGAGGCTTGAGTAGGTAAACAAAGCAGCCTCCAAGCTCAAATGGGTGGAGCCCACTGCAGCTCAAGGAGGCCTGCCTGCCTCTGTAGACTCCACCTCTGTGGACAGGGCATACCCAAACAAAAGGCAGCAGAAACCTCTGCAGATTTAAATGTCCCTGTCTGACAGCTTTGAAGAGAGTAGTGGTTCTCCCAGCATGGAGTTTGAGATCTGAGAACGGACAGACTGCCTCCTCAAGTGGGTCCCTGACCCCCGAGTAGCCTAACCAGGAGGCACCCCCTAGTAGGCGCAGACTGACACCTCACACGGCCGGGTACCCCTCTGAGACGAAGCTTTCAGAGGAAGGATCAGGCAGCAACATTTGCTGTTCAGTAATATTCACTATTCTGCAGTCTCCCCTGCTGGATACCCAGGCAAACAGGGTCTGGAGTGGACCTCCAGCAAACTCCACCAGACCTGCAGCTGAGGGTCCTGACTGTTAGAAGGAAAACTAACAAACAGAAAGGACATCCACACCAAAACCCCATCTGTACGTCACCATCATCAAAGACCAAAGGTAGATAAAACCACAAAGATGGGAAAAAAACAGAGCAGAAAAGCTGAAAATTCTAAAAATCACAGCACCTCTCTCCCTCCAAAGGAACACAGCTCCTCCCCAGCAACGGAACAAAGCTGGATGGAGAATGACTTTGACGAGTTGAGAGAAGAAGGCTTCAGATGATCAAACTTCTCTGAGGTAAAGAAGGAAGTTCGAACCCATCACAAAGAAGCTAAAAACCTTGAAAAAAGATTAGACGAATGGCTAACTAGAATAACCAATGTAAAGAAGTCCTTAAATGACCTGATAAGAGCTGAAAACTATGGCACAAGAACTATGTGACAAATGCACAAGCTTCAGTAACCGACACGATCAACTGGAAGAAAGGGTATCAGCGATTGAAGATCAAATGAATGAAATGAAGCGAGAAGTGTAGAGAAAAAAGAGTAAAAAGAAATGAACAAAGCCTTCAAGAAATATGGGACCATGTGAAAAGACCAAATCTACGTCTGACTGGTGTGCCTGAAAGTGACGGGGAAAATAGAACCAAGTTGGAAAACACTGTGCAGGATATCATCCAGGAGAACTTCCCCAACCTAGTAAGGCAGGCCAACATTCAAATTCAGGAAATACAGAGAACGCCACAAAGATAATCCTCAAGAAGAGCAACTCCAAGACACATAATTGTCAGATTCACCAAAGTTGAAATGAAGGAAAAAATCTTAAGGGCAGCCAGAGAGAAAGGTCGGGTTACCCACAAAGGGAAGCCCATCAGACTAACAGCAGATCTCTCAGCAGAAACTCTCCAAGCCAGAAGAGAGTGGGGAGTCAATATTCAACATTGTTAAAGAAAAGAATTTTCACCCAGAATATCATATCCAGCCAAACTAAGTTTCACAAGTGAAGGAGAAATAAAATCCTTTACAGACAAGCAAATGCTTAGAGATTTTGTCACCACTAGGCCTGCCCTACAAGAGATCCTGAAGGAAGCACTAAACATGGAAAGGAACAACAGGTACCAGCCATTGCAAAAACATGTCAAAATGTAAAGTCCATTGAGGCTAGGAAGAAACTGCATCAACTAACGAGCAAAATAACCAGCTAACATCATGACAGGATCAACTTCACACATAACAATATTAACCTTAAATGTAAATGGACTAAGTGGTCCAATTAAAAGACATAGACTGAAAAATTGGATAAAGAGTCAAGACCCATCAGTTTGCTGTATTCAGGAGACCCATCTCACATGCAGAGACACACATAGGCTCAAAATAAAGGGACGGCGGAAGATCTACCAAGCAAATGGAAAACAAAAAAAAGCAGGGGTTGCAATCCTAGTCTCTGATAAAACAGACTTTAAACCATCAAAGATCAAAAGAGACAAAGAAGGCCATTACATAATGGTAAAGGGATCAATTCATCAGGAAGAGCTAACTATCCTAAATATATATGCACCCAACACAGGAGCACCCAGATTCATAAAGCAAGTCCTTAGAGACTTACAAAGAGACTTAGACTCCCATACAGTAATAATGGGAAACTTTAACACCCCACTGTCAACATTAGACAGATCAACGAGACAGAAAGTTAACAAGGATGTCCAGGAATTGAACTCAACTCTGTACCACATGGACCTAATGGACATCTACAGAACTCTCCACCCCAAATCAACAGAATATACATTCTTCTCAGCACCACATCACACTTATTCCAAAATTGACCACATAGTTGGAAGTAAAGCACTCCTCAGCAAATGTAAAAGAACAGAAATTATAACCAAGTGTCTCTCTGACCACAGTGCAATCAAACTAGAACTCAGGACTAAGAAACTCAATCAAAACTGCTCAACTACATGGAAACAGAACAACCTGCTCCTGAATGACTACTGGGTACATAATGAAATGAAGGCAGAAATAAAGATGTTCTTTGAAACCAATGAGAACAAAGATACAACATACCAGAATCTCTGGGACACATTTAAAGCAGTACACACTGTGCTTTAAATGTGAGGGAAATTTATAGCACTAAATGCCCACAAGAGAAAGCAGGAAAGATCTAAAATTGACACCCTAACATCACAATTAAAAGAACTAGAGAAGCAAGAGCAAACACATTCAAAAGCTAGCAGAAAGCAAGAAATAACTAAGATCAGAGCAGAACTGAAGGAGATAGAGACACAAAAAACCCTCCAAAAAATCAATGAATCCAGGAGCTGGTTTTTTGAAAAGATCAACAAAATTGATAGACCGCTAGCAAGACTAATAAAAAAGAAAAGAGAGAAGAATGAAATAGACGCAACAAAAAATGATAAAGGGAATATCACCACCGACCCCACAGAAATACAAACTATCATCAGAGAATACTATAAACACCTCTATGCCAATAAACTAGAAAAGCTAGAAGAAATGGATAATTTCCTGGACACTTACACTCTCCCAAGATTAAACCAAGAAGAGGTTGAATCCCTGAATAGACAAATAGGAGGGTCTGAAATTGAGGCAATAATTAATAGCCTACCCACCAAAAAGAGTTCAGGACCAGATGGATTCACAGCTGAATTCTACTGGAGGTACAAGGAGGAGCTGGTACCATTCCTTCTGAAACTATTCCAATCAACAGAAAAAGAGGGAATCCTCCCTTACTCATTATATCAGGCCAGCATCATCCTGATACCAAAGCCTGGCAGAGACACAACAAAAAAAGAGAATTTTAGACCAACATCCTTGATGAACATTAATGCAAAAATCCTCAATAAAATACTGGCAAACCGAATCCAGCAGCACATCAAAAAGCTTATCCACCATGATCAAGTGGGCTTCATCCCTGCGATGCAAGGCTGGTTCAACATACGCAAATCAATAAACGTAATCCAGCATATAAACAGAATCAAAGACAAAAACCACATGATTCTCTCAACAGATGCAGAAAATGCAAATTTTGCCTTTGACAAAATTCAACAGCCCTTCATGCTAAAAACTCTCAATAAATTTGGTATTGATGGAATGTATGTCAAAATAATAAGAGCTATTTATGACAAACCCACAGCCAATATCATACTGAATGGGCATAAATTGGAAGCATTCCCTTTGAAAACTGGCACAAGCCAGGGATGCCCTCTCTCACCACTCCTATTCAACATAGTGTTGGAAGTTCTGGCCAGAGCAATCAGGCAGGAGAAAGAAATAGAGGGTATTCAATTAGGAAAAGAGGAAGTCAAATTGTCCGTTTGCAATGACAGGATTGTATATTTAGAAAACCCCATTGTCTCAGCCCAAAATCTCCTTAAGCTGATAAGCAACTTCAGTAAAGTCTCAGCATAGAAAATTAATGTGCAAAAATCACAAGCATTCTTATACACCAGTAACAGACAGAGAGCCACATCATGACTGAACTTCCATTCACAACTGCTTCAAAGAGAATAAAATACCTAGGAATCCAACTTACAAGGGATGTGAAAGACCTCTTCAAGGAGAACTACAAACCACTGCTCAATGAAATAAAGGAGGACACAAACAAATGGAACAACATTCCATGCTCATGGATAGGAAGAATCAGTATCATGAAAATGGCCATACTGCCCAAGGTAATTTATAGATTCAATGCCATCCCCATCAAGCTACCAATTACTTTCTTCACAGAATTGGAAAAAACTGCTTTAAAGTTCATATGGAACCAAAAAAGAGCCCGCAGTGCCAAGACAACCCTAAGCCAAAAGAACAAAGCTGGAGGCATCACGCTAACTGACTTCAAACTATACCACAAGGCTACAGTAACCAAAACAGCATGGTAGTGCTACCAAAACAGAGATATAGACCAATGGAACAGAACAGAGCCCTCAGAAATAATACCACACATCTACAACCATCTGATCTTTGACAAACCTGAGAAAATCAAGAAATGTGGAAAGGATTCCCTATTTAATAAATGGTGCTGGGAAATTTGGCTAGCCACGTGTAGAAAGCTGAAACTGGATCCCTTCCTTACACCTTATACAAAAATTAATTCAAGATGGATTAGAGACTTAAATGTTAAACCTAAAACCATAAAAACCCTAGAAGAAAACCTAGGCAATACCATTCAGGACATAGGTACGGGCAAGGACTTCCTGTCTAAAACACCAAAAGCAATGGCAACAGAAGCCAAAATTGACAAATGGGATCTAATCAAACTAAAGAGCTTCTGCACAGCAAAAGAAACTACCATCAGAGTGAACAGGCAACCTACAGAATGGGAGAAAATTTTTGCAATCTACTCATCTGACAAAAGGCTAATATCCAGAACCTACAAAGAACTCAAACAAATTTACAAGAAAAAAAATCAAACAACCCCATCAAAAAGTGGGCAAAGGATATGAACAGACACTTCTCAAAAGAAGACATTTATGCAGCCCACAGACACATGAAAAAATGCTCATCATCACTTGCCATCAGAGAAATGTAAATCAAAACCACAATGAGATACCATCTCACACCAGTTAGAATGGCAATCATTAAAAAGTCAGGAAACAACAGGTGTTGGAGAGGATGTGGAGAAATAGGAACACCTTTACACTGTTGGTGTGATTGTAAACTAGTTCAACCATTGTGGAAGACAGTGTGGCGATTCCTCAAGGATCTAGAACTATAAATACCATATGACCCAGCCATTCCATTACTGGGTATATACCCAAAGGGGTATAAATCATGCTGTCACAAAGATGCATGCACAGGTATGTTTCTTGTGGCACTATTCACAATAGCAAAGACTTGGAACCAACCCAAATGTCCATCAATGACAGACTGGATTAAGAAAATGTGGCACATATACACCATGGAATACAATGCAGCCATAAAAAAGGATGAGTTCATGTCCTTTGTAGGGACATCGATGCAGCTGGAAACCATCATTCTCGGCAAACTATTGCAAGAACAGAAAACTAAACACCGCATATTCTCACTCATAGGTGAGAACTGAACAATGAGAACACTTGGACACAGGAAGGGGAACCTCACACACTGGGGCCTTTTGCGGGGTGGGGTGGGGGGAGGGATAGCATTAGGAGATATACCTAATGTAAATGATGAGTTAATGGATGTAGCATGCCAACATGGCACATGTATACATATGTAACAAACCTGCACGTTGTGCACATGTACCCTAGAATTTAAAGTATAATAAAAAATAAATAAATTTAAAAAAAAAGTATGTGCTTTGGTACAATATCTTCTCTCATATATGCTCTAACTCTACACAAGTAAAACGTTGTATTGTTAGTATAAATTGTCTCCTGTTTGAAATGTCATTTCTTTCATTACACTGGAACACATTATATTCTGGATATAAGTAGGGGAGATGACTCAAAGTAATTAACCCACTGGTCTGTGGGGCTGCCATACAGCAGGAATAGGTACTGACCAATCAGAAGGATGCCGAACTCAGACAACTAGGGTGGTTTTACTATAAGACCTCATTTTGGCTTTGAGTATTGATAAAGTTTCATCACTGAGCTACAGTTCAGAAGACATTAGGACATTTTAGATAATTATACTTTTGAAAATTAAACTATTACAAGCTCATTATCAAAAAAGAGTATATTCTCCTAATTTGAAGTAAACAATAACGAAAATATGTTATAAAGCATACTAGTGGTGTGCCCTTTCTATCTACTGTAATATTACTGAAACAATGTTGCTATGTGATACAGAAGTGGTAGAGGCTCAATGAGCTGCTACTATTAAAAAATGAAAACACCTTCAAAGCATATATGATGATAGTATCAACACTAGTTTTTAGTTTATTAATCAATTAGAAAATAAGTACTAATGGTCATGGTTTTAGGAATAAAGATCAGCTTCTTTTGAGTATTTGGACCTAAGTTACTTCTCAGCTGTAGAGTAGCTTCTTATCTCTTTTTCATGGATAAAAATAGAATTTCCTTCCAAAATAAGAAAAGTAAGAGAAAGTCAGAGCCTATGACCCTACACTAGCCTGGGCCTTATTCATATGTAAAACTCATCTATAAAATGAAGGATTTTGACTAGATTCTGGGCTGAGTGCTCTGGTATAAATAATTCCTAACTGCAATTAGTTTATAATCTGATAACCGGGTTAGGCTAATAAGTGAATGACAATAACATATACCAGAGTAATGGTAAATGTAAGGCAAATACTATCAGCAACATACAAATGGGTGCTGGTACTCAATGATGGGAAAGCTCACATCTGGTTGAGGCAACTGAGGTGAGTCTCCTTGGAGGAAACAGCATGTTTTGACAAATATGAGGTAGGGATGGTATTGCAGGGAAAGTGATTAGAAGATATCAAAGGCATAGAAATATGCCATAAAAACACAAAGTGGTCTGGATTTAGTTAAGCACGGAAAGCAGCAAACTCTGAGTCTTTACTTTAGCATTGAATATAATATAGTACAATTATTTCTTAATTCTTCCACCAGTTTATATTCAATATACCCTAAGGTTTCCAGATGAATTTTCTAAAAAAAATTTGTCATTATTTGGGAAGATAATTTATGTGACAGTACTAGAGACATTTCTATACCTAGAATATTTATTGGCATGAATTTTTCCTTCTACATCAACACGAACATACTGTTATCTCAACCTAAACTTAGTTCGATGCCCTCACTTTTCATTAGTTCACACTTGCAGTGGATTGTCATTTTTTCTTGAATAATAATTTCAAGATGATATTTTATCTGTAGTTAGTATCATATAATATACAATGAAATTTTCTAGTAATGCCTACATGTAATGAAGAAAGTGCTTTTGGGGCTGATAAAATGGATTCCATTGTTTATATGTAGATTATGAGAAATCAAATTTTCTTGTACTTCACCTTACTAGACAATGACACACGCACACATGCTTTGTTACAGAGATTTCTTTCCTATAAGGAATAATTTGTCATCCATGAGTTGGATTCAAAGCTATCATAAATAATAAAAGAAACCCTCTGTGAGTAAATACAAGTGAAGAACTTAATCCCCTCTTGAGATCAGAGTGTAACGTGTATATTACGGAGAAGAAAGGGACACCCAGCTCTAAAGTTTGTCATGACAAGAGATGCTTTAGTCTACTCCATTTTATCTCTCCAATATTAAAATGATTTAAGGGAAGAAATCCAAATAAACATTTTTAGGAGTGGATTTATTCCTTTAATTCACAAAACATTTCACCCATTAAAATTAATTATATTCTTTGTCTTAAGAATTTGCTTTAAAAATAATTATGGTTTTACTTAAATATCTTGGTGCTTTTCTACTTTTTTTTTTTTTTTTTTGGTACAAGAGGCAATTTTGGGTCATTTGACACTATTTGGCAAAACAGAGAAAAACAAATTAGGCCAATATATCCAACAGATATAAGGCTGTCATATTCCCTGTGGATAGCCATTCTTTTGGTGATAATTTTAGTATCAGTAGAACTGTTTCTAAATGAAATACCATGCTTTCAAAATATCCCTTTCATTCTCATCCACTGGTGTTACCGTGTATGGTGTGATCCAAACTAGGCACTGTAGTTTGGCTTAATAACTAATAAACCTCCCAACAACTGAAAGGAATATAGTCTATTTAAAATGCATCTCTAAATTCTGTCAGTTCTCTCCTGTAAACATTTCTCATGTTTGTGCCCTTAGTCAGGCCCTGCTAAATTCTTGCTAATATTCTTCCAGCTTAGCTCCTTCATCTCCTCCAATCCACCCTCAATGCCTCTGCCTTAGAGACTTCAATAACAACAATGAGGCTGCAACCCTTCTGTGATTATCCCTAACTGCAAGCTTTATTTGTCAGGGACTAGAACCTACTTTCCATTTTTGACAAAAAAGGCCAAAGTTTTAAGAAATAATCAGATCATGTTCTTCTTCGATGGTTACCTGCTGTGTGGCCTGTCACACATGTCATGACAGTGCCTTGGCCCACCCCTCTCCTTGTTCACTGCATTCCAGCCTCATTGGCCAGTTTTCTGTACTTCAGATGTATCAGGGCCTTTTAAACTGCTGCTTCCCCTGCCTGGAACCTTCTCCCTCCAAAGCTTCAAGGGGTGGGCTGGTTTTTGTCATTTAGGTTTCACCTTAAATGCTACCCCTAACTTTCTCCTTCACTCAAGTCCACATTACTGTTAAGACTTTTTTAGTACGATGAAAAAGATAAGCACTTTCTGACATATTATTTATATTTTGTTTTACTTGCTTATTATCTGTCTCTCCTACTAGAACGAAGCTCCATAAAACCAAAAGCCTTTGTTTGTGTCACAGTTGCCATGGGCCCCATGCCTAGTCTAGTGCCTAGCACGAGGTAGCGGCTCAGTAGATATTGGTCACATAAATGAATGCTCACATGCCATGTGGGTCCATCTTGGTATCTGGTACAGTGCTTGTTACTTAATAGGTATCTCTTGAAATAATAAAAATTTGAATGTCTTTCTGTTATCTCCAGATAAAGTCTCAAGTCTTTAGTGTGGCATATAGGACTTCTCCTGTCTATTACCTCAAGATAAAGTCTAAGTCTGTAGTGTGGCATATAGGACTTCTCCTGTCTTGGATCCTATTCATCGCTCCTATTGCTCTTCCTCTTCCTCCTCCCATTTTATTCTCTGGAAATACTCAATTTCCTGCTTTTAGCTAGACATACCATGCTATTTCACACTGCCATCCCTTTCTACATTGTGTTCCTCTGCCTGGAATGTCCCAGTTGCCATGAAACCTGTCCTTTCTTACCATCACCGCCAGTGCACAGCTGATCAGTTTTCTCTCAGTTTTCATAAAGCCTTGAACCTATTATTAAATTTTCCATACTGAAATGTAATTTCTTTTTTTCTTTTTTTTTAATTTTTGAGACGGAGTCTCATTCTGTCGCCAGGCTGGAGTGCAGTGGTGTGATCTCAGCTCACTGCAACCTCTGCCTCCCACATTCAAGCGATACAGGTGCATGCCACCACGCCCAGCTAATTTTTTGTATTTTTAGTAAAGATGGGGTTTCACCATGTTCGCCAGGATGGTCTTGATCTCTCTATTTTGTTTTTGTTTGGTTTTTTTTTTTTTGGGACACAGTCTCGCACTGTTGCCAGGCTGGAGTGCAATGGTGACATCTCAGCTCACTGCAACCTCTGCCTTCTGGGTTCAAGCGATTTTCCTGTCTCAGTCTTCCGAGTAGCTGGGACAACAGGTACGCATCACCACACCCAGCTAATTTTTGTATTTTTAGTAGAGATGGAGTTTCACCATGCTGGCCAGATGGTCTCGATCTCCTGACCTCGTGATCTACCCGCCTCGGCCTCCCAAAGTGCTGGGATTACAGGAGTGAGCCACAGTGCCTGACTTGAAATGCAATTTTTTTTAAAAGCCTTCTCTGTCTTCCTTAATAGACAGCAAGAGAATGTTCTCTGACAACAGGGCCATCCATGCCCTATTCTTTCTGGCACCTAGTTGAATGCCTGGCATCTACTGAAACCACAATTAATATCTGTTGAATTGAATTATCTAAACCTTAGCCATATGAGTATGAGCATTTTAAAGATGGCTTGCTAATAAGGAAGCCAAAATGCCTTCATTTCAAAATACGTCTGGTTACTGTTAAAGTTGAAATATGTACAAGAGTCAGTCTAACAAGAACATGACAGTGTTTTATCACCTTACAAAAATAGTAAGATGTTACCTAGATTAGATTTAATAACTACAGTAATTTGATGGACAGTGACAAAATATAGCATTTCCTAATATTTACCAAGGAATAAAAAAAGCACATATGACAGAGCTATAGCAATTACAATTTTTTAAAGTATAATAATCTTAAAAAAAAAACACTAATACTTACTTATTTTTGGTCAGTCATTAGCTTCAAATCTGGCTTACTTCTCACAGGCCTTTCCAAAAAACACAATACTAGTGGTTCCAAAGTCTTTTTAAAAGATTTCATTTAACAACTGCTAACACAGCTGGCCTGAGGTTTTAATCCCAATCACAGCACCAATCACATAAACCCAACACAAAGCAGAAAGAGAAAAAAAACCCAAAGTGGTCCTTCTAAGAAAATACAGAGCAATAGATGATGCTCGCCAACCCCATAGAAGCGTCTGTACATTACCTCACCACGTTTTGCAATGCAAACTGCTCGTTAAAAACATTCAAGATTATTTTTAACCTGTAGGTCATTTCCTTCATCTATCAACTTAAGAAAAAATCAGATTTGACTATTTCATTTAAAATAACTCAACAGGTTAGAAATACTGGAAACAAATCAATTTCAAAACTCTTTTGAAAGAAAAGTGGGAGCTATAAAAGAGTGCTAAAAAGAGCCCAGATTGGCCATGCACCAGCCCGCATTTCTCCCCACCTCAGGCAGCTGGCTGTTAGCATTATCTAGAGAAGCCTCCAAAGTTGGGGTCTCATCCCTGATTTGAAGCATTTCTTCTGTTGTGATGCTGCCAATGGAATCTTGAGACTGGAGAAGTAAGTCAGGATGGTCTGGCATTGTTTCATCAGTGGCAGAATCACTGTTTAACTAAAAAGAGAAACAGTAAAATGAGGAATTCATTTATGAGTCAGTGATGGTCACAAAAGCCACAAGAAACATTCTCTATCATAAAATATTTTAGGGGCTTCGTTATAAAGAGTTTCTGAGATTCTTAAAATCATCTTTCTTTCCTTCCAGTCTATACCAGAATGGGTGTTGTTAGGGTAAGCAGCTAACCCCTCGGTAGAACTAAGTACGCATTAATACGGGCTAAATTTTGCTACACAAAAACTATCAAAGTGGAAGAACTCTATGTAACTATGATAACCTTGAGCTGAAATTCATATTAGAGCTGAATTCAAATTCATTCATGGAGGACCAAGCTTTATGTGGAACAGTTAAGTGAATGGGCACTAGAGATAGACTGCTTGATTCAAATCTACTTACTAGCTATGTGTCCTGAGACATGTAATCTGCAGATGTGCAATAACCATACTTGCCTTGTGCTGGGAGGAGAGTTATGGTGACTAATACATGTACAATACCTTGAACAGGGCCAGGTGCATCGTAGACAGTCAGTAAGTGGTAACATATTATTGCTGCTGTTAGCAGCAGCAGTTGGTCATTGAACACTTAAATGGGAGAGGGGCAGTTAGTGGAAAGACAAACGGGACACCAATGAGATGTAAAAAAAACGAGAGATGACTGGACGCCAACCACAAACTGACAACTTGACATTGTGCCTAAAGCAGCTCAGGCCCTGCCATTCAACATCACTGTCAGCACTTTGCCAGCAGGTCGAGTGGAACAAATGGATCTAAATTAAAGGTAGGTGGCTGAGTGCGGTGGCTCATGCCTGTGATCCCGCCACTTTGGGAGGCCGAGGCGGGAGGATCACTTGAGGCCAGGAGTTCAAGACTAACCTGGGCAACATAGCAAGACCCCATCTCTACAAAAAATTTTTAAAAATTAGCTGTGCCTATGTGGTGTGCACCTGTAGTCCTAGCTACTTGAGAAGCTGAGGCAGGAGGATCACTTGAGACCAGGAGTTTAAGAATGCAGTGAGCTATGGTTGCGCCACTGCACTCCAGCCTGGGTGATGGTGCGAGACCCTGTCCCTAAAGAATAAAAAAAGGAGGCATTCATGTAAGAGCTGTGTAACCATAGCTGGTGCCTGGTCTCCACTGGTTGCTTCCTTATTACATGTACCAGGGTAGCTATTCCATGTGCCTTCTCCTTCTTTACAGTGCCATCTTCAAGTTCCAACCCTACCCCTGGCTTTCTTGCACCCTGACTCTTCTGAAATAACAGCCTACTCTTGCAGCTTTCATTTTCCACTCACTGTTTACTTGATCTTGAAAGGGACCAAACTTGTGCTCTGTCTTTCCACACTACACTAACTAGGAAAGAAAAGCAGGCAGTGAATTAAACGATGTTAGTGCTCACACTGATACCAAAAGTATGTTATCACTGAAGGCCTCTAATAGGGCCTAAAACAACTCACTGTGATTAGGAAACAAGCAAGAGAAATTACGTTTTAGCAGCTAACAGGTGTGCAGTATCAACCTAGTAAGTTTAGTGCTGTCACGAATAACAACACGGTACTCCATTACTGCTGCAATCTTGTAGATTCATTTCAGTGTGTGCATTTCACCCATACTGAAATGAAAACTAGAAAATCAAGAAATAATCATTATGAAGTTGGAAGTTAAGAGGAAAATGAGACCAACTGTCACTGTAAGAAAAGTGAATTGTATACCATCTGTGTGCGTGAGAGTATCTGGCTTGCTGTAAGTGCCGCTTCTTCTTCTGAGGACTCATCCGTATCCTCCTGATTGGTGAGGTTCAGGCTGGGGGTGCTACTAGAGCACTGGTACTCTTGAAGGGATGGAGTGTCCCCTTTGTCAATACTGTCTAGTGAGCGCCTGCGAACTCCCCAGTTGAAATTGTCCATACTTTCACCCTGGAAAAGCAAGACACAATTTCTAAAACCTTAAATACATGCTTCTAAATGTACTAAATGTAATATACCAGAAAAACATATACCAAGATGAAAAATACTTAATGCATCATTAAAAGCAGAGATTCAATCAGCCCTTCAATTTCTTTAAACTGTTAACATACCATCAAATATTTATATTTAAAAAGATCAAAATTATTTGGTTGATAACGTGTTTTAACTAAATAATTTTCTTGACTTTCTATCTTGTATTACTGGGGACCAATTAAATCTACTATCTAAGTCATTTCTATTCTAATATACAAACATGAATGAGACCACAAAGAAGACAAATACATCACAGATGACAACAAATAAACAATACACAACACCAGGCTGCAACTTACCTGCAGCTCCTGGTTAGCAAAAAGGAAAACACACAGAATTAGAAAAAAACGAAGACAAACATTTAAATATACACTACACTTTCGGGGCAAACTCTTTGTGATTTCTCAAACCCAAAGACTGATTCAAGCTCTGGATTAAGCTTTGTGCAGAAAGTCAACATGTGATTCAAACCTTTTTTTATGCAAAATATGCTATGAAAAAGTCAGAGACAGACACTTAAAACAACATTTCTATGATACACTTTGGCAACACAAACTTTAAGAAAATCTTCAAGATTTACAAAGGTTTAATACTTAGTACAATGCAAAAACTGACTTCAAATACCCACATGCAGTTGACAACATACAAGGTCACAAATTATTTTAGTTGGTAGGATGGCTCTGGCTAAATTCAATGGTCATTTTTTGCTATAAAATATAATTTAAAATCAAGATCACAGCCAACAAAACATAACTGTTGCCAATTTCAAAAGGTCAAGAGGAAATATGACAAATTTCAATTTCTCCCACTTAAGGATTTATATAAGTTATGTTTCTGTTATTCTAAGCTGCTCCTCCTTTTGTAAAGATATAATCCTTACAATTTTTCTTAGGCCCTGATAAAACAAACCATATTGAGCTGGCTAGCAAAATATGTTTTTTTTTCTGTATGCCTTTACACAGGAATTGTCCAGATTAGAAGTTTTCAAATCTTTTTTTTTTTTTTTTTTTTTTAAGCAGAAGAATACTTATTTCAAATGAAATTTTAGATGGAATTCAATTGTGCAAAACTAAGAAAACCAGAGCTCCTCTGGTTGAAGGTGTACAGGAGGTTGGTCCATTGGGTCTCTGAATCCGTCCCTGCTGTTTCTGAAGATATCTCGGAAGCCCTAGGGCTCTGCATGTCAGAGTTTGAAAACCACCTTCCTTAGAACATATCATTTCAAATATTATTATGTATCAAAACACATAATGGCAATGGCCCTCAATATATATTTGGTGAGTGAACGAATATGCACTGTGGGCTTTCAAAATGAGGAGATATTTTACTATAATTTTCATTAGTGGTTAAGTTTGTTTTGTAGCAATCAAAGTATTTCCTGTTACCATGTTTTAAACAAGACTACATCCAGGTTTTAGAAAATTTGTATCACTGATTTGGCCTAATTATGGGGATACATTAGCATGCTCCACCCCAGCCCTGATTACTGTGACTTGAATTAAAGACAGAACTACAATGAACACCCTTAGTTCATTCTGACTAAGGTTCTATTAAAAGCCTTATTTATTACCACTGACATTTTAGAGCACTGATTGAACTTGAAAGCATTTACAGTTCTCTTTAAACAAAAAAGAGGCAAACAAAAAGAAAAATAACCTTACCATTACAAAAATGTCAAGAGCCTGCCTTTAGAAATCTAAATTCTGGACTGAAAAAAGCAAAGAACTACAGAAGAGTTTAGAAGCTGCTCCTGGTCTTAGGTAGGGCAGCAGGTCTCTTTAACCTATTCCACTCTGTTACTTGGTTGTGCAAGTCTGTTCTATTTCCTACCATATATTTTTTCAAATGATGAGTGTGAAACTAATTTTAGGGTGGTAACATACACTTTTTGAAAAAAAAAAAAAGAATGGAAAGGAAGAGAATAGAAAATATCAGTATGCATAGCAGTGAGTTTGGAAGCATATTCTTGAAACTTTTATTTTTAAAGATATATATACTTGGATGTGATACAAAATATATTAACTGTGGATTAGTGTCAAAAAAAGTTTAAAGGCTTCTGCTCTGAAAGGTGCTGAATAATACTTGTTCTTGAGTTCCTGTGAACCTATACAATTGTGTCTTTGGGAAAATGTAAATGGTGGAGTATTCCATAGGAGCCTACACAGCTCCTAAGCTGACATGAAGGCATTTGCATTACTTAGAGGCACCATGGTCACATCCTCACATCTGCAGGGGGTACTGAGGCATGTTGAGGAGGGGAAACTTTACTTCCTTAAACTGGTCTTCCATGGACAATGAACAGTGTGATATGGGAGAGTGCATTACATTTCATTCCTCCACCTCACCTATTACAGCCAAAGGAAACACCCCTACAAGAAGAGCTGATGAATGTGTATGAGCTGTATATGAGTTGCATATATATATATATGAGAGTAGATGAATGTGTATGAGTTGTATACGTATATGTACATGAGAGTTGATAAATGTGTATGAGCTGTATGAGTTGTATATGTATATGTACATGAGAGTTGATAAATGTGTATGAGCTGTATATGAGTTGTATATGTGTATGTATATGAGAGTTGATGAATGTGTATCAGCTGTATATGAGTAGTATATGTATATGTATATGAGAGCTGAATGTATTTGAGCTATATGAATGAGTTTTGATTCTTCAGAAAAAGATACATCAATATATGGTACATAGATACTTGGTATTAAAGCATTTTGGTCTTCTTGCATACAGATATTTGTAGCAATTTTAAAATGAAGAATTTTAAAAAAAATCTATTGGATATAAAGTTTCAGGGTTAAGAGACTGTGGTTTAGGGAACTGAGCTCAGCTACAGGAATGGATCTCTAATAGCCTAAGACAATCAGGGCAATCCTATTCTACTTACCAGAGTGGTTGTTTCAGAAAGTAGCATGTGTCCTAACTTGGGCCAATGACATGTGACAAGAAGTTTGCTAAGAGCATTTACGAAAGCAACTTCTTTACTTTTCTGAGAGCATTTCTGGATGTGACCCTCACTTCCTTCAAACACTGCTGTTTGTGGGGCTAAGATTACCCAGCAATGATGACTGTTTTGCTGCTGTCTGAGGTCAAGCTCACTTGCAGAGAAGCAGAGAGCCTAGAGAACTGCAGATAAACAGCCAGAAACTTCACTGAACCATATCTATTAAATATAAGCTCTAATTCTGAACTAGTTTTGTGGGCTAATAAATCTACTTTTTGAGTTATAAATTCCATTTAGAAAGCATCCAAATTGACATAACTACCAATATAATATAATCCAGACCAATCAATTTAGAAGAGAAATGCTTTGAGTATTAAATGAAATCAGGCATTTGAGAGTTACCTACATCATAAAGAAGAAAGTGATTCAGAATGTCAAAGAAGGAATCTCAGTCATTTGCCAAAGGGAAGAGTTCTAGAAAGCCAAACCCTTTGTGATAGTCAATTTAGTGGTAAGTGCAACTTTCTTTAAAGTTGTCCTTAATCAATTTTCATATAAATTTTTACCATTTGGCTGCATATTAGTTTATAAGACAAATTATGCAAAACATTTAAGTCTAAGCATACCCTGAAAATGATTTTGAAGAAATCCATTTTTTAATTTTATATTTTTAAAGATAAAGATGAAAAATGGAATGTTTCTCTTTTATCTCAGACTTATTCTGCTGTTGACTAATTGTGGTAATCAAATTTAGTTCCTAATTGAGATTTTTACCTTTTTGACCTTACACTGACCTCAATAAGATCCTCTGATCAAATCCTTAATTCTCATACAACTGTTCTATAAATATTAACAGAGAAAGCCCACATCCTTACCTCTGCATCTTCCAGTTCAACATCTAAAAAGTCAAAATCCTTAAAAACACCAAACTGTTGTTCACTGCTATTATCTTCCACAGCTACTTCTTCCTCTTGAATTATGTCTTCTGTTGTAGAAATTAGGCTAGTCTGTTGGTCACCGACTTCTAAATCCTCATTAGAAGAAAATACAACCTGATGAACGATAAAAAAAAAAAAAAAAAGTCCATCCATCAGCTTTGTCACTCTGCATATGAGATATCAGTACCCCAAAGCCACTGCAGACCTCATTCTTCAATGCATTCAGAGCTTAAATTTGGTCTTCATGTTTAACTAGTTGAACACCCAGTTAGCAACACTAGTTGCTACACTAGTTGGTTGCCAGGTGTCACAAGAGACAAGAAATCTTTTTTTCATTCTGAGTTAATACCGTAAGTAAGGTAAATTAGAAAAGGCAAGAAAGGAGACAGATCAGTTTTTCATGGAATAACATGATATTTAAGACCTTGACACAAGCCTTCAGGATTACTCACTGATGGGTTCTTTGGAAGGCCAGATTCTGGACCACAGAGAGAAAGCACATTCATTAGCTTTTCTCTTGTTCTTCGCTAAAGAAAAAAAAAATTAAAATGTTAGGACTACTGATAAAATAAGACAAATTCTCAAGTTTTCATATATATAACAAAACTGATTCTTCTACGAATGTTCCATTTTGATATTCTTTATGTACCTGTGATAACTGTGGCCTTTTCCAACTAACAGGAACCAAGGCGTTAGAATTAGAACCAGAAGAAGTTGAGGAAGTACTTCTAGTGACAGCAATAACTTTTGGTTTCCCATTTCTTCCAGCTGCACTGTGCTGATCACCGTATTTGTTTCCAATAATTGGTGTCTACACAGAAACAAAATGTCAGTGTTTGGCTCAAATATTTCAACATAAAAGAAACTTAAAAGGGTTAACAGTGCACCTATAATATTTTTTACAAACAAAAAAACAACATGAGGAGAGAAATTACTTTGCATGAGGTAGATGTTAACAAAGATCAAAGGTAATGATATATACATTTTTAATCAAGAGGCTTTATTAGAAATAATAATTTTACACCTGAGGTTATCAGAAAGCTTATTCCTATTTTAAATATAATCTGCATTCTTTAAAAACCACCACCTCCACCTTTCCCCATCACGATTATAAAATATACCCAAGACTCAGAAAATATAAAAAAGATTTATATTTTAAATATAAAATCATCTGTTTTCTTACCACTCAGACTTAATATTTGTTAAATTTTGGCGCTTTTTCAATGCATATTGTTAAGTATGCCTCAGCAATGTGGTTTAGCAAATACTGAAGATAAGTAACAAAAGAGGAACATTTCCATGTAGATTCTTACTACAAATCTGATGTGTAATACTTCCAAAATTTATTTCAGTAAAAATTCTATGATAATCAAAAACTCATTTATATTTGACTTTGTAAAGTGTTTTAAATTTGCATTTGAAAATAAAATTCAAGTTCATCTGCATGTCATACGAGTCCCTTTATACTCAACTGATCATCCTTCTTCTCCCTAGCCTCAAATACGACCACTTCCCCCTCTCTGAACTTCACACAGCAGCAAAACTGAGCTTGCTCTTGTTTTCCAAACATACCATGCTCTTTTATAGACCCATGTTTTAGCTTATGTTGCTCCTTTGCATGGAATATCCACTAAGTAAACTTCTAATCATCTTTTAGTGATGACTCCAGACTTCTAAGGAGGCCTTCTCTTCTACCACCACCTCTGTGTAATCAAACTTGGACAGTTAGCATGCTGACTGTAAACTGTTTATGTGCCTGACTTCCCTACTACACATGTATCCATTGGACCATGTGTGATTGCCTCTATACCTCTGGTATATCTCCAGTGCCTATGCATGGCAGGTACTGAGGAATTTTTGATGAAACAAACTGAAATTAAGTATACAAAATGTTTTGAGAATTTGCATCACTGCTTCAAATAACATAATTAAGTTATACGATCAATTTCTGAATCAGAAGGAAAAGAAAAGCCAAGCTTCTCTATCATATTCCCATGCTATTATACATACATCTTGCTAGAAATTCTCAGATATTATTAACTAAAAAATTAGTAACAAATATGCTTTCTATATAAAAAAATAAAGTTTAGGATAAATTCTAATGCCAAGATTAAACTGCAATAAAACATTTATCTATATAATTCTAATCAACAAAAAAGTAAGTAGAGCTTCAATTTTTAATCTTTCTCAACCTTACAATACTTGATCGATAACTTCCTTCTTGAAAAGCTCCTCCCTTGGTTTCTGAAAGACCGTTTCAATGGCACCAAGGCACCAAGAGTTGGCTCAGGTGTCAGAGGGAAAAAAAATTGGGACTCTCAGCAACGATGAAAAATCTTTAAATGAGATTTTTATTAATATGCAGCATAGCCAGGCTCCAGGGTTCCTTCCAGACTGGTGGCCCCTGCTTCTGTCTAGTCCTGAAATATCCAGTTTCTCAGGTTTCCTTTAGTTGTTGCCTTCTGTTCTTTTTAGTTTTCCTTCCATGGTTTCAGCCATCCACTTACACAAGACTGAAACCCTTAATTTGTTACTTCCACCCAAGTTTTCCTCTAAAACTTCAGATCCCAAAATTTAATTGACCACCAGGCACCTCCTTTAGTATGTTTCTGGGTCACTTCTGAGTCAACATGTCCAAGACGGAACTCATTGCCCTCTCCTTCCTTGCTATAAGATCTGTTCCTGCAATTCCACTCTCTTGAATGGTGCAACATTCATCTACCTGTCAAGGCCATTCATCAAATCCTTGATACCTCTTCCCCACTTTCCCATTAAATCCCATCAGTTACTTCCTTGGTCTTTTTGTAAACCATCTCTCTTCCTTCTTCATTATCCCTGCAATTGTCTTGGGACAGTCCCACATTATCTTTTGCCCAAATTCTTCTAACAGATTCCTTACCAACTGTCCTCTCCTCCTCCCTGCTCTATTTTCTATGCTATGGCTAGAGTGATCCTCCTAAAACACAGACCCTAATATGCCAACTAAAAATCCTTTAAGAGCTCCTGCTGGTTTAGATAAAACCAGCTTGTTACTATGAAATGCAAGATCCCCATGAGCTTGCCCCTTCCTATGCCTTCAGCCTCATCTCTCATCACACTCTAGTTGCATTTTTTTGAACTCTGTGACCAAGGTATGCTGTAATACTTGGAAGTGTCCAGAACACCACTCTTTCTCATACTTACAAGCCTTCATTCACACATTCTCCATTTCTTTGCATTTAACCTACCCTCCCCAAACTGCCATAGGTGCCTGTCTAGGATTACTTGTCTTTCAACATTCAGCTCAGATGTTGACTCCTTTCTGAAACCACTCCTTTAGATGGATGCTACATATTCCCCGAGCACTTTTAATTTATTCCAGCCGAGTGTTGATCACAATGTTTAGTTGTTAAGCTAAACACTGTTGGGAAGCTAAGTTGTGATGTTTCTTTTAGATGGGGAATATACAGTCTGTTTCCCTAACAGACAGTAAGCTTTCTAACAGTAGGCCTTCCCCCAAACCCCACTTTGTTGTTCATAACAGCTATCATATTGTCTAACACTGGGTATGAGCTCAATCAATGTTTGTTAAATGAAAGAATGAATAAATAAAAGAAAATTCCTAGTAGAGTACCTTCATCAATTTCTAAGCATCTTACCTCAGATATATCAAAATGAAAATCTAAGGTCTTCCCAGGCAACTCCTTGGAAACATTATTAAAAATTTTAGTGAAGGATATTTCAGGAGAACCTGTATCTCCTCCATAGGTCTTGGGGATATCACTGGGTACGACAAGACTCGCAGAGCGTGACACCACCAGCTTTAATATGTTAAGGGCTTCCTTCCAGTAAGGACTCTGGTTTAAAAAATAATTGACACGTAAAAGTTACACATGCACATTCAACTAATAACAATTTACTGTACACCATGAAAATATTATTTCTACAAAAATGCTTGTAAAAATTACTCATTTTTAAGATCCTTAATGAAAGGTCTGAGTTACAAAAGGAAAGAAAACACAAGTTATTATTTGTACTGTTAGATTTATCAGATACCGTACGTGTAATAATGCTACCCAACTGAAATATCTTGCTTTTCTCCCAATAAGTGCTTTGTAGTTATCATTAATTTGGACAGACTAATATAGTAACTTGGCAGTAGTAGTAAACAAAAGATTTGTATATACATCAACTTTTAGGTGAATGAAGTTTATAGCTTTGAGACTCTAAAATTTAAGTATTTTAAGACTTTGCAGATAAAAATTTTTTAACAAATACCTTCCTTTTTAGACATAAAGATATTAAAATACTAAAATACAGTTAAGACTTTTTTTCTTGATGGCCCAGGCCCCAAATACTGACAGTAGATACCACGCTAAAGTGATGTTCTCAGGGATTACTGAGTTGTGTAGGGTGAGGTTTTTTTTCCCTACATATTTTGGCTATTTAAAAAAAATTTTTCTGCTTGACTTAGTTTTGTATATTCCTACCAATAAAATCTAGGGATGATCTATGAGATAGATGTACATGTAGAGAAGAGTCAATGTTGATAAAGAATTTATGGTATCTTTCTTTTACCACCCACTGAAAAGGATACATAGAAAAAACTACTTCTTATTTAGGATACCAAAAATCACATCTCAACCTTGTATTATATTATACATATTCTTTCACAGCTGATATCTGAGGAAAGAAAAATAACCATTAAGACACCAAAAAAAGGAAGTGAAAAATCTCTGGCAGAACTGGGCTATCCAACTGAGTTCGTAACATCTTGCTATGAAGACACCTAAAACACAAAATACTTGATAATAAAAAGGTCTACATGACACTGTGACATTTTAAGAACAGCACTGTAAAAAGTAGTTTAAAGGCCAGAAGCAGTGGCTCACACCTGTAATCCCAGTACTTTGGGAGGTCAATGCGGCAGATCACCTGAGGTCAAGAGTTTGAGACCGGCCTGGCCAATGTGGTAAAACCCCATCTCCCCTAAAAATACAAAAATCAGCTAGGCATGGTGGCATGTGCCTCTAATTCCAGCTACTTGGGAGGCTAAGGCAGGACAATCCTTGAACCCAGGAGGCGGAGGTTGGAGTGAGCCAAGATCACACCTCGGCACTTTAGCCTGGGCAACAGAGTGAGACTCCATCTCAAAAAAAAAAAAACCAAAACAAAAATAAAAAAAAGTTTATATTTAACATAATCATGACCAAGTAGAAATAATGATCACTTTTTTCTGACAGAAATAATTACTATCTCTGGGCATCAAGAAATGCTAAACTTTAGGATGTTTTCATAAATTATATTGCTGGTTGTGTTTAAACGTAAAAGATTATCAATAATTCAATTCTGTGAAATATTCAGTTGTTTAATAGAGCACAAGCCAGCCGCTGTGATGAGCCATCAGCTAAACATGATCTTGATTCACACATTTACAAGGAAATCTGGAAAAAAAATTAAGTCAACATTTTAAAATCAGGAGATTTTACAGAAAAATGTAGATTTCCAGCTTCTCTTAAAATGAGAAGTCTGGCCACACTGGACCCATATTCTAACATGAAAACCACCAGGGGAAGCTAAGTTGTGTTGCTTCTTTGAGATGGAGAGTGTGCAGTTCACTTAGCCACAAATCTATGCTCCTTCTGGTTACCTGCTTGTCCACTGGCAAGTTGAGCTTGTGGTTCCGAACATAATAAATGTACCTATGGTTCATAAGGTAGTAAATTCAATGTGGTATATGTTTCTGTGTGAAATATAGCAAATATTTTTTAAGTTTTTTTCTTTAAGGTTTAAGAAGAAATCTGCTTTAGAAAGAGATATAATTGCTATCTGGTAAAGCCTCACTCATTGAAGGGTAAGCCACAAGATAAACAGGGCCACCAGAAAATCTTCCGTTTTTTGGATATCGGCCATCACTGATTTTCAAGGGAATGTTAGAGGTAATCTGGATTACATAACTGAATCACTGAAAACATTTTAATACAGTTTTATTGCTTTCAGATATGAACTAGAATAAATTCCTTGCCAGCTAAGTATATCCCATTCTAAGTTTTGCTCTAGTGAATGCAAACATAACTGGAGTATAAACACAACATATTAATCTATTAAGGTTGTTAATGAGCTTGTTCTCTTTGGTGAGTTGTATCCATCCTACTGATCTGCTCAGCAATGACTTTCTTAACTGCTAGCTCAAACTGACAGCTTAACTGAATTTCAAAGGTGAAATTCACTGAAATTCACCTTTGAAATTCAGTTAAGACCAGGCCGACTTGTCATCATTTACATTTAAATCAAGTTTAATTTTCCACTTTTTAAATATCTGGCACTTTTTATCAGACACACAAAAAAATCTTTAAAATGCAAACTCTTCAAGGAGGTTTTCTGTTTCTAAAAGTAGTGTACACCTACTATGTAGAATCTCGTTAAAACAGAAAGGTGTGAAGAAAGAAAGAACAATGAGGCCAGGTGCAGTGGCTCATGCCTGTAATCCCAGCACTTTGGGAGGCTGAGGTGGGCAGATTACCTGAGGTCAGGAGTTCGAGACCAGCCTGGCCAACATGGCGAAGCCTATCTCTACTAAAAATACAAAAATTAGCTGGGTGTGGTGGTACACGCCTGTAATCCCAGCTACTTGGGAAGCTGAGGCAGGAGACTCGCTTGAATCCAGGAGGCAAAGGCTGCAGTGAGCCAAGACTGCGCCACTGCACTCCAGCCTGCGCAACAGAGCAAGACTCCATCTCAAAACAAAAACAAGAACAACCAATGAGTCACAGTCCTAATTGCCAGAGTTTTGACTGCTGCAATGTGAATATGCATTCCTTCCAGTCATTACAGAACATTATAGAAATTGTTAATATGAAAACTAGAAATCATACTAATTCAGATTCTGGTTTTTGTCACTTATATTGAGAACATTTTGCATACTACAAATATCCTGAAAACATTATTTATGGTTGAACCACTTCCCTATTCTTCAACACTTAAGGCATTTCCAATATTGTGTGATTATAAATCATTTTGAGATGAACAATGTTATATGTAAGTTTTGTGGTCACTCACCTGTACGTATTTGCCAATAATCTTTATGATCTCCAGATTAAACTGCTTGGCTGGGGCTGCAGACAGGTCAATATGACTCAATAGACTATAAATAATCTGTAGTAATGACTGCTGCATACTGGACAATCCTTTTTCTAATAGCTAAAAATAATATTAAAAGTAATATTAAAGTATACTTTAATCAGGTTGAATAAAAACTCAATATTTACATTTAAGAGGCGGAAAAACATAGACTTAGTCTATGAGTTTACAGTTAGGTGAATTAGAAATCTAGAGACTAATAAAGTGAAAGGCAGTGTCTATTACTGTTATTTTTCCTTGGTTCAGAAAGCAGAATTAGACCATAACTTTTCATCTAAATCATGGTGTTTTATTTCCTTAACTAATTTAATAGGTATTACTTTATTATAAACTGACAAACATTTTCAGTGACTAGGAATCTCTTGCTTTTAACTTTTTCTTTGTGCCTATCTACTTAGTAATTTACTTTTCTGGGCATAAAGATACTTCTTAGGCATCAAATAAATATTAACTTTTTGTGCTATTCTAGGGTTACTTTATCATCCATTTTTTGCTTCCTATTTTAGATAGGAAGCAAATATATCATAAAAGTTAAAACTTTTCGAGAAGAAATACTTTTGTATGCTATAATTATTATTCTAGAAAAGATTTCTAAGCTAGAACCTAATTTTGTAAAACTAAAAATTATAACCATTCTCTATGATCAGGACCACTAAAAACTCATTTTCCATTTTTAATTAGGTAAAGTGTATATTATTTTGAGTTTCATGTGACTTAAGGACAGTAAATAAGGATATAAACACTGGACATGGAAAAAAAACCCACCTTTATAAAAACTTCTTTTACACTTGAAAGGAAGTACTTACATTTTTATCTTAAAAAATTGTTAACTATATTGACTCTCAGACAATTTGAGTATCAGTTAATACCACTGCTGCTTCTGCAAATAAATCCACTTGATAAGGTGCCACAGAATAGTTAAAAAAAAAAAAATATATATATATATATATATATATATAGTAAATAAGAAAATATTTTAGGTAAATTTACCTCTGCAAGATAAGTCACAAGATTAAACGTTGTATCTGAGAAGGAGTCATGCAGGTATCTGCACACGACATTGATCCAGTTAGAACAGTCTCTGGAATATGTGTGTGTACTGTACAAACTCATCATGTGTGCCAGATTGACAAGTGTTGGGCATTTTTCTTCTGCACAAACCTAGAAAACAAATAAAATTATTTCATTCACCTAAAATAAAGACACAAGTTTAACTTGATTTTATGCTAAATGTATTTGCTTAATGAAATAATTTAGATGTATGTTGGTTTTAATGCATTTTACTTCAATACGTTAGAAAAGTGAAATGAGAAAAAAGCACAAGGCATTCTTCAGAGACTAGTAAGAGATAATATAGAAAGAGGATTAATGTCTTTGTGGGTACTAAATAGTATGGCCTTCTTCAGTCTGAAGATCTGTAAACTGTCTCTGGCAGAAACCATGTACGGTTTCTGTGAACTCGGGACATCATTTTGGAATTGTTTTGTCAAATCCAGGATGGATCAGTGCACAAGCACCTACACAGGCAGACACAACTAGGGAATTCTCAGGGAGGTTCCGAACTGCTGTGACTGGGAGGAAATGCTTCAGCCTCCAGCTGTGTCTGGGGTGTCTCAGTAGAGCAGTCAGTTGCAAACAGCCTCAACATGTGTGACATAGTCACAGGACATCATTGGGGCTCTGATAAAATTTGGAGTCCAGAATCTCCAATGGATGACTATCTGCATGGTGGACCCCAAACTGCTTTTCAGGAAATCACCTAAAGCTGCTCTAAGATCCTGGGTCAATCTTTTAGAGGTTACTCCAAAATGTACTGACTCTCAAGTTTGTTTGATACAATGTTAAAGAATCTGAACCAACTAATGTTTGGGGGGAATTTTACTGACCTAATGCACTTCTTAGTCTGTTTGTTTCCTGGGTTATTGGTGAGGATGTTCCCTGGCCTCTCCCAGGGGATACCTGAGCTGTGCAGAACTGGAAAAGGGCCATGCTACTCTTACATACCAATCTGTCATAAAAGGCTAGCCTCCTTGCCATTTCTGCTTTTAGTTTGCCTTCTCCTTGTTCTTCTATCTTATTGATGTTTTGTATGTGTTTTTACAACTACCTACAGCATTTGGTAAGGAAGCTCTCCTTTTAAATATATACATCTTCAACTTTCAAATGAATATCACTAATTTTGGTAATTCAGAAGATGTTTAATAGGCTTGGAGTGCCCCAAATTCATCATTTGGACACTACCATAGAACAAGCACAAAATATAAAGGTTATGCAACGTCATGCATAGACTATTAACCCAGTAGTACCTGGGAAGTTATTTTATAAAATCATTAAAACCAGCTGATTTCATGCAGTAGTCTTTTACCCATAAAACAGACACCAGAAAGAAAAAGAAAAAATGGGTTAGTATTTCTTATTTGCATTTCAAAATATAATAATTTAACATATTATTAAAAATCACATAATTTTATAACTTCACAATTTGTTAAATTCTTTAAAACATAAAAAACTTTCCTGAAGAATAAAACATTCTTAGAGAATTCTTATATTCTTAAATAATTGTTTTAAGGAATGAGTTTAAAAAACCTATTTTTTGAAAAGGGAGAAAATTCCTTGGAATATATACTGTGGAATTTAATAATAGAACAAGTGACAGATTTAATTTTGGAATTTTTGAAATGCCAGGTTAAAATATGATCCAAAAAGAGTGTTTTATAACTAACTTTTTTAGCATACTATTTTTGCCATAATGAATCACTAAAGAGAAAAATATTTGTCCTAAGTGTTGCCTCATTTTGAAATTCTGTGCTCTCCAAAGGCACAAACAGTAGAACTAGGGATATTTGCATAACGAAGGAGCACATAATGGCAGAAAATTACTCTTGACAGTTATAAGTGAGAGAGTAATTAAGGAACCAATTTAATTCACATCCTGCAGGTTGCTAAAAGCATACAGAGAGGGAACCTTTGTGTGCTGTCCAACAGGAAGAAAACAGACTTAAAAACAATTTATGAATCACAGAAGACCATATCTGATTTCTTAAAAACATAAAAGAAATTTGGGAATTTCCATGGCCCTACTGTGGTCATGATATCAGCAGCTCGATATTCAAGGAGCTATAACATCCTTTAGGCTAGGAGGCGACACTCCTTAGTTATCCCAGCATTTAGCAGGCAGTAATCATTTAAAGCATTCCAGTTGCTACTTTTAAATGCTTCTACTTTCCTTTTTAGGGGATTTATGCCTTTTGTTTTCTTGAAACCCCCAAGTAAACCAATATACATTTCCCCCTTTATATTTGTTTTCCAACCCCTCATATAGGGCAAAAAACTTCGTTTACACAAATTTTCTAATCATGTGTCATTAAAATATTAAAATGAAAGTTTCTTTAATAAATTCTGTATTACTATTAGACTTTATTAATGCAAATACAAGCAGTTGGTTTTAGATGAGTAATCATTTCCAAAAGGCAATATTTCTAATAGTCATAATTTTCACCCTCTCTTGATATTTAATGTTCTATTGGATTAGTTTAATAAAAACCAAGAATAAAAGACAACTTTTGGCTTATTTCCTCCCACCACCATTTCTATTAAAGAAATGAAGATGTTTCCATTAGCTAAAATAATAGCTCTTCTAAAATATATGCTTTTAGAATAATTGTATTAAGAACTTTTCCCTATCTAATTTTTTTAGAAATTTAATTGGGGATGGTGTTAAGGGCATATTTTATTAAATATTTTCATATCATTTATTAAATGTTATTTATCAAGATGTGAAAAGGTTCTTACTCTTACTACTGCTAATGGGATTCACTGGGTTGCCAGTATTTTCTTTCTTTACTATGCTGGCACCTGGAGATAAATGTGCACTTAGCAGTGCTGCAACCTGGGCCATGGAAAGGTGGGGGTTTTATTTGGCTTCCTGCACGCTTGCTCTTTCTCCTTGCTGTGCTACTTGTTAATCAAATCTCAGCTTTTTTAAAAAAAATTGCTTACATAAAAAGCTTTTTCTGGGGATTTTATTTGCTTGTTCTCTTCTGTAGAAAACTTCCTTTTTTTTTTTTTCCTCCCAGTACTTTAGCCAAGTTCTCTTACTTATCGTCCTATTCACTCACCTCCCCAAGTTCACCAGATTTCCTATTATATGTATGCTACCTGTAAATTTATATAACTCCCTCTTAGAACTGTTCGTATTTTCAGTCTGAAAAGCCTTTTTTCCTCCAGACTCAATGACTGACCGAAAAAAGTTATGAATTATATTTAAGCAAAAGGCAGGCTGTTTGAGAGTTCCTTATTGTTCTTGAGAGGGGACTACTAAAAATATAAAATGTCAAAATCACAGTCTTTTAACATTAAAGTTAAGAGCTATAATACTTTTAAGCAGATGTGAACAGATGATTTACAAAAAAAAATAAAATGTCAAAATCACATTCTTCTAACATTAAGGTTAAGAGTCATAATACTTTTAAACAAATGTTAACAGATGATTTACAAATAGCTACATTACTGCTTCTAAAACAGCATGATTTTTGAAGGTAAAAGAGCCAAATAAGGAAGAAAAAAAGAATGGAGTAGAGAAAGATGAAGAGAAAGAGTGTTAAAAGGAAAAAAGGCAAACAAAAAGGGACAGAGAACTTCCCAAATCCTAAAATATATTATGCCCTCTTCTTCCTCAGAACCTCTGCATCTATAATTTCTTCTGCCTAGAAAACTTCAAACCCTGAACCCCACTCTTTGCCTCTCATCCAGGGATCTTTGGTTATTCCTATCCATTCTTTGATAGTGATCTAAGTCAGCTTAGATATCACTTCCTCTAGCAAGACTTCTGTTTTGTGTGCTCCTTGAGTATTCTGCCCCCCATACTCCCCCCGCCCTGATAAAATACCAAATCAGACTCTCTGGTTACTGTCTACTTACTTGACTGCATTCCCCATGATAAAGTACACTATCTACTTTGTTTAACATGTATTTGTAGCATCTAACCCAGTGCTTAGTAAATATTTATTTGGTAATGAATAAACGAATGAATGAGAGACAGACAGAGAGGCAAAAGTAGGGAAAAAGAGCAGAAAAAGACTCAGACTCAGAGGAGTGTTACTCTAATTAAATAATTTTATTTACTGTCATTTGAGCAGTTGTAACTTACACCATTACTATGCAAGTCCTTTATGTGCATAAAAATAAAAATTTAAATGCAAAATTCATATGGGCAGTGACATTAAAAGGATTTTTAAGAGATTTCCCCCTTCTTTAACATAGACTACAAAATAATTTCCCTATAGTGTTATCTTTCAGCATAACATTTGCTTACCTTTGCTATTCGACTAGCTGTTTCTTTGCAAAACTGAGTTGGGCTGTCAAAATGCTGGATTAAGTGAGGCAATAAGCAAAGGATGTTAAGAGGAAAGCCTATCAAAACAAAAAAAAAGCAAACAATAACCAATTTTATTGCACATTATTTTAAAAGTTAAAGTTTTCTTTAGATGGTTCACAGAAACCATTTTCTTTTCATTTCCTGGGATACTCAATCTTCTAATTATTTTTTGGCATTCACCAAATAATTTAAGCTACCTAGCGTATAAAAACTATGACTATTTGCAGAAAAGCAGAAATTAGTAGATTTCAAAACAAATGATTAGTTTACATTTCACTACATAAAATGCAAAGTGCTGGTGCAATTATATTAACATCACCTGACAATTGGGAAGGATCCACCAATGTATGTTTGGAGACAGAAATGAGTTTACTGAGGAGGTGCACGGTCATTTCTTGTGTAGATGCTGAGGTAAAACCCTTAAGGAAGAGCTGCTGAAGTCCTGGAAAATTAGTCCATTTCAATTTGCTTTGTACATTTTCAATCTTCTCTCGACTCTCTGATTTATCCAAAGGCAAATGGATAAGCAGTTTGTTGAGAAGCCTGAGAGCCAGGAGGTATTCATATTCATAATCTGATTCTAATAAAGATGCTGCTATCCAAAAAATGGTGGCCATCAAGTTGGTAGGCTCAGTAGTGGACTGCACATCATACATTCCTTTCTCTCTTAGAGAGGAAAGGCTTCTAGTCCTTGCTAAACTACTGTTATGGTTTATCCGTCCATCCATTATATCCAGTGTGTTACTCCGCCGCCGGTCACCTCGTCGGTCACCAATCAAACTTAATCTCAAAGAGTTACTTCTTGCATTACTGTTATATCCCAAATAACTGCTATTATTAATGGGACTTGTGCTTAGATTGAGTTGTCCAGTGCTTTTCCTGTTAGCTGCATACTTGTTTCCCATTATAAGATCATGATATGAGGTTCTTAAAAAAGAAAGAAAAATAGATGAATGCATACCCAGTCACTTCTTTTGCTAAATTAATTTTACTTCTGAAAACACTGAAAAATAGTAACTGGTACCAGAAAAATCATTTTTCAGTATACCTGACTTTGTTGAATCAAATTTCAGTTTTGCCTCCAAATTCAAACAAAATGTACAACAGTACCTTTTCTCCTGTGGCTAACAGTTTCCTTTGAGTTGAGATGAGGCTCTATTTGCTGAGAAAATTCTGCTACAGAATTCAATGTTAACAACATTCAGCTCTGAGATTTAGGCATACATTAAGTTCAAAGCTGACTTCATTTGTCTTATCCTCAAACATGATGGTCCTCATGTCCCTATTTCTGTCAATGATACTCTCTTTTCAAAAGAACTAAGCTCAAAAATTTTTGATTTCTCCTCCTCCCTCACATCCAATTTTTATTAAGAAAATATTGACTGAATGCTTTTTATGTTTGCCAGCTGTACAGAAAACGAAGGAATGTTAGACAAGTCTTTTGAAAGAGGAGATAGACATGTAAATGGATAAATTTATAGCTCGCTAATTGCTATTATTAAAATATGAAAAAATCACTGTGAGAACCCAAAGGATGGAATAATCAGCACTATCCTGAGGGAGTTAGAAATGCTTAGCTAGGAAGTGACATTTGGGACGGGACTTGAAGGACTAATCAATTCTGGGCTTGCAAGGCAGAGAAACTGGGGAGAGAGGCTGCTGCAGGGAGAAGGAACAATATGTGAAAGGTGGGAGAGCCCTAAGGCTCCCAGGCAGCTGGGGAAGCAATAGGATGCTGAATGTGGCAGGAATGAAGTGGCGCAGCAGAAAAATCTCTAACCAGCACATTAGAAGAACAGCACTGCTAAAATCAGCACTTGGATTTTTCACAAGTCCTCACTGTCTGTGGCCCATCTCCCACAGAATGGTAATCCATATAATTTGGGTGGTATTGTGCTTACTAACAATATTAGAATTTAAAAAGTTAGAGCTATATGTAGTTAACTATTCAAGTTCTCTATATATTAGGTTGCCTGGTTTAAATTCTTACTGAGAAAGGGCAGAAAGAAGATCATAATGCTTCATGGTTTCAGCCAAAGTATCAATTGCAGATTCCAATGTGAGAAGAAGCTCAATCACAAATCCCTGGAGGGAAAAAGGCAGATTTTAATTAATTATGCTCTGGAATAAAGAAACTGCAATGGACTTCCTAATGGGATTTTAAAATAGAACAAACTCTATGTTACGTTACAAAATGATTAAACTCTTGACAACATGATCTTGCTGATTGATGCAAACTCATCAAATTAATAGTGTATAAATTGATTGTAATGGTGCCACAATTTACTCAAAATTGCTCAGGTCAGAAATCTAGGAACCATACTTGTTTCTTTCACATCTAAACTGAATCCTCCAGCAAGTCTTGAAAATATTACTTTTGTTTGTTTGTTTGTTATTTGAGACATAGTCGTGCTCTATTGCCCAGGCTGGAGTGCAGTGGTGCAATCTTGGCTCACTGCAACCTCTGCCTGCCGGATTCGAGTGATTCTCCTGCCTCAGCCTCCCAAGCAGCTGGGACTACAGGTATGTGCCTGCACACCTAGCTAATTTTTGTATTTTTAGTAGAGATAGGTTTCGCCATGTTGGCCAGGGTGGTCTCGAACTCTTGACCTCAGGTCCACCGGTTTCAGCCTCCCAAAGTGCTGGGATGATAGGTGTGAGCCACTGTGCCTGACCGAAAATATCACTTTTAAAATACACACTAAAAATCTGACCACTTTCCTTTACCTCCATAACTTCCCTTAATCTAAGCTACCACCATTTCAGCTGGACTCTTAACCTCCTAACCTCTCTTGCCTCCACTCTTGCCCTCCCTACAGATTTCACCCCAATGTCAGAATGAGTTTTTTAAAAAACAAATCACATCCATCACCTTCCTTCCCTCAAAATGTCTGAGTAGTTTCCCATCAATTCAGAGTGAAGTCCTGCCTCTCACCAGGGCTTACTAGGCCTTACATGATTTGAGCCTTCCTACCTCATCAATTTCCTGCTACATATCCTGCAATGTATTCTAGCGACACTGATTTTCTTGACGTTCCTCAGAAAAGCCCTACTGCTTCTGCTTCAGGGTCTTTGCACTTGTTAGTCCTATCTTCCTATGCCTGAAATGTTCTTCCCCAGATCATAACAGAAACTACTTCATTTCAGTATCTCTTCAAAAATCACCTTCTCAGATGGACTATCATATGTAGAACAATTCCTTCTCCTTTAATCTTATGATCTTACTATTTTCACAACATTATCAGTAGGATAAATTATGTTATGTATAATTGGAAGACTAAAGGTTTGTTTCCTTCAATAGAATATGAGCTCTAGAATGTCACGAACTTTGTCTCATTCATCACTGTATCCCTGATATTTATAACAGTGTTAATAAAACCATTTGTCTGTACAAACTGAAGTTCTCTAGTTCAATAGTTCACTTATCTTAAAAAATAAAATTCAATGTTCCACTTTACATTTAAATTTAACTTCCTATCATTTTTACCTTGTGATCATCCCAGGTTAATATCTGGAGGGGGGGCGCTGTGTGAGTGGGTGAGTGTAAAGCTTTTTCTGATAGGCACTAGAACAGTCGATTTAATTAGTAGGTTATTAGATATAAATTATAAAATTAGCTTTGGCTCTTAATTCTTTGCCTGCTCAACATCTGACTATAATTCTAGATGCCCATTATCTTGCTCTAGCTATAGCAATCTATATTGACAATAAATCCTTGACAACTAGTAGCTGCTCAATAACTGCTGAAAGAATATAAGGAAATACCTGTGCATCTTCTCCTGGATCCCCTACAGTTTCTACAAGTCTGGAGAGAACATCAGAAAGTGTAGTTGCAGTCAGAGGCTGCTTTAGGGCCCTGAAAATCTGAAAGGATCTCCCAGCATAGTGTCGAGAAGAACAGGAAAGTGCTGTTTGCAGAGCAACTTCACTAAGATGATGTTCCAAATGAATTGCTTCTGTGAATGCGAAGGAAACAAGTAGGTTGTTCTTGTTCTTTAGAATACTATTGGGGTTATAATCAGAAGTGAATCATTTTAAAGCTAGTAGCTAGCACACTACCTGGCAAACCAGACTGGCACTCACATTTTATAAGTCAATGCTTTTTCTTTGATTAAACTCCATTTGCATTTCAGATGACCCTTTAATCTTTACAGAAGCAATGCTTGAGACCAGGGTTTCTCAATCTTGGCACTACTGACCTTATAAGCCAGAAAATTCTTTGTTGGAAGGGCTGCCCTGAGCAGGGTATGATGTTTAGCAGTGTCTCTGGCCTCAACCCACCATATACCAGTAGTAACCCCTTGCTCCTAACCCATAATTGTGACATTGTCTCTAGACATTGCCAAATGTCCCCTAGTTGAGAACCACTGCTCTAGATAAATACAATTTGACTATGATTTTCAGAATGTGTTAATTTTACATTGCTGAAGACTATACCAGCACAAAATTTTTTTAAGTTTCCCATTTCTATATATGTCCGTTTAATGTAATTTTTTCATAATACGCAATTGTATTGTAATTTTATGATGCCATCAAACACAAAACTAAGGAGCCCAGCATTTCATAGACAGCATTCTCATTTTTAAGTAGTAACTTAATTTTTCTTCAGTGAAAACAGATCTGTTATCATTAAAAAATTTAAAAAGAAAACTTGTCTAAAACTTTTAGACGTATCACAATATCAACTATTAACTTTTTGCAAAGCATTATCAGAAACCGGCATCACATTAAAATGTCACTAACATTAAATATTATTTAAAATATTTCTTAAAAGATACCTGAGCTCGACTGCTTAAAAACAGAAACCACATGTTTCAAAAATGTAGTTAACTGTTCAGCACTCTTTATGCTAGGATTCTTGGCAGAAACATCCTCATGGTTCCAAAGGGGCCCTCTTTTTCTGAAAACAGAGAACAGATGTAATTTCCTTGGATTTTCACTTGTGATTAACAGTTGTACTCACACTTGCCTAAATTACGCCTTCACAATTAGAAAGGATGGTAGTTGAATAAATAGGTCACAGTCTACTACTACTGCTTAGGCACATGAATATGTAATGATCTACAGCAAGGAGAGAAAGATCTCATTTCAGTGTCTACCATCACACCAGTCAAATTCTCTCAGACGTAGTAGAAAAAGAGGTCAACTTTTGCCAAGTGAGAAGCATATTGGTTACTGCTTATGTGTTCCAGGTCAAAATATAATCTGTATTTACATTGTAATGCAAAGAAAATAATTTGCTGGTGAAATGCAATGAGAATAATTTACTAGCTAAAACTATAGGGAAAGTTTAGGACAGAATAAGGTCCACTTGATACTTTCTTTAAAACGACTTTGTGTTCTCAGCCACCACCTCGGTTAAGCTCTTTATTAACACAGGCCCAAAGTGCCCTGAGAACCTGCTACACACTGCTTCTGGTTCCTTCCTCCTCTAATGCATCCTCCACACTGTTATGGGGCTGATTTTCTCCACATATTTATAAAATGCTGCCTCCCACTGTCCCCCAAGCTTAATGAGTTTCTATATAATCTACAACTTTATGGCCTGGGCTTCATGGCCCTCCAGTTTGAACTCTCCCAAGCTTTCCAGAATTGTCTAGAACAACTCTCTTTTCTCTGCATTACAGTCAGAGTGGATTCCTCACCATTTCCAAACACACGGTTTTCTTGTGCTCCTGTGATTTTGTTCTTGCAATGGAATATCATGCCCTTTCTCCCACCTATATTCCTTCTCTATTTATTGCGCCTTGCAAAGAGTAGACCATAAATAAATATTTGATGATTGAATGATAATGTAGCTAATAAAAGTTAAATATATATTCAGATAATACTGCATTCTTTTTGGGCATAAAATAGCCAGATATGATTAAAGTCCTTCTGAGGTATAACTGCACTGGCACAAAAGAAGTCTTTAATTGCATCCTAATTTTCAAAATACTGTGCAATACAAACCTGTGTATTTCACATCAATGGCATTTCAGAAAACAAAAATATGGCTCATAATACCCGACCAATGAAAGAATGACTTAACACATACACTGCTGGGATGCTAAGGGCTGCCAGTGTTACCTTGAGGTAATGAATTCCATGAGGGTTTTGACTTTTCCATCCTGCTCCACTGAGATGTCAACCTCATTGAGGATAGTGGTGTGCAGATGTGAAATGGCAGCACTGTTATTTCCTAAGCTGATACTAGAAGAGGTAGAACTTGAGCTAAGCCCTGAGTCAGTCATAGGGGAGGGCTGGTAATCAGGTATAAAATCGTTAATGCCTGCTGAAAGAGAAAGATCGTCATGAATACCTAAAACATGAAAGAATCTCACAAAATACCTATAGAATTAAACTGTCATTCCTTATAGACTCTATGGGACACATGAGGAAATCTGTCAGTGCAAGGTGATATGAATCTGTGCTCCTGCTGATCCTCATAAACATCAAATTACAGCAAGTAAGTTTTCAGGCAAACATCGTTTCACAGCTTGAAAACTTAGCAATTTGGAAGTACTGTGCAGTCCTCTGCCGCCATCTGCTGAAGAAACTTGCAAGTGGCAGTTTCCTAATATTTTGGCATATTTTGTCAACATTGCTTGTCGATTACATTTCTATAATGAACTGATTTTTAACTTTTTATGGAAAATTTTCTAGAATTTTTGATCCATTTTCATTGCAGAAAGACTCATCTATCTGAAATACACATAGTGCGTCAATTATTTTTTAAAAAACTGTTAAAAGGTTATTACTAATGCCCATATTTACAAATTGGTAAGAGAAGCCTTAAAAACAAACAAGCTATGGAATTTTGAAGAATGGTGCCTTAATATAAAAAGGCAGTAAACTTCATTCCATTTTTCTTTCAATCATAGTTTTAAAAGGCTAATAAGTTTCCTAATAACTGTTTCCTAACTATAGGATTTTAAACAAGTAACAGGGTTTTAACTAGCTTTAAAATTCATGACCCTGTATCTGATACTGTATGATTAGAACAAAAAAAGGTAGTTTTATTTCAATTTCAAAAAAAGTTTCTAGATCACCTGTCACTAGCCTGATGGTACTGATGAAAGAAATAAGTTAGAGTTACAGGATATAGGAAAATATACCTTAAAAGTAAAAAAGAAAAATTAGCATTGACAGTAAAATAAACCAAATTAAGTCTCATTAATTTGGACTTCACTACTTCAAAATGTATGTTTTTAATGCAGTAAATATAATCACGTGAATAACAAAATTTAAAATGCCTTACTTTATCAGTTTTCAGATTCTGCAAATAAGAGGAATCTAATACAAGCTCAATATCTTTTTTGTAATTTGTCCTCAATATTAAGCACTGTTTCATTATGTCTTCAACTTCATATTCATAACTTAACTCTTGTGTGATAAAGATCCTTCAAGGTAATGCAGATTCAATTATTTCAGATTTGCTCCCTTCTTTTATTAGTAAATAATTTAAATGGTACTTAAAATAATACAACTACATTTTAAAAATGTTCTCTAGTATTTCAACTTTTATGACTTTCTCTAATGCAGGATTCCAAATTAATAAAGTATAATTCTAATTTCAAATTGTACTTTTAAGGCAAATACCTGTGAAATTATAATCTAAGTGTGCAACTTGTTTGACTGTAAGCACCCTGGGCTCATTAAACTCCTTGTTCCTGAGAAGGACAGAAGCAACAGTTCGGATGTTACTTTTGGGTCCCATTACTATTAATAAGTGCAGAAGCAGACGTTTACAATGTTCATACACCTCAGGGTGGCAGTGGTCAAACCCTAAAAAGGACGGTAGAAAAACATTATCAATAAAGAGAAATAATGAGTATTCTTACTATCAAACTCACATTTTGAAGAAAAGCAGGGATTATATGAAAGATTTCAAGGAAGGTGACATATTATATGGTTTTTTATTGTGCTAGAGTTCTTATATACTTTTACAATAGCTTATTGTCTTATAGTACTAGGGAGACTCAAGATAAGTTAAATGTGTTTCATGTCTAAAATTTAGTGATCTCCTAAAAATTATTACTGTTACATAACACAAAAAATTCATGGAAATGAAGTTTTTTTAAAAGGCAGGCTTTTTTGTGTACTTAGCACGTAACAGAAAGTACATGATTAACTAAAGGAATGATGTAACACACCAACAGTAAGTGTGCACATCAGGAAAATTTATAAGGAGATGGCTATTTGGACTTGCTTCAGGAAGCCAATCCTATAAGCATCAAATGTATTATAGATACGACAGATTCCTCATGTTTGCTACAGAAGGCACGATGGAGTTTCAGCTGTAATAATCAGGCTATCCAACAATCCAATTCTTTTGGGAAATACTTAGAACCTATTTCAACTTTTCATTCACTCTGAAAGTTCCCAATCCCCAGAGGTAAGTTAATTTGACTCTTGCCACAGCCACAGAATTTTTCCTCAGTACAGTTTATGTGTGTTTGTGTGTGGGCAGGCGAGGCCATAAGATAGGAATAGGAATGGGGGGGAATAGACATGTTTGTTTGTAGTTAGAAGAGGTGCCACAAATAACTCCCCAAGAGACCAGAGGAATCATAATGAAAAGTGTCATGGAAATAATATAAAAATAACAGGAAACAGAAACACATAAAAACTGTCACAAAACCATACTGCTTTTAAATTATCATAAAAATATAAAATGAAAGAATTAGAACCAAATATTTATTACCTATAAAAATTGCATGAAGAAGAAGATGCAGGTAGCTTCCCCATTCCACCTTCACACTATGATCAATGATCAGATCAGTCAAAAGGATCACTGCTATGTTACACCTATGACAAGAGGTGTTAATAAGAGTTTCATTAACGTTTTACTAGATCTTGGTAAACCTAGAGAGAATCTGGTACAAAATTACTTGAAGATTTTAATATCACATTTCATGGAAAAATACAACTTATCCAGGAAAAAGGAGGAAAAACAAATACAGCTGAAGAAAACATTAACCATTAAGTTAAAGAGATGGAACAGAACATAAGGGCTAAGGGCTCTTTGAACTCAGGAGCCACATTTTCTTCATCTTTCAACCTTGAGACTTAGCACACTGCTTGCCACAGTAGGTGTTCAATATATGTTTGGTGCATTAATACATTTTGAAAGAATGCAGTAATTGCTCTATTGTGATTTTGCTAAGTAGAATTCAACTCGATGCAAAATAATAGTGCCTACCATAGGAAAGCCATATTTTTTAGATGTAGTAACTGGGTCCCAGAAAGGTCAAGTAACTATGCCAGACACCCAGAAAAGCAGCAGCATAATTAGATTTAATAATATTAATTTTATAAAGTTAGAACTCTGAGTTTTTCAGATTTCTTAGAACACACTGATCTACGTTGCAGTATCTCCATAAAGAAGACTGCTTTTATTCTGTGTTGTCAGATAGCACAAAGAAAGCCGAGAGTGTTCAGCAGCAACTTGGTGCATATGTAAAAGGAATGACGCTGTAGTCCACCTGTGAAGAGGTAATCCAGGTGATGACGTTTCAGGCACGTAATCCACCAGTGGTGACCAGCAGCCTCCAGCTGGTGGGAAGGGCAGTGGCTCTCCTTGGTTATGCTCCATCACTTTCAGTCGCCAATTAGAATAAAGTGGCATTGAATCACCTATCAAGATAAAATGATCTCATTTTCTACACCATCTAATTTCTGCCAATAAAAGCAAACTCTAGTAAGATCCCGACTATTTATATAGTATTAGAAAGTGATAAAAAAAAAATTTCCCACTATTTCAACATATGTTTGCTAGGAAAATCTAGGCACAAATATTATCAAATTAAGCAAACCAGGGAGAGGGAGAGAGAGAGAGATCAATTTAGGTTCCACCCTGTATGTCAAAGCAAAATTATATTAGCTCTTCATCATGATTCCATCAGTGATGTCCAAGCCAGGAGATCACATTATTGGAGAAGCTGCCTTGTAACAAAGGGCCTTCTGGTAAATTAATTCAGTTCTAAATATCCTGAGATAGGGCCAACACAGCTCCATCTTGAAAGGAACTCTGCTCTACCACAGTGGGGCTGCGGGGTGCAATAAAAAATGTCAGGAAATGTGAATTCTGTGTGACGTGGGTAAGTCACTTAACCTCTCTGGACCTCAGTTCCATCATGTGCAAAATGAGGAGATTGGACCAGATCATCTTCAGTGTCCCTTCCCAGTCTGAAAGCCTGTGCTTCTATGACACCCTACCTTAACGTTATAGTGAAACTTGGGTAGATTATTCACTTTGCAATTGCCAAGGGACAGTCTTTTTAGGAAAATGTGAATCCATGCAGAAGGAGCAATCCTGCTAAAAAAAATCAGCCTGTTTCCAGTATTTGTTCTATGATGCTTCCTGAGAACCAGTTCTTATGTTCCTTGTGATTTATCTATAGGAAACCTGTGCTTTAAAAAAATTTTACCCAAATATGTTGCTTCTTAAAATCAAGATGTTTCAGATTATGTTGGAACACCACTAGTGGCAGTTAAATACGCTTTTTAAAAACAATTTACTGAAAAAATATATATTTATTAACGTTAATGTAATTAACAATACACCTCACCCTTATATTTATATTGAAAACGTTTGGAATTTATTACTTTTTTCTTCTTCATAAGATCCTCCAGAGCTGCTACTGTATCGGGATTCTAGTCTGTGATGTTGCCGATTCAAATGACTGTTTAGTCCACTGTAAATGTCCAGGTGCACATAGCTATGGGAATGATCACTGAAGTTAGTCACAGTTGACGGTGCAATGGTATTTTTACTTTATGTTTCACTTTCCATGTTTAAAAAAGGAGGCCAGATGCCATGGTTCAAGCCTGTAATCCCAGCACTTTGGGAGGCCAAGGCAGGCAGATCACGAGGTCAGGAGATCGAGACGATCCTGGCTAACACGGTGAAAGCCCGTCTCTACTAAAATACAAAAAATTAGCCGAGCATGGTGACGTGCGCCTGTAGTCCCAGCTACTCGGAAGGCTGAGGCAGGAGAATTGCTTGAACCTGGGAGGCAGAGGTTGAGCTGAGATCGTACCACTGCACTCCAGTCTGGCAACAGAGTGAGACTTCGTCTCAAAAAAAAAAAAAAAAAAAAAAAGGACACAGTACACAAAATATTAACAAAAGTTTACTATGATATGTATTAATTTCCACCTTATAATCCAAAAGCTTAAACTTTTAATCAGCTATTTCTACCTAAAATAATATTCTGGCATATAAAACAGGTGGAGTAAATACATTCATATAGGTCTAAAACTTTAAGCAATACAAAAAGTGACTTACCATATACCACCTATTCATACATTAGAGCATATAAAAAAATCTAGCAGGATAGCATCTTTAATGTTGAAACTCTCAATGTTGAAAGTTTCCAGCATGGAATTACATTTTTTTCACTTGAATTTTAACACAGCAACATCCACATTTCAATGCAGAAAATATCATTTATTCTGATGACAACCAGTATCTGTCAAACTGAACAGCTAATAAAGAACAGAGAAGTACTTACCTCTCTTCAATATTCTCTTTAATGAGCTTATTATCAGGATTGCCATCTGTGGGAGCTACCATTGTATTGCTACTGGAAGTAGTTCCTGTAATCAAAGACAAAGCAGTACTTGTGAATCTACAAACCTGGAATAACCCAATAAGAACAAAAGATCTCAAATTATAGATATCAAAACTGAACTAAAATGAGAGCAAAGTCATTTTAAAAAAGGAATGTACTCATAATTACCAAAAGGGAAAGGAGACACGACGAACAAATTTTTGGATGCTAGAATACAAATGGACAATAAGTAATTAAGTGTTAAGAAGGCTGAATCCAAAGGTGGTGGTGGGGGAAAATGCCATATTTATACTGCTGAACTTCCAAAAGTCTCAGGGATGAGTAGCATCAAGAACCTCCGGAAACAGAGGTTGAAGGTGGTGCTAAAAAATAGGAAACCTGGCTGAAAGTCAATCTATTTTAGAAGTAACTGGTTCCCAAATCTACTTTCTTGCCTCTTGCAGCTGGGTGGCTGTCTTTCCCTACTTCTAGAAGTCTTTTCTGATGAAAATCAGAAGATTCCTGAACTAGGGCACGCCACATACTCCTGAAAGAGGAGGCACCTTACAAAGAACAGGGGCATTAAATGAAATGAAAATGTACAGGCTAAAATTTGAGACTGCACCCCCAGCTACATCCTTCTCACCCCACTGGGCTTCCAGAAAGTTTGAAGACTGTGTATATGTGTGTGTATAAATATATACAATCCAAAGGGGTGTGTGTGTATATGTTCACAGACACACCCTCTGTTGGCAAATGACTAGAAAGAATTTTCTCTGGGGAATCTGATAAATCTAGGAGAAAATACCTACAGACATTGGCTTCACTGAAATCACGGTACAACAAAGAATACAGTCAACAAGTTCCATATATGCTTATAGAACTTATTTTTTTTTTAAATATTCTACTCTTTATGAAAAGACAGATCTAGAATTGGTAGGCTTTCAAGAAAAGTTGTATCAAGACAAAAACAACAATGTAGAGAAAATGAAGACTTCTGCTGGGAGAAGAAAACTTTATAACTGTATCAGATACGAAACAACAGGCCAACCATGAAACAAGAATAGGATGCTACTTTAAAAAATTATAATTAAATGAAACTTTGGAATTAAAAACATTCTAGCAGATGTGAAAAATTCAATAGAAGCATTATTAGACATCTCCTAGAAAATAAAACAAAAGGACTAAGTGATGAAAATGGATGGTAAAAAATAAATTATAAAGAGATAATTTAAAATATTTCTAGTTTTACAATGTTGTTATTAGCATGCTGAAAACATTTAAACTGAGTAACAAAGGGTTTAATAGAAATTTCATCTACAATAGCCTTTTTACTATTTTGAATTTCATTGGAGGTTCTTCTATTAGGAACATAGTTTCTTCAGACTCAAAATACTATAATAATTTTAATATATGCACATACATATAAGTATATATATATATACACACACACACACACTCAGTTGATTGGATATGATGTATAATATATACTCAAATAATTATAATGTGAAATTACACAAATAATTTCAACATATAAGCATTTTCTAAATTTAACATGGTAATTATACCCATTAAAAAATGCATGTGTTGGCCGGGCGCGGTGGCTCACGCCTGTAACCCCAGCACTTTGGGAGGCCAAAGGGGGTGGATCATGAGGTCAAGAGATTGAGACCATCCTGGCCAACATGGTGAAACCCCATCTCGACTAAAAATACAAAAATTAGCTGGGCATGGTGGCGCACACCTGTAATCCCAGCTACTTGGGAAGCTAAGGCAGGAGAATCACTTGAACCCGGGAGATGGAGGCTGTAGTGAGCCGAGATCACGCCACTGCACTCCAGCCTGGTGACAAAGCAAGACTCTGCCTCAAAAAAAAAGAAAAAAAAAAGAAAAAAAAGGTATGTGTTATGTAGGGAATAAATTTATATTCCATCTCTGAATAAGTATGTAAATATTACTTTTCTGTATATTAATACTTACATTGTCGAATTGCTTTCTCATGAGGATTTACAAAGTCTTATCAAATTAATTACCATACATGACTCACATTTGCTTTTGTTTTCTCAACAATAATATTTAAAGACACAATAAACTCTTGTTTAACAACTATGTTAAGCTTCTCTTTCAATACTGAGGAAGATGTGTTTTTTTCAATAAATTTTATTGCATATATCTGAGATTTGTAACAAGATGTTATGGGACACAGAGACCCTAAAATGGTTACCATAGTGAAGCAGATGAAGACACCTATCATCTCACACAGCAGTTTTAACAAATTTCTCACCTGAGGTGACAGAAGGGATTTTATAGCTGGAAGTGATGCGATAATACGGGGGATTATCCATGTGAGTGACCCCTGAACTGACAGGATCGGTCAGCTGAAGCTCACTCACCAGCTCTTCTAGCAACTGCATTGTTTTATCTCTACCTAAATATACAATGACCTTCTTTACCTGTCACAAAAGAAATCATTCAGAAAAGAAAAAGCAAAGTTTTTATCTCATTAATTTCTCCTGAGACAAATTTTATCATAGTAAGTTCAACTTTAAGTGCTAGATGAATAAACACAATCTAAATCAAAACTGGCACTGATCAACAATAAGACATTAATCAGCTTTATCAATACTGTCCTCCCTCTAACTCTCAACATTAGATCTAATTAGGATGAACTGAACATGTTTAGTGGTTTCCACTTTATGCACTTTCTTTATTTTTGCTTTTTTTTTTTAAAAAAAAAAAAAAGCAAAAAAAATACTTTTCTGTAAAAATTTCTCTTTTAATCGAAACACTTCCAGGTAATAACATCCTAAGATTTTCCTCTGATTTTTAGTTAGCCTCCAAACCCAGGGTTTATCTTTTATTCTGCCTTCCCCATTCCCTATAGTCAAACAGAGTAGTCATTAAGAGCAAGGAACTAGAACTAAACTAGAACTCAAACTACATTGCCTGGTTTGGAATGTGTATATACCACTCACTAACTCTATCATTGAGTTGAAGCTATACTTCATATAGCTGTTAGGAAGATTAAAAGAGTTAAGGTTTACAGTGCACTTTACAAATGGCTAGTAACACAGTATAAGTAAGTAGAAAAACTTTTCAGTAGTATATATTATATATATGTTTTGGTAATGTATATTACTGAAATAACTTCATAACTGATCAGCCTATCTCTTTTTCTCCCTACTTTAATCCTTACTACTCAAAATGTGATCCTAGCAAGACAGGCCTCATCATCTGCAGTTTTCTAGAAATAGAAAATCTTAGGCCCACTCCACCTCCAGAATCAGAATGATTCATATTTTTACAGACATATGAAAAGCCCTGCTTTATATGACCCCTGGATTAATCTTAAAACATGATTTATTATATCCCAACTAAATTCCTTTTTTTTTTTTTTTTTTTTTTTTTTGGAGATGGAGTCTCGCTCTGTCACCCAGGCTAGAGTACAATGGGGTGATCTTGGCTCACTGCAACCTCTGTCGCCCTGGTTCAAGCAATTCTCCCTGCCTCAGCCTCTCAAGTAGCTGGCATTACAGGTGCCTGCTGCCACACCTGGCTAATTTTTGTGGTTTTAGTAGAGATGGGGTTTTGTCATCTTGGCCAGGCTGGTCTCGAACTCCTGACCTCAGGTGATCCTCCTGCCTCGGCCTCCCAAAGTGCTGGGATTACAGGTGTGAGCCACAGCACCCGGCCAAAACTCTTATTATGGTTACCCAATGATACCATTCTATGTATGGGTCTTTACTCCATCCAATGGGCTCTACTTGTTAATTCTCTCTGCTTTCAGGTTTGATCTCCTCTGAGCATGCTGTGTGCATTCCTGCCTCTGTGGCTTCCTTCTGCCAAACTGGGGATCTCCGAGTTGACACTCCCAACCCTAATCCTTTCAAGTCTTCGAGCCCCATCCCCTACCTTAACTCTACTCCCTTCTCCAAGAAGCTTTTACTGACTTCACAACCAGATCTGGGTTGGAATTCTAGAACTATTAAGTGACAGAGTGAGACCTTGAGGAAATTACCATTCTCTCTGCCTTGTTTTTTCATCTGTAAAACTGCAGTGATCTCACCAAACTCATAGATTTATTCTGAGAATTAAATAATGTGGATGAAGTGCTTTTACCATGCCTAAAATAAGCACCCATAAGTGCTTAAAAAATAATAACCAATACATTATTATTATTGACATTAAAAAATGGCTCCTTTTAAATTCCTGGAAAATGGCTATTCCCCAAATTTCCATTTGGCCTCTTAAAAGTATAATCTCATGCTTTTTCTGGTTCCAGCTCTAACTCCCCCATTCATTCATCCAATTAATGGGCATCTTCTATGTGCCAGGCACTACTAAATGAGAACTTAGCGGTGAATCAAATAGACAAAAACTACCATTCTTAAGGAGCTTACAATCTACTGGTTGATGCAAAACTAAAGAGGTAAATAGGTAAAATATATCACGTGTTTGGTGATGATTAAGTGCCAGAAAGATCAATAAAGCAGGGAAAGGAAATGGAGTGTGTGTGTGGAGGTAGGGCATTTGCAGTTCTATATAGGATGGGCAGCAGAAGTCCCAGTGGGCACTGACACCTGAAGGAGGACCTGAAAGAGACGAGGAGTGAGTAACGTGGCTAACTGGGGAAAGAGAAGGCAAGTGAGTGTGAGGGCACCGAGGAGGGAATGCCTGGTGAGAGGGCTAGAAGCAAAGGGGGGCCAGTACAGCTGAAGGGTGGGAGCACCAGAGAGAATATAGGAGACACAGCCAGAGAGGTGACGTGGGGTAACGTTGTCTTGTACTATACACCTACAGTTCTCTAAGCACTCCTCAAAGGCACTACGCCTGTGGTACACCTTGGCAATGATGCTTTCAGTGACCAAGTGAACTTGGGGAATGCTGGGTAAAGCAAAGCTATTAAGTGGTTTGTTTAAAATAGAATCTGTAGAACTTTTATTTATTTATTTATTTAATTTTTTTATTTTTTATTTTTTTTGAGATGGAGTCTCGCTCTGTCGCCCAGGCTGGAGTGCAGTGGCCAGATCTCAGCTCACTGCAACCTCTGCCTCCTGGGCTCATGCAATTCTCCTGTCTCAGCCTCCTAAGTAGCTGGGATTACAGGCATGAGCCACCACACCTGGCTAATTTTTGGATTTTTAGTAGAGATGGGGTTTTACCATGTTGGCAAGGCTGGCCTCTGACTCCTGATCTCAGGTGATCTGCCCACCTCGGCCTCCCAAGGTGCTAGGACTAAAGGCATGAGCCACCGTGCCTGGCCTGTAAGAACTTTTAGATAACGTTCTGTAGAACTAGTCTTCCGTTGACCACACTTTTGGGGGATGCTGCCACGGGATGGATATCTACATCTGCATCTAAAAAGACGTATGCACGTGTGAACATTTAACCCTCACGTTTGACAGTTTCATATCAAACGTGTCGTCTTGACTTGGGCAGATCTGGATGTTGCTTTCTCCCCTGGAAGGCAAAGATGTTATCTTCTTCGTTTCATATCTCTTACCATGCTTTCCCTTGCTTCCAGCAGCCTGAAGGGCAATCCTATAAGCACTGAGCTCTCGCTCACCATCCTGTTCTCGTATCTAAATGCCAGCTCTGCCTAGCAGAAACCAGAAACATCCGCAATGTGTGGTTTCAGCTTCAATATCACTTTCTCTCAAGTGTCATCTTGAATCCTTCCAGACAGCTGTGGTTCCTAAGTTTTACTCTCAGAACTCTGCAATTTTTTAATAGCCTTTATCACACTATACTTTATTAACTTACTGATTTATTCATTAAATAAATCAGATGTAGGTTCAACAAATAAATTCTGTATTACCCATCAGATTGTAATGCCCAGAAGAGCACCTGGTCTGTCATAATGATGGAAAACATTTGCTGACTGAATCAGTGAATAAATCCATGTGCTATTTTCCTGACTGTCTTCATCCTGGCCCTTGCCTTGCCTCTCCTGGGCAACTGCTGCCCATACTCTGACATCATAAGATACTAGTAAATATATATATATATATATTTTAAGTTAAATGAACTTGAATACATACGTAAGGCAAGAGGCTTGGTTCGCTATTCACCCCACAAATGCTGATCAAAAAGTGCAAAATTATTTTCAGGTTTTTGGGCCAGCCATCTGCAAGTGTGGTCCACACGTTCTCCACCTCCGACCAGGCCAGTTCATCGCCATACTAGATGCAATACGCACAAAAGATACTTCAGTCATGACTGCCTATTATAAAAACCAAACTTGTCATACCATGAAATATAAAAAAACAATGTTTTCCACAGATAGCTTTAATCGTTTCCACACTTTACAGAAACAATAATTTCTTTCAACAAATCTAAACATAAATATCATTAATCATATATGGTTTTAGTTAAAAAAATTCATATATCATCAGTCTTTTTTAAAGAAAGAAATTTATAATGCATTTTGCTTGGTTATCACAGGATTATGGAGCCTCTTCATCTGTTTCTAACCACATCTACTTACTCAATAATTCTGTGCAGCAATTATAAATACAAAACTCATTTTACCTTTGCTGTCATATACATCAGATTGTTCAAAACCATTGCAGTGGCTTGTGGAGATCCCCATCCTTCTCCCCGTAACCAGCGCCTACTAGTCACCATAAGTTCTCGGTCTTTCAAGGAATCATCTTCATCTTCATCATGTTGCCTTGCTGTGGGGAGAGGTTTTAAGTCCACCAGCTCGATGTTGTTCATCCATGGTAGCAGGTAGTGCAGCATCACCTGCCGTCCAGCAGGGTGAGCTGTCTGGATTCTCTGGCTTATCTCTGAAATTGAAAACAAGTCAAAGAGAACTGATGTAATTTCGGCTTCTTCTGACTGGTAATTAATTCCAACAGATTTCAGAAGCTGGATTTTATTCATTTTACTCATTACACTTAACAATTATATGTACTGTTTTTTCTTTTAGTAACTTTCACCTCAATGACATCATAATATTAACAGCTAACATAAATCACAAGACGGAGAGAGGAAGAGGGAGAGGGAGAGGAAGGGAGAAAGGGAGAGAGGGAGACGGGGAGAGGGAGAGAGACAGAGAGAGAGAGACTGTGTCTCAAAAAGAAAAAAAAGAAAAAAGGGACGGAAGGTAAGAATCTACCAAAAGAGACAGAAAAGGAATACTCAATGGTAGAAGAAAAAGCAAGAAATACTAAGTTTTTGGAAATTAAGCGAGGTTAGAGCTTAAAAATATATAAGATGGCTAACACCAATTGCTGTGGAAAGTAGCAAACAGACCGAAGACTATTAGCCAGTGACTAGACTGAGCAGTTGGAAGGTACCTGGTGAGGCTACAGAAAGGAATTTGACACTAGTGGACTGTGAAGGCCATCTGTGAAGATCTAAGGCATGCATGAAGACTGAGAATACGGAATAGTGAGTGTATACACTCGAGGCAAGGCATAGGGGTGAGGAAGGGGTTAGGAGCAGGTGTGAAGGAGGGAAAGGATGTGAGGAGCAAGAATGGGAAGGGCCTCAGAGCTGACAACATTTAAGACCACTGCATTGAATCTGGAGAAAGAAAGGATCAGGACCCTCAAATTTTAAAGTGGCAAAGTTTATGCTGATATCTGTATCTGTGCAGTAAAATTCTGAATGAATATTGTGTTTGTCTCGCCTTGGAAACAGTGAAAGTGAAAATGTAGGTTAGCTATGGAATTTGTCAGGTTGAGAGGCTATGTTTTGGTTTAGAATGAACTACCTTAAGCAAAGGAGTTAAAATTAGCTGATGCTAAGGACAAGAGTGTCTGAAGATAGAACTGAAGGAAGAATGACAAGGTGGTGGTGGTGGAGGCGTGGGCACGGTCGACACCTGTACCAGCCGACATCCTAGGCGATGACATGGCATTCTAAACAGTTACATGATCTCTGAGACCTAGCTGGACTCCCCTGCTTTCTGCGCAGAAGCCTCTAGCAGCAGCTCAGCAGCCACAAAATCTGTGTTCATGGTGGCTGCTATTTTGTGTTGATGACCACTCATATCCATCTTGGAGGGGCTGTCAGGGATGCGGGGGTTGGGAAAAAGGAAGGGGCATAATTGCTACCAACTACTAGGGCAAACCAAACAGGTCTACTGCTTTCAAGAACTAAATGTTAGGAGAATTTAAGTTGTTGTTGTTGCTTTTTTCTCCCAGTCAGGTAAATTAGGGAGGGAAATAAACTATTTCTATTGCTAAAATAGGTGCTATGCAAAGATCCCAAGCAGGCTAAGGCCACTAACTCTTGAGCCCAAATGAAAGAAAGGACCCACAGCAGAACTCCACAATCTCCCAGATCCTAGTGTTGGTGCATGTCCAGTATTTACACTGGAACAAGATCTTGATGTAGGTGACAGGCAACATGTGGGAGACTAGAAAGAGTTTTGCTCAAGGCACTGTACCACCTGCTCCTACGGTTAGGGGTTTCACTCACGGAAAACTGCCTACAACTTATCCCTGCCTATTTTTATTATTAAAGATATGCCAATACACAAAATACGATGTATTCAAGAAGTTCTATGTCTACTAAGAAATACTTTTAAGTCACATATGGAAAGTCCTCCCTCTTGTATTTTTTTCTTTTTGATGGAGTAGGGAGCAAGGGAAGGTAAGGTGTAAAACCCTACAAGGACGCCGCTGATAGAAAAACCTAAATACTGTGACAGATCAGAATTAAGAGTTCTTATTGAAGAAAAAATATTCTATGTAAAGACATGTCTGGTTTTGATTTAACCTGTAATTTAATAAATTTATAATTTTCTAAAAATTGTTTTTGAAGAAATGATTGACAAAGAGAAACTACTAACCAGTTCATTGATCATACCTGAGAATATAGCGAGAGTTAGCTCAGGATACGCCCTTGCTAGTTCCTCGGACAACTGATAATATGAAACAGAATAGAGATGTGGTAGAGGAGACAGCTGGCTGAGTATTCCATCTGTTCTCTGAACCTCCAATTTGTGAGCATAGCGAAACATCTTCGGTTCCAGAATCTATAGGAATGTGATTCCATCAACTTAGGTTAAGATTTTATGGGTTCTCTAAAGTTTAACTATAATTTTATATTTAAAAAAAAAACTCTTCTCCCAGGCTGAGTGGAGTGGCTTATGCCTGTAATCTCAATACTTTGGAAGGCAGAGGTGGGAGAATCACTTGAGGCCAGGAGTTCGAGACTAGCCTGGCCAACATAGCAGGACCTCATCTCTACAAAAAATTAAAAAATTAGCCAGGTGTGGTGGTGTGTGCCTGTGGTCCCAGCTACTCAGGAGGCTGAGGTTGGAGGATCACTTGAGCTCAGGAGGTAGAGGCTGCAGTGAGCCATGACCATGCCACTGTACTCTAGCCTGAGCGACAGAGTGAGACCCTATCTCAAAAACAAAAAGAAACAAAACAAACAAAAACCCTTTCTCACTAAAAGAACTTACATTCCTCATATTTAATGTCAATGATCCAGGTTAATAATACAGTCTGAAAATAACTCCAGCAACTTAATATACAATTACTTGAAAAAGATTTACCACTTTTCTCACTCAAAAATACGATAGTACAATATATGTATAAGTGAAAAAAAAATCCTTCAAGGAGAACCTTTTGACATTACACTATTTAGAGCTGTACTGCTGAACTTTCCTCTTAATTAACAAAGGCATTAGGGTATAATTCCTAAGATGGATCTACTGGCATCAGAACCACTTTAGAGCCTTCGAAAAAAGCATCTGCTTGAATCCTATTCTTAGCCCTTGGTTAAGATGGAAGAATCTTGCCCTATTATGAATTAAATACTGTATACTAATAATATATCCGTGTTTGCTAAGTTTCTAAGTTATTTCTCCTCAATCAAATAAAGAAAATTTACATGAGAATATGATAAAAAGAGCTAATTATTTTTCATATGGCTCTCCAAAAAAACTGGGACACACATTGTTCTCATCTGAACAGAAATACTTACATGGACACATATTTTAAGTACCTTCATATACATACACACGTGTTACTATAAATAACGCTTCTACAATACACTTAGGAATAGTTTGCATTATTTATAAATTTAAATATCTATATTATCTTTGTCTTATATTTTTAATAATAATTAGGACTTAATACCATAACTTCATTATTATAAATAAAGCTAAATACTATTATCAGTGTGCTTTAATGGCAAGACTAAATTATTGGGCTTCATTAAATCCTGAGTAAAAAAATATTTAAATTCACATGTTTACAAACCTGTAAAAGTTGCATAGCAACTTCATAGATACTTCTAGAAGAATCAGCTGCTTTAAACAGTATCAGATTTAGAAGCATCACTGTGTCAAACTGATAATCCCTAGGAATAAATTTTACATATTAGGTAAATAACAATGTTTAGAGACTTTTGCACCATTTAATAAATATGATATGCAAAGGGCAAGGCTTGTAGGCACCTATCTTCTAAGTCTATGAGGGGACTTGGTTTTTTCAAGGCAATAGGTACAACAACAGATGCGTGGTGATAATTGTCCTTATTTTGGTTAAATTCCATTAGAGCACAAGTGTTCAACCTTTTGGCTTCCCTGTGCCACATCAGACACACTAAAAAATGCTGATGAAAAATAAAAAATCCATGCATAATTTTTGTAATATCCACCACCACAGATAAGCAAAAAAGTCCTCACATTCAAAGGGTTAGACACAGCTGCATTAGAGCTTAAGAAAAGAAAATACAGTCAACCCTCTGTGGATCAAAAATATGTGGGAAAGGCCAGGCACAGCAGGTCATGCCTGAAATCCCAGCACTTTGGGAAGCCAAGGTGAGAGGCCAGGAGTTCAAGACCATCCTGGGCAACATACGTAGTGAGACCTCGTCTCTACAAAGAATTTAAAAATTAGCCAGGCATGGTAGTGGGAGTCTACAGTCCTGGCTACTCGGGAGGTTGAGGTGTGGAGGATCGCTTGAGCCTAGGAGTTTGAGGTTACAGTGAACTATGATCATGCCACTGCACTCTAGCCTGGGTGACAGCGAGACCATGTCAAAAAAAAAAAAAAAAAAAAAAAAAAAAAGAAAGTATATGGGAGGATTTGCATAGAGTAAATACAAATTCTACAGCATTTTATATAGAAGGCTTGAGCATCCACGGATTTTGGGATCTGAGAGGGGTCCTGGAACCAATCCTCTACAGATACTGAAGGACAACTATACTGGTGTCTTCATATTTTTAAATTCAAAGAAAAACTTTTCTTTAAGCAAACAAAACAAGAAACCCGTATCTAAAGTACCTGTTCTGGAAAACATTAGCAATGGCTTTAAAGCAGCCGGCCGCCACCCTCCTGGAGCCCGTGTAGCAGCGGTCCACAGCCCAGTACATCAGGTTGCTCTGATCAGGGTTCAGCTCCAGCAACAACGTAACTGCTTCACAGCCCAGCTGGTGAACCTAGGCAAAGGTTGTGAAATTGCTCAATAGAGACAGAACGTTACATATTTTTTGTCTGTTTCCCTACAGTTCTTACTAAGGTAATATGGTGCATATATTCATTGTAATTAATAGGAAAATTCCATCTCCTTTTGTTCACCTCCTCTCATTTTACTCAGCCAGCAGAAAAAAACCACACAGATGAATTGAATTTGGCCTCTTGCTTTTTACACGAGCCTCTCTAGTATGATTCTGTCTTCCAACAGAGCCCTGAAGGCGGTTAATGAATATGAATAGTGATTAAGTGCTTTCAGAAAAATGAGTCATTAAGCTCTCTAATTATTTTTATCAAGCTTTATTCTTGTTTTTGATAACCCAATACAAAAATTGTTGTGAGGGGAAAAAGATGTAAGTCCTATGTTAAATTGTGAAGTCTGTAAATGTACAATATGAGAGTAAGGAAAGCAAAGGGTGTGGAGGGCAAGGAAGAATGATTAAATGGAAAGTGGTTAAAAAAAATGAAATGAAACATAGCAAATAACATATTTCTCCCACGCAGCTCAATATGTTCTATGTTAGTATTTTATTTATTGACTTAGAACCCTGTTGAGAGACATACACCACTGTATTAATCCTATAATATTAAAAGGGAAATTAAAATTATTCAAATTAATGATACGTAAGAATTGGAACATTTTTACATTATGAGATCCTATTTAACTTTATATAATATGCTTTTTGCATATGATCCTAACCTATCTTATTTTTTAAAAAAGACTTGTTTTTAGTGCAACATACACGAACTGCTAATAATACAATGAGAATTTATTATGAACCTTTAAGGAAACTGTCATAATTACCTTTTTGTCCAGAGAATCCAAAATGTTATCCAACCATTTGTATAAATAGCCATCTGATGAAAGTCCTACATTATCTGCAACAGGGCCACAACATAGTACAGCAGACATAGCCTTCAAATAATAATATTAGAATTATATTTAACAAATTTAAGAGGTTAAATGTTGGTTGCTTAATGAGAAGAGGCAAAATACTTATCTAGTATCTAGTCACAATACTTTAATTTTTTTCTTTACAAATTATTTTTTTAAACTAAGAAATTTATTATGAGTAAGTAAATATGACACCAAATTAGACATGGAGTTTGAACAATACTGGAAAGGAAGATAAAAAGACCAAGAAAAAGTACTTAAGTAACAGAAAAAAAGGCATTCCTTTCAAGTAATACTCAGTTATTTAAGGTAATAGTGATCAAATTTAAGTAGATTCTGGAAGTGCTTTTCATTGTATTTTATGTATTTAAATATAACTTTTGGTATAAATTTTGAATACGGCAGAAAAACATATATTCTAATACTCTCAGATACTGTGAAGAAATTCTTATCCTCTTTAAAATACTAGTGACTGAGAGACATAAAAATATTCATCTCTGCTCTTAAAAAAAAAGAAATCAGGTTTCTAAGTAAATACCTTTAATGCACAGTATTGATGTCTATTAATTTGCATATTTCTATCACTGTATCTGTCCAAGGGCGTAAACATGATGCTAAAAGGACCTGCCCAGTGACTGAACAGCATAAATAGACTGTGACGAAGGCTCTGCTGAGGAAAAATACTTCTTCTCTGGTGCACTGCAAATAAGAAAAGATAGAAAACATTTATTTCCATTTCTTTTTGCTTTAACTTTTATACCGACATGTTACTGAATGTGTAACAGTGTAAAAAAGAAAGCAAAATTTTTCATTTTAAACTATCAAAAACCTCCACAGTAGCAGGGATCACTTATATATATGCAAATCGCAGAAACAAAGTTGCAGTCTGTGTCACTCTGTGGCAGCATTACATGACATACAGCATCTCTGCAAGCAGAAATTCCATGACAGGCTCAATGGCACATGAAAGCTGGCACAGAGGTGGGGCCAGGAGCCCATTTCTCCCTGGGCTATCACTGGCTATATGGTGAGACTGGCCAAGATTTTAACACAGACACACCTCTGTATCTTGGTTCACTGGTAAGTAAGGGCTTTGGACAAGATACATGTTTTCAAACTTTGTACTTTTTTTTTTTCAGCAGGAAAGCTGCCTTTTCCTGCTAAAGGAAGCTTACATGTAATCTCAATACATAAAACAGATAAAAGCGGAGTTGAGGCCTAGTGTCCAAACACATTCTGCTGCTTTCTGCTGATGGCACTGGACAACCTCAGGGCTTTGAGAAACAGCAAAGTTTGAAAACCACTGGTTTAAATGATCTCCAAGGATTTTTTCCCCCATTTTGAAATTCTACTATATAATTTCTCTATATCTATCCTTCTTGAAGAAACTCAGCAGTATCACAATAAACCAATTTGGAAGTTGTAAAAAAGTGTTTAGTAATAGACTAAACCACATCTTTACATTAGTGAGCTTCAGATCAGAAAATTTTGAAAAAAAAATGCTCTTTTCCTTTGACAGTATCATTTTCCTTTCAAAGATGAAAACAAGGCTCCTACAGTTGAAACTGACATATGAAATTAAGTGCTTAATGACCCTGTTATAAAATACAACCCATGTTCTTCAGGCATCAACTGTCTGTATATACTATTCAAAGCAACAATGTGACTTTAATTTTTCAGAGAGAAAAAGAAACATTTGTATTTATACTGTATGCCAAACGCTAGTCACATTACTTCTTACAGTTGTCAAGAATTTAACTTTTAAAAATGTAATTGTGTATATTAATCTTCCTACTATCTAAACCAATATCTGTCAATATAGAACCTACTCAATAATTAGAACATATCTGGTAAACCAATAACATGGAATCCTTGTTACATTTTGTATTTATGGCCTATATTCTTTTCCCATTATTCAAAAGTATCTTCTTAATTTTATTCTCAATTATCATTTGAAACACTGCACTCTGCTTATTGCATCTAAAACAAGGTTGTCTAAAGAGCTTATTCTATTGATTTCTCTAGGTTCTTGTGTCAGTATCCTGATCATTATTGAAATTCCATGCTGGGTTGCTTTTTTATTTCTAATCACTGACAATAATTCAAAGGGAAAACAAACTCCAGCCATCCAGGTTATGCTGACATATTTTTCCAGTATATTCATACGTTACTTTATCAACTTAGGTTATTAAACCTCAAGGAAAGAAAAAATATGACGGTTCCTTAATACTCAATAATGCTTTAAGAAATTGAAAATAATACCTGGAACATTCTGAATAATATTCGCCACTAAGGCACTAAAATGGCATCGTATATCCTTCAGTGTGTCAGAGTCTTTTTCATTTTCTGCTTCCAGGAGTTGTCTAGTTAAATCTACATACTCCAATAAAGTGTTGTTGAGAAAATGTGTTTCATTATCAAGGCCACCACTTGCACTGAAAATATTGAAGAAAACAAATGATGAAGCAAATGGGACTTTAAATTATAATTTAAATAAAAAATTCTTAATACTCAAAATGAGAATAATACATGTTAATTTTGCATGCTCATGGCAGCATGCAACTTAATATATGAAAATTAAATGAATACGATTTTGCTTACTTTAATACGAAAATAGATGGTGCTTCTTAATCTAGGAACTGCTATTGCAATTTATATTATTCAACTCCATATCTAACTTAAATCAACTCAGTGCTAAATGTTGTTTCCTCTCTGTGAAACACATGGATTTCTAAACAAAGAGACAGGAGGCATATGAAATGGGGAGGATCAGCTTAGAAAAGTTGAAAAAGACTAGTTCTATTTATTCATAGCTGCCATGTCTATTCATATTATGCCTTCAGTATAATCAAATATCTATTAGTCACTTATTCTCAGTAAGATTCTGGGATAGGTATTATCAGGGATGCAAAAATCTGAGAGAATTCTGGTAAGAATAGGGTAGAGTACTGGGTTTCAAAACCTCTTTCTAGACCTATGGAACTGCCTTTAAGAGTATCTGCAATGCACTAGGTACGGTGGCTCACACCTGTAATGCCAGCACTTTGGGAACCCAAGGTGGGTGGGTCACTGAGTTCAAGAGATCGACACCAGCCTGTGCAACATGATGAAACCCCGTCTCTACAAAATACACAAAAATTTGCCAGGCATGGTGGTGCACGCCTGTAGTCCCAGCTACTCAGGAGGCTAAGGTGGGAGGATTGTTTGAGCCTTGTGATCTAGTCACTGCATTCCTGCCTCGGTGACAGAGTAAGAGCCTGTCTCAAGGAGGAAAGATATATCTGCAATGAGGTTTTCTTTGAGGCAGGGATCTATGTCTGTGCCTGGAAACCACTGACTGACTGATAGGGGAGTATTTGGTTAGAGTCAGAAGTCCTGGATTCCTGTCTTGTTTCATCAATCATTAAGCATATACCCCGTATCTACCTCAGAGTGTTTTAGAAGGATGTAAATGAACTGCTATATATGAAAAGGCCTAGCAAACAATAAGTGCTATATAAATGATTAGCTATTACATATGCATTTATTTAGGTCAGCTTTTTCTTATTATGTTTGAAAAGTACTTCTAATATATATTATTTTAAAGGTAATTTTTTTTAATAGTTAGTAACTTTGGAATAAATATCCTAAACCTATGAAAACAAGAGTTAGGAGTTGCAATGATACTATAGTATATTGACTATATCAGTCTACAACAATAAATATGTATTGAATGAATCAATGTATGACCTTCATTCCTTAAATAAGTGTTTTTCAGGTGCTTTTCATATTTTTTCCTTTATTCCTTAAATGAGTGTTTTTCAAGCTCTGGATCATGACCTATTAGTGGATAGGAAACTGATTTAGTGGACTACAACCTGCACCAGAATAAAATCTTCATTAATCTAACAAATATTCATTATCTCCTATGTGTCAGGTACATGAAATCCACTAGGTGAACAAAACAAAGTTCCCTGTCTTCTTGGCATTCAGAACTCATTATTTTCCTTAGCCATGGAAATTTAAAAATCTAGAATAGCAATAACTTTCTATCAATAACTCTTTTTAAAAATACTTCAAAACAAAACACACAACTGGCTTCAAAGATCATTATCGCTTAATAGTCATATAGTTTTTGGTAGTTAACTTTAAATAGAGCAACATTTTGCATTCCCTAAAATAGAACCATTTAAAGGTTCTTCTACTAACGCTACAATTAAAGCAACCAAAAAAAAGATTCAGATGTGTATCAGGTTGTTAATTTTTTGCATCAAGCCAGCAAGTTTCAATTTTACTTTTCCTAACTCTTATTTTTTGTGAAAGAAAAAAAGAGAATGGCATTTCTTTTCTTTTTTTTTGATACAGAGTTTCGCTCTTCTCACCCAGGCTGGAGTGCAATGGCACTATCTTGGCTCACAGCAACCTCTGCCTCCTGGTTTTGAACGATTCTCCTGCCTTAGCCTCCCGAGTAGCTGAGACTACAGGCATGCACCACCATGCCCAGCTAATTTTTGTATTTTTAGTAGAGATGGGGTTTCACCATGTTGGTCAGGATGGTCTCGAAGTCCTGACCTCAGGTGATCTGCCCTCCTCGGCCTCCCAAAGTGCTAGGATTACAGGTGTGAGCCACTGCACCCGGCCAATATTTCTTTATTTGCTTTTTACTAGGAAAGAAAAGTAAATCAATAGTTTAAATAACACTCTGATTAAAAATCTATTTTGAAAGCATTTGTCAAAAGCATTCAATGCTACATATGAAAGGTGTTAGGTAAAATAAATAATCGGGAGAAATGCTAAAGGAATAATGCCATGCAGTTACCATAGTTACTACACTTGTTGTATTATTAATACTTCTTTTTCTCCTTTTTGTTTCAAGACAGAGTCTCGCTCTTTTCCCAGGCTGGAGTGCAATGGCATGGTCAAGGCTCACTGCAACCTCAATGTCCTGGGCTCAGGTGATCCTTCCACCTCAGCCTTCCAGGTATCTGGGACTATTGGTCTGCCACTATTCCCGCCTGATTGTTTGCATTTTTTATAGAGAGGGGATTTTGCTATGTTGCCTAGGCTGGTCTCCAACCCCTGGGCTCAAGCGATCCACCCGTCTCAGCCTCCCAAAATGTTGGTATTACAGGCGTAAGCCACTGCACCTGGTCCATTTTTTTTTTTCCTTAAGATATCTTTTCAGTGACCTTTTTTGGATATGGTCAGATCTATTATTTTTCTCCTTCAATGGTCAGGTAACACCATTATCCTCCTAAGGAAATAGTTATTTTTCAACATTCGGCTGATGGAATTTTCCTCAAGGGGCTAGGCTTAGTGTGAAGATGCCTTTACTGCGGCAATATCTCCAGGTTTCATGGTTTTGTCTGTGAAGGGTGGAAACCTGTTATGAATTATATTTGTAGATTTCATAATTTTTCCTGGCAGGATTAACAAGTTCATTGGAATAAATTTGTAAGCCTTATAATGTTTAACCTGTGAATATATTATTTTTTCAAGCTCAGAAGAAAAAATCTTTAAAATGAGGTAAAAAACAGGAAAATCTGTGAAGAAAAAGCTACTACCATCCACTTGCCAAGATAACTAGGTTCCAACAAATATCAAAATCATAGGAACATTATATCCATTTTTTGCCAGAAGCAATCCAATTCTGGTGGTAGATTTTTCAATACATTTTTAGCTATTGGTTAGTGTATCGAATATTTGTTAAATAATTTTCATAGTGATACATACAGGTTTTCTTGTTGCAATGGTGCTTTTCTGTTTTTATACATTTCATGAGTGAAAAGAGATTACGTTCTCTAGGATCATTCCAAAGTTTTAACAATCTGAATCCAATACTGACCTGTGACTAATGACACCAGCATCTGCCAGCAGTTCAAATATTCGTACCAGTTGTACTCGTAAAATGTCTCGACGCCTGCGCCGTTTCATATTCTATTCCAAAGATACAAACATATTAATTAAAATCTTGCGGGTGTAACTTGGAAAGAATAATGTGAATGTCTCAGAGAGAGGTTCTGGGCTCACTGAAGTTATTTTGCTTGTACAATGTAGACTGTAGGTACTCTGGTAGCTACTGCCTCAAAGAGATATGTGCGAACAGTCTGAAATGAATGAGTCAAATAAAGTCACATGACATCTTACATGGTGACAACCCGTGTGTCAGGGGAAGTAAAATACTACATGTTTAGGTTATTTGCTAATCAGACAGTTTTAGAATCGAAGTAATTAGTAAACCGTTATCATGGACTGATAAAGAATCCCTAATACCCTCCCAAAAATATGACATAAGTGTAGGGAAAACAATCCTAAAAAGAACTTAAGATTTTGCTCATGCCACAGTTTTCTACACAACGATTAATTTTGGCACAAAAAAATAAACAAATATGAGAAAAACTCCCTTACTCATTACGATATGAATAAATATGTTTGTATTATTAGGTCCAAAGAACAAGAATAATGCCTAGAATAATAGTTGTAACATTTCAACTTGATTCTGCTTCTAGCAGAAAGTCATGTAAGAGATATCGATCACCTATATCACCTTTTACTAAAAATAGCTCATTATTTCATTTGTGATGTAATTTTCAAATTACAGAGCAATTAAAAACATATTTACTAGTCTTTCACTTTCTCGTCCATGACCCAATTTTTCTGCCTTCCAGGTGCGTGACATTTTACTAATGACTAATCAATTACATTTACTCTTCTCTGGGCTCTTTCTAAAGTTGACAGTAATTCATTTGGGACAGGATGATTTCTTATCAGTCTTTGAAGATTACTGCAACTCGTTTTTGCAGTTTGGTTGGCCTGTTTTCATTTTGTCTTCAGAGAAACAGTGTGAGTCTAAAGCTCTTAAACTATAACTCATATTCAAGGCACATCACCGTATGTGTTTAATAGCTTTCCTTCTGAAATTCAGAAAAATAAATACTGCTATTTCGTTTTGTTTCAAGCTTACATTTCTCTAATAAGTCATCCAGCACTGTAACCAAACTGATCATTCGGAAACAAAAATCAAATCAATGACAAAATGGGAATACTATCATGACCCTACAGTGCTGAATTAAAGGAGAGTGAGGAATTGCAGATGATGTTTCAAAGTCCCTAAACTGCAGGGATTATCACCATCTCCCTCTCCTGCTTAAATTCCTCAGGGGATCCCTGACATTAACAGCACTGATTCCTAAACAATGTTCTACAGCAGACTCATCTAAGATGCTTTACAAAAATAGACTTCTGGACCCTATTCCAGGGATTCTCATTCAATAGGCCCAGGAGTCTAAAATTTTTAGCAAGCTCCCCAGGTAATTCTCAGATGCCACAGGCATAGGAACTACTGGTCTATTGGTTAAAACTAAAACTAGTAGTTTTTCATGAGATATTTCTCATCCTGCTATTCAGCCTAATATTCAATCACTTCCCCCATAATATAATTATACAGAAAAATTTGCCATTTCAAAATTCTTTGTAAAGTTTGCAAATGCTGTTCTTCACCTAGAATACTTTTCCCTTGCTTGTCCACTGGGAAACATGCTTCAAAATTCATCTCAAATATCAGCACTTCATCTATAATGCCTTCCTTACCCTGCAACCAGAGTCCCAGGCTTTTCTCTCTGTAGTTCTTAGAATCCCTTCTCTATGATTTTATTTGAGTACGTAATAAATTGCTAGAATTAAGGTTATGCAACCATCTGTCCCACTGGACCTGTAGTTTCTGAAAGTTGCTCAGAACTGAAACTATAGCCCATAGGCCAAATCTGGCCCACGGCTACCTGTTACTGCAAATAAGGTTTTACTGGAAAATAGCCACACTCCTTTTTTTAATGTAGTCTATGAATGCTTTCATGCTACAAAGGCAAGGTTGAGTAGAGGCCTGTAAAGCCGAAAATATTTATCTGCAGAAAAAGTTTGCCACCTCCAACCTAGACCCTATTTTCTGCCCTTACTTAAGTTAAAGCAATTGTTCATTCATTTTACATAATGGGTTTCTGCATAAGATCTTCTGGGGGGAGGGGAAGTGTCTGCATCTTAAAAAGAAGAATACACTAGATAATCGTCTTAATTTCTAACTTTTGATATAACATGTAAATATGGCAGAAAAATAAATGTTCACTAATAGAAGGCTGCAGAACACAGCTCACCTCCGGCCTTCTTTCAAGTGCTTCTTTAATTATGGGATGTAATTCCTCTATTAGTTCCCTAGAAGAAAAATGGTACATACTCTATTAATAGCTACACAGATATAATTTGACATATGTAAATATGTAAAGATATGATGTAAACTGACAAGTGTTAATTCGAATCCTACTGTTTTAAATGCAATGTCTATTGTTTTATTTTGTTTATAAAATAACACATTATATTATAGATTATTTGGAAACCAGGAAAAAAATGGTATAGGCCCCTTATTTTAATTTATAGAGGGAATACTACCAATACTTTTATTCAATCAGTTTGCAAGTGACATACATTTTACTTAGTTCAAACTATTTTATATAAAATGGTATCCTTTTTTCTTTTTTTGAGACAGAGTTGCACTCTCGTTGCCCAGGCTGGAGTGCAATGGCGTGATCTTGGCTCACTGCCACTTACGCCTCCCAGATTCAAGTGATTCTCCTGCCTCGGCCTCCCGAGTAACTGGGATTACAGGCATGCACCACTATGTCTGGCTAATTTTTTGTATTTTTAGTAGAGACGGAGTTTCTCCATGTTGGTCAGGCTGGTCTCAAACTCCCGACCTCAGGCGATTTGCCTGCCTCAGCCTCCCAAAGTGCTAGGATTACAGGTGTGAGCCATCGTGCCCGGCCTCCTTTTTTCTTTTCTTACACTAACATAGTTAATTTTATATGCCAATAACTAATTCATGATATTCAAACACAGAGTGGGGTACCATAATTTTCTTAGACATTTTCATTTATTAATGAATCATTATATTTTATCTAATTTTCTCTTACTAAAAATATTGCCTCTGTGAACAACTTTGTATATTTATCATTGTTTTCTATCTCCTTAGGATTAATTTTACAAATTAAATTAATGGGTCAAAGGGTATGAACTTTGTAAAAATGATAAATTTATCTTTATTTATATTTTGATTTTAAATTGAAAATGTGCTTATTTTAAGATTGGGAAAATCTGAAAGTTTTTCCAAAACTTCATTTATAAGAAATGCTATCCCACACCTATAGATATATTACAATTTATTAACCTATTCTTTTTTACTTAAATGTTCCTTTCCATGGAAATCTTTAGCAAAAGGCAGAAGATTTATACAATCTGAAGATAAACCAGGGTATTAACCTATTTCCTGGTTGTACAGGTTATCTTGGAGACAAAACATCAGATACCATTCTCACATTAATTGAGGAAATTCTCAAAAGAATAAATTCCATGCCCAGGAGACAACAAGGCAGAACTTCAGGCAAAACTGAAGAATTTGCTTCATTAATATAAAAAAATCACGAATGATATCAAACATCTATGTAAATACTTTTTGAAAGATATTCTAATTCTCTTGGATAAGCAGGGGGAAAACTGGATTTTTAACTACTAGACCAAGATTACACATTAAAAGAATGACTACATAAATAAATATAGTAGGAAAATACTAAATATTTATACGGCATTTCATTATTCCTAGAATACATAGATAAGTTTTAATCTGCTCAGTCAAAATGAGGAAATAAAACTTCCAATAAATGACTTGCTAAATGTTACATGGCTAGTTAATTGGTGAAAGTCAGGCCTGGTATGTGACCATCCCAATAAGCACTCTGCTTGACCCTACCACACCTTCTAAGTAGCACATTTATTCTTTTAGTGCTTAAAAAAAAAAAAAGTATGAACATAGTTACCTAAAAGCTCCTGGGTTGGTCCTGCCAAGACCTAGAACAAGGGATTCTGTGATTTCCATGCTCTCAGAGCGCATCATTGGAACTATGTGCTTAAACAAGGATGAAGGGGATGGGATGCCAATAATCTGGAAAAAAAAATACTATATTTATAACAGCCACTAATGATACTATGTCCAATTAGATAATCTGAGATTTCAGTAGTTGTAGGTCAAGGATAAATGGACAGATGAAACTTTACTATGAATGATACCTCAAATTTCACCTGTGGTGTACATAATTTAAAAGGTTAAATAACTTATCCAATGGCTTAATGCAAGCTCATTAACAAAACTTGGGGCTCCTAATTTCTTACCCTCACTCACGATCATATAATAGGCTGACTCCCTTCATCAGATACTCTGTACCTTTCGATCCATGAACATGAAGAAAACAAAATGACTTCTAAAATAGTCATCAGTGTTAAAATCAGATACTCTGGTCTTAAGTTTTGTCATTTTCATGAAAACAAAACCACTGCTCCTATCCAGTACCCTTTAGATCACTACATGATTTAGGGAAATTCTAGAAAGGCATTTAATTATGTAAATGATTCCTTTTGGGTTCTCAGAAGTGTGAGAACTACAAAAACTGGAATATGGGAAAATAGGTATGACAATTTCTTTTAAAATAACGAGTATGATAAACTGAATGGGCATGGGTCTTTCTTTCCAATGGAAAACTATGTACGTATTATTGATTCTGACTAGGAATCCATAAAAACAATGATGGGCTTTCTTGAGGTATTTTCCTTTTTGCAAGTAAGTAATATACTTTCAACTGAGTTACTTTATTGTCCATAAAAAGAAATTTTAAAATCTTATTTTTATGGGGCCATTCAGATTTCACAGATCCAACAGTGGATCTGAGAAACTTACTTTGGAATCAATGCTATAGCCGCTATCTGGGGTAGACGCCAGCGTCTCAGGAGGAGAGCATCTCACAGAACCTGCAGATGTGGAAGATGACGATGTTGCTGCACTGCAGCAAAGGATCAGATAGTTTCTCCACAGGCCAATGTATGAGTCACTGCTTGTGGTGGTATTTACTTTCTTAGCATTGATGGGGCTACTAAGGAAAAAAAAAGAAAAATGGGCAGATATGAATAACACAACACATTTTTAAAAGTTTATTTTAACTAATGCTGTATTTCTTTCTTTCTTTTTCTGAGACAGATTCTTTCTCTGTCACCCAGGCCAGAGTGCAAGTGGCACAATCTTGGCTCACTGCAATCTCCACCTCTTAGGCTCAAGTGACCCTCCCACCTCAGCCTCCAGAGTAGCTAGGACTATAGGTGTGCGCCACCACGCCCAGCAAATTTTTTGTATTTTTGGTAGAGATGAGGTTTCATCACGTTGCCCAGGATAGTCTCTAACTCCTGAGCTCAGATGATCCACCTGCCTCGGCTTTCCAAAGTGCTGGTGCTGGGATTACAGGGGTGAGCCACCATTCCTGGCCTAATGCTAATTAGAGAGATGGTTAGCATAAGGTTTTTATTACTAGTACTGTTTTTGTGGACTGATATCAATGAATAAAGTACTGGATTAAAAATTAAAATATATTACCAGATCATTTTAACATTATTATTCCTGTGATAAAAGTTAATATTTTATTGGGCCGTATTTTATAACTTTTTATGTATCCTCAATGTAGAAAGAAAATAAAACAAAAATCAAAATCATCTTTAATCCCACATGAAAATAAACACTGCATATTCTATATATCTTTAATTCATATACATGAACCGTAAATGCATGAATACATCTTTTAATTTATACAAATTAAATGTTTATTTTATTTTGTATCAACTTTTTAGACTTATGTATTTTCACCTCTCTATGTAAATTAATATTCTGTGACATTATTTTGATTTATCATATGCTATATAAATATAAAGTATCATATTTTATATAACCAAGCTTTTGTTGTTTGACATTTTAGCTAATAGCAATTTTTCCCTATTATACACAATACTATACATTTGAATATATGGTTAATTATTTTCTTAGGTAATTCTTGAAAATGAAATCACAGAGTCAAAGAAGATACATATTTTCAAGGTTTCTGCCAAATTTCTATCTTGAAAGGTTACACCAATAAAATATTTTGAAACAATTCCATAAATCTTTCCAAATACCAAAATTATGTAAGAATTAAGGACTGAAAGCAAAGCGAAAGAGGAAAAATACAAATATATAATCTTTGCCTTCAACAAGTTTTGTAATATGCTAAGGTAAGTAATGCAAACACACCACTTCATTAATTCAGTAAGCGTATCATAGAACAATGTCCTAGTATGTTAACATACTAGGTATGGTAACATATCAGTTTAAAAAAACTGTCAAAAATATCACTGCCCCCATGTGGGCTATGGGAGACATACAATAAAGAAATAAATAAAACAATGTCAGATGGTGTTAAGTTTGATGAAGAAAAATAGAGCAGAAAGGGGAGATAAAGAATGCTGCTAGGAGATGGGGTTATAATTTAAAATATGGTAATTAGAGAAGGCTACTTAAGATAAGGTCATAAATGGTATGCAAGGTGGCAAATGTCAATCTTTATCAAAAAAGTAACAACTAGACCAGGTGTGGTGGCTCACAACTGTAATCCCAGCACTTTGGGAGGCTGAAGTGGGAGGACTGCTTGAGCCCAGAAGTTTGAGATTGCAATCAGCTATGATTACACCTCTGCATTCCAGCCTAAGCAACACAGCGAGACCTTGTCTCTTTAAAAAAAGAAAAAAAAGAAAGAAAAACAACACAAAACAAAAAAGAAATCCAATACACAATACCTGAGACCATATATATACAATTAGTAGAAATACTATTTCTACTAATTGTATATATATTCAAATCCAAAAGTAAGAATGACTATTCTGGGTAGGAAGTTTAAGAGATTTTAAAAAATAGGATTGAATTTGAACTATATCAGACATAGATACGCAAAAATTAAAAAAAAAAAAAGGTATCCTATGCTCATGTGAACAAAAACTCACAAAATGGAACTGTCAACCACATGTAATGAACTTTGAGGGGATAATTTGGTTCCAACATTGAAGGTATTGATAGAAAGTAAGAAAAAAAGTACAGAGTGAAGTCAGATTTGAAGAGCCTTTAATGTAGGCCTCAAGTGATAGGTCAGTACAGATGCTGGGTTTGCAGGGGCAAGTTACATGCTGAGAGGACTCATTCCATTCAATGTGATCTATGTAAGGGGAAATCAGGAACCCAAACCCAGATTCAAAAATTCTCCTCTGTATTTAAGAGCAAAAAAAAAAAAAAAAAAAAAAATTAACTAAAATTTATAATGGCCTTGGTCAACTCTCCATTTCATAATCAGTTACTCCAAAACTTTACCAACATCCTCACATCCACTACTCAGTGTGTTACTACCACTCCCCACCAGAAGGTGGCCTTCCTTATACTGTCATCAGGAAAAGTAAGGCCACTGAGCTGTTTCGCTCTGCTTCTCACCCTTTATCTACAAACTTCTGTATCTACATCCATACTCATCTTCAGATCCTTTCCTAATTTTTTCCCTTAACACAGATTCAATGGACACAACTATGTACCAAGTACAGTGTTATTAAGTAAACAATTAAAATTTGGTGAGACTGTATTACATGAAAAGGATGAAGAAGTTATGACACTATGTCCTTGACAGCATTCTTCTCCCTCCTTAAGACATCAATACAGTATCACATATTATTTATGGGCCTTCCAATCTGTAATACTTTTGTATTTTTCAAATAAATACATACAAAAGCTGACAGTCTACACATTTTTAAATTTACACTAGGAAAATAACTTACTTTATATCGACCTGAGGGGACAACAACTGAAGTCTTGTGTATGCAAACATCCAAGCATAGCTCACAGCTGTAGAGCAGTGTTTAGGAAGATTTTCTTGCTTTAAAAAACTGGAGAGACTTATAATCCATGGGTCTTGGCCTTGGGTCACATGTGCAAATATCCATATGTGTGATGGACTAATCACATCAAACTGGTGGCTAATGGGAGAAGAGTTCCATTCTGCTAATGTTTGTAAATCTATCGAGCTAGGGCAATAGAGCAAAGTAGTCTATATGGAGAGGAAAAAATGGATTATTACACATTTCAATAACTTTGAAAATTTTACCATATAAATTGCTTTAAACTGAAAGTGGTCTATTAGTAGTTTCCAAAACAAGATAATATAAAGTCCATGGAAGGTTGAGGGGAGTAGAGAATTCCTGAAACTGCATGTTTGTGTATGTGCATTCATGTCTTTTTTTGGGAGAGGGATTCCACGTTTTCATTGTTCTCAAAAGGATCTATAAACCAAATACGTTCAGGACCACTATTTACGTAATTCTTAAATAAATATCCAAATTTCATGGTATACCAAAAGCTGCTTTTTAGTTCTCTAAGAAGTGAACCATTAACTTTCATGTTGACCTGTATCTATGTATGTGTGGAACAGACCCAAAAAATGAGCTCTTTGCTCCAGAGGTATATATTCTTAAATACTTGTTCAATATTTGAACTCTTCCACTAAAGAGATAAACATTTATGTTCAAAGAAAAGTATATTAAGCACTGCTTTAGGCACTAGAAACAAGTAATCCATTACTCTCTTTTTGGAATAATTCATAATTTATAGTTAATATCTAAAACAAAATGTTTTGAATTGCATAGATCCTTTCATAAAATAACCAGAAGAGAGGCTTTTAAATGTTCTTACCACAAATAAATGATAAACACATGAGATGATGGATACACTAACTAGCCTGATAACTGTATATTGTCATTATACAATATAGACATGTATCGAAACATCAAATTGCACCACATAAATATGTACAATTATGTCTATTTAAAAATAAATAAAAATTAAAAATTTAATTTTTAAAAAGTTTAGCATCATGGTAGCGTCATGGGGGGGAACTGTACAGATTTCTAATAATCTCCTAGGCTTATAATATCTTATTACCTCCCTTGGCTACATAAAACTCATGAATTATAAGAATCAGGTGTTATGCAGAAAGCTCCTAATGTTATGCATTAACCTCTTGTTCATGTATTCTAAAATAGGAGGAAATAATTTTTAAATAGTAAGGTTTTATAGCTATTCTTACATCAACTTTGGAATCTTAATATATGACCTTTTACCCTGTGAAGACCAAGTAAGAAAGTTTGCATAAACTTTCTTAGTAATGTGTTTGTGGACAAAGTGTTTCTCTCCATTTTAATGAGTCAAATTACATATGACATTGGTATAAAACACTATGCACTTAACCCACTATACTTAAACTCATGTGATACACAAAAAATAGCTGCCAAAAAAGCAGGGTATAAGTTTTTGCTTTGAGTATCACAATTTTTTTTCCCATAGCATTTTAACAAGTATTTCTATCTCAAGAATCTTATACGCCATAATGAACAGCAAACAGTAGCATAAAGTAAGATTCAATTTAACAGAAACTTCTTAGATTGGAAGGATTATAATTTTACAAACATAAAATTATTTTTATTTCTATGTGGAAGAGTACTTAACCAAGTATAAATAAATGTCACTTTTTAAGTACTATTCTTAAGCATTTTCTAATTTTCAAAAATACTTTCTAACACATTACATTAGTTAAGGAAGTTCTTTTATGTATGCATGTATACATGTATATATATGTGTGCCTGTCTTAAGTCTCAAAACAAGACTGGGTAGAATGAAGTCACTATAGTTACCTGATCAGCCCCAGTGAGATGTATGAAGCTCTCAAGAATGGATGGGCTTAGCCTGTCCATCACATCTATGGCTAATTCATCATCACCCTGTAAAAAAGACATCATATGTCTAAAAAAATGAGGAATGTTTAAGCAAAGTAGCCAAACCCAAGTAAACACCGAAAATTCACTTCAGTGCTATTTTATTTATTTATTTATTTATTTTGAGACAGAGTCTCACTCTATCACCCAGGATGGAGTGCAGTGGTGCGATCTCGGCTCACTGCAAACTCCGCCTCCTGGGTTCACGCCACTCTCCTGCCTCAGCCTCCTGAGTAGCTGGGACTACAGGCACCCGCAACCACATCTGGCTAATTTTTTTTTTTTTTTTTTTTTTTTTTGTATTTTTAGTAGAGATGGGGTTTCACTGTGTTAGCCAGGATGGTCTCCATCTCCCGACCTGTGATCCGCCTGCCTCAGCCTCCCAATTGAGAACAGTAAGTTAGTTTAGACCCATGGTAGTAACCTACCTATATGGGATAAGGATGGACAAAGAGATGGTTTTTAAGTACTTTCATTAGATAACTGAATGAAATACCTAAATCTTACCTTAGGTATTTCCAAAAGTGCAAATAAAGCCCGTATTTCTCTAAGGACACTGACGGCTAGTTTCCTAGTGGCAGGTCGACTGCTACAGAGAATGACAAGTGCAAAGCCTTCGACCACATGGAATACGTTGGAATATGGGCTCCTTTCCAGAGGAGGGGGATGAGAAGCTCCATTAGCTACACCATGCTTGAAAAACAGAAGTTAAAAATAAAATAAAAAATATGTATGTACAGACATTCCAGAAAAACAATTAATAAAGAATAAAGCAAATCATAGTGATTATGACTACAGGTCTGCCTTGGCTCAAGCAACTTAAATAGTATGTAATTTATAAAAATGGAATAGTGTGCACAGTGAAAAAAGCATTTCACTGGCAGTCTAAATATGAATTCTGTATCTAACTTCTATCATTCTCTATTTTGTAACCTTGGAACTGATAATCGGTCTTCACCTAATTTCTATGTGGGAAATGAGGGGATTGTAGTGTATCTTTCACACTCGGAGTGTGGACCAGCAGCCTGGCAACACCTGAGAGCTTCTAAGAAACTCTTTCTTGGGGGGCGGAGCAAGATGTCCGAATAGGAACAGCTCCAGTCTCCAACTCCCAGCGCGAGCGACACAGAAGACCGGTGATTTCTGCATTTTCAACTGAGGTACTGGGTTCATCTCACTAGGGAGTGCCGGACGATCGGTGCTGGTCAGCTGCTGCAGCCCGACAAGCGAGAGCTGAAGCAGGGCGAGGCATTGCCTCACCTGGGAAGCGCAAGGGGGAAGGGAATCCCTTTTCCTAGACAGGGGAACTGAGACACACAACACCTGGAAAATCGGGTAACTCCCACCCCAATACTGCGCTTTAAGCAAACGGGCACACCAGGAGATTATATCCCACACCTGGCCGGGAGGGTCCCACGCCCACGGAGCCTCCCTCATTGCTAGCACAGCAGTCTGCGATCTACCGGCAAGGCAGCAGCGAGACGGGGGGAGGGGCGCCCACCATTGCTGAGGCTTAAGTAGGTAAATAAAGCCCTGGGAAGCTCGAACTGGGTGGAGCTCATAGAAGCTCAAGGAAACCTGCCTGTCTCTGTAGACTCCACCTCTGGGGACAGGGCACAGTAAACAACAACAAAAGCAGCAGAAAACGCTGCAGACACAAACAACTCTGTCTGACAGCTTTGAAGAGAGCAGTGGATCTCCCAACAAGGAGGTTGAGATCTGAGAACGGAGAGACTGCCTGCTCAAGTGGGTCCCTGACCCCTGAGTAGCGTAACTGGGAGACATCCCCCACTAGGGGCAGTCTGACACCCCACACCTCACAGGGTGGAGTACACCCCTGAGAGGAAGCTTCCAAAGCAAGAATCAGACAGGTACACTCGCTGTTCAGCAATATTCTATCTTCTGCAGCCTCTGCTGCTGATACCCAGGCAAACAGGTTCTGGAGTGGACCTCAAGCAATCTCCAACAGACCTACAGCTGAGGGTTCTGACTGTTAGAAGGAAAACTATCAAACAGGAAGGACACCTACACCAAAACCCCATCAGTACATCACCATCATCAAAGACCAGAGGCAGATAAAACCACAAAGATGGGGAAAAAGCAGGGCAGAAAAGCTGGAAATTCAAAAAATAAGAGCACATCTCCCCTGGCAAACGAGCGCAGCTCATCGTGAGCAACGGATCAAAGCTGGACAGAGAATGACTTTGATGAGATGAGAGAAGAAGGCTTCACTCCATCAAACTTCTCAGGGCTAAAGGAGGAATTACGTACCCAGCGCAAAGAAACGAAAAATCTTGAAGAAAAAGTGGAAGAATTGATAGCTAGAGTAATTAATGCAGAGAAGGTCATAAATGAAATGAAAGACGTTAAAACCATGACACAAGAAATACGTGACAAATGCACAAGCTTCAGTAACCGACTAGATCAACTGGAAGAAAGAGTGTCAGCGATTGAGGATCAAATGAATGAAATGAAGCGAGAAGAGAAACCAAAAGAAAAAAGAAGAAAAAGAAATGAACAAAGCCTGCAAGAAGTATGGGATTATGTAAAAAGACCAAATCTAGGTCTGATTGGGGTGCCTGAAAGTGACGGGGAAAATGGAACCAAGTTGGAAAACACTCTGCAGGATATCATCCAGGAGAACTTCCCCAACCTAGTAGGGCAGGCCAACATTCAAATCCAGGAAATAAAGAGAACGCCACAAAGATACTCCTCGAGAAGAGCAACTCCAAGACACATAATTGCCAGATTCACCAAAGTTGAAATGAAGGAAAAAATCTTAAGGGCAGCCAGAGAGAAAGGTCGGGTTACCCACAAAGGGAAGCCCATCAGACTAACAGCAGATCTCTCGGCAGAAACTCTACAAGCCAGAAGAGAGTGGGGGCCAATATTCAACATTCTTAAAGAATTTTCAACCCAGAATTTCATATCCAGCCAAACTAAGTTTCATAAGTGAAGGAGAAATAAAATCATTTACAGATAAGCAAATGCTTAGAGATTTTGTCACCACTAGGCCTGCCTTACAAGAGACCCTGAAGGAAGCACTAAACATGGAAAGGAACAACCGGTACCAGCCATTGCAAAAACATGTCAAAATGTAAAGACCATCGAGGCTAGGAAGAAACTGCATCAACTAACGAGCAAAATAACCAGTTAATATCATAATGGCAGGATCAAGTTCACACATAACAATATTAACCTTAAATGTAAATGGACTAAATGCTCCAATTAAAAGACACAGACTGGCAAATTGCATAAAGAGTCAAGACCCATCAGTCTGCTGTATTCAGGAGACACATCTCACATGCAGAGACATACATAGGCTCAAAATAAAGGGATGGAGGAAGATCTACCAAGTAAATGGAGAACAAAAAAAAAGCAGGGGTTGCAATACTAGTCTCTGATAAAACAGACTTTAAACCATCAAAGATCAAAAGAGACAAAGAAGGCCATTACATAATGGTAAAGGGATCAATTCAACAGGAAGAGATAACTATCCTAAATATATATGCACCCAATACAGGAGCACCCAGATTCATAAAGCAAGTCCTTAGAGACTTACAAAGAGACTTAGACTCCCATACAATAATAATGGGAGACTTCAACACTCCACTGTCAACATTAGACAGATCAACGAGACAGAAAGTTAACAAGGATATCCAGGAATTGAACTCATCTCTGCAGCAAGCAGACCTAATAGACATCTACAGAACTCTCCACCCCAAATCAACAGAATATACATTCTTCTCAGCACCACATCGCACTTATTCCAAAATTGACCACATAATTGGAAGTAAAGCACTCCTCAGCAAATGTACAAGAACAGAAATTACAACAAACTGTCTCTCAGACCACAGTGCAATCAAACTAGAACTCAGGACTAAGAAACTCAATCAAAACTGCTCAACTACATGGAAACTGAACAACCTGCTCCTGAATGACTACTGGGTACATAACGAAATGAAGGCAGGAATAAAGATGTTCTTTGAAACCAATGAGAACAAAGATACAACATACCAGAATCTCTGGGACACATTTAAAGCAGTACACACTGTGCTTTAAATGTGAGGGAAATTTATAGCACTAAATGCCCACAAGAGAAAGCAGGAAAGATCTAAAATTGACACTCTAACATCGCAATTAAAAGAACTAGAGAAGCAAGAGCAAACGCATTCAAAAGCTAGCAGAAGGCAAGAAATAACTAAGATCAGAGCAGAACTGAAGGAGATAGAGACACAAAAAACCCTCCAAAAAATCAATGAATCCAGGAGTTGGTTTTTTGAAAAGATCAACAAAATTGACAGACCGCTAGCAAGACTAATAAAGAAGAAAAGAGAAAAGAATCAAATAGACGCAATAAAAAAATGATAAAGGGGATATCACCACCGACTCCACAGAAATACAAACTACCATCAGAGAATACTATAAACACCTCTACGCAAATAAACTGGAAAATCTAGAAGAAATGGATAATTTCCTGGACACTTACACTCTTCCAAGAATAAACCAGGAAGAAGTTGAATCTCTGAATAGACCAATAGCAGGCTCTGAAATTGAGGCAATAATTAATAGCCTACCAACCAAAAAAAGTCCAGGACCAGATGGATTCACAGCTGAATTCTACCAGAGGTACAAGGAGGAGCTGGTACCATTCCTTCTGAAACTATTCCCATCAATAGAAAAAGAGGGAATCCTCCCTAACTCATTTTATGAGGCCAACATCATCCTGATACCAAAGCCTGGCAGAGACACAACAAAAAAAGGGAATTGTAGATCAATATCCCTGATGAACATCGATGCAAAAATCCTCAAAATACTGGCAAACCGGATTCAGCAGCACATCAAAAAGCTTATCCACCATGATCAAGTGGGCTTCATCCCTGGGATGCAAGGCTGGTTCAACATTCGCAAATCAATAAACATAATCCAGCATATAAACAGAACCAAAGACAAGAACCACATGATTATCTCAATAGATGCAGAAAAGGCCTTTGACAAAATTCAACAGCCCTTCATGCTAAAAACGCTCAATAAATTCGGTATTGATGGAACGTACCTTAAAATAATAAGAGCTATTTATGACAAACCCACAGCCAATATCATACTGAATGGGCAAAAACTGGAAAAATTCCCTTTGAAAACTGGCACAAGACAGGGATGCCCTCTCTCACCACTCCTATTCAACATAGTGTTGGAAGTTCTGGCTAGGGCAATTAGGCAAGAGAACGAAATCAAGGGTATTCAGTTAGGAAAAGAAGAAGTCAAATTGTCCCTCTTTGCAGATGACATGCTTGTATATTTAGAAAACTCCATTGTCTCAGCCCAAAATCTCCTTAAGCTGATAAGCAACTTCAGCAAAGTCTCAGGATACAAAATTAATGTGCAAAAATCACAAGCATTCTTATACACCAGTAACAGACAAACAGAGAGCCAAATCATGAATGAACTTCCATTCACAATTGCTTCAAACAGAATAAAATACCTAGGAATCCAACTTACAAGGGATGTAAAGGACCTCTTCAAGGAGAACTACAAACCATTGCTCAGTGAAATAAAAGAGGACACAAACAAATGGAAGAACATACCATGCTCATGGATAGGAAGAATCAATATCGTGACAATGGCCATACTGCCCAAGGTAATTTATAGATTCAATGCCATCCCCATCAAGCTACCAACGAGTTTCTTCACAGAATTGGAAAAAACTGCTTTAAAGTTCATATGGAACCAAAAAAGAGCCCGCATCTCCAAGACAATCCTAAGTCAAAAGAACAAAGCTGGAGGCATCACGCTACCTGACTTCAAACTATACTACAAGGCTACAGTAAACAAAACAGCATGGTACTTGTACCAAAACAGAGATATAGACCAATGGAACAGAACAGAGTCCTCAGAAATAATACCACACGTCTACAACCATCTGATCTTTGACAAACCTGAGTGAAACAAGAAATGGGGAAAGGATTCCCTATTTAATAAATGGTGCTGGGAAAATTGGCTAGCCATAAGTAGAAAGCTGAAACTGGATCCTTTCCTTACTCCTTATATGAAAATTAATTCAAGATGGATTAGAGACTTAAATGTTAGACCTAACATCATAAAAACCCTAGAGGAAAACCTAGGTAGTACCATTCAGGACATAGGCATGGGCAAAAACTTCATGTCTAAAACACCAAAAGCAACGGCAGCAAAAGTCAAAATTGACAAATGGGATCTCATTAAACTAAAGAGCTTCTGCACAGCAAAAGAAACTACCATCAGAGTGAACAGGCAACCTACAGAATGGGAGAAAATTTTTGCAATCTACTCATCTGACAAAGGGCTAATATCCAGAACCTACAAAGAACTCAAACAAATTTACAAGAAAAAAACAAACAACCCCATCAAAAAGTGGGCAAAGGATATGAACAGACATTTCTCAAAAGAAGACATTCATACAGCCAACAGACACATGAAAAAATGCTCATCATCACTGGCCATCAGAGAAATGCAAATCAAAACCACAATGAGATACCATCTCACACCAGTTAGAATGGCGATCATTAAAAAGTCAGGAAACAACAGGTGCTGGAGAGGATGTGGAGAAATAGGAACACTTTTACAGTGTTGGTCGGATTGTAAACTAGTTCAACCATTATGGAAAACAGTATGGCGATTCCCAAGGATCTAGAACTAGATGTATCATACGATCCAGCCATGCCATTACTGGGTATATACCCAAAGGATTATAAATCATGCTGCTATAAAGACACATGCACACGTATGTTTATTGCGACACTATTCACAATAGCAAAGACTTGGAATCAACCCAAATGTCCATCAGTGACAGATTGGATTAAGAAAATGTGGCATATATACACCTTGGAATACTATGCAGCCATAAAAAAGGATGAGTTTGTGTCCTTTGTAGGGACATGGATGCAGCTGGAAATCATCATTCTTAGCAAACTATCACAAGAACAGAAAACCAAACACCGCATGTTCTCACTCATAGGTGGGAACTGAACAATGAGATCACTTAGACTCGGGAAGGGGAACATCACACATCAGGGCCTATCATGGGGAGTGGGGAGGGATTGCATTGGGGGTTATAACTGATGTAAATGACGAGTTGATGGGTGCTGACGAGTTGATGGGTGCAGCACACCAACATGGCACAAGTATACATATGTAACAAACCTGCACGTTATGCACATGTACTCTAGAACTTAAAGTATAATAATAATAAAAAAAAAAAAAAAAAAGAAACTCTTTCTTAGGGCCCTGCTGATTTGTATGGTCATTAAAGGCTGAGAAGCTAGTTTAACTTCAATGGCTTGGGTCTAAAATTCCAAGGTTCTATGATTTATACATTATCATAAATCAATGATTTGAGCATCTTTTATGGTTAAGGAGCACAGTTACTGTCTTACGTGAAACAGGGACTGGTGACATGGATAAAACAATCAAATGACCCAAATGGAAGACTACCAAAAATTTATTGTATTGGCTTTAAATATACTGGAAACAACCTAAAAGTGAGCTGGAATTACCTCTAATTTCCATGCTCATTAAAAACTAATTGTTACCCAAAGAAGAAGATTAGAAAAGTTAGATGCATAAACACTATATATTTACTACATGAACTATGGGAATGTTCAGTTTAAGGGATTAGGAACACATTGAGAGTGAATAGAACTAATAATAGTGTTAGTGTTTGATAAAGTAAATCTGTATTAAAATCATTATTGGTCATTTAGCACTGACCACATACAAAGGGACAATAGAAAAGAATCTGGTACCTGAGTGTCCTGGTTTTTATTATGCATTTGGGCTGCTTGTTTCCACTGATTTATTAATTGTACCAACATCTTTACGGCATTATCAAGAAGCGTGGGATGGACATCAGTCACTTCACGAACAATGAAATAAACAAATCCTGAAAGAACATCCTCCCGCCAATCTGGAAAATCAAGCATTAGTGCCTGCAGAGTATTGAAAGCCAGAGCACGCAGTTCTTCATCCATATGAATTGTGAGCCTACCAAGAACAAAATTCCATTAGCAAACTTCAATACCTTTCAATTAGTTTTATCATCTAAAACTTAAAACTATGACATTAAAATATATGTCCTCTAGTTGTTTTGTAAGAAATATGAAGATAACAACCAATGTTCACTTTTTCATGCTATATTTAACTTTATGCTAGCTTATAATCTCATTTGTTTAAATTCACATATGAATCTATTCCTATTATTGGTGTTTTTACTATAATCTGAATAAGTTTGATACAAATGACATTCGAATTCCATTTAAAATCCTTTAATCCTTAAAATACTGTATGGTTATCCTATAATCAATCAAAAATTGTATCTAATCATATGATATCTTAGCACTATCTTCACATTTATTTAATCTTTGCTATCACTGGTAAGGACACGATTTATCTCAAATCATTTTTTTTTTTTGAGACGGAGTCTCGTTCTGCCACCCAGGCTGGAGTGCAGTGGCGTGATCTCAGCTCACTGCAAGGGCTGTCTCCTGGGTTCACGTCATTCTCCTGCCTCAGCCTCCCAAGTAGCTGGGAATACAGGTGCCCGCCACCACACCCAGCTAATTTTTTGTATTTTTAGTAGAGATGGAGTTTCACTGTGTTCGCCAGGATGGTCTGGATCTCCTGACCTCATGATCTGTCTGCCTCAGCCTCCCAGAGTGCTGGGATTACAGGCATGAGCCACTGCTCAATCATTCTTTATATTCACTGAAGTTACAGTTAAATATAAGATGGCTGATTGTGAAGAACAATATACAACAAATGAAGATGGAATCAATGTAATAGAATAATTATTGAAGGTAAGAATGAGAGTAAATTTAGGAGTAATATCATAAATGGTACATGCCTAGAAAAAAAAATAAGGCTGGGCTCAGTGACTCACACCTATAATCCCAGTACTGTGGGAGGCCGGAGCGGGTGGATCACTTGAACCCGGAAGGCAGAGGTTGCCGTGAGCCAAGATTGCACCACTGCACTCCAGCCTGGGCAACAGAGCAGGGCACTATCTCAAAAAAAAAAAAAAAAAAAAAAGGAAAAAAAAAAAGGGTTGACTCAGCACATAAGGTCCTAAAGAGAGTTTAAACAAATTAGGAGACGCTATATACAGTTTGCTTTTAAATACATCAAAATGGGGCTTTGAATATAATTTTAGTTAAGAAGTTTACCAGAACATAAAAGAGAATGATAAATAAGAAATTTAAAAAAAAATGGCTACAGTAGTGGGAGCCACCATTATATAATAATATTATATGAATAAAGAGTTTCTGATTTGGGTCTGAAGAGAATTATGTTAGTAATTGACTACAAAGACAGATGTATCAGAATTAGAAATAGTCTGAATGAATAAGGTAAGTACATAATATTAAATATACAATTACATGCTTGGGAAGCTGGAAAAATGGAGTTATCCAAGACAGAGGTGGAAAGTTGTGCAGTTTAGGAGAAAGGAGATATAAGTATTCACCCTGCTGAACTTAGTTCTAGTCATCACTAAGCCAACTTTCAACTGACAATGAGACTAACGAGATGTATTATAGCTAGACAGACTGAGGAGTAAGCAACAAAGCAGCAGCAGTTCCATCAGCACTTGAGAAATAAACAGGGTCAAATTAAGCATGTCTAGCCCAGTATTCTGTCTCCAATAGTGACATCAGGAGACACAATATGGGAGAAGAGAGTGACAGTCCTCAATGATGCTGACTTCAAAGGTTATTTCAACATTCCTTAAATCCATGAATATGTAAATATCTATCTTAAACTCCTATCTGTGTGATACAGGGTATACATGTGTGACTTAACTGCTCATTGTACAGAGCAGAATAACAGTAAAGCTTGGTTAATTAAAGGCAGGGGAATTAATTAACTTTCCTTAGGGACAGGATACAGGTCTGCAAATTTACAAAGCATCTTTGTTTTGTTTGCTTGCTTCCTTTATGGTAAAGTAAGTAAGATTTAGACAGCACAATTCCAAATGATATGAAGAAAGGAGAGAACAGAACAGACCCTGGGATCTTCCTTTCCACTGAGGTAAACTATTAGTAAACAAATATCATAGGAGAAAGAAGCGAAGTGAACAGCAAAGCAAATTGTCATTCACTGTTCAGCTGTCTGCTCTTTTACTAAGCTGTCCCATCCCTGGCCCTCATAGTTGCAGTTTCATTCTCGTGGAAAAGATGGGAGATCTACTCTTGTGGATCAACACCCACAAAGATGTAGATGAGTTATGTTGAAATAGGAGGAGTAAGAGCAGAACTGAACAGTAGTTGTTTACTGCTCTCTCAAGGAATAGTGCTATACATAATTAATGTTTCTTATTTCCAATGCTGGCATGAACTCTGTAACTCTGCAATCTAATTCACAAAAAAATTAGGAGACTGTGGGAAGGGAACAAATTTATATAATGCAAAGTAACCCACTTCTTTCACAATCATCACAGGAGACATAAAATCTCTGATCACAACAGGTAATAGTTGAGGATAAGGTAGTGCCAGGGTGTGTGAAAAGCTTCGGAAGTGAAGAAAGGATTGCTGGAACAGTCTATTAATTGTTTATTTATTATGAATTTAACTTACACCGAAGTGATAAATGCCCAGCAACAAGTAAACACCTTTCAACATAGTCAAGTATCGCTGCTCTGCTACAGTCATTGTATTTGTTTTGTCCATCTAGGACAGGGGCTGGCAAACTGTGGCTCAAGGGCTAAATCCAGCCAGATGCTTATTGGAATGCAGTCATGCACACTCTATTGTCTATGGCTGCTTCTGTACTATAATGGCAGAGATGAGTATGTGTTTGCTTGTTTTACTGATACCCAATAGTTGTTCATGCTTTTGTGGTAGATGTGATAATTTAATGCATTCATATAATTTGTAAAGATCAAATAAGTGTAACGAGGATATCTATCACCATAAATACTTGTCTTCTCTTTATGTTAGAAACCTTTACTCTTTTCTAGTTATTTTGAAATGTACAACAGATTATTGTAAACTACAGTCACTGTACTGATCTACTGAACACTAGGTCTTACTTCTATCAAACTGTATAATTGGACCCATTACAAAGATCATAATGATCTGCAAAACCCTAAAATACTATCTGGTACTTTACAGAAAAATGTGCTGATCTCTTATGTAGGGAATCCCTAACTACATCAGCAAAGCAGGTTTTCAACAGGCTATCGCCTCAACTTAGAATCAGGAGCTAGTATTTAAGTTTGGTTGTCAGGTTATGTACTCGTTTTACAGAGCTATGACATGCCTAATAGAAGAGAGAGAGAAACTTGAATGCCACAGTTCTGCCATGGGGGGAAAAAAGCACAAATGAGACCTAATTACCACCAGAGATACTAAAGAAATGACTGTAAGAGTAAACACAATAATTAATTGCCTAACTGGGAATTACCATACACTGATAATGCCCATATGTTAAGGGATAATGTGTTACAGAAATCCCAGGAAAGAATACTACATGGAAAAATAGGGAACTGAAAGATAGGATTTGTGGGGGGAATCTAGAAGAACTTGAGAAGTTAAAAATTAGTGAGGAAAATGTGTTTAATAACAACAAAAAAAGACAAAATAGAAATTTAGAAAGTAAATCAGATAAAGGATTAGAAATGTCTTTATCATCGCCTTTTTAGTGATAACAGTAACAAAGGTATATTAGAAATATAAAGGAGCAGAAGACATAAAACTTAACATAGCAAACAGTAATCCTCATTTACCTTGCTAACAATTCAATGAGGTCAGTTCTGCTCATACCGTCAGGAATCAACCTTGGAATCGCAGCAATACAAGTTCTAAACAAATCAATCTTGGGTTTTCTTTCCCCCCTGAAAAATACAATAGGATTTAATAAGAAACATAATACATATGCTAGACAATGAAATCAAACTTGGAAAAATAGCTACAGAAAGTGGGAGCCCTCCCCCAAAGGTTAATGTATTTAATATTAAAAAAATACATATAAATCCTGTAGATAATTATTAGTCTATATATGGACAAAAGAATACAGAAATAATTCAAAAGAAAGCCAGCAAACAAAAAGGTTTTCAGTAACTAGACAAGAAGCATTACAACCATTATTACATAACAAATAGCTAAACAGATTATTTATAATTAATCTTAATATTTAAGATGATTATTTAATATTTAGCCTCCCATAAATATTAAAATAATAAATAATAACATTGATATCATTAAATAACTAAATACTGGTTATTTTGGGGGGCCTACAAAATTAGCCACATCGTTTTTCACTTAATATCCTCCACTAACAAAGGTCTTAGAAACATTCATCTCATATATAGGTGTTTTTATTGTTTGTCCTTGTCTTGCATGTGATATATACACATAAATACACATACTTAAAATTTCTATGAAATAAAATAAGCCAGGTTTTTGAAAATCCTGGTACCTCTAGAGGCTTAATACAATTTAATTTTACTATATTTTCTTCTAGTTATTCAATAGTTTTATTTATTTTAAATGTCTAACCTCTTAATATACTGGTTTTTATTTTGGTCTGTATTTGAAGGTGAGGCCTTTTAAATTTCTTTCATCTAAATTGTTCTTCAGTTGGCCTAATAAAATAATCCTTATGTAAAAAAGAATTTGGATATTCTCAGTGTTCTGGGTTTTATTTTATTTTATTTTATTTTAATTTTATTTTTTGAGATGGAGTTTTGCTCTTGTTGCCCAGACTGGAGTGCAACAATGGTGTGATCTCAGCTCACTGTAACCTCCGCCTCCCGGGTTCAGGCGATTCTCCTGCCTCAGCCTCCTGAGTAGCCGGGATTACAGGCACCTGCCACCACGCCCAGCTAATTTTTTGTATTTTTAGTAGAGATGGGGTTTCACCATGTTGGTCAGGCTGGTTTTGAACTCCTGACCTCAGGTGATACATCTGCCTCAGCCTCCCAAATTACTGGGATTACAGGCATGAGTCACCACACGCAGCCTTGGGTATTTGTTATAGTGGCAATGGACTCACTAATCCTTTTAGAGATTTCATATGGCCAGTCCTCTTTTTACATGGTTTCAAAATGCAAGAATTTCAGTTACCATACTTTAGGTAAATAATACCAGTCCCCAAAAAGGCAGCTGAAATTTAAGCTACCATATGTTAAGTAATGGCATAAATAAACTTTGCTTTGGCTCTTTGGTCCATAAAGCACACTGCACATCATAATCACTGTCATTTCCATCAAGGCTGTCGGTGATTGGTCAAGGTGCATCTGTTATTCAGTTCATACACAGACAGCAAAGTGTGCAATGGTGTTGCCTCCTGGTCTCCCAGGATAACTCACATGACATGTTACAAAAATAGATAATCAAAAGAGGGTATTGGCTAACAAAGAGGAAGTACCACAAAGAAAGAAAAAGTAACATCACTGTGTAGTGTGTTCTTATAATTTTATGTTGCTTTGGCACCCATTTTAAATGTTTGATTTTCTCATACCAGAAAAAGGGTGCAGTCACCCTTGAAACAGTTTCCAGTTCTACATCCCACTCCATCCCCCAGTTCTTTAATGTGGTTGATTCAGGTATCTGTCTTACACAACTTCTTCCTGGTAATCACCTCCCTATGGATACTTACATGCAGCCTACTTGACTGGCCCCACTGACCTGCGTACCCCACATGGACTATGCAGATGTGCTCCAGTGACCACCTCTCAGGCACAGCATGACCTCCTGAACTCAAGCCTGCTTGCTTTCAATCCACCAATTAGAATTACCCCTAGGTAACTGTTTGGATAACACGCTCAACCCAAAAAAGTCATCGGCCCATGGGCCTCTTTCTCTCTCTCTACATATGCTTCCTGACCTCCGTGAGCGTGGCCTCCACATGTGCAGTGTCCCCCACCCACGTGTAAGTAATAAAATCCTTATTGCTATCTTGTTTTTCTCCTAGTCACTGAGAGGGTGCTCTCTATCTCAAAGATCCTAAATTAAAGCACACTGAAATAGAAGAGAAAGTTAATGGAGTTACAGAAGAAATATGCTATATAGGTATCAGAGGAACTGGGTGAAAGCACACTTACTGACTAAATGAGGGAAGTGGTTGTGATGAAAAACAAGATTTCCCACAGGAAGTAACATTGGCAAAAAAATTCACATTAAAGAAACTCTCAGAGATATTAGCATATAGTAGTACATAATAATTGTATATTAAATAAATTTAGAGATTAAATATCAAATTTGGTATTCTAAGACCTATAATGCAAACATTAATATCCAAAAGAATCTCCTCCCTTACAGAGAATATGTAGATGTTTTCTAGCAAATAAAATAAGTTACTGCCATAACATACAGTTTCCTGAGGAGGAAGTCCCTAACAAGAAAAAAAGATGCTGAGATGACAAATAATGACAAGGCCCTAGGGATGGGGTGGGATGAGGTACTGTTTCTAAAAAAACTACTCATGCTATTCCTCTCTATATCACCCCTTAGTTCCTAGGAGTCAAAAATAATCAGAGTTCAGATTTTCAGGATTTTTTTTTTTTTTTTTTAACTAGGGCTTTGGCAGTAAAAGCATTTATTTGATGTAATAAACCAATCACGCCCACATACATCCGGGGTACCTAGGATTCATATTTTGCTCACGGAGTAAGTGTAGGGCCTTGTCATTGACAACACACCAGACTGGGATCCAGAGTGAGTTTTGCTATCTATACCAGTTTGACAGCACTTTAAAGAATAAAACTGAGTGCATGGAAGGAATCACTGTATTGAAAACTGCAGCAGATGGAAACATGGAAGAACTCCAAAGACAAAGTAAGGAGACAGGTAAGCAAGAACCACCTGTACTGTCTTAGAAAAACTGAAATAGCAATGAAGGCAAATAATTTACTACATACGTAATCATGTCTTCAGGCTCCTTATTAGACATCTGCACACTGGTCATACACATTGGTCTCCCAACTTCTTTGTCCAAATGTCTGAGGATGCTATCTAATGCTTTTCTTACTTGAGGATAGTAAACTGACATTCCTAGGGGAAAAAACTCACAGTTATAAAATATCTGAAATTAGATAAAGAATACTTACTTTCTATAGTAAAAGCCTAATAATCTTTAAGTGATAGCTTACTGTTGCCACAAAACGGGTTTCAACTGTGACATATCTCCCTGATGATCAGCTTCAGCATATTTGACTAATTGGAGAAATTATGTGAAAATTATGCAGGGGACTAAAATTAAGTTGAAGAAAGGACAGAATGCAGTGAATAGGATCCTGTGATAAAATAAAGATTTAACTGGAAAACTCTTAACCTGAAGACTCATGACTATTATCAAAAAAACGTATTCACTGTGGGCTGAATGTAGTGACTCACATCTCTAATCCCAGCACTTTGGGAGGTTGAGGCAAGTGGAATCACTTGGGGTCAGAAGTTCAAGACCAGCCTGGCCAATGTGGCAAAACCCCATCTCTACTAAAAATACAAAAATTAGCCAGGCGTGGCGGTGCACGCCTGTGGTCCCAGCTATTCGGGAGGCTGAGGCATGAGAATCACTTGTACTTGGGAGGTGGAGCTTACAGTGAGCCAAGATTGTGCCAATGCCCTCTGGCCAGGGCAACACAGCGAGACTCTATCTCAAAAAAGTAAATAAACAAATAAAAGAAGTATTCATTTTGTACAGCTGTATATACTGGAAAAACTGTATTAGGCAAATTTATATACATTTTAGATTTGATCAGACTTTTATAAAAGAATATGAAACTGTATTACAAAGCAACTTACTTAACTTCAGTTAAACTAACCTATGACTTTTGCTTCTTCATCTGTCAAGGTTTTATTGAGAAAAATTTTCTTTACACGAAGAGTATTTCCTGAGGGAAGAATAACTCCTGTTGTTGGCATGGGTGGTTCGCCATCTTTCTGCTGCAAACTGTCTGCTATTACAAGGAAGACTCTGAGGCCTATGTTCATTCTCTTCAAAGGAAAAAAAATTCAAAAGGAAGAGATGAGTGTCATAAATTACCCTTTTTGCATGTTAGAAATATTTCATCAGTAACATCAGAGTGCGGGGGGCTGGAAGGAAGGAAGATAGAAGGAACACTAACCTTTCTGTCCAACATTTTTAACCAGCCGAAGCATTAGAGTTTGCTTTAATATCAAATCCCCAAATGCCACTCACTTACTTCTGAGGCTGACCGGCTTCCTTACTGTCTCTAAGGCTTATAGCAATAATCCTCTTCCTCAACTCTCCTATCCTCTTATGGTCCCGTCCCCTCCCCTTTCTAGGCAAATGACTTGTCTTCTACTTCACGGAAAGAAAAAAAAAATCATCAACTTTCTTCAATCTCTCTTTACAAATCACACTAATTTACTTATACCTGGACCTCTTCTCCCTCCCTTTTGCTCTTGGTATAGTGAGGGAGTGACAGTCTTCCTAGTTGTTGGAATCTCATCTGTTCTTGCATGTTTGGAAACATTATAGCACCAATTACATCTTTTCTTTCTTGCATCTTCAACATTTTCCTTTCAACTGAGTATATCCCATTTCTCTTAAGTATACTTGCTATCTTAATGGAATAAACTTTCCCCAAATACTTCCCTGAAGCCATTCTCACTCATCAGTGACCATATTGCTGAAAACAGCGGGCCTATTTATAGCATGCTAGTTGATTTTCCAGCAACATGGACAAGGTCAAGTACCCATTCTCTCCTGAAACACTCCCTTCCTTTGGTATCTATGTTCCACTGCTGGCTGTGTCATCTTTATCTGCATTTCAGGTTTGGCCTCCTTTACCTGGGTATTAAATGTTAGACTGCTTCAAGGCAAGGTTCTCCTAGGCTGCCTTCTCCTATCATTATTTATTACCTCCCAAAGCAACTGCATATACTTACATGACTTCAATTACCACCCATACCAGATCACCCACAAATTCTAAGCCTGGCCTCTCTCTGAACTCAGACCCTCAGACCCATCTGACATCTCTTACTTGCATGCCTCTACCCGGATGCCTCAGATTAGACATGTTCAAACCAAATGCATGACTTTGCCCCAGATTTGATTCCTTCTCAATGTTTCTTTTCTCAGTGAATGCTCCTCTATCTGCACCACTACGATCTAAGCCCGAGCTGTCATTATCTTTGATCTACACCAGTGGTCTCTCAAGTGGGGTACACATATCCCAGTGGGTGTGCAAGGTAGCTCAATGGAATATGGGAAGAAAATAAAGCTCTTATTTATATATATTTTTTATCTAAGTAAGATTAAAATTTTAAGCTTCACTCATCTTTATATACGACATAGTACTGGTGCCCTCCCTTGGTCTAAGTATCACAGTCAGTCACATGTCACATAGTCAAAGATGACACTTTGAAAGCAGCAGAAAAACTCCACAATGTAGTCGAGTTGACAGAGGTAGCTTCACTTATACATTCTTTCAGTGTCTTGCAATTTGCATGTATTTGATTAAATGGGCTAATGGATAATTTTATCTATGTTTAACTAAACTAGCTCTTACAAAAGTTCTTGAAAAGAAAATACGGATTTAAGATAATCCTAACAAAGTAAACCTAATAAATAACAATCACCATGCCCACACACACAAAAAAACCCAGAACTGATTTTTTTTTTACTCCTAGTATGCGAACTTCAGTAAGAAAAAAACTTACTTTCAGAAATAAATTTATTCAATGGGGTGAATATTTTCTTAAAATGGATGTTCAAGAAAATATCTTTTGTTTCATAATTTTTGTTGCTGGAAACCATTTTTGTTGGTAGAAACCAAAAAAATATATAAATAAAAGCTTTATTTTCTTCCCGAATTCCAGTGAACTACCTTCTACACCCACTGGGATACATGTACCCCCAACATGTTAAGTATTCAGCTATACAAACAATTGTGTTTGCTCACTTTCAAAATCTGGAAATAGTTATTAAACTATCTTAAAAATATTACAAATGAAAAGCTGCATTATCTTTCCAACTCATTGTTAACTACATAAACACATATCTTAGGATTTGACTACACATATCTAGGATCAAGATCATAATTTAAAATAAATAAGAAAAAAGAAAACAGATAACACCTCTTTTGCCTTTTTATATTCTCAAATGTAATTAGATTCCAATAAAGAATTTATGAAATATTTTGAAAAACCCTGAAAATCTAACGTCTAAAGAATGAATTAGAGTTTACTATGAATAATGAGACCATGGAAGCAGGATATAACAATCACTTTTTTAATGTTGACTTTTTTTTGGCGGGGGGGGGAACAAATTTTTGTTTTTTCTATAACACCTAGAACATTGCCTGGCACATTTCAGGTGCTCAATAAATGTTGAATGAATGAGATTTATTGAAGAACACATTAAATACAAACAATGTGAAGCAAAACAAACAAACAAACAAAAAAAACCTAAGCACGTTATAACTACCAGGAGCCAGCTGAGCTGACTAACCTGATAAAATTTTCCTTTATTTATTTTTATTTTTATTTTTATTTTTATTTTTTGAGACAGAGTTTTGCTCTTGTTGCCCAGGCTGGAGTGCAATGGCACAATCTTGGCTCACTGCAACCTCCACCTCCCAGCTTCAAGCGATTCTCCTGCCTCAGCCTCCCTAGTAGCTGGGATTGCAGGCATGTACCACCATGCCCGGCTAATTTTGTATTTTAGTAGAGACGGGGTTGATCAGGCTGGTCTCGAACTCCCGACCTCAGGTGATCCGCCTGTCTCGGCCTCCCAAAGTGCTGGGATTACAGGCATGAGCCACCACGTCCGGCCTCTTTATTTTCTACCACACTTAAACACTATTATTTGCACTCCAGCCTGGGCGACAAGAGCAAAACTCTGTCTCAAAAAAAAAAAAAACCTATTATTAAATCATTTGGCCAGCTATTAGAAAGGTTAAGTAACTTGTCCTGAATCACAGCTACTATTAGAAGTAGAGTTGGGATTTGAATCTAAGAGTTCTGATTCCAGAAATCATGCTCTTAAAAAAAAAAAAGTATAGGATTTTACATTATTACATTATAATTTTTTTTTACCTCTGGATTAATGGTGAAAGTTTTAGTAGATTTTCCAACACTGAGAAGATCAAATATTATTTCTTTCATTGCAAAATCCAAGCGTTCCTTAAAAAAAAAAAAAAAAAAAAAAAAAAATCCTTATAACTTTCCACTATGTGTTAGGCATCACGCTAAGAATTATAAACATAACATACAATGACAACAACACAGGTTTGTGCCCTAAAAAAGTTCATACTTGAACAGAAGAAAAATACATATGAATTAAGGTCAAAATACATGATTATATTATTTAATTACCAAATAATTTGTTTAATACCCAAACCAACAGAATAAAAGTTTTAAACATTCATTCACCAAAATCATATTAAATTCAGAGTGAAAGAATTCCTAGGATGACAATGAAAGGAAGTCCCAAGACAATAGCCAGGCAGCAGGCCTAGAGAGCAGTGAGTTCATATTGGGTCAGGAAGAATGGGGCTCTAGGAAGGAAATCTCCCAGGGGGTAAAAAAGTTAACTAACAAGATTAACCGATGTTTGAAAGGAGTTTTATAATTCTGGTGGAGTGCTGGAGGAAGGTAACTAATTCAAGGGAGTGGGTACAATTCTGGAAAAAAAGAACAGATGCAATCTAATGTCGCAAGTTTTCTGAACACTTGATCTAAAGCACAATTTGCTTTTATCAATCTTACTGATACTGTTATACTTATCCGATTATCATTAGTTTTGTACTCTAGTAAATAACAATGTACTAATTCTGTTTAAATATTCTTTATTTCTTCACTGTCAAAAACAATTGTATTATGGATCATCTAGATTGCTACAGTTTCAGTTGAAAGAGAATAAAATTAATATTCTGGAATCATAGCATTTTCCCATGTTGAGGAGGTAACCTTACCTATGTTTCTCCAAGGTGGATGTCCCAAAAGGAAATGTAACGAAAACCTTGTGTTGGCTCATTAACACTCATTTAATCCCCCTCTAATAATCCTTCCTTTACTGCAAAGGCTAGAAAGCTAAACTTGTACTTCTCAGGATCCCATATAACAAAAAACTTGAGGATATAATTCAAACCCTGCCAAGTGATATAATCATGTGAGTCTCTTTGGGAACTGGGATATGTAAAGAGGAGGAGGAAGACAGGGAGAAATGAATCTATTTTACTGGTGAGGACCTTAGCAGATGCTGCATGATTCTGAAGCATACCCACATGTGGTGACTTCCTTGTCTGGTGGCTGTTTCATTTTGGCCAAGCTGGCAGCTTCCTCTTTGTCGTTCAGACTAGAATTCGTTTCTTCAGCCCTACTATAAATTCTCTGAGCTATCTATATTCCTTTCAAGATCCCTTTGGGTTTAACTACCTACAGTGGATTCTATTATCAGTACCTAAGAACTGAGATTAATGTAGACTATGAAAATAGTTTTCTAAGAAATCCTTCAAGATACTCAGGAAGTAATTAGTAAATGCACTAAGATTAGGATTATGAGATATGTTGTTTATCCCTCTTCAATTAAAAGTGCTTCCACCTTGCAAGGCTGGTTCAACATACGCAAATCAATAAACGTAATCCAGCATATAAACAGAACGAAAGACAAAAACCACATGATTATCTCAATAGATGCAGAAAAGGCTTTTGACAAAATTCAACAGCCCTTCATGCTAAAAACGCTCAACAAATTCACTATTGATGGAATGCATCTCAAAATAGTAAGAGCTATTTATGACAAACCCACAGCCAATATCATACTGAATGGGCAAAAACTGGAAAAATTCCCTTTGAAAACTGGCACAAGACAGGGATGCTGTCTCTCACCACTCCTATTCAACATAGTGTTGGAAGTTCTGGCTAGGGCAATCAGGCAAGAGAACGAAATCAAGGGTATTCAGTTAGGAAAATAAGTCAAATTGTCCCTGTTTGCAGATGACATGATTGTATATTTAGAAAACCCCATCATCTCAGCCCAAAATCTCCTTAAGCTGATAAGAAACTTCATCAAAGTCTCAGGATACAAAATTAATGTGCAAAAATCACAAGCATTCTTATACACCAGTAACAGACAAACAGAGAGCCAAATCATGAATGAACTTCCATTCACAATTGCTTCAAACAGAATAAAATACCTAGGAATCCAACTTACAAGGGATGTAAAGGACCTCTTCAAGGAGAACTACAAACCACTGCTCAGTGAAATCAAAGAGGACACAAACAAATGGAAGAACATACCATGCTCATGGATAGGAAGAATCAATATCGTGAAAATGGCCATACTGCCCAAGGTTATTTATAGATTCAATGCCATCCCCATTAAGCTACCAATGACTTTCTTTACAGAATTGGAAAAATCTGCTTTAAAGTTCATATGGAACCAAAAAAGAGCCTGCATTGCCAAGAGAAACCTAAGTCAAAAGCACAAAGCTGGAGGCATCACGCTACCTGACTTCAAACTATACTATAAGGCTACAGTAAACAAAATAGCATGGTACTGGTATCAAAACAGAGATATAGACCAATGGAACAGAACAGAGCCCTAAGAAATAATACCACACATCTACAGCCATCTGATCTTTGACAAACCTGAGAGAAACAAGAAATGGGGAAAGGATTCCCTATTTAATAAATGGTGCTGGGAAATTTGGCTAGCCATAAGTAGAAAGCTGAAACTGGATCCTTTCCTTACTCCTTATATGAAAATTAATTCAAGATGGATTGGTGACTTAAATGTTAGACCTAAAACCATAAAATCCCTAGAAGAAAACCTAGGTAATACCATTCAGGACATAGGCATGGGCAAGGACTTCATGTCTAAAACACCAAAAGCAACGGCAACAAAAGCCAAAATTGACAAATGGGATCTCATTAAACTAAAGAGCTTCTGCACAGCAAAAGAAACTACCATCAGAGTGAACAGGCAACCTACAGAATGGGAGAAAATTTTTGCAATCTACTCATCTGACAAAGGGCTAATATCCAGAACCTACAAAGAACTCAAACAAATTTACAAGAAAAAAACAAACAACCCCATCAAAAAGTGGGCAAAGGATATGAACAGACATTTCTCAAAAGAAGACATTCATACAGCCAACAGACACATGAAAAAATGCTCATCATCACTGGCCATCAGAGAAATGCAAATCAAAACCACAATGAGATACCATCTCACACCAGTTAGAATGGCGATCATTCAAAAGTCAGGAAACAACAGGTGCTGGAGAGGATGTGGAGAAATAGGAACACGTTTACACTGTTGGTGGGATTGTAAACTAGTTCAACCATTATGGAAAACAGTATGGCGATTCCTTAAGGATCTAGAACTAGAAGTACCGTATGACCCAGCCATCCCATTACTGGGTATATACCCAAAGGATTATAAATCATGCTGCTATAAAGACCCATGCACACGTATGTTTATTGCGACACTATTCACAATAGCAAAGACTTGGAATCAACCCAAATGTCCATCAGTGACAGACTGGATTAAGAAAATGTGGCATATATACACCATGGAATACTATGCAGCCATAAAAAAGGATGAGTTTGTGTCCTTTGTAGGGACATGGATGCAGCTGGAAACCATCATTCTCAGCAAACTTTCACAAGAACAGAAAGCCAAACACCGCATGTTCTCCCTCATAGGTGGGAACTGAACAATGAGATCACTTAGACATGGGAAGGGGAACATCACACACCAGGGCCTATTATGGGGAGGGGGGAGGGGGGAAGGATGGCATTGGGAGTTATACCTGATGTAAATGACGAGTTGGTGGGTGCGGCACACCAACATGGCACATGTATACTTAACAAACCTGCACGTTGTGCACATGTACCCTAGAACTTAAAGGATAATAATAAAAGAAAAAAAAAAAGTGCTTCCACTTGTGGGTTTTCTTTCTATCTACAAGTGTGTAGATTAATGAAATAAACTTATTCAATGTTGTGTTATGTTTTTAGATGCATAAAAAATTTCAAAGCTCCAAGTGATTACAATAGATTACTCTAACAATTTACATACATACATACTATGAGGTGAAGCACTCACCTGAGCAATGAACTGAATAATCTTCACAAATATGTTGAGAGGTGTGTCACGAGGAACCACACTTCGTGAGCCTTTTGGAAAAAGTGCTGACACTATGCTCATAAGACGACTACAGGGAAAAAGATCTAGTCATAATGAGATCACGACATCAACAGCATATTAGCAAAAAGTTCTTCCTATTCTTCATAATATATTGACAGAATTCATATTTCACCCACAAAGTATAATGTTTACTAAAATTCCCAATAGTGTGTTTTTTTAAAAACAAGAATTTATTTTTAATGCACTTTAAAGCAAAGATGCTCACCTTTGAGTTACAGTGTTGCTTTCACATTTTATTCTAATTACATAAACCCACAATAATCTATACAAAGATTCCAGTGCAACTCGAGACATTTTAGGATCTTTATTCTGTTTGAAAACAAAAGAGAATAAAAATAAATTTATTAAAATATTTGCAATCACTTAAGAGTAAACATATTCTCTGCCAACAACTAAAAGCCCATCTTTTTTGTATTCAGTCTAAAATAGGTTTAAATACACAGGTACGTATTTGGCATAGGGTAAGTATATGGCTCGAAAGTAACCATAAATGTGGAAATTGAGTCATTTCTTATACTTTCAAAAGAAAATACTAAAATTTTATTTACTAAATTTTACTTAGTAAATAAAATTATAGTAGTATTTCTAAGAATTCTAAAATTATACACACAAACTTACTTGATGATAAACAGTTCACACTCCAATACTGACATAACGACTGAAAAAGGATCATTCATTTTTGGCATAATTCATTTGTAGCCCATATACAGTTAAAATTTGGAACACCAAATGGTATTATAGTCATTTGCATTTACGAAATAATGCAGAATATTATGAAGTGTATATCCTTACGAGTGAATAGTGAGTTAAGAGCACGAACTCTAAAACTGGGAAAAACAGGGACTAAATCCAAGCTCCATCCTTGGGCATTGTTATATTATTCTGAGTCACAATTTCCTCATCTCTAAAATGGAGAAAATAGGGTACCTACCTCAGAGGTAAAGTTAGTATCTGTAAAGCACTTGGAAGAGTACCTGGCATGTATTAAACGTTCATTGACTATTAAGTGTTATAATTTTTATTTAGAATGAGGACATTATTTAAATTATTATTATTTAGAATCAGTCATTCCATTTCAATTACAATTTGATCAGCGAACTTTTTCTTCATTCTAGCTGTTGTAAGAAATAAAGTCCTCAAATGACCAATAAAGCAATGAGATTTAATTGTAAATTTTGAAATGTAGCTAATAATCTCCTTTTTTCACAGAGAAACTATACATCCATTGATTAGTTTTAGATGTACTAATTGTTGTGAATTTACATTTTAGATTTTCACATCTATTTGGATAAAGATTTGACATAATTAAAAATGGAGAATCAGTTACTGTGCTGATTAGACTCTCAGTATCAATCCCTCTCTCCATTGCCAGATCCATAATGATCCCAAATTTCCAATATACTCCCCCAGTAATTTCCAATTATGTTTGCTACTAATGTAACTAAAGTAACATATAATGTATACTACAAATATAACAACCAAGCATTCTGTAGTAATGTCTTTAAGAAAACATAATTTTCTTTTCTATCATTTAAATCTAAGATATCACATGTCAAAATAGTTCAGCCAGGAGTTAGGAAGGTAGAGAGAAATGAATAGGCAGAGCATGAAGGATTTTTAGGGCAGCGAAAATACGCTGCATGATACTATAATGGTAGATACATGTCATTATACATTTGTCCAAACCCATAAATGTACAACACACCAAGAGCAAACTCTAATGTAAGCTGTGGGCTTTGTGTGATAAAGATGTGTCAATGTATGTTTACCAGTTTTAACAAATGTATCACTCTGAAGGGGGATGCTGCTTATGGGGGAAGCTAGGTATGAGGGGGGTAGGGAAATTTACCCACGGGAAATCTCGGTACCCTCCTCTCAATTTTTCTGTGAACCTAAAACTGCTCTAAAAAAATAAAGTCTTAAATAAGTCCCATTAGTTTTTAGGTACACATGACATAACACTTTCATACTGTTAAACTGTAATTTCAAAATATTACTAAAAATAATACATTAAAAATATTTAAGTCCTATTCTACATAAAAACTGTTACCATATGAATGATTAAACATAAAAGTATTTGGATTATCTTAAGTGATGAGGTCTCTGGCATGAAAAAACTTGATTTTCAAACAAAGCTGGCATTCACATAATGACAAAACAGCAAGGTGAGAAGTGATAAAAATCAATTATTATTTTTTCAGCTGCTACAATGCTGCTATATGTCTGAATAATAAAATCATCCTAAATTTATCTGAGCTTTAAACAAAGATATTCAATCTAATTTGAATAATTATACAAATAAAAATCTAATGAACTTAATATAAAACAAAATTTTGGTATGTCAGTAATATATAGTCTTTGACCACCATCATTTTAATGTTTCTTCCTTTTTTTCTACTGTGAACTAAAAAAATGATTTGTTTAAAACCCAAACCAGTAAAGCCACACATGGTGGTGCAAGCCTGTAGTCTCAGCTTGAACCCAGGAGTTGGGAGTCTAGCCTGGGTTAGTAAGACTCTCTCTCTGAAAAAATTAAAACAAACAAACAAAGAAAACCCCAAATCAATAGGATAAAGTTTTAAAAATTAATTTGTCAATATTGTATTCCATTAACTTAAAGAGTATACTTGGTTTGTAACACAAAGGATAAATGCGTGAGGGGATGAATACCCATTCTCCATGATGTGCTTACTTCACATTGCATGCCTGTATCAAAACATCTCATGTGTTCCATAAATATATATACCTACTATGTACCCACAAAAATTAAAAATAAAAACAACAACAAACTATATTCAAAAATCTGAGCTACTATCCCTTAATTTCACTGGAAATTTTTAAAACATTTTCATTTATAGCAGCTAGAAAATGTTTGTTAAATAGAATATTTTAAAATTAGGAATTTTGGTGAAGAATCAGCATTCAGTATCAGTTCTATTTCTTAAATTCAACTTCTTGAGGCTACACTGATATTAAACCCTCTGAAGAATGTTTCTGCTGTGTGCTACTCTTCTCTTAAAATATTAGAAGCAGGTTGGAATAAATACATTAGACATGCAATGCAACCATGGGAAAAGGAAAAACAAATGCCACGCTTAAAGGAAATAAAGCAGTATTTTACTTTGTAATGTTTACACAACTCACCTGGAGTGTTTCTATTTGTTTTCTGATACTGTTGTTAGATGGCATCTAAATAAAGCAATGTGAGACAGCAAACATAAACATGAGATGCAGCACATGCATGTTAGATGAAAATAAGCACAAAACAAGATAGCTCTTCACCAAGGTCTCTATTTAGAAGAAATTTGAAATGTCCAAGATAGTGGCCAAAAACACTAAGTAAAAAAAATTTCACGATTTGGGCATCATGTGAGATACACCTATAATATTCCAACTAAGAGAAAACAAAGTTTTAACTCCCTAATTTTTCTTAGAATTTTTCTTAAAGCACTGTATTTCAGTTCAAACAACTTTAAATTTTTAAATGAAAATAAGTATAGATTGTTGAAAAAAACTCCAAATTATTTTCCTATGATATCTACTCTTATTATTTACCTATCTCTCTTAATAATTCTCCAGAAACTTTAAACAATCACTTTTCACACAAGCACCTAAATTGATATAGATATGGGAATGGGAGACTACCAAATTCTGCTCGGGACAAAAATTAAAGATTTAACTTTTCAGTGAAAATAATGTTGACACTGTGTCACAAGCTATTTATGGGCATATAGGGATAAAGCTCATTTTTCATGGTCATCAACTTTAAAACCTGGTATGATAATTTTTTAAAACTGTGTAATATCATAAGGTGTCTTGAACTTCATCATATTTATTCTTATGATTCTAGAGAATAATGCCTTTTTAATATCCTCAAATTATTGCTAACATGTTTTCTTAAAATATTCAGTGCTTATATCCAACAACATTCCTTATACTACATTCAGAAGTAACATGGTGGACCAGAAGAGCAAGAGCTATGGAACTATGTGAATATGGACACAAATCCATGCTGGCTCCCGAAACATGGGTTACTTGTTTGTCTTCTTTCAGCCTCATGTACAGTAAAAATCAAATGAGATTCTGTACTTAGAGGATGCAGCATCCTAAAAAGTAATAAAAACCAGTCATAAGAAGTATTGGTCTAGGCTGGGCACAGTGGTTCACACCTGTAATCCCAGCACTTTGGGAGGCTGAGGCAGGGGGATAACTTGAGGTCAGGAGTTTGAGACCAGCCTGGCCAATATGGTGAAATCTCATCTCTACTAAAAATACAAAAATCAGCAGGGGGTGGTGGCAGACGCCTGTAATCCCAGCTACTCAGCAGGGTGAGGCAGGAGAATTAATTGAGTCCAGGAGGTGAAGGTTGCAGTGAGCCGAGATTATGCCACTGCACTACTGCCTGGGTAACAGAGTGAGACTTCATCTCAAAAAGAAAAAAAAAAAAAAAAGGTATAGATCTAATAAAAGGAAATTGTTTTAGGCTTTTAGTATCAAGAGATTAAATGGATCTCAAAATAATTTAGGTAACGCCTTTATCTTGGATCAATTTTCCCTATACATAAAATAAATAACTGTTACAACAGATAACTAGCATAGCTTTTCCTTCAAGGCTCAACTCCTTACCTCAACTACGCAGAGCAGCCACATTATCTAAGACTTAATAAACATGAGCCAATTCATAAAATTTCTGCTGAATAGAGCCTTAATGTAAGTTAAGGGTTAATGGCCAAGACAATTATATTCAAATCCTCATGCTAAGTGGTTCTTATCTCCTTTAGCCTGGCAGATTGACATAGCCATTAATGAAAATGAACAATATGCCAGAAATATTTAACAGGAGGTAAGGGTTCAAAGAAAACAGAGCATTTAAATGAAAGCCTTAAGACAAAAAAAGTTAAGGTACTGTGAAGTATTGCAAATATGTTAGGTGAAACGTATATATATAAAAATTCCAACAAGCAACAGAAAAGTATGAACTGTCATGAAACAAAGCAGTCTTCCAGAAACATTTAAATGTGTATCTTAAAAATATTTTAATGAATGTATGAAAAATCATACTATTCAGAAAAATGATCAATTCTCTTTTAGTCCCTATACCTGTACAAATTACCAAAACTAAGAACAGAAACAAGTATAATGTAATTAATTAAATAAAATTTATTTCCTGGTTGCATGACATAAAGAGTTTAATCAATTTGATTTGGCCCTGGAAATTTTCATAAATAGTCAAAGAAGGTATATAAATTCTCATCCAAACATGAGTAATATCAATGTTTATCTAGAAGGAAAATAGACAAAAACATTTCTCAAAGTAGCATATATCCCATATACCTAAGAAACTGAGGCAGTTTTGAAAATGATACATAAAATCATGAAAAAGACGTACAGGATAACATCCAGTGGATCATTCCTGAAGTATGAAAGAAGAGCCAGTCCTATTTCTACAATAGCACAACAAGCTGCATAGCCAGAGACAAATCACTTACTCTATCTGCCTTGGTTCCGTTATCTTCAAAGTATAAGGTTTTCAGTCTCAAATCTAACTTAGAGGAATGCCAGGAAATGGAATGTCATGTCTGCAATATTTCTATAACTTGCAAGCAAATACTCAAATAGGCTCATCTAAGTATATATCAAAAGAATATTCAAATCAAGCATTCACACGACATGCAGCTGAAGAATATTCCCACACTTTGTCAGAATTGTGTTCCTACCCAGAGAAGAAAAGAGGATCCTGCCAGCAGAGCATGCTGGGAAGAAAATGATCCTATCTCTCACAGTTTTGTTTTCAGGACTAAGAAAGGCTGAATATGGATGTGCCAAATAATGTTAGTGACAAGTACCCTTTCATTCAAGTCAGAATCATTTCAGGAGCTTTTACATCTGTGCGGATCCAGTACCAACTTTTAGATATGGCTGGGCATATTTAAATGTGAATTTACTGATATTATCAAAGCTTTTTCTCATATCGCTCAGACTTAAACCAACATTACTGATTTTCTCAAAAGACAAAATAAGTATCTAGAAGGTTTTGTGAGATTAATACTCTATAATTCTAAAAGAATTAACAAATATTCCTAGATTTAAGATAAATATCACTAAAAAAGTACAATTTTGCATTCATTAGAACAAACTAAATTTTCAATCAAAAGTTTACTCATATCTATACACGATTCCCTACAGAAGAAATAAAGTATGTATAAGAAAAGGAATGTGGCAAAGTGTTACTATTCAAGTATACCAATAGTAACAAAAGTTTCATTATGCACTGTTTATAACCAATTTATTGCATAAACAAAATATACCAGTCAGTATTTACACATCAGAAGTGTGATTACATCTTACCTTTAAATGTGACAAACAGTTCTGTAGGAAAATATGCCAGTTATTTAAAAAAAATTGTTTCTGACTGACACATAAAAGGCAGGTAATTAGCGGATATAAAGCCTATAGGAGACAGGGAAAAGACAGAATTAACATTTTTCATCGAAAAGCACTGGACTTTTAAATTTTATATTTCATTTATTCTCATAAGCAAGGAAACAAATCTTTTAAGCAGTTTTCCAATTTGTAATAGGAAATATAATCTCATAGAATAATCTAACACAGAAAGATAAAGGGTAAATTTTCTATGAGGAAAATTCCTTGACTGAGCATACCTCTCTGAGTTAGAACATGCTATTAGTTCTCCCTCAACCCATTAGTCCCTCATCCATTTTGTGGTTATGACTAGTCCCTGGGATCAGATAACAGACAGCATTAAAGGTTTAGCTTTCTGTTTGTCAAATATGTAACTTCCCGATGGCTACATTAAGTACTCTAAGCCTCACTTTCCAAACACATAAAGTGAAGGACAATAATCACAAATATTTTACAGGGTTGTGAAGCTTAAAGTAAGACAAAAAAAGTACAAAGTACTTAGTTCAATGCCTGGCACAATCCATGTTTACTATTACTGTATCTCTAGTTTAGATGGTCAAATATTTGACCAATTCTCCAAACCTTCTCCAAGCTACATAAAAGTTATGTGAAACAGACAGGTAGAAAAAAATGCCTTTACTCTCTGAATAGAAAAGATGTAAACAGACAGAAAACAGCTGCTAAAATCACTTTATGACAGTGATCCCCTGAGGTTACAACATATTTTTACTGTACCTTTTCTGTGTTTAGATATACAAATATTATTCTGTTACAACTGCCCACAATAATCAGTACAGTAACATGCTGTACAGGTTTGCAGCCTGGGAGCAATAGGCTATACCACATAACTTAGGTGTGTAGTAGGCTATACTATTTAGGTTTGTGTAAGTACATTCAACGATGTTTGCACAATGAAATAGCCTAATGACACATTTCTTAGAACATATTTCTATTATTAAGCAATGCCTGACTACCTAGAAGGAAGTCTGAACAACTCAACAAACGCAGAGCTAGTAAAATTCAGAACAGAACATTTAAATAGAGCAATGCAAAAAATATGTATGTAAAACTTGCCCTTGTATTGCACTTCAGGGATTTTATAATTTCAGATTTTACCATTCTCTTTAATCTCCACTGAATTCATAAATCAATTATAAAAATCCCAATTAAATATGAAAAGGTTTGAAATGTTTCTTAATACCAATGAATGCTTCTTTCTTGAGCTCAGTTCAAAAGTAGTCTGATAAAGCATCTCCACAAAATTTTTCAAACAGGGAACATTCACTTCATTTTTAACAGTCTAGTAAAAAGATAATGCAAACAAAGAAAATGATTACAGACGTTAGATTAAACTATACAAAGATTACAAGAACTTTCTGTAAGGTTTGAAATTGGTTAATAATTCACTGAGACTCTCACTGAAGTATTACAATGTGCCAAGTGACCAAATGGTAAGTACATAAGATAAACCTGGTCCCAGCCCTGAGTGCACAAAGTGGGAATACAAGCTAAGAGGACACAGCATAACAGGTCCACTGAGGGCAAATTCTCTGCGCTCCTGGAGCACTCAAAAGGGGCCCCTATGGAAAAACTCAACAAGGAAGTAACATCTAAGCTGCATCCAACATCTCTTACCAGAAATACTGCTAAAGCCTCCCATTTAACCTTGCTGGCCTTATCTCCCACCCTCTGCCCATGTGCATGGGGACCCAGCTTTAGGAGCTTCCTTGCTGTTCCTAAAACGCAACAAAGCATTTCTTGCCTTAGGATGTCTATGCTGGGGCCTGCTGCCCGAGAAGCTCCTCCCACAGACACAGGAAGTCTTACTGTCTCATTCCTTTAGTTTTTGCTCAATTGCTACCAACTCTTTTGAGGTGGTGGTCTTTCCTAATCATACTCTTTTTAAAATTTCAACTCCCTCACCCCTTTGGCAATCCTATGCCCCCTACCCTGTTTACATTTCTTCACATTACTCTCCACAATCTGACATACTACCTATTTTATACACTAGTTTATTTTCTATTCCTGCAATATACGGTACTAGGGAGTCTTTCCTATCATATTCATTGTTGTGTTCCCTTGTGCATAGATGAAGACCTGACAAACAGAATGCACTCAATACATAAATAAGTAAAGAAAGAGAAGCCAGCTAGAGAAAGAGGGGAGGGAGGTTACCAGAGAGGCATGAATGTTCCAGGCAGGAGCTGTATGTGCAGAGGCCTAGTATTATGGGTTGAATCATATCCCCCAAAATTCATGTTGAAGTCCTAACCCCACACACATCAGAAGGTGACTTCATTAGGAAATAAGTCATTGCAGATCACATTAATTAAGTTAGGATCGGGAAGACCCTAATCCACATAACTGGTGTCCTTTTAAAAAGGGGAAATTTGAACAGAGACATACACTCAAGGAGAATGCCATGTGACAATGAAGGCAGGGAGCAGAACCATGCTTCTACAAGCCAAGAAACACAAAAGATTTTCAGTACACACGAGAGGCTAAGCGAGGGGCATGGAGCAGGTTCTTCCTCACAGCCCTTAGAAGGAACCAACCTGCTGGCACTTTGATTTCACATGCTAGCCTCCATAAATATGAGACAATATACATTTCTGTTGTTAAGCTATCCAGTTTGTAGTACTTTATTACGGCTGCCCTAGCAGGCTAATAAACCTGGACACAAAAGCAAATATGATATAAAAGAATCAGGCAACATGAAGATAATGGACCATTGTCAAGAGCCTCTCTTCCTATAACCTGCTCCTTTTGATGAACTGCCTTAAAAACTAAAACCTAATCTCAGCCATCTGGGAGAAAAAAAAAAAGGATGATCAAACAAAGGAGGAAGTGCAAATGATCATTTGGAAGGAATAAGCAGTAATTCAAACAACTTACAGGAAAAGAAATCAAAGTGCATATCTAATAAAAGACTAAAACTGACATGACTTATACATGATAGCCTGTTTTCTTTTTTATAAAATGAGCCCAATTCATATGGCTAAAAACTGGGTGGGAGGAAACGGGAGCTGTGTAACTCAAATAAATCACTTGTAAACCGTTAACTTATGAGTTTTGTGTGTCACCATTTTTTAAAATCTTCAATGCAAAACAAGTTTAAAAAAAACATGTCAGTCACTCCCATTAATATTTTAAATTCTTAACTTTTAAAACAATTCTCTGTTCACCTTTTCTAAACATGCTTTAAAGGCAGGATCTGAATACTATAAACCAATTCATATAAGTCCATAAGTCACAAGTCAGTGAATTCAATGTTTAAAAGTGAACGCCAAAACAGTTCAATTTTTCAATATGTAATACATTTCTTCATTTTTTGAGATTTTAACTAGAATAAAATCTGAACAAAACTAATGTAATTAATTTCCATTTCCAGCCAAGATGGAGTGAAGGGAGCTGGATTTCCCCTACCATCTGAAACAACCAAAAAAACAAAATACATGAAATGATATCTAAAACACTGTATGATCAACAAAAGGAAGAGACCTCTGAGCAACAGGAAGCAAATGAGATGAGTCCTCCCATGGCCATAGCTTATTGTCATGTAAGTATTTTTAGGAAAAAAATGAAAGTATGAGGTTGATAAGGTTCTTGTATAACATACAAATTGTACGAAAATAAAAAAACATACTTACAGCAGCTACAGGGATAAGAATCTCCACAAATAAACCAGCAAGTGCATGTTTTATGTCTTTATCTTTCACTTCTAAGAAATACTGAGCACATTCCTTAAAGGGAAAGAGGGTATATACTTAGATTAACAAAAGAGGAAAGGTTAAAGAATTTGTAATATCACAATAATTTTGTGAACACTACCATTTTACCAAAAAACTAAGGTCAATGCATCTTCAAGTCAAAAAACAAAGTTTGCCAGGCGTGGTGGCTCAAACCTGTAATCCCAGCACTTTGGGAGGCTGAGGCGGGCAGATTACCTGAGGTCAGGAGTTTGAGACCAGCCTGGCCAGTGTGGTGAAATCCCGTCTCTATTTAAAAAAAAAAAAAAAAATTAGCCAGGCCTGGTGGCAGGCACCTGTAATCCCAACTACTTGGGAGGCTGAGGCAGGAGAATCGCTTCAATCAGGAAGGTGGAGGCTGCAGTAAGCCGAGATCATGCCACTGCACCCCAGCCTGAGTGACAGAGTGAGACTCTGTCTCAAGGAAAAACAAACAAAAAAAATAATTTACACTTATGACAACTTAACACATGGAATAAGAGACTAAAATTGATGCCATTCATTTACGTATATTTTGTTTCTTTTAAAAAGTCATGAAGAGCAAGAACTGTAGGCTTGCTCTATTTAGTGTCATTTAGAAGGTATATCACCTGCATAAATTGAAATGATGCTTCAAAATCTTCTACAGGATACATTTTTACTCGAAAAAATTTCATTCCCATTATTAAGCTGATGACACTTTGTACCACATGTGGGCTTTGTTCCTTTTGTCGCAGTTCTTTTAATTCTGTCACAAACTTCTTCCTTACAGCCTGAAACCTTTAATATACAAGGAGACAGCATTTGATTTGAATTAAAAACACTAATTTCCACATGATATATAAGGGTAAAAATCAAAAGGTATGCTACCTAAATATCATCTCCTTTCTCTACCTTCATTACAATTGCCAGAAAGGCACACAGAGGAAAATAAAAATTGCTACTATAAATTTGCTGTTCATTTATTTTAAAATTAAATTAAAAGTTTCTGAAGGAGAAATAATAGGATTTCGTTATTCCTATATTAACAATATACCACCATTACCATTTAATTAATAACCATAAAAAAAAATCAAAAAATCCACCCATAAAACATCACCATGTAAATCAGTGTCTCCAACTTTTAAGGCTCTTTTTATATAAAATCTGCAATTAGTTATATGGAGAGCATATTGAAGACTATAAAGTTTTTCACAGAGATAAGCCAATCAATCCTACAGTACTAATTATCACTTAAAATCAATACATCACTACACTGGCAAAAGGCTTTTGAAATGTGAGTATCATCCTGGATTCAAATCACAATTGTTAAAGCTAGTAAGCTTTTCTTAGCTTACATTTGAAAAGGACATCTAATAGTTTATTAATCAATAATACTTAATTATCCACCTCCCCCCTATATATTATGAAACAACTAAAGATTTTACTGATAATGTTACTTGGGGAAGCCAGTTTCTTAAAGTTAAAAAAACTTCAAAGCATGCTTTCCAATGGTCACTGACTACAGTGAGAAGAACAACAACAACAAAAAAAATTAACAAAATATGGATACATGATTGAAATATAACATCTATTTTGATTTTAATCTTGGAGACTATGATACCATTTTTCATGATTGTATTCTTTAGCACTTCATTAAGAAAATTTTTATAAAATGGATAAACTCTTTCCATTGAAATATTAGAATCTAAGGATTTTTTCCTTTTGTTAAACTACTTATAAAAATTATTAGTCACTACAAACCAAGAAAACACATACACCAAGATTCAAATACACCCCCAACCTTTATCTCCTTCTCTTCCCCACTCCCACTCAACCCCACCACCTGCCCCCTTAGGTGCTATCAGCCTAACTCAAAGTGGATCCTTTCACATTTTCTCCCATGCTTATTACACGCATGAGCAGAAAACACCTTAACATTGCTCTAAAGTGGCATTTCTCCTACCACTAGCCAAGTGAGGCTGAGTACCATTTCATACATTTATTTACTGGCTGTTTGGACTTACTATCCTTGCCATCTAGAGTTAACTTAGCCATGATGGAGTGTCTCCTGGATCCAACTTGCTAATATATTATTTAGAATTTCTGGTCTATATTCCTGAGATAGAAACTCAGTTTTGACAAAAATAAAAATAACATAAACAAACTGACATAAAGAGAAATACATCACTGCTCATATCTATGTTTTTGTGTCAATCTAATTACATGTGAGATATTAATATGATACTGTCGATGTCTAAATCATTTGAAATACTAAAACCATAAGATATTAAAAAATTATCATCTATCTCTAAATTACTTAAAATACTCAAACCATATTCTAAGTTCTATAGTATTAGCTATACAAGGGTTCCTAGTATATTAAAAAATTTAAAAATATGCTAAATAAAATATTTCACTTAATATTAAAATGCAAACTACTTAAACATTAATAATAATTTTACCTGCCTTCTTAGAATTTAGAAAGGTTGTTTGTTATATGATGATTTCAGGGCCAAAGACTCTTTAAAACACATCCAAGAAAATACCATTTGATACTTTTTTCCTTATAAATTTCCCAGTAGTAACAAAGGAAATCCAAAATCTCCCATAATTGTTACAGCAACCACAAGTTGCTAATGACAAATATATTTTACTGTTTACTAAAGTGATGGCTCAGTACAACTCAGTGTGTATAACTCCTAATGAATAACACTTTTAACTGAGTAATCTGGTATCTTTCATCTTTCCTTTTTGGTGTCTCTTTTACCAGTTCAAACTCTGTTTAGCATTAAAACAAATATGATTAGAAAACACTGCATTGCTATCTGAGGAATAAAAGTTCTCACCTGGAAAATAATTATTAGCTCTGTAAAGAGTCTCTAAAAAAAGCTTCTAACAGAATTGTTAAAAATAGGGAAAAAGATAGTGTCCTAACTATGGTTGGCAATTTCTGATTTGTTCGATTCAGACATTTATAGAAAACCCCAAATAAAATTAAAACAAGTGGTGAAATTGAGATATGACTATTAAAGAGTTTCTGAGAAACAGAGCAGTAAAGTAATAAAAGGTGGGGCTGACTTAGTGCTATGATGAAAATGGTGGATTTAGAACTATCAGTATCTACTGTATTCATTGGTAATGAAGCATTCTAAAATGCAAAGAAAATCTAAATGGGTGATTTATAAAACTTACTTTGATTGGGCAAGAACCCCTATCACCTCTGCATATAAATCCGCAATAATATGCACATTCCCAGTGTTGGTTCCTGAATATCTAAAATAATAAAAGAACAAACATAACATTTCATTAAATTTTTCTACAACCTCTCTTTCCTAATACATTTGAAAATTCATATCAGAGTGTTGCATAATTTTCTCTGAATATTCATTTATATGATAAAAGCAATACTAGTTGTATTCTACCTTCAATTTTACTTTACTATGATATTTAACCTTCTGGTTCTTACATATCCAATCTATAGTACTAAGAAATATTTTTACAAAATCTTTCTAATCAGCATTTTTTGTGGATTTAAAAGAGATGGGGGCTGGGTGCAGTGGCTCACACCTATAATCCCAGCACTTTGGGAGGCCAAGCTGGGTGGATCGCTTGGAGCCCAGGAGTTCAAGTCCAGTCTGGGCAACATGGCAAAACTCTGTTTCTACAAAAAATACAAAAATTAGCTGAGTGTGGTGGCATGCACCTGTAGTCCCAGCTACTCAGGAGGCTGAGTTGGGAGGATCACTTGAGCCCAGGAGGTCAAGGCTGTAGTGAGCCATGATCTCATCTCTGCACTCCAGGCTGGATGAAAGTGAGACCTTGTCTCAAGAAAGAAGAAAAAAAAAAAAAGGAAGATAATAATTGCCTTGAACTCTCAAAACAAATCATCAATAAGAATTCAAATAGCTCAGACCTGGATTGCAAAAAAAAGGCAACAATCCCAAGTTAGTATTTTACTTACCCTTCCTTATGTTTAAAGTGCTTAAAAGCTAAGTTTAGAACTTCATGAACTAAGGGATCGGGTACAGGATGAACAGGAATCTAGAATTTAAAAACATTATCAAGTAAGTAAGAGTTAAATAAGTTATTGGTTTTTCATGAGTATTCTCATCAATTCAACTAATTAAATCAATAATCAATCTTACTTTTCATGGGATTATTACTAATCTGTCAATCTTTCTTCTGAGAATCTCATTTCCTCTAAGAATTTGGTTACTCATCAAATTTCACAAGTTCTAAATTTAAGAATACTAGTTTTATAATCACAAATCACTAAACTATGGACTATGCAGTGGGAAAAGCAATAGTTGTTACTGCTTAATAGTTACTGTCAGAAAGCTAAAGAGACACGTACACCTCCCTGTAACACTTACAGAAAAGCACCTTTGTAATGAGTCAGCCCTACATTTCATATAGCCCAATTTTGAACTATCATGAAAATGGCCACAAGGGACACTATCTTTTCTAACAATCTTAAACTATTTATAGACTTATTATTAAAAACCTGACATTTAAATATTCTCATTTCAACTCAAAAAAAGTATATGCTAGTTCCTATTATGTAAAACAAATTTTAAAAATTTAAACCAGTAATAAAAGCCCTACTCCTCCAACACACATAATCACTATTAACAACTTCATGTACATCCTTCCAGACTTTTTCCTACACATCCTCACACACAGGCATGCGTGCATTCCTTAGTTTTACTTAACCGAACAATGTATCTTTCCATGTCAGTATTTAGAGCTCCTCCTTATACTTTCTAACAACCACATAATATTCAATATGTATATATCACAATTTGAGGAGCCCCCTATTAATGAACATTTCAATCCAGATTTTCAATATTCAAGTAGTACTACAATAAACATCTTGTGCATTTAACATTATATACTTGTAGAGTTCCATGGGAAAGACTCCGAAAGAAGGAACTGCTGGGTTAAAGAGTTTACAAGTCATTGCTAACACATATTCTAGTTCTACACAGTTCTACATATCCTTCAGTATACATGGTGCACTGGTTCTAGGACCCCCGTGATAGCAAAATCTGCAGATGTTCAAGTTCCTGATATAAAATGGTGTAGTATTTGCATATAACCCTATGTACATCCTCCCATACACTTTAAATTATCTCTATCTAGATTACTTACAGTATGTAACCCAATGTAAATGTTACATAAGTAGTTGTTATACTGTATTTTCCATTATTTATTATTGTATTATTATTTTTATTTATATATATTGTTTTAATTTTTACTTTTTGTGGGTACCTACCAGGTGTATATATTTATGGGGCATTTTTATATTTTTGATCCAAGGTTGGCTGAATCCATGGATGTGGAACTTACAGAGATATGAAGGCCCTGACTATGTGGGTCTATTTTTGAGCTCTCCATTATGTTCTATCAATCAATTTGTATGTGTCTATACCAAAACCACACTATCTTATTAATTACTAGAGTTTAATAATAAGTTCTCATATCTAGTAGTGCAGGTCCTCTCCTTACTTTTCTTCAGAGATGGCTTGGCTATTCTTGGCCATTATTCTTCCATATTCCATTTACAGTCACCTTTTCAAGTTCCATAAAAACTGTTAGGATTTTTATTAGAGCAGCAATGCATCTATAAAACAATTTGAAGTAACTATATTTGTATATATTTACGTGAAATAATTTTTAGTATATTTTCTAATTTTCTGGTTTTGTGCTTTGACGGAGGTGCTTGATTTCACTAATTGTAAGGAGAATGAAAATCTGCAAGACATCATTTTATACCTATTTGATGGGAAAAAAATTAAGTCTGAAAATACCAAATAGTAGAGATAACGTAAAAAAAAGTGAGGTTTTGTATATATTGTTGCAAAGGAGCATGCAATCTAGTGAAGGAGATCAGGTATGTCACCCTACAATATATAATTTGGCATGCAGATTATTTTGAGCTAAAGGCAATTGAGAAAGAGCAGATCAGGAAAAGTTTCCTCCACAATCCTTACTAAATAACTATTACATTTCATTAGTTTTCTGCATATATTTACCTTCCCACAATTTTACTGTTTCTAGAAGCCCAAACCTTTTTCCTTTGTCTTATCACTACTCTACAACTTATCACTCTTTGTTAAAATGGTATATATTCCAGTCTGTACCTGGATCTTTGAAAAAAAAAAGTGTATTAATTTTTGGATCTTCACATATTTACTACGAGGCATCCATGTGCATTCGTAATAAACCTTTTGACCCTGGTAATCCTTCTCTTGTCAGTTTAGTTTGTAGGGCCCCAGGCACTAAATCTAAGAAGGTACAGCAAAAAGTTTTTTCTTCCCCTATACAGTAGTTCTTCTGTATCTACAGTTTTGCTTTCTGTGGCTTACCCAAGGTCAACCATGGTTTGAAAATACTGTGTGTGCATGTGTGTGTGTGTGTGTGTGTGTGTGTATGTGTTACCACATGCATACACTTTTATTATAGTATATTGTTATAACTGTTCTATTTTATTATTAGTTATTGTTGTAAATCTTCTACTGTGCCTGGTTTATGATTTCAACTTTATTGTGAGTATGTATGTACACAAAGAAACATAATACAGGCTTAATATCCCCTATCTGAAATGCTTGGGACCAGAAGGGTTTTGGATTTCTGATTTTCTTAAATTTTGGAATATTTACATATTCATAATGAGCTATCTTGGGGGTAAGACCCAAATCTAATCACAAAATATGTTTGTTTCATATACAACTTATACACATAGCTTGAAGGTTATTTTATAAAATATGTTAAATAATTTTGTTCATGAAACCAAGTTTTGACTGTGTTTGACTGCAACCCATCACATGAGGTGAGGTGTATAATTTTCCACTTGCAGTGTCATATTGGTGCTCAAAAAGTTTTGGATTTTGGGACATTTCAGATTAGGGATGCTCAATCTGTATATACACGGTTTGATATTATCCATAATTTCAGGCACCAACTAGGAGTGCTGGAACATATCCCCTGAGAATAAAGGGAGACTACTATATTTGCTCCAGTTATGACTGAAGTTTAACAATGACGGCCAAAGACAACACTCAGCCATGCTATGTGTTCTTTATTGCCACCCTACTACCACCATCTACACTTTCTGTGTTTATAACACTTGTAGCAGTCTTACAAGATACATGTATACCTCCTATTTAACAGATGAGGGAAATGAAGTTAAGAGGTTGCTGTGTACTTCTCTAGAATATACTATGTCCCTAGATCCTGATATATGAAAATGCATTTGAGGCTGGGCACAGTGGCTCACACCTGTAATCTCAGCATTCTGGGAGGTCGAGGTGGGTGGATCACCTGAGGTCAGGAGTTCGAGACCAGCCTGGCCAACATGGCAAAACTTGTCTCTACTAAAAAATATAAAAATTAGCCGCGTATGGTAGCACGTGCCTGTAATCACAGCTACTCAGAAGGCTGAGGCAGGAGAACCGTTTAAACCCAAGAGGTGGAGGTTGCAATGAGCCGAGACTGCACCACTGTACTCCTGCATGGGCGACAGAGAGTGACTCCATCCAAAAAAAAAAAGAAAAAGAAAAAAGGCATTTGAATAAATAAAACAAATGAGCAAGAAAACTTTGGTCTTATCATATTACTGCCAGGAAAGAAAGAGAAACACAGAGAAGTAAAAGAAGAAATACATCTCATCTTTAATTTTAATTAAAAATACATAAGTTCTGCTGAGACAGAGTTCGAGGTGTGATAAAAAATACATAAGTTCTAAAAATTTTCCTTTAAGAATGAACATTATCAGAACACAGACATCCTGAAAGTCCCTATTTCTTCTCTTATTTTCAGTGTCACACACACAAAAAAAATTCTCAAACTGAATCTCCTAAGAAGAAAGAGAAAAGAATCTCATTTCAGCTCACAAAGAAAAAGTTCTACTTTCACGGAGTAGTATCTCCATCTTGAGTATCAAGAATTTCTAAGATCTTGTCACTGGTGTGATTTTAGACGCAGCTCTAATTCAACTTCAACATGCAAGAAAATCTAGTAGAAACTATAGTAACAGGCTGGGTGCGATGGCTCATGCCTGTAATCTCAGCACTTTGAGAGGCCGAGGCAGGCGGATCACCTGAGGTCAGGAGTTCGAGACCAGCCTGACCAATATGGTGAAACCCTATCTCTTCTAAAAATACAAAAATTAGCCAGGTGTAGTGGCGCGCACCCGTAATCTCAGCTACTCGGGAGGTTGAGGCAAGAGAACTGCTTGAATCAGGGAAGCAGAGGTTGCAGTGAGCCAAGATCACACCATTGCACTCCAGTCTGGGCGACAGAGTGAGACTCCATCTCAAAAAAGAAAGAAAGAAAGAAAGAAACTATAATAACAAATATTCAGGTTTATTCTAAGGCTATTTCCACTACCACTGCCAAAAATTTAATGCTTTTATCACATTATGAAAGTAAAGAACAAAAAAAAAGAGCTTAAGATAGTGGGAAGTTAGACTAGTCCATTCATTAGCTAAATGACCAATTCTCAGCACCAAGGAGTGTAAACAACATCACACATTAGCAGAATGACAAATCCCCTCCCATGTGTACCTTTGGGACTGCTCATCAATATCTAAAATGCTATTAAGTCTGAAAATGCAAACAATCTACTCTGTAGACATAGAAGATATCACCACCTTCTGACACTTCAAAATAGTATGAATAAAACCAAGAGCTTGAAAGGGCTCACAAACTACGTTTCTCAACTTCTTGTTTGTTTGAAAGAATGAACATATGACTAAAATTCAATATTAAAAAGAGTATTGCTTCAAACTTTATAAATGTGATACTGCTGTTTAAACATGCTTTTATCATGGATCTAAGTCCTTTGGTACTAACATACTACTTTTAGTTCTAACATACTACTTTTAGTTAGGCACTACCCCAAATTTATTCTAATGACTTTTTTAGAAAAGTAAAATTAGTCCTCTATTATCTGGAATTAATTCTGTTTCCAAGGTGAATTCCACTACTTAATTTCATGATATTTACATTAGCTCTTTGTCTAACTTGTTACAATAAAAACTTTCATTCAATTTTATAAAATACTGGCCATTTCCACTATTCACAATAGCAAAGACTTGGAACCAATCCAAATGTCCATCAACGATAAACTGGAGAAAGAAAATGTGGCACATACACACCATGGAATACTCTGCAGCCGTAAAAAAAGGATGAGTTCATGTCCTTTGCACGGACATGGATAAAGCTGGAAAACATCATTCTCAGCAAACTAACACAAGAACAGAAAACCAAACACTGCATGTTCTCATTCATAAATGGGAGTTGAACAATGAGAATACATGGACACAGGGAGCGGAACATCACACACTGGGGCCTGTTGGGGGGTCGGGGGCTAGGGGAGGGACAGTATTAGGAGAAATACCTAATGTAGATGACGGGTTGATGGGTGCAGCAAACCAACATGGCATGTGTATACCTATGTAACAAACCTGCATGTTCTGCACATGTACCCCAGAAATATTATTTTATTATAAATATAATAATATATTTAGTAATATATTATTAAAGTATAATAATAATTTAAAATACTGACCATTTCAACCTAATGTATCACATATTTTACCAATGAGAATTAAGTTTATTTTTATCATTAAAGAGAGAAAATTTGGAGTAAAATAAATGAATTTGCTTTATAATCTTCAGAAAATCACTACAATTAAGAACATTTCTTCACCCGTAAAATGAAAATAACAGATAATATGTATTGAGGACTTTTCATGCATCAGACATTATTGTATTTAATTCTTATGATTCTACAAAAATGATATTATACATTTTTATAGAGGAAGGGAGAGTCAGGGATAGTAACTTGCCCCAAGTTACAAAGCAAGCAAGAGAGCTGGCATATTAATAGTACTTGCCATGGCCATCTCCCAGGGTTTATTACGATGATGAGTTGGCGCAAAGGATATAGAGTCCTTCATACATTTTGAAGAGATCCAAATGTGTGATTATTAGAGACAAAACAAATTATTCAAGAAACAAATAATTTCTAGTACATGAGGTCAAGGTCTAACCTATAAGGAATATTTACTCCTCAAGACTGAAACAACCATGTATCAACAGTTCAATCCTCTGGAGACTGTGCGCCTCATCAAAATAATCCTGAACCACATTTTAATATAGGTGTATTATATGTGGCAAAAGTTAAAGTCCTATTAAATTCTAGATATATTACATTGTTTACTCTCCGGATCTATTAAACCTCACGTTATTCTGACAGAAGAAAATTGGGTTAGTCAGCGGTGATGTTTCAGAAAGCTCTATTGATTTTTACGTCATTTTCTCTAGTTTTATTAGAGAAGCTACAAAGACTTGCCTTTTACCAGGGGGAATAATCCCTATATTGGATTTCAGATGAATAAAGTGTATCTATGTTCTTGGTGAGATACATATAAACATATATATTTTTTCGATGAGTGCATTTAAATTAGCGTATGGGGATAATAGTAACAGAGGGGAAGAAGTAAGTACAAAGGATGCTATAGGTTGGAATAATATGGTGACAGATCCAAAGACAAAGTTAGATATCAAGGCCACTGTATTTCTTTTTCACTTTGAGTCCATGTCAACCATGGGTCAGAAATGATTTTGTGCAGTGCAGTGAATGTGAACAATGTGTCCACCAAAGAAAAAAAAAAAAATTTTTTTTTTTAAGAGACAGGGTCTTGCACTATTGCCCAGGCTGGAGTACAGTGGTGCAATCATACGTCACCATAACCTCAAATCCCTAGGCTGAGGTGATCCTCCTGCCTCAGCCTCCAGAGTAGCTATGCCTATAGGCGCATACCACCACACTCGGATAATTTTTTTTAAAAATATTTTGTAGAGATGGGGTCCCGCTACTAAAAAAACTGTTATGTTTATAGATTTTTTTTTCCCCACATGAAGACTTATCTGGACTGTGTTAAAAGAGGAGGAGGAGGGCTACAAAGGCAACAAGGAGGGGAAGAGGATAGGGAGGATGAGGGGGAAGAGACAGGAAAAATGCCTCCACAGGGTTGCCTGTGAATTGAAGTTCCGAAGCCAGTGCAATTGGGCAACTTTAGGATGAGGAGTGAGACGGACATCTAAGAAAAGGATGCCATGGGAAATGAACGAAGGAGGAAGGCACAATGGGGCCAGGTCACTGGGGTTCCTGAATGCCAGTGTAGGGAGTCTGCCATTTCTCTGGCTGGAGGAAGAAACTCTATACTGTTTAAGCAAAAAAGTACAAATACTGGTTACCAATCCACTTAAATGACCTACATTTAGCACACAAGATACACCAGGGATAAGTCGCAATGAGCAGTAGTCAGAGTCCATTGCTGGGCTGTGGCCATTTCCAGTCCTTAGCTCTTCCTACCCTAGTTACTGCTGCCTTAAAGTCTTAGTAACTCAGTTAAACCAAGAGATCACAGATGTCAAATTTGGCTTGTTAGCACAACTCCCAGAGGAGATTTCTTTCCTATCTCTACCAAAAAATTTTTATGAAATGCATACATTTAAGTGATTTAACCTTTAATTAACTCATTTGTCTATTTTACATATTTAAAATGTTTATTTGCAGATTTCAGAGTACCAAATAACTGCCTTTTCATATTCCTTATAAAAACACAAGCTAAATAAAACTGATTATACAATTCATATATTTTTATACTATGAGAAAAATAGACTGTCAATTAATTTTATATCTTACATTTGCAGTTTGTCACATATTGCTATGATTCTGACCTTTAGGCTTCCTAACTTGTTTTAAAATAATACAGTGTTCATGCCTGGAAATATATGGATCATCCTTGAATGATATAATTTCAAAGACCATGATCTTTAAAAAAAAAAAAAAAAAAAAAGCTTTCAAATTCAGCACAGGCATTTATACTGATCTAGAGTAGTAAAACTACTAAGACCATACCTGACATTATATTATATATTCATATCTTTACTGTGTATCTATCCCATTGAAGTGTAAGCTCATGAGTTTAGTGCCTAAAGCAGTTCCAGCACACAGTAGGCATTCTAATATTCATTGAATGAGTAAACATTCATAACTTATTATCTGAGGTATTCTCACTTGACTGAAAACCCTTTGCACATGACAATTCAGTACCCTTATCAAATCACCCCATTCCTCTATTAAAAGTGCACAATTATTACATGTTGGAATGCAGCCTTGGGGGCTTAGAGGAGAAATAAAGTGGAATAATGGATTGAAGTAGCTGAATGGCAGGCAAATACATTTACAGCTAAAAGCCAGTATTAACACAATTTCCATTCAGCTCCATTTTGCTAACAAGATTTTATATCTTAGATAGCATATAACAGTGAAAAAAAGAGAGGATGACAGCTAGGTACAGGGCAGGAAAGCCCCGGGCAACTGAAAGAAGCATAATTAAATTACAGGAATTTAGTTTATGTGGACTAAAATTCTAGACACAGCATCTTAAAGTAACTGAAACATGAAGGCACAGTAAGCAAAGAATAAGGAATACAGACTTAGCAGAAATAAAAGAGCTTACCTGCTTTAGAACTTCAACTAAAACTAAACAAAAAATGAAGTCTACTGCTAAGTCCCTCCTTTCAAGAAGATAATCTCTTTCACGTTGCTGTTCATCCCTGAAACAAGAACCCAAAATTAGTACTGCATTAAGATTATAACTTTAAAAATACCTATTAGTTAATAGCTCATGTTGCTTACTGTTTTCCTACTATGTAAAATGTGCTACAGCAATTGTTAATATGAAGCTTTTTGTTTTTTATTTTTGTCTTTTTGGTTTGAGACAGGGGTCTCCTTCTGTCACCCAAGCTGGAGTGCAATGCTGCAAACATGGCCCACCGCAGTTTCAACTTCCTGAGTTCATGTGATACTCCCACCTCAAGTAGTTAGACTACAGGCAAATGCCACCATGCCCAGCTAATTTTATTTATTTTTTTTAGAGAAGGGATCTCCCTACATTGCCCAGACTGGTTTCAAATTCCTAGGCTCAAGCGATCCTCCTGCCTGAGCCTCCCAAAGCAAATTACAAGCATGAGTCACAATACCCGGCCTAAAGCTTTTTAATAATCCAACATATGCATTAACATGTTTTTATGTTCTTTCCCTTTTTATATACTGGGTGTTTATTCAAAGTTCACTATTGTATCTGTTAGCATTTAAACCTAACCTAAAAGAATTAGTAAGAAGAAGAAAAGTATTTTAAATTTCATTTAGAAAACCTAGCATTGTTCCATATTTGATTACTAATTTTTTTTGCTAAGAACTGAAACAAAAGTATTAACTTTTCAACATGAAAATACAGTACAAGGTATCCTTCTCACAAATTTAAGTTGAAAAATCGCAAGTGGCATCTACTGAAGTCCAACACTAAACCATGGACAATCACCTGAACACAGGTGGCTCTTACATGCATGACAAGATTATCCTGGGAAATTTGAAGGAGGAGAAAACAAGTTCTAGGAATTGAGCTCCAAGAAGAGTATCATAGTACTATTATAACACAGGGTTTTGGCAGTCTTCCTGTATTATAATAACTGCCTCCCTTCATAAGCCATATGAACAGGAACTTCTTTGAATATTTTCTTAACTTTATGACTATTAAAAGCTCCTCACTGAACTGCTGAAATGGCACTCCTAAATAGGTTTTTGTATTACTAATTTTTGCATGATACCCAGTATGAGTACTGTACGGCTACACCTAGTTTAACTGGTACCTTCTCTTGATTTATAGTTTATGTGTGAACTATCCTTCTCCCTTACTACCATCTTTGTAACAAAAGGAATCAACGCATTTGGCTTAGCAATCAAACAATAACAACCTTCAGTTGATAACAATATCACCCCTTCATTGGAAGTGTGTTAATTTCAGGTAAAACAGTGTAAAATAAACCACTTACCCCTTAGACTTTGTGCTAGACCGAGGCCTATATTCATAAGATTCATCTTCCGTTCCATTTTGGCGTCTGTACCAGTCAAACAAGGTGCGAAGTAAGGAAGGGAGACAGTGCTCTGCTACTGAGCTCATAGAGCTTATCAACTGAAAACACAAGATATTACCAGAAAATAAAGTGTAACACTGAATGTACCACACTCTTAGTTCTATTAGCTATCATTTAGAAATGAAAAAACACAGTAACTCAATGCAATAAATGTGCTTTAAAATTAAAATAACGGTCAAGGGTTTAGCCAAGTAATAAAGTTGGCTAAGTTTCACCCACTATTAAATTTTATCCAAATCCACACGGTTTAGCTTAATGGCTTTCAACCTTTTCCCTGCCTCCATATGCCACTCACATCTGTGAAAACATGCCCATTAGTAACATCCCTGATTAAATACACAGATATCTTAGGGGGAAGCATTACAAATAACATGTACTTCCTGCCCCGGCAACTCCTATGTGTTCATGTGAACAAATGATTCTAAAATGTTGGTACTACATCCACTACATGGATGAAAAGACAGAAACAAAGACTACATTATATAAGAGCTGTGGGGAAAGCTCCAATTTACTATGCTATGACAAAGAGGAGAATTATAATTACTTTGCTACCTGCAAATTAGCATGTTAGAAACATGTAAACAAGTGTGTAAGGCTTAGACTACATAAAAGTACAACATAAATGGTAAGTGTACTGTGATGAACAAATGTTACTAAATTTGGGGCATCCTTGAAACAGTCTGAATTCTAGGTGAACATCACAGATTCATTTCATGAATGAATCCAACTTGTCTGGACAGGCTACCATCAGCAGTCCCTAAGGTCACTCTTCATCTTGAGGATCCCAAGAAAATATTTCTCTCTTCACAAAAATTTCTGCATGTAATTCAACCCATTTCTCATAAAATTAATATTCTGAAATCAGTATACAATTAAATATGCTTCATTCTGTTAACTTATTTTAAAAAGTATGGGTTGTAGGATATTCAAGGTCTCTTTTAGTTCCATAACTAGAGCAGGAGTTAGTTAATGAAGAAGATAAATTGATACCTCTGTAAATTGAACATTTAATTTTCCTGTTATTTCATATTCTGCATAAAACTTCATCCAGAAAAAAACAGAAAAGAATGAAACAGTTTATCTGATTCTGTTGGCTGTTCTTATTTTCAGTACTTATACTCTCCTTTAATCATCCTTTTATTGTAAATTATCATAATTTGACAGGTAAATAGTTTCTAATATAGAAAACTAAGGTAAAAACAAGGCTCTAATTTTATTTAACCATATTTTCAAAAAATCTATTATTTTATTAACAATGAACACTATCACTCAGAGGAAATCCCTTGTAATATCTAAAGAAGGAACAATAAAACCCATCAACTATCGTAAACATACACAAAACAGTTTATACCACACAGAACTTTTTACTGTGAGCACCCTTCCAAAAAAAATCAAGCTATGAGGCACAATCATTTATAGTTTATTAATCATTTACAATAAAAATGAAAATTGTACTTAAAATGTTGTTTAATCAGATTTCAAATCCTGATTATGGATTGATTAGTACATGGATTCAAGATGTGAGTAATCTAAATAACTTTTGTAGTGGCATGAGACTTGAAAAGCACTGTATAAGGTGATCTTATTATAGTCTTATTGTAACAGAAGTCTTACTGCCCTATTTATGGTTTCTTCTTAGACCAGTGGCTATTTACTAAGTGTATATATCAGAATCACTAAGGAAGCTGTTATACATACAGGGGACTACAGCACCACCCTCAGTGATTCTGCTTCAGCAGAACTGGAGTGGGATCCTGGAACACAGTATTTTGGTAAGTCTCCACCAAGTAATTCTAACCACTCTTCTTTATTTAGTCAATTAGCCTAATATGAACATTAAACTCTATTTCTGAGATATAAAATTTTGGGTCAGTGTCCCAGGAATACTATATAGTAAAGAAAGCTAATTTAAGTTACTGGTTTTTAAAAACAACCACCATATATTAAAATACTTATAACAAAACTGATCCAACATTTAATCCAAGCAAGAGGAAGAATTAACATTAGAAGATCAGCACAAAAGTTGTTAGACACTGGCATTCTACATGCAGATTGAGAGTCAAAACAGACAAATAAATAAATGTGAAAAGGTAAAATATTATTATGTAAAAAGTGTGGCAATTGATATAGAAGGAAAGACTGAGGGATGTAACTGAAAACGAAAAATATGAAAGGGCACATTAAAGAGATTAATGATGCAAAGTTGTAAAAAGCTAAATGAAGTGAAACTAATCACAGTTCATTTTACTACTTATTTTTAAAAACTATCAATTCTAGAATGAATTAAGCATACAAGGATATATAGCATCACGAAACAAAATTAAGGAATTCCTTAATATTGAATATATTTGGGTCAGACTATTAGGATGAACACTATTTCCAGGGGGAAAAAAAATTCTCCCAAAATTGGCATACCTGATCAAACTGAAGATCTTCACCCCTCTGAAGAGATCTGGACAATAGCTTCTCCTACAATTAAAAAAAAAAAATTAAAAATTAAAATAAAGCACAAATATAAAATATTAGAAATCTTCTATATAATAAACAGTTTCGATTTGTGACTTTGGTTTTGCCTTTGTTTTCACTCTTGTTATTAAATTGTTTTAAAGAAAGATAAGCCTCCTCTTTGCCCAAGGTCACATGGCTAATTTAAGCGTAGCTCCAGAGGCAAGGCTCTCACTGTGATACTCTTCATACCAAAGAAAGTGGTTGTGCTCATGATCTCCTTTTGTAACAAGTTTAAGTTTGAAAGTTCTTAGACGACAAACTTAAAGTTCAACATAGGTTTTGTTTAGATTCAAGTTCAAAAGTCAACAGGATGTGTTCTTTCTTTCATTCATTCAAGAGTTTACAGAAAAGCAGCCTAGTACAAAGGTTATCACTAGCCAGAGGGCCTTGGTGTGACCTTTGGCTTGACAATCACCAAGTGAATGACCATAGGCTGATGCCTTATGGTCTCTGTGCTTCAGTCTTCTTATCTGAAAAAACAAGGTGGTTGTCAAATACTGGAATCAGCAATATGCCCGTTCTGTTTAAAAGCTTATAGCTTTTAAATATCTGTTCAATACTTAACCTCACTCATTAGAGAAATATAAGTTTAAAAAAAAAAAAGAAATACTTTGGGTATAATATATTGTATATACACATTCGCTAACATTGGCTAGTAATATAAAATACCTCTTATATGTGTATGTAAAAATATATTTTGTGTGTATATATAAAAGAATCACGTCTTTACCAGTAGAGAGAGAAACTTGATAGTTAGAAAAAGAGATAAAAGTTGGGGCCTGAGGATGGAAAGTTGTTACTGCACAAACTTACAGAAGCCAAGAAGAAAGAGTATTTCATTAAAAATAAATAGTATATTGCCAGTACAATACTTTCATGAGGTAACCTTCCAGTATGACTGCTTCCTATTAATTTAACTGACACCAGGAGAAGTTTCTGATTTAGTGGCATATCTTGCTTCAGCACACAACAATCTCTCCTATCACATACCAGAATTTTTTTTTAACTTTGCATCTGTTGATTTTTTTACTGAACAAACAAATATTAAGTTCCTTCTATGGGCAAGTAACATCTACAAAACACAGAAGACTTGGTGGGACTCACTGTGGAAAGCAAGACCTTCTATCCTTCAACCACTGAGTCTAGGGGGCATAACAGATACTAAAGTCTCTCTACCCTCTCTCATCTGCATATGTACTCATTCTTGCTTGTATGAGGAAATGCCCAAAAGGGGTTAGTCTACATCACTGTCTAAAATTAGTATAGAAAAATCACCATTGGTACATAAAGAGGCTCCCACCCAGTAGAAAACAGGAGACTGAAGAAATGGACTATGATGCTATTTTGCAATGGGTTGAGAGAAAGTGGGAGTAAAGAAAATCTTGGACAAATAAAAGTTAAGATGGATACTGGATACTGTAATGTTAATTTTACATATCAACTTGACCGGGCCATGGGGTTCCCAGATATTTGATTAAACATTATTCTGGATGTGTCTGTGAGAGTATCTGTGGATGAGATTAAAATGCGAATCAGGAGACTGAGTAAAGCAGATTGCCTTCCCCTATGTGGGTAGGTTTCATCCAGTCAGCTGAAGGCCTGAACAGAACAAAAGGGGTGACCTTCCCATGAGTAAGAGGGAATTCCTCCTGCATGACTGACTTGAGCTAGGACATCCGTCTTTCTCTGCCTACAGACTCGAAGTGAAACGTCAGTTCTTCTTGGGTTTTGAGTGTGCTAGCTTTCAGACAGAAGTTATATCATGGGCTCTCCTGGTTCTCAAGCCTTCAAATTCAGACTGGAACTCCACCATTGTTTCTCTTGGGTTCCCTGCTTGTTGACTGCAGATTTTGGGACTTCTGAGCGTCTGAAATCACATGAGCCAATTCCTTGTAATATATAATAAATCAATCTCTCTTTCTACCTACATACAAACACACACCCTATTGGTTCCACTTCTCTGGAGAACCCTAAACAATACAAACATAATTTCTAATTTAATCTCCTCTTTGACTCAAGAAAAGAACATGTCCCAGGGAAAAAATGTACACACATTTGCAAAAAAGTGTACAGAAGGACATTCACTATCAATGGAAAAAATGAGAAGCAACGTCAATGTACAACAATAAAACTTTGGGTCAATAAGTCATGGCATATTCTTAAGCAGTTGGCCTTCCATATCCTTGAGTTATGCATCCATGGATTCAACCAACCTTGGATTAAAAGCAGTAAAAAATAAAATAAAATTGCATCTGTATACTGAACATGTACAGACTTGTGTCATTATTCCCTAAACAATATAGTATAACAACTATTTCTATAGCATTTACATTGCATGGTATCTTATAAGCAATCCAGAGATGATTTAAAGTATATGGGAGGATGTGCATAGGTTATATGCAAATATCATGCCATGTTATATAAGGGACTTGAGCATTCATGAATTTTGGTATCCAAGGGAGGTCTTGGCACAATCCCCCATGGACACCAAGGGACAATTGTATTAGAATATTGTGTAGTCAGTTAAGTAACAGGTAGACATAAATTTATAGATTGACCAGAATGTTCTCAATATATAAATTAGAGAATAACAGATAAAAGGGAAGAAAGTATGTATCTATGGCAGTTAATACATATAAATTTAAAACTCTAGGAATATATATATCATACATTAATATGTAAAGCACAATTATAAGTCATTTTTTCATTACACCATTATTAACTTCATTTTCATTTTCTGAGTTTTCTACAAAGAACACAGATGACTTGTTCTCATCCTTAAACTCGAGGGTTGCTGCTGGTACTTGGTGGTATCCAGCAAATCCATTTAATTATAGAATACAATATAGCCACGAAAATTATGGTTACAGAATAAAAGTGTTTTAAAACATTAAAATAACAATATACCTCAACAAAAACCAGGAAGTATGGAGAAGTGAGGTGGTTTAATTTCCTCATTGTCAAATCTGTTTGTCAATAAACCTCTCTCTCTATGTGTGTGTGTGTTTTATGTATACATGTGTATATGTATGCTTATGTTTATATTTAACTTTAAAGATATCTTAAGAACTATTCGCTCTGTAACAAAAACATTATCTGAATGTAAAAATTAAATCATTTTCATTTTAGTTTTATGTTCTGTTAATTTAAACAAAATTAACAATTATAACTAAATTATATCAGCTAATTGATAAACATAATTAATCAAATTAATTAAACCATTATAATTAGTTTAACTTAAAATAGCATGTATGATGTGATTCTTTTTGTCAGTCTTTCTACCTACTTGCCTCGCTGGCTGCCCCACATAGGGTTACCTAACTTACTATATATATATTCACAAGAGATGTTTGTGATTATGTTTATAAATACATGATAGTTGGTTTTTCTGTCGAGATTTTCAGGATGATTTTCTAAACTGTCTATATCATGTATTTTAATTGAAATTTATATTAAATACATATCACAGAAA